>NC_080782.1:179157106-179852523 GCF_028018385.1 Neofelis nebulosa
GCTACCATTTTTCTAAATAAAATGGATTGCTGTGACACATTTGTTTATCATTACATACTATCTTCCTCTGATTGTAGAACAGTAATATGGTTAAATATTATCACAATTTTCAAGTAAATCAATAAATCAATATTAATGTGCTTTTGACTAGCAAATATTAATTAATTCACAAATTAGAAAATTATTTTCTTTATAACTTGGTACAACTTCTGCTTTTCCTAGAGAGAGAAATTTCCTACTCTGCTGTATTTTTTAACATAGTCTTCTAATTACCAGCCAACCCTTGTCATACTTCAAAAGACTGATCAATAATTTGCCTATGATCTCTCCTATATTTGATGTCCCACATGCTTATCTTTAAGAACAATTATCTTCTTTCATTTTAAAATTAATTTCATGTTGTCTTTCATTTCAGAATTTGTATATATGATCTACCTACATGATAAAATTGAAATTATTTAGGAGAAGAAACTTAATCATCTTTGTACTATTCATGGTGTTTATGAAATGCATGTTATTTGAATTTAAATGAATTAATTTGAATATGCACATGTTATCTTTGCAAAGAATGTGTCAACCTAAAGATAATTGGTGAGTAATTTCATAAAGCTTCTGTACAACATATATTTATATTTCAAAATTTGCTGTTCTTTTTCAAATAATTAATGCCCTTTAGGACGTGCATATATGAAGGTATTCATAATATAATTGCAGTTTTCAGGGTAATAAGGAAATTCAATATGGTATAAATGTAAAATATGCCATTTTAAACAAAAAACTAACAATTCTCAGCATATTGTCTCTGTGCATAAATAATAATGTGTTAATTGACATTGAAAGCATTATTCACAATTTCTTGACAAGAAGCCCCACAAGTATTATTTTTTAAATATAAATTGAGTGATTTAGTTTTGAAAAAATTAATCATCATTTATTCTGCAGTTATTTTTACAATTCCTATTATAAAGGGACAGTTGTGATTTAACGAAAAAAATTTAACATAGATTTGACAATTTATTCTTGGATACTGAATAAAATTTGTTTTACTTCAATATCTTAATACCATTAATAACATAAAGGAGGTCACTAAGATAAAAAAAACAAATATTTTTATAATGACACATTACCTAACAATATCCATCTTTAATTTACATGGTTTCTCTGATTATGGCAAGCATGTAGTCAATATAATCATTGAGGACATGGATATTAACCTCATTTAGTCACAGTACTTTGCTTATATATATTTTTTTCTATTAATATTTTTTGACAACTTAATTTGGAGTGATTCAGTTTGTCAGCATCTCTATTAATACATAGGTTGAAACCGCCAAATACTTCTTAGAAAAATCTACTTAAAATTGAGAAAGGGAGAATTAAAATGACTAATTTTTCATCATTGGTGTTTCTAATTACCCATGCTGTCTTTGTTCCCCATAATTAATATTAGGAAGGGTTAGCTATATACTCTTAAATCTTCTATGGTTTCTCAGATCATAAAAGTGACTAACATGAAGGAGTGGGAGGAGGTGTCAAATGAACCTAAATATTTAACTTTTTAAATTTAATCTTCCCTTGCAACAATCTGTCTTTAGTTGGTCAGAGTTCAAGTTATCTGTCACAATCATTTGTAAGGAAAAGAATTACTTCAGTTTGCCTAAAGGGGGAATGTTAGTAAAAACTTGGACATGGATGGTCATTTGTGCAAAAAAAGCCCCACAAAAAACAAAAAACAAAAAACGCAATTAGAATATCCATGGAAATTTACCTTAATTTTTAGAGATTACTTGGTAAGAATCAGAGGGGGAAAAAGGAAGAAAGGAAGGAAGGAAGGAAGAAAGAAAGAAACAGAGAGCCTAGCTTTAATTCTTCATCCCACTGGTAAACCACTTGTTTCACAAATTTTCATTAATTTCCCAATGGCAATCACCATGGGAAGGGTCTTAAGGGCTACACATAACTGAGGCATTAGATATTACTTGCTTTTAAGGTATTGCCCAACAAAGGAGGAGTGCCTTTTCAATTAAATTCCTGAAAAGTATGTAATTCCTACAGTTTGAGGTGAATTTTGTAAATCCTATAAAAGGGTGGTAATTATAATCCTTGCTAGGTCACTACCAATCATTGCAATTTATAAAAGTTACCTGAAAGAATATACAGTAAAATATTTGGACCATAATTAATATCAGTGCAATAGTGATGACGTATGGCTAATGCCTGGAAAGACAGAAAAGGTCAGAAATATTTATCAAGTGACTCTTTTGTGACTATCACACAGAACGTAGGGAAAGGAAGGTAAGACACCTGAATAGGATACTTAGTAACAAATATAACTAGGAGTTTCTCAGTGAAAAAGAAGTCAATATGAGAAATAAAAACCTTAGAAAATGGCAAGTGGGGAAAGATTAAACTGAAGCTGGTAGACCAGAAACCTAAGGTAACACTTGGGTGTTGTAATGCAAGTAAGCTTTAGAGCATGAAGAAGAGTTGAAAAAATTGAATCTTGGATTAACGATTGCTGCTTAGAATGAAACCAGTGGCTTCTGTGTGGAGAACGAGTTCTAGGAGGCAACCTTGATATGGGGAGATAAGGTGGAAGAAATTGCAACCAGCAGGCCATGATAGTCTTTTAGGAGAGAGAGAAGAGGGAAAGCAAGAAGTGGATGTGCTTGTGGGGCACCTGGGTGACTCAGTTAAGCGTCAGACTCTTGATTTACCCTCAGGTCATGATCTCACAGTTTGTGAGATTGAGCCCTGGTCATGTTCTGCGTTGACAGCATGGAGCCTGCTGGATATTCTCTCTCTCCCTCTCTCTGCTCACCGGCCCCTCCCCACCATTAATTAAATAAACTTAATAAAAAAAAAAGAAGGTGAGTGTGTGATGTACTTGGGAGGGAAAGAAAATTTAATTAAATGTACTAAAGGATGACACACAGAAGGAAAGCCAGAAAATAATGGTAACAGAGTGGATTATCGCTGGATGGGTAAACCTGGGACTAAAATATATTTTGGTGGAGATGGAATCAGGAATAATAGTGTGATTATTTTAAGTTGAATAAAGAGAAAGTTTAAGTCTTTATTTCAAATTATTCCCTAGTTTCTTCCTATTTTCTTGTGATGCATATGTGCCTTTTTCTTTCCTGTTTCTCAATGCCCACTCGCTTTGCCATGATTAAGTTACTGTGTAGCTTAACTATTATAAATATGTTGTTGATTTGAAAAAAAATCAGTTTCTGGGTTTATTTATTGGCACACTTTTTTTTCCTTTTTAAGATTAATTAATCTGTATTTCTTCTCTCTGGTCAATGTTGCCTTTTTAGCACTTTTTAAATTAAATGCTTAATTCATTTGTATTGTCCTTTCTTTTTAAAGCAACACGAACATTTAAAGCTATTTTGTATTTGCTTTTAGAGCACAGTTTTCTTGTAAACCATAGTCTTGATAAGAAATATTTTATAACCATTATAATAAAGATACTCTGTAAAATCCGTTTTTGTTTTTTACTTGGCTTAGAGGTGGTTAGTAGAGGAGTTAAAATTTAAGCAACTGCAAGAGTTGTCTCAGGACTTTATAATTTCATTATTAAAGCCTTGTAACTTCATGTGTGTTCTTTGCCACTGTTGAATTTATTGTCTGATTTATTTCAATGTCCTGTAACACTTGAAATAAAGGCACCTGACTTTTTATGCTGTCAAATATATAAGCATATGTATTTACATTTATGCATTACATTCTTTATTTTATTTATATTTTCCCAATTTTTCTAAATTCTTGTTTACTTAAATTTTCATGGACTTAAAGAGGGATATTAAAGTTTTTCAAGATTATTTTGTGTCTTTCTCGTTATAGTTACCATAGTTAATACAGTTACTGCTTTATGTATTTTGAAGCTATGCTATTTGGTACATAAGTATTCATGAAAGAGAGTCTTACACAATTATTCTTTTATGTTATATTCTTATTAAAATGCCCATCTTGGGCATGAAGGAGGGCACTTGTTGGGATGAGCACTGGGTGTTGTATGGAAACCAATGTGACAATAAATTATATTTAAAAAAAACTTTTTAAATAAATGAAATGCCCATCTTTAAAGTTAATAATTTAAATAATAAAATATTATATTTTTTGCTTAAATAAATGCAATATCATCAATAGTATGATGGATATAGGTTGTGGTAGTTTAATAATCCATTTCCTAATATCTGGGAAGAAAAAAGAAAAAAAAAACGAAAAAATGCATGTCCTAAATATTTTGATAATAAAACAGGTCAACAATGTTATATAATAAATTCTTACAAATTCACTAATATTTGAAGATCAAAGGTATATAATTATTAATACAGTCCATAATATTGTAATAACTTTGTATGGTGACAGATGATAACTACACTTATCATGGTGAGCATTTTGGAATGTACAGAATTAGAAAAATCACTGTGTTGTACATCTGAAACTAATATTGTATATATTATTCTTCAGTTAAAAAAGAGTACATTAGTGATCATAAATCCTGCAGACAGAGTCTATTTTGCATATACCAGTTATGTCCCACAGAGCATATCTAGATTTTTTTTCATGTACCATTGACTGTATCCAAAGTATGCTGTGGTCTTATGAAACAAGTATATTTGATGAAAGATGTAAATTCTGATTGGCATACATTAGCAGGAAACTAAAGGTATTGAAATTCACTTTCTCTGTATTTCTATAGTAGAAGTTTAATTAAAGAGAGAAGAAGCGTAAATTTTTACAATACCCTCTAGGTATTATCATGTCTTTCTCCAGAAAACTTAGCTTTCTGTCATTATTCTTTAAAGTTCTTTGATTTTACTGAGGAAAATGTAAATCCTTATTTATATCAGCCTTTTCATTTGCTTTACATACTTTTTGGGGGTATGTATGTGTTTGTGGGAGAAATTTTCTTGGCCAAAGCAGTTTGAGAAATGCTGCATTTGTCATACCCTTTATAAGCCTTCTCAGAAAATTAATACTAAAACTAGTATTAATTAGCACACATGAGACTAAAGAAGTCTATTTTACTGCCTTTGTAAATTCAACACAAATCTTTTTTTTTTTTTCAAAATATTTTTGGCATCCCAGAGAACATGCTTCGGTAATGTGACTCTAAATGTTTGTTTGTTTGTTTGTTTATTTATTTATTTAGAGAGTGCCCTTGCACAAACAGGAGAGGGCCAGAGAGAGAGAGAGAGAGAGAGAGAGAGAGAGAATCTCAAGCAGCCTCCACACTGTCAGCACAGAGCCCAACACGGGACTCGAGCTCATGAATGAGATCATGACCTGAGCTGAAATCAGAAGTCAGACACTTAACTGACTGTGCCACCCAGACACCCCAGTGATACTCTAGATACATGTATTTTAAAAGCATGTTCAGGAAGGGTATACAGATTCTTAAAGCCAATAGATCATGTAAACTCAAATAAACAGAAATATGCTGAAGTCAGACTCCTTCTGTGATTTCTCCGCTGAGTCCCCCCAGTGCCGTTGCTTTACCACACGTACTACAGAAATGTGAGCACGTTGACAGTCCTGCATCGCACACTTCTCACACTGCTGGAAATGCAAGCTTTCTCTCTTTGTGGTTCAAGTGATCAATATATTTGATGTTATGCCTATTATCTTTCTAGCACCATGTGAGATAGAATACCCCTATCATTTATGAAATTGTCTATACCACTAAGTCTTAATTGTCAACACAAAACAGTTGTGGTAAAGTAAGCAGTGGGCTTGGAATCAGAAGACAGAGGTTTTAGCCTCCAGCTCAACCACTGCTCAGCTATGTGATGTTTGGAAAGTCTTAAAGCCCAGAACATCTTATTTAAATTATGGGATTCTGCTTCCTTAAGTATAAAGTGGAGGTAAGGGGCACCTGGGTGGCTTAGTAGGTTCAGCATCCAATTTCGGCTCAGGTCATGATCTTGCAGTTCATGAGTTCGAGCCCCATATCAGGCTCACTGCTGCCAGACAGTGAGGACAGAGCCTGCTTCAGATCCTCTGTCCCCCTCTCTGTGCTCCTCCCCCACTTGCATTGTCCCCCAAAATAAATATTTAAAATAATAAAATAAAATAAAATAAAATAAAATAAAATAAAATAAAATAAAATGGAGGTAATCATATGGTATGCAGAATGACGTTTACAGATTGAATTATAAGACCCTTTTCAGAAGGAAAGTATTACCACTATGTCATTTTAGTTTCCACATTTAATGAAATGTCTCCTGTTGGATGTGTGTAGATTATTAAAAAATTCAGTTGCCCTCATCAACATTTTGACTTTTGTAGAGTTAACTCTACTTTGCAAAAGACAATTTTCAAAGCAATTTGGGTCCATAGTCAGAACTTGTCTTTCGTGTAGGATAAGATTAGTATCATGGAAGAAATAAGAACTTGAAAAGGTATTTGAAATGATCCTGTCTCTCACTGTTCCTCCTCCACTCCTTTTAGTGTTGAGGAAATGGAAGGTCAGTGAGACTAAAGACTTCCCTGAGGTCACACAAGTGAGTGACAGACCTGAGAATCAAATCCACTACCCCTAACTTGTCACTCTACCATACTTACTTGTAACCATCTTAATTATTTACAGGAGTAGGAAAATGGCTTCTCTGCCCCAAAGCATCTCATCATTCTGCTAACTGGCTTGAAACTGCAATATTAGAAAATTCAAAGAATTTATAGTCTTCAAGTATTCCTTAATAAATTGCAAATATCTGTGGAGAATAATAACTGAGTGATACTCAGTGATATCAAATTGTTTTCTGTCTGTATTAGTCAACCAAGGAGCACAAGACAGCAAAAAGAAATTGGGACATTACATTTTATTTGGTAAATGAGTGTTGATAAGATTAAAAGACTAATTCCTTTACTGCAAATCCCTGGATAAAATAAAATTTCTTAGCAGAGTGCACCAACCTTCATAAACTGAGCCTCCTCTGGCCCCATTTGTCTGCACATTCCCATTCTGTCTTGCATTCTATGTGATATGTCAAGTGAGTATTTAGTGAAAGATCAGTATTCAGTAACTCAGGCTCGTTGCTTTTATGAAGTCTTTCTTACTTAGTTTCTGAAGCCTCTGGATAAAGTCAGATGCCCTCTTCCCTTGCTATAACCCCCTCGCACTTACCTACACTGCATCTCAGCATAGTATGGGAATACTGACAGCATTTACTCATGGTATTATAAGGATTAATATATAGAGAGTATTTAGAAGAGTGCCTGGCAATTAACCATTATTTGTTATAATTGCTTTTATTACAGCACACATCAATATGTGTCCATCTTTTCCACTAGACCATGATTGGCTCTAGGGCAAAGGTTGTTGGAAGCAATGTGTAGTTATTATTTTTTATATATACTTTGTACCTATCATAATATCTGGCATAAAGCTGGCAACAATAATGTTTTCTGACTTATTACATGGTTGAATTTTTTTGGAGAATTAATGCAATTTCTGCGTAAGAAGTTCTCTGCAGTGCAATGCTGGGCACCATAAGACCAACATGAATGGCTTTAAACTCTATAGGAGGATGTATATGTTTGCCTTTGGTGTAAGAATGGACAGGAAATAATAGTACATGGGCAATGGGACGGCACGAGACAGAAGTTTATACAACCTTATATTTTTCTTAGAAACATCCCTCTCTTTGAAATGTTTTATTGGCCTCATTGAATAACTTATTCTCTTATTTGGATCAACCTTAGGAAGGATACAATAGATAGAAAAACCTCGTGATATAAGATTTGAATCATTTTCCATATGTATTCAAGGCTCCAGAAAGTTAATAATAAATTATTCTAATGATAATCACTGAAACTCAATATTTTGGGAAAATTTACACAAATGTAGATAACAGCACAATTCTCGATATGCTTTGATTGCTCTGAAATAGCAGTTTTCAATAAATATTGAAATTAGGTGATAATCGCCAGCATTATGTATTATTTATCAGCATTCAGGTTGCCATGAATAGAGATGCCCTTTTACACATTAACCTCCTTTCAAAGACCTTACAGAGCTAATTCCAAATGCAGTATTACTCTTTGTATTTTTTTTTTTCCATTCTTCATTATTTATTGTAGAAATGTATGTATACTCTTGGGGCAGTAAGGGAGTTCACTTTTACCCAGTCATGTCTAAAATAGCTCTGAGCTAAAAATATTCTCCCTGGTACCCAATGCAAATATGCCTCCCATGCAATTTTAATGGCTGATTGCTTGAAACTTTCTAAAACTAAAGCTCTTAAGTATTTGGGATCTCATAACCGAAGAGATAGTAAGAACATCCTGTTTTATATACTAGCATAAAACATACACCAAAACACATGACTTCCTTGCCGTTGGAAACACTTGTTTAGTCATGTGGCCTAAGAGAAAGACAGGCATTTTTAAGAGACAGCATGCAATGCCTTCAGTGTTTTAATAATAATTAGAATTTTCTCTTTAAAATCTATTAGAGAAATCTTTGGAGTAAATCCTATATACAGATTTTTTTTTTAAGTTCTAAAAAGTTTTAAAACTTTTGAAAAAGTTATTTAAAAATAACCGGGTTATAAAAAGTTAAGAGAAGAACATTGGCCTGCTAACTATGACAATAAGAATCTTGAGAACTACTGATTCCATTTTATTGATATTTATGAATAATACTATAGATTTTTGAAGGTGGACTTTTCTAACAAAAATATTTTGAATGGATTGCCTTATTGACACTTAAATATTGATTATTTCCTGGCCATGGACATCTGTTTCCTAAAATGTTGGTTGTAAACTCCAGTCTGAGGAGTTGCTTCTAGGCAAAGAGAAAGAAGAACAAAGATGGAAGACACCTGACTCTCAATGAGTGATCCAGTCACGTCTTCAGAGACTATGCCTCTGGGGGCACGGGAAGGAAAAGTTCTCTATTTCCCCATGCCCCTTACTGGGACGAGTCCCCCTACAATTAATTCTATTACTTACTTGGGTATGACTGTTGTTACTGTATTTTTAAGGTACGTAGTTTATCAGAATTTAAGCCTATTTGCCATTTATCCTAGTTTTGGGGTTTTTGTTTGTTTGTTTCTTTTCCAGAAGAAAATCTGATTTTATTTGGCCTGCCTAGGGACTTCTGTGATTTTCGTGTATTCTGCAGAACACATTGAAGATGATTTCTTAGGGCAATTAAGGAAAATGTGTTGATGTACATTCTCTTCTCTCTCTTCAAAAGGTCTGAATGTTGTTTCTAGATTAGCAATAGCAAAACATGTGTAAGCTGCCTCAGTGTGGCACAGCAAAAGCGATACTTCCCTTTAGAGTGACACAAATGACTGAGGTACTGTATTCAACCTCAGAATTGTCATGAATATAGTTTCAAAGCAAGATAGGAGTGCATTTTTTTTTCTAGCTGAAATTGGGAATGATTTGTGGGCCATTATCAAGATTTCACTGGGAAAATTTTGAATTATATGATAAACTAGATGATACAACCTTGTGAAATTGTTCACAAACAATTAATGAACCCTCTGGATGAACTGTACTAAAATGAAATACAATGCTCCTATTTATTTTCTTTCATGAAATAGCTGTTTAAATAATGAAATATCTGTAACAACTTATAAACCCAGAGAGTGTGTATTTTACCTGGCATGAATTCCAGTTTAGTTCAAAGTTCAACAGATAGTTTGTTGGGGTTTTTTTTTCCTATTTTTATTTTTGAGCATAAAATTCAACTTTACCCAAGGAAATGTTAAGATTGCTTTCACACTGAACTTGAGGTTTAATACCACTCAAGTCTTGATATACTTTAAGTAGTGTGAATGTTATGTTTTCCTTACTTAAAGGCATTAATAAAATGCATTCTAAGATTAGATGCTTGTGCCACATAGGGTTTTCATGCATGAAAGCTGGTCAAAACAGTGGGAGCATAAACTTCATTATTGGGGCTGGTTCAAGTCCATTACCTTAACCAGTCTCATCACAAAGCACTCTTTTTTGCTTACATACTGAATAGTAAATGGAGGTTAGATAAAGTTTTATCTAGTGAAGCAAAAGAACTGGCCACTTCTAGTGTTTTAACTTTCTTTGAAATCTTAGGACAAACCTGTCAGATAGGTATTATTTTCCCCTCCAGAAAACTCAAAAGAAAGGATGTAATGATTTGTCTAAAGTAATAAGTGCCAGAATCCATATGTCCTTCAATCATCCCCCTCACCATACCACCCTTCTTTCCTCCCATCTTTTTCTCCTCCTGATACACTTATTAAATACTATTTAATACATTTATTAAATACTAAACACTACGCATTAGAAGAATTTTCCTTATTTCCAGGGTTTGGAAGACCTGGCACTCTTTTTTTACACTGGAGTTGCTTAAAGTGTAACAGGAAATTAATATTCAAACACAAACAATAAACTAGAAACTCCTATGCCAATCAACATAGAATAACGTATAGAATTCACTGCACAGAGGAATAGTTAACTCTTTGGCGGGGTGGGGAATCCGGGAAAACTGCATACAGAAGCCACTTTGACCCATTAAGAAAGCAGTAGTTTTGTAAAGTGAGCAAGGAGAACTCAAAGGTATTGCAGATGCAAAGTTACAGAAACATGAGATAGGTTATATAGAGAGACTAGTACAACTGGTACCTTATGCAGTATGGTTGGAGCATAGGAAAAGGCGGAAGCAAGTAGGCTAGACAGTGTGGACACAGCTAAGTCATCAGGATAATGAGATCACGTGTAACAAATGAGTGCTGGGATTCCAACTCTATACTCCCTCTCACAGGAGGGGTCACACGGTAGAATTCCGGGCTCAAATTTCAGACACACACACATGCGCACACACACATGTGCGTGCATACGTTTGGATGAGAATTTTTTACGCTAAATTGAACTTGAATGTCATTAATTAAAGCATCCATTCTTTCTATTGGACAATCCCTCCCACTACCTATTAAATCTGGGGTCCAATAACATATTTATCAGACAAAGGAGAACCATGTAAGATTTGAGATTTTAATAAAATAAAAATAAAAATACTTCTAGACAAGAGTGATAGACTAGAGGAAGAAGCAGCAAATTCCCAGCTTAGTTGGTTAATTATATGGCTAAATACTTTTAGATAACTACACTGATCTGTGTGGGTTTCTAACTTTCAGTTTGTATCATGAGGAGGTATGATTAAGTAAGTGATTCAAGTTTCTTTAAAATTCTAAAATGCTGGAGAAACTCTACTAATTCAACTATATACAAATAAAACTGATATAGAGCATGACTATGAGATTTATCTATTTAGTAAGATTTACCTCTGGGTAACAGTGTTGAAGCTCATATTCTCCTGTTATACAGAATACCATTTAAAACCTTATTTAATATATTTTTTAAAAAAGTTTCAGGGGCACCTGGGTGGCTCAGTAGGTTAAGCGGCCGACTTCGGCTCAGGTCATGATCTCGCAGTCCGTGAGTTCGAGCCCCGCGTCGGGCTCTGTGCTGACAGCTCAGAGCCTGGAGCCTGTTTCAGATTCTGTGTCTCCCTCTCTCTGACCCTCCCCCGTTCATGCTCTGTCTCAAAAATAAATAAACATTAAAAAATAAAAATAAAAAAAAATAAAAAGTTTCAGAAATAGATCATTAAGTAAACATACATAAATAATGCAGAAGACACAGTTTGGAGAATCATTTCAATTTTTTTTATCAAATAGAAATACGATTTGCTTACATTCTACAGTAATGCTTATTATTACCCTAATCAGGTTATATTGTGATTATTGCATTTACCAATGTATATCTATATATCTATATTGATTTGAAGAATACTTTATTCTTTATTCATAGATTCAGTCATAGGTACCATTGGGTAGAGGGAGAAAAAAACAATCCAACAGTGATAATCAATCTATTCACTCACTACCTCACTCTTCATCCAGGTGCTCTCTCCCAACCCATACTGAGGGGCAAAGTGGCAACTCTATGTGAAACTAACCTGTACATGAGACCAATGTGATGGACTCCCTATTAAAAAATAATAACAACTATTGAGAAAAATATTCCAAGGTGAAAATTATGCAAAAGAGAATAAAGCACATCTTTCCAACATCATACATTGACACTTTCCAACACACCCACCCACGAATTATTTAATTGTCTGAGAGAATATACCTGTGTTTGACTTTGCTATTTACTATTTGGTTACAGCTCAGATACTGCAAAATTAAACGTTGGCCATTAGGTTTCTGTCTAGTAGAAAACACAATCCTGTATGACTGTTATATATCTATTCTTAGTAGTCTTTATTTTTAAAATGTCAATAAATATCCAGTTCTTATAGTGTTTTTAAAGCCATATTTGGCACCTCATTCGTTCCTCATTAATGAGTTAAATAAATTTCTGACGTGTTTATTTCATATTTGCACTGGAGTTATGAATTTAACTTTTAACATTGACACTAACATTTACTGGGCACTTGTTATGGGCACTGTTCTAAAAACTTTAGAAATGTTACCTGCTTTATTTATTTATTTTGTTTATTTGCTTTTTTGTGAGACAGAGAGAGAGCACAAGCAGGGGAGTGGGGTAAAGGGAGAGAGAATGCCAAGCAGGCTCCATGCTTAGTGCAGGGCCTGATGCAGGGCTCGATCTCATGACCCCGAGATGGTGACTTGAGCCAAAATCAGGAGTCGGACACTCAACCGACTGAGCCGCCCAGGTGCTCCACAAATATTATCTGCTTTAAACTTCACAAGTCTGCAAGTATTATTAAAATCATTTTCTCAGACAACAGAGCATGTGCAGAGTGAATTACGTATTCTAATATCAACAATGATACATTTATTCCATTATTTCTACGTATTGAGTACTTACTATCTGCCAGTTACTTTTCTAGACACTTGGAACATCAAAGGCCAAAACAGATAATAATCTTACTTTGAGGGAGTTTACAAATGAGAAAGAAAGAAAAAAAGAAAGACATCAAATAACATACAAAATAAGTAAATCTAATACTTCATGGTACTTGAATTCACATTTAGTTCTGTTTGCTTTCAAACACAAAACTCTTAGTCGCTTCACTTTATGATCAAGTGTTATTATAAATGAAAGGAAATTCATATTAAAAATCTAGGTTATTATCATTATTGATTCTCTCATATCCACAAGACAGCTCACTTTGGCCCACAAAAGTGAGACTTTATCAAGGGAAATTATTGGACCACTTTTTCTCAAATCTGAAAACACCTCTAATGTTCTCAAGCCGGGTCAAAATACACACACATGCTCTTGAAAAGGACTGTGCTCGATGGCAGAAACACTATGAGGCTCTACCTGGTAGACCAGAATATGGAAACTTCTGCCTGCATAGCAGTGCCTTCTGCTGGAAGGGGGAGGAAAAACAAATTGCTCTCATTTCTATGTCTCAGAGTCCCAATTTGCTTTCCTGCACCCTCCCATTCTCTTAGATGGACTCGAGCATAAGCAGCATTTTAAACAAAAGTCCTCTCAAAACTTATTTCTCTAATGTGAGCTATTCTATTTAATCCACTCTGAACAGGATTGTAGGTACCACTAGCAGATAATGGCTCTGACTGTGTTGCTCTGCTCCAGAACACAGTCACTGAAAGTAATTGTATAGGTCTTGGAGAAGAGCGGGATAAAATGAGACAGAGGGTTTTAGATTTCTTCTCATATGACATCATTTTCGAAGGACAAAAGTTAAAATCTTCAAATTCCTCTCTTCGTCAAATCTTACTATGTGATGGTCTCAAACTATTTTCATCCAGATACATTTTCCACATAATCAGGTATGGCCATTAAAACTTTTGGAAATGTCAGAACATTACGCCTGTTGACAAAAATATACTTTTCAACCATTGAGGTTGTTCAAAAAACAATTGTCCTAATAACTTGACAGAAATCCCAAAGAAAGTATAGCAATTTTTTAAAGGGAAGTCAGTTTTACCCGAACCAAACCAACTCATTACTTGGAATGGGGAAAAACACATGAGATAACAGTTTATGAAATATTTATAAAATGAAATTCACATTGTACCATATTGTTGAATTTAAGGCTTATTCATGATGACATTCATGCTATTCTTGAGGAAAGGAATAAAACAAAACAAAACAAAGAAAAAAAAAAGCTCACCAAGAAAACTCGCTCATGATACTGTCCTGCAAATTAAGGAAACAAACAACAAAACTGTTAAATATCTAGGACTTTCATTCTTGACCCTTGTACTTAATATAAACTATCATACTCTCTGCACACTAAGGAAGGAAATCATAGACATGAGCTTTTGCAGGAGAAAGCACCAGACTTGATTTCAATCTATGAACAGTCTACAAGTCTAAAAGTGGAAGGAAGAAGTAAGTTTCATTCAACTTAGACTTCCTGACCAAATTACTAAAAAGTTTAATTCCTTTCTAAGTAACTTTATAAAAAATACAATTAAAAAATTTCAACGTATATGAATTCAAAATCTCTTTCCACCATCACCTTATACCACTTACATTAACCTAGATAGCATTACCTGATTTTCTAGCTTTTTCTTTTTTGAGACAGAGAGAGACAGAGACAGAGACAGAGAGAGAGAGAGAGAGAGAGAGAGCGTGCGCGCGCACGCGCGCGCGCGCATGAGTGGGGGAGGGGCAGAGGGAGACCGAGAGAGAGAATCTTAGGCAGTCTCCCATCACCAGGACTGAGCCTGACATGGGTCTTGATCTCATGATAGACTGTGAGATCATGATCTGAGCTGAAATCAAGAATTGGATACTTAACTGAGTCACCCAGGAGCCCCTCTAGTTGTTTTAAATTATAGATTAAAGAGCTAATACTACATTTCTTTTTTTTTTCTCCCCAGTCTTTTCATACTACCTTAACAAAAACCCAAGCAAACCATTTTCCCTCAGTATCCTAACAGTATATTTTGCAAAACTAGTGAAATGGCTGCTCATTTATTTTTCAGGTCTCTCTGATGCAGAAATGTTTCAAAGGGATAAATTACAGACAGAATTCTAATTTAACTATTTGCAAAATACTACTTTTTGCCAAAACTGATTGAACTTCAAAGCCTCCCTAAAACATCATACATAATTTATTTTAGGGAAGAAAACAATAAAATCCAGGACTAGACCTGCAACAATGGTATTTCAAAGAAGCCATAGTGACAAGCACAGTATTTGCTGAGAAATGAATATACTTTTTATCAGCCAAACCATTTTTTAAAAATTCATAAATCTGATAATATTGTAGGATTAATGTCACTAAGAACACTTCTTGCAGAGTACAGAAAAGAATAATTCAGCGTATTTGTCTTCCTTTCTCCCCCTCCTTTTTTAAAACTGTGCATTTAATTGTTCCTTAATCATATATTCCAGTCACAGATTTTTAATTGGTTTTTGACCTACATACCAGCATAGGTTGATTAACAATTCTCTAATCAAGGTTGCATAGCATTTATGTGTGTTCAATAATTCAGCGATCTGTCTGGGAAATGTAATGGGGCCCACGGTTTTGGTGAACATTCAGTGACTGCTGAAAGCACCTGAACACTTCATGCCCAAATTGCACTTAAATTCCTTAATGAAGAATCAGCAAGAATCATGAAGGCACTTACTGCTATGCTTTCTAGATAAATAGAAAACCATGTATGGTGATGAGAAGAGAGAGCCATTTGTATTGTCAAGAAAAGTCTGTATGTGATATATTGAAAAATAAGTATAAAATGGAAATACACAGTTATCAATATCTTCGTTTTGGTAGACACCTAAAAAGTAACAACAGTGAGATAAAATTCCATAAAAGTGTTGGACTTTTAACGCATACTTTTAACGCTCATTAAAAACTAAAGTTTCTGGGGGCACCTGGGTGGCTCAGTTGGTTGAGCGTCTGACTTTGGCTCAGGTCATGATCTTATGGTTCATGGAGTCCAGTCCTGTGTGGGGCTCACTGCTTTTAGCTGGGAGCCCACTTGGGATCTTCTGTCTCCCTCTCCTCTGCCCCTCCCCTGCTCACGCTCTCTCTCAAAAGTAAAATAAAAAACTGGGAAAAAAGAGTTTTTTTTATTAAAATAGTACAGGTTATTTCTACTCATTTTTTCCACTCATTTTGGCAAAATTAGCATAAGAATAGAAGTGAGTATGAAATTAATCTATACAAAGCACAATTAAAGTGTGCTGGCCTAAATCTCTCCTGCTAAGTGGTCAATTTGAAGAAAAAGTATAATTTAAAAAGTGCTAGATGCTCAGGAAAGTCAAGGTGTGACAGTTCAGTTTTAATAGCTGATCGTTTAGTCAACATACAATTTATTGACTTGTGACAAAAAAAAAATCCACATGAGATGTGGTCTGCAGGTTGACTGGCAAAACCCATTCTTCTCTGAATGCCTAAGTGGCTCAGTTGGTTAAGCATCCAACTCTGGATTTTGGCTCAGGTCATGATCTCACAGTTTGTGGGTTAGAGTCCCAGTTTGGGCTCTGTGCTAACAGCATGGAGCCTGCTTGGGATTTTCTTTCTCCCTCTCTCTCTGGCCCTCCTTCACTCATACTTTCTTTCTCAAAATAAATAAATGAACTTAAAAAAATCCATTCTTCTCTTCCTTTTGAGAATATGGTCAAACTACATTTCCCAGCCCCTTTTACAGGTAAGATGCTCATGTAAGTAAGTTTTCCCCCGTTAAGGGGTTTGAAAGGGATACTCTCTACTTGTAGACTTGGTCCTTAAGACAATGGGATACCTCCTGAACTTTCTCTTTCGCCTTCTTTCTGGAACCCATGTTGATTTAGACTTGTCTAGGCAGATGATGATGAGTCTCTGAATGAGGTCACAACATGGTGGAAGGAAGCTTCATTACTGAGTGATTATGTATGGCAGAGACATACAGACTTAACTCCTCACTTCAGATTGTAACACAAGTCATCTAGTTTTCTTCTTTAGGCAAGTGAACTAATGTTGAGCTTCCTTGGTAAAGCAGCCTAGGTTTACTCTAAATAATATGGCCATGAAAGAGGTATACCCAGCCCTTGATACACCCAGAGCTTCCCTAAGCAGAATGTGCTATGCCTCCTGGGTGCAATCTGTTGAATAATTCCTTCTATTTTTGATAACTCTGCTATAAAATAATCCAGATGTTCTCTACGGAATTTTTTGTTTTTCACTTGCATAATCAAAGGAAAACAAAGCAAAACAAAACTGAGCCCAAACCCTGAGAGCCCCTTTAGAAGTCTCCATGGAAAGGAAAGGATTCTAGGGTTTGGGGGAAGACATTGATGCTAAGAAGAAAGAAATTCTCTTAGACTTTAGGATAAGGAAAAACCGTTGCATAGGTAAGAGTTAGCTCTGTAGACCTGTGTTGCTCAAATCCTGCACATCCCCAACAAGGGTCTGTTTTCAATACTGGCCCTTGGCCAACTCTTGGGAATTGAGCTTTTGGAATTCAGACCTCAAACTATGTTAGATCAATTTGTCTAGATGATTTAAGCAAAAAGTGGTCTTTATGGTGAATGGATGCTTTCCTTCTGGGAATCTAGAGCTGTAGTAAGGAAGTCAGTCATACAGTCAATATGTACATGGCTCAGGAGAGTCTCCTTGGTAGATAACACTTTGCATATATTGTCACACCTGTTGGAGGAATTAAGTATGTCCTGTGTAATTCAGATATCTGAGTCCTGTGGATATTTCTAGTGAATCACCAAGCCTGAGTGTTGGGCACCCCTGACACAAGATATTCTCCTGATAATTTGTTTTGAGAGTGACTTAGGTTACTAATCCAATTTCTCTGTGTGCAATGATTGTTAGCCTGCTAAGTACAAAAGTATAGTCTGCCTCCAGGAAGGATCCCTGACTGGCTTCATTACTGCACTATCCTATTCTCAGAGAGCTGCAGTATTCAAGAAGCTGGTGTTTTATAGTCCCTAGTAGTAGGAGGTTACTCTGGTGTAGATGAAACAAATAAATAAATAAAAAACTGCCTCAGTAGCCCTTTAAAGGTGACCATGAGGAATTAGAAAAGCTAGTTGGATAAAGAAAGCAAAAGTTAGGTTTATACTTACAAGTACTCTTAACTCCAATCAGTAGTTCCCTAAGCAAGCACAGCCCAACAAATTGGCAAGTCAGAGTAAATTTATATTAAGGTTACAGAATATTTGTTGATGATGATTTAGTCTTCCAAAAGTCACAGGGGACTCAGAAATACTCCACTATAGTACAACCAAAAAGCTATTTATGTGTGTATGTACACTTCCTTTTATAAATGATAATTTAAGTAATTATAATAAATAAAGTAAAATAAATACAAGCCAACAATTATTTTCAAAGCATTGTGCTCTGGGGATATAGTACATATAAATACTACAATTTCTGTCACCATAAAATGGAAGTGAGGGATGTATAAAACTGATTTATAACATACATCTGAGTATAAGTGGCAATAAGAATATTAAAAATATAATCCTTAATAAATAAAGATTTTTTAAGGTAACTCTTACCTACCTAGAAAATTCCATAAAAGAAATTTCAGTGAGTCTGCCCCATTCACCATGATCCCCAAGTTTCAGAATTTCTCACCTACAAATTTAGCTTCTGAACATCAGCTAAATTTTTCTTTTCTCTGCTTACTTATAAAATCAAAAAACACTAAGCTACAGCAAATTAATACATTCCTATAAAACATCTTATTACATTGAAATTACTAAATACAAATTTATTTAAAATACATACACTGAAATGTTATTGTGTTCCAGGAACAATGTAATGCCTGTGGAAGATACCATAATAAACAAATCTGGGACTTCTCCTTCAGAAGTTTGCTCTCAGGAGGTACAAATACTGTAATTGCAATGAAACAAACTTAGTGTTGAAAATGAAGGAGAGAATTCTAGACACATTAGAAAATTTTCAAAATGTTATAGTGTAAAGAAGACAGGGTGAAATGTTGTGGAGTCTATAGCTTACAACTAAATTACTCACCTCTACGGTATTTCTTTGGAGTGGTTGGCATAGAAGTTATACTGCAAGAGATTTGACTGTGAGGTTGGGGAGGAAGAAGTGTATAAAATATATGTCAAGAAATTTAGTGGTTGAGAGGTACAGCCATGAGTTAGTTGCCTGTTGGGGAATTCAGGATCATGGGAAGACTTTTTTCACATTTGGGTAAATCTGAGTATATGCTAATAGATGGAGAATGGGCCACTGGACAGCAAAAGATGAAAATGGAAAGAAACATGGAAATACCTTCTTTGCTGACAGAATGGTGCTAGATATACTCTAAATAACGTCCTCTTAAAAAAAGCAATTATCAGTGAGAAATAAAATGAAGAAATGTTTTACAATAAATTGCTGGGCTGATAAGAAAGCAAACAAACAAGGGCTCCTGGGTAACTCAGTCAGTTAAGCGTCTGATTTCGGCTCAGGTCATGATCCCATGGTTTGTGGGTTTGATTCCCGCTTTGGGCTCTGTGCTGACAGCTCAGAGCCTGAAGTCTGCTTCGGATTCTGTGTCTTCCTCTCTCTCTCTGCCCTTCCCCCATTCACACTCTGTCTCTCTCTCAAAAATAAAAAAAAAAAAAATTAAAAAAAGAAAGAAAACAAAACAACAAAAACAAAAACCCAACAGTCAAAATAAGATCAAAGGGCATATAAAATGGATGGAATATATTCAAATATATCAATAACCCCCAGGGTTTTTATGTTGGAAAAAAAATCCATCTATAAGTCATTTACAAACCATCTACAAGTGTATAAAGGTGACAGGTTGTAAATGGCAGGATAGAAATTTCAAGAAAATACTAAATTGAAAAACTGACAGTCATGATAATAAGAATAATAACAGGTAACATCTGAAGTTTTTGAGTGAATTGGACATCCCACATTCCAATTCTCTAAGCCAGAATCCTCACATCATTCTTTACTACTACTCTACTTCCAGTAAACCTACCAAGTTCTGATGTTAAATATCTAAAATATTTTACAACCCAACCCCCTTCTTAATCTCTGAAACTTCTCCATTAGTTGAGACCCCTTACAAAGATAAGTGCAATTACTTCCTGGTCTCCCTGCTGTCAGTATTATGTCCTTCCATTCCTTATCTTCAATAAAGCCAAAGCGATACTAAATTATAACTGTGTCTTTCCCTTCCAAACCCTCCCCAGCTACCACCAATGGTTTCACCAATATAACTTTGCCAGCAAGTTAAATTCCAAACTCACTAACATATCTTACCAACTCCTTCATTTTCCACACCCTGCTTATCTTTGCAGACTCATCTCTTGATGTATGCTCCTCCACATCTACACTTCAGACTATATTAAATTCCTCAAACACACCATGCTGTCCTTCAAATCAAGTCTTTGAAAGGTGTTTACTTCTTTTTTTTAAATTTTTATTTTTTTAAATTTATTTATTTAAATTCAAGTTAGTTAACATACAGTGTAGTATTGGTTTCAGGAGTAGAATCCAGTCTATCTAGAATATTCTTTCCCTTTCCCATCTACATCCTCAACTCTTCTTTTCTCATCTCACTATTACCCTTTCTCTAGTTAATCACTCCCTAATCTTCATGTTTCAGAAACCTTTTCTGATGAGCCTAAATACAATTTAGGTGCATATTTACCTACAATCTGCACTTAGTGCACAGTATTATAATCACCTCCCCAAAAGTTTGTATTTCCCCCTACACTGCAAACAATAAAGCTAAACAATGTGTCTGTCATGCTGAGCATTTAATCTCTGGATCTAACACTATGCCAGCTTTTGTCAAGGAACTTACAATGTAAATGTTACTTATAATTTTCTAAAGACCAAAGCAAAAAAATATTTCTGGCATGAAAATGATAAATACGTTGATGACTAAATAGTACTAAATAGACATAGTGTTACAACTCTGGATTAGTCTACATTTGGGGTTGAGAGTTGACTTAAAATCTTTCCTGATACTATGACTTCACTCATATGAAGACTTTAAGACACAAAACAGATAAACACAAGGGATGGGAAGCAAAAATAACATAAAAACAAGGAGGGGGACAAAAATAGGACACTCTTAAATATGGAGAATAAACAGAGGGTTACCGGAGGGGCTGTGGGAAGGGGGGATGGGCTAAATAGGTAAGGGGATTAAGGAATCTACTCCTGGAATCATTGTTGCACTATGTGCTAACTAGCTTGGATGTAAATTAAAAAAAAAAAAAAAAAAAAAAACAAAAAAAACTTTCGATACTGATCAAAAGGAAGAAAGGGAATAAATCCTAAATGTTTTCCCCCTCACGTGATAAATTATTAGGTCTCAGTTTATTTTGAGATGGTATCAAAAGTATGTCTTCAACTCCTTCTACTTGAGGCTTTTCACCAGAAACAAACATTAAACTCACATTAAACTTGCACTTATTTTTATCATTTGACAATTATGTAACATAGAGTAAGAAAATACTGAACAGGGGATCAGAGGTATAAAAATCTTCAGCCTCTGAAGCTAAAATCCCCATGAAAGACGAGTTTAATGAACTGAGAGCAACAAAGATAGCCAAGTAGAGAAGACATTAAAAAAAAAAAAAAAAAAAAGGTGATCTGACATTCCAAGCACGTGAGCGATTGGTGAGAGGAAATTAAAAATTAAAACAACAAAACACATTTTGCTATAGTCTAACCTCCCTAGCAAATATTTGCATCCATATGCATTTTATATTCCATAGCTTGACTGTGAAATTTAATTAAAAACAATTATAAATACAGCTCCTTGAGGCTACTGAGGATTTCACAGTTTGAATATTTTTAAAGCATTTTATTCCCTTTAAAAAACATGCATTACGAATGGTCGTGTCATCAGAGTTTGGTTGGAGAGGAATTTAGTTGTCAAGTTCAAATACATCCAGATAAGCTAAATTTGGATGGAATGACCCAGGGACCTTGACCCAGGTTTCAGTCAATATACCAAGTGAATAAACAGAAAATTGTCCCTCTGGTTCCAAATTTGGTCTTGAACATGAACCCCCAAAGGAAATGCAGCAATAGAGCTGTCTTTAGCCCTGTTGGAGCATAATTCTGCAAGAAGACAACCAGATGAAGAAAAAATAAAATGTAAAAGGGCCAGAATCCATAGTACACAAATTTTGGGGCTAGAGAGTTCTCACATGAAGATGGATCTACTTATACTCTTCAGTTTGTACTCCTTTTTCTCTTTGTTTTCCTCTGACACCAAGTAAACCCCCAAACAAAAATGCCAATGAATAAAACGGAAGCCGAAAATGAAAATGGGATCTAGTTTGTTTCCTCAGCATTATTGGGAAAAATTGCAGTGCTTTGCTTCTGACATTTTCTTAGATTTTGTGCGAAGAAAGCAAAGAGCCTGCTTCTGATTCCTCCTCTCACCACCCAGACACACTCAGGGATGTCTGTGGAAACATAATTGATTTCTTTTTGTTTATTTGATAAACTCAACACTTTAGCCGGGAGGATGTCAGACTTAAATGCAGTTTTATAGTCTCTTCTGAGGATGCAGTTAGTCAAATATCACGTAGATAAAGTATCTGTCTGGCTCCTAAATGTCTTCCGAACATGGAAGTAAGTGCCCTGGTTACCACATGTTGTTTCTCCAAATGAGCATTAGGAGTATTTCCTTTTCCCTACCTCCACGTTGAAAACATTTTTCTCCCCATGGCGTTATGTACTGAACTCCAGGAGGTGATGATGTGAAAGGTTGTAATACACTTCTGGAACTTGGGTATAATAAAAATAGATTCTAATTTTCTGAAAATATTAAAAAAGGTAAGACCTGACACTCCCTATTAAATCACTGCAGGCAGGATTCTAACAGACAATTTGTGATTAATTAACTATACACACACACACACACACACACACACACACACACACGTTGTGAATTCCCAAAATAGTCACATGACTGGGGAAAGGGAGAAATTAAAAACAAATGGGTGAAGCACTTGTCTTTCCGTGTTGTGACCAGAGGCCCATCAGTAATCCTCGGAATTGTTGCTCATGCTAAAAAAAGTTCTATGTTCTGTGCGCCTTCTGAGAATCCTTTGAATTATTCAATTTCCTTTTAATGTTGTCACTGAAGATGTATACAAAAGACTCATAAGTAAGAAGTCAGTTTTTCAGAATTAAACTACTCATCAGTATTATGATTTAGAGTTATACTGAATATAAGTTTCTATGAAATCTTGAATAAAAGTATACTTAGGACAATATTTTCTCTTCAGAGTTTTCTAATATTTACTTGACATTATGTATCATCTTGAACATTTACATACAATCTCATTTCATATCGTGTTTATCTCTTAGCAACATTTCAGTGCTTTCAAAAGTAAGAGGTGTTTTTTTTTTGTTTGTCCTGTTTTTTGTTTTAGAAACTGAATATAGTTCCCAATGAACAGGAAAACCAGAGGCCTGAGTTTTAGTCTTGAGTCAGCCATCAGTTACAGGTGTGGCCCTGGTTATCAGTTAAATTTGATGGGTGAACATTTGTTCACCTTAAAAAATTAAGAAGTTTAATTAGATTGTATGACTTAAAGGTACTCAAAACATATCTATTTGAATGAATGAATGAATGAATGAATGTGTATACTTAGAAACAAGTAGGGAATTTTTGTGTAAGAACAGCAGATAAGAGCAGGGATAGATAAATAAACTAGATGCCAGGAAAAAATAAATAAAAGTATACCTTTAGACATTGTTGTTTTTGATTTTATGACTCATTTGAGAGACCCAGGGGCAGAATGACATTTTATAGTAAATGAGGGTGAGGCTTACCAAAGATGTACGACTTTCTCAAAATTACCAAAAAGATTATCCCATAAGAGCAGAGTGAATGCGATCTTCTGACATCTAGACAAGGTCTATGCACAACTCAAAACCATAAGTATATGTAAGATAGGCAACTCGTACTAAAACCACTATTTATGACAATATAAAACATTTGTTATGAGTTATAATTGTGCATATATTCTAGGCAGATAGAGTTGAATGAACACCGTCTGATTTTACTGATATATGCATTGACCTGGAGAGTCTAGGCATTTGGTTTGCTTTGTTTTTAGATCTCCATTTAAAGCTTTAGAAAAGGGGACATAAAGGTTGTAACAGTATTGTGTGGCTGATTCTGAAGGTCTTATATGACAATTTATTTAAAAAGAGCAGTTAATATGTGAATTTAATAATGATTGTGCAAAAAAATGTGATGAAGCAGCTGGATCTCTGCCTCCTTGGATCTAAGTAATGATTTGGAAAGTTGAGATTTTTTTTTTTAATTTATGTCATCAAACATCATTAAACACCTAGATGCATGTGCTGTGCCAGATCTCTTATCCATCACACTGGGCCATATGTTTTCACACCATATTTTGCTGTTAATGGCCTCTGGATTGATACAACGTTCTATTTAAGCTTGGAAGTGGAGGGAAATGGGAACATTTATTTCAAGTGATCTTTCTTGCTTCCTTTCTTGCTTGCTTACTTGCTTTTAAGAGGACAAAATCCTCCAAGTGAATTTGAAGAAGGGCTTTTCCAAATATAGGGACCAGTCTGAGAGAAGTTTCATTATTGGTAGCAGAAAATTGGATGGTGTCAATGAAGGGAAGGTTAACAAAGATGCAGAAGAAAAAATGGGTTACTGCAAGAGGATCACAATGTCAAAATGAAAGCTGAGATTTTTAGATTGATTCAAGGTAGGAAAGCACTGATAGAGGCCAGGCAGCCCACTTTGTGCAGGTGAAGCAGAGAAACAGGCAAGGAGCTACATAAACACCCTAGGTGGGTGTTTTTAACATTCTTTAAAGAAGTTTACTTAAAATCTGTGCTTTCAGCAAGTCACTGCACTCTTGCCCTCACTTATGTCTGGTATCCTCATCTCCAGAGCCTTTTAACCTCTTGTCAGACTTTTCTGGAGAGTGCTGCTTTAGCCCTCTGCCAAGTCCAGACACCTGCATGGCTCAAAGCTCTGGAGAGTGGAATCTGGGGTCCAGTAGCTCCATAAAGAGACTTTCAATCAATCCTCCTGTTTTCAACACCATCTCACTCTTCTGCCATCTGAAGAAACTGATTCTTGAGTTTCTAAGCTTTCTTGGGGTTTATCGGTAAGCAGACTTGCATAGTCCTGGCATCCTGAACATGGGGTTAAATTTCAGATTCTCTGGTCTCCTCAGGTACCACTACTTCATTTGTCTCCAGATGATAAAATTTTGTTGACATCAGTTTTCTGCTTTTTTATACTCTTTGTCCTTGTAGTTTATGCCTACTTACTAAAAAAAGGTTCCATTACATACACTTTAGTAGTGTTTTGGGAGGGTGTTGGGAATAAATGTATTTAATTAGAAGTTCTCCCCACTCTCTCTTTAACTCTCTCTAATCAGACTTGCATCCCCACAAATTCAGTGAAATATTCTTGTCAAGGTCATCTCCTGCTTGCCCTTTGGGAGCATGTGATGCAGCTGATTACCTCCTTCTTGAAATACTTTCTGTCCTTGACTTCTTAGACACACTTTCCAGGAGTTCTTCATCTGACTGGCTGCTTATTCTCAATCTCCTTTCACTGTGTCCTTTTAGTGAAGAAGGTCAAGGTGGTCAGGACCTCTTCTCTCTCCGTTCTCAACTTACTCTGTGGTTGATCTCATCCCGTCTTCTGATGATAAATGCCATTTCTATGCTGATAATTCCCATGTGTATTCTTCTTGCACATTCTTTCTTCTGAGTTCCTGGATGTTTATCCAGTTGCCTACTCAATACAGCCACCTGGATGCCTAATGGACATTCAAATGTTCTTTCCAAAAAAAAAAAAAAAAAAAAGATTCTTGATCCCCTCCATCCAATACATCAACCTTCAGTCTTCCTTATCTCAGTGCCTGGCATTAACATTCACTCAACATTTACACATTCATCCCATCAGCAACCACTGATCTCTACCTTCAGTGTATATCCCAGATGTAATCACTTCTCCACCATGGAACCAGCCTCTGTCACACACTCCTGCAAATCTGTCCATTTATGCTTTGTGTTACCCCTCCTTCTTCCCTACAGTCAGTTCTAGACAGAAAGAAATAGCTTAAAAACTTCAGTCCAGTAGTGCTGAATCCCCCTCATCTGATCTCTCCTGGACTCTCCTGTTTATTCCTAGCCCCTTTCTGCCTCACTCACTCTGCTCTAGGCACATTGGCCCTCATGCCTTTCCTCTATTGTGCCACATGTATTCCAATCTAGGGACTTTTACAAACGCTGCCATCTCTGACCAGAGGCACCCCTGCTGATTTTGACATAGCTCTTTCCCGTACGACATTCAAGTATCTGTTCTCATACACTGTTTCTTCAAAACATTCTTTCATGATCAACCTACCGCTTTTCCAGTCAGTTTTACTCCTCACCTTTCCTCATCTGATTTTTATCATCTCTTGATATTATTTAGCTTCTTTATTTGTTTATCACCTCTTTTCCTCTCTGGAATGTAAACTCTGTGAAAGTGTTGAATGTGTCTACATCATATTTTTTATAATAAACCAGTAAATTTAAGTGTTGCCCTGAGTTTTGTGAGCCAAACTGTGGAATCCAGGGAGGGATTCCTAGAAATCCCAATATATATCTGGTCTGTCAGAAGTACTGGTAGCACACTGAATTGGCATCTGGATTGGGAGAAGGCAGTTTTGCAGGACTGAGCCCTTAACCCGTGGGATCTGATGCTATCTCCAGGTAGACAGTGCCAGAATGTAGTTAAACTGTAGGAAACCCAGCTGGTGTCACAGAGAATTGCTTAATATTTGGGAAACCCATACATCTGGTATCAGAAATATTGTGAACATGTGAGTAAAGGAAAAGTATTTCCTTTACGTAGGTGGAAACCATAACCCACCATTATTCTTTCATCAACCCATATGACCTTGAGATACCCACACCCTCTCCTAGCCTAACATAAGAATGAGCAGATTTGGGATATACATGCTTGACTGCTTTCCTCTCTTCTACTTTCTCATCTCCCTTCCTTCTTTTATTCAATAAATGTTTATTTCCTGTGCTAAGGGCTAGAATTGCAGTGCCAAACAACACAGACACATTCAACACTTTCACGGAGTTTATATTCCAGAGAGGAAAAGAAGTGATAAACAAATAAAGAAGCTAAATAATACCAAGAGATGATAAAAATCAGATGAGGAAAGGTGAGGAGTAAAACTGACTGGAAAAGCGGTAGGTTGATCATGAAAGAATGTTTTGAAGAAACAGTGTATGAGAACAGATACTTGAATGTCGTATGGGAAAGAGCTATGTCAAAATCAGCAGGGGTGCCTCTGGTCAGAGATGGCAGCGTTTGCAAAAGTCCCTAGATTGGAATACATGTGGCACAATAGAGGAAAGGCATGAGGGCCAATGTGCCTAGAGCAGAGTGAGTGAGGCAGAAAGGGGCTAGGAATAAACAGGAGAGTCCAGGAGAGATCAGATGAGGGGGATTCAGCACTACTGGAGTGATTTGAACATGGGTAACATGACTGAAGTTTTTAAGCTATTTCTTTCTGTCTAGAACTGACTGTAGGGAAGAAGGAAGGGAAACCCAAAAGATATGAATGAACAGCCATATGAAAGGACACATAGAGGGAGGTCTGGAATTGTCCTGAGCACAAGAGATTCTGTCACCATGGAATTTGGATACAGTCTAGCCCCCAGCATGTAGATGTGTGCATTAAACCAGCAGCTTGCCAAAGCATGTACAATTGGGATTTTTTTTATGGAAGCTTCATCACAAAACATAATCAGTTATAAACTCCATTTAAAGCTCCCTCTCCTCTCTGGAGAATGGGGATTTGGGCTGAAAACTGCAAGCTTCTAATCATGACTTGGTGTTTAGAGTGACCAGCATCCATCCTGAAGCTATCCAGGAGCCCACTAAGAATTTCCAAAACAAAAGCATTCCTATCACCCAAGTAAATTCCAAGGGATTTAGGAGCTCAGTGTTAGAAACCAGGATCAAAGACAAAATGTTAAAATAAAAGGTGTTCCTAGTTCTTATCACTTAGGATATTGCAAGAGTTTTAGGATCTGTGTGCCCATAACCATGGGCAGATCAGTATATATCTTGTATTCTATCATTTCCCAACACAGTTGGCACACTCATCATAAATGTGTATAAAGGAAAGCTAAGCTGAGACTTTGCTTTTATAGCCTGTCATCAGTCCTTGCATGATGTGGATCAATCAGTAAGCCTAGCATGGAATCAGCCTCAAACTGACATTCAACATGCATTAGGAGTGGCCCCCTAAATCAGTGAGGTGGATGAAGGACTTAACAGAGACTCACGTTTACTGACAAAGCTCATTGGAGTATAACTCCATTCTCCCCCCATCACTGCAAAAGACAAAAGAGAGATAAGCTAAGAGTAGACAAAGCACGTGGGGAGAAAAGGTATTGCCCTGGACAAGATCAGACACCAGCCATAACCTATACTGGAAGCAAGAGAAGTTCAAGGTCTGTGACCACTAGTGTGAAAGACATTAGGACCTCTAGTCATTATACCCGAATGTCATCTTAGGGAGAAAAGCTTCAGGAGGGAAAGATGATCTTTGAGAAAAGGCATTTTCCAAATAAAAGACCAAGTCTTTCTAATCCTTGTACATTGTTGATGGGAACATAAATCGGTATTGTTATTATGAAAAACAGTAGGAACATTCCTCAGAAAACATATATATATATATACACACATATATATATGTGTGTGTGCGTGCGTGTGTGCACACACACACAAGCGTGTGCATGCGTGTATCCAAAGGACATGAAATAAATATCTCAAGGAGATAGCTGCACTCCTACATTCATTACAGCATTATTCACAATAACCAAGATATGGAAACAACTTACACATTCACTGACAGATGAATGAATTAAAAAAGCAGAATATACACACAACATAATATTGTTCAGCCATAAAAAAAGAAGGAAGTCCTGCCATTTATGATGGGGTGAATGAAAGTATTGGGCATGATGCTACATGAAATAAGCCAGACCGAGGAAGACAAATACTGTAGAATACCACTCATATGTGGGATCTTAAAAAAAAATGTCAAACTCTTAGAAATCGGGAGATGTTGGTCAAAAGGCACAAACTTTCAGTTATAAGTAAATTTTGAGGATCTAATTTACAGCATGATGACTATAGTTAATAATACAATATTGTATACTTGAAATTTGCTAAGAGAGGAGATCTGAAACATTCTCACTACATACACAAAAATGTAACTAGGTAAGGTGGTGGACATATAAACATGATTGTTGACATCATGTGATAATGTATATGTATATCAAATCATCTTGAACATTCTGAATATATGTGCAGGGATGCCTGGGTGGCTCAGTTGGTTGAGCATCCAACTCTTAATTTAGGCTCAGGTCATGATCCTAGGGTCATGAGATCAAGCTCCACATCATGCTCTGCACTGAACATGGAGCCTGCTTAGGATTCTCTCTCCCTCTGCCCCTCTCCCTAGCTCATGCTCTCTACCTCTCTCTCTAAAAAAAATAAAATAATAAAAATTTTTAAAGTTTATTCATTCTTGAGAGAGAGAGAGACAGAGTGTGATCAGGAGAGGGGCAGAGAGAGAGGGAGACACAGAAATTGATGCAGGCTTTGTCAGCACAGAACCCGATGTGGGGCTCGAACTTACAAACCACAAGATCATGACCTGAGCTGAAGTTGGATGCTCAACTGACTGAGTCACCCAGGTGCCCCAATAATAAAATAAAATAAACATATATGTAATTTTATTTAGCAATTATGTAACAACGAAGCTGGAAAAGTTACTTGATTGAATTAATTTAAACTGATTTAAATATTTAACCAATTTTCTCCTCGTCAACATAAAGGGGCTTAGAAAGAGTCCTGAGGTCAAATATCATATGACTTCACTCATATGAGGACTTTAAGATATAAACAGATGAACATAAGGGAAGACAAGCAAAATAATTTAAAAACAGGGAGGGAGACAAAACATGATACTCTTAAATATGGAGAACAAACTGAGGGTTACTGGAGGGGTTGTGGGAGGGCGGATGGGCTAAATGGGTAAGGGGCATTAAGGACTCTACTCCTGAAATCATTGTTGCACTATATGCTAACTAACTTGGGTGAAAATTTAAAAAAAAAATTTTTTTAAATGGCAAAACCAAGAGCCCTGAGGAGTTAAAAACTTGTATTTACTTTTCATGCTTTCAAGTATTAATGTGAGTTGACTCCTGGGACTCTTCTATATAACTTTATATTTTGATGTGACTTGTTTTGTTTTGATTCAAGACAGACATGTAGAAAGCCCAGCACTAAGAAGAGAGGAGCAGTATTAGAAGAGAGTAATATTATATAATAAAAATACCCATCAAACAACAGTAAGATCATGGCCAGATGGATACAAAACCTATTCAAAAGGATTCATCTAACAGAGGCCTCAACAAACAGAAGCATTTGATCAATGAGCTCAGTGAGGAAAGACAATGGTGAGTAGGCAGTGGAGATGGCTAACATCTGTTTCAGACTCCTGCAGGCATAAACTTGAATCTGCAGTAAGATCTCAGGTTGAGACCTTTATCATGAATCCTAGATTGGTGGAGGAGCACTCAATTGTCGATGTTTTGTTGACAAGAAAGAAGAGGAAGGGAATTCAGGAGGAAAGTATGGATGTTTGAATGCCATGAGTGCAGTCCCCGATCTACAACTGTGAAATAGACAATGGATGGAGCCAAGGAAGAGAGTGAGGACATCAAGTTACAGGTTTTGTTCAGAAAAGTTAAACTGGTCCTTAGCATATATACAGACTGTACTACAAGTGCTCATAATTTCTTTAAGGAGAGTCTTCATACTTCAAACACATAGGATGATGATGAATAAGGTATTTCCCTAGCACACAAAACCCAATTTCTAGCTCTGTATGGCCTGCCCCCACCTCAGTTTAACTAATTTTATGCAAGAGGAAGAACTTCATTGGATCACCAAAGACATAATTACCTTGTAATATAGTTATTTTTTGTAAGAATGAAACTGATTATGGGATTTGGCAAGCAGCTTTTAGAAAATTAACTATTTATTTGAATTTGAGAATAACACATTTGTTATAATAGCAAAATCTCTTGAATTATTTCTTTTCTCACTAATAATCTCATGATATCTAAGAGGGAAAAAATGTCTTTCATGCTTTCAAAATAAGAAGAACCAAGATCTGATCTAAAATGTAGGGCATAAAGGGGCAGAAATGAAATTTAATTTTGTAGAATGCTGAAAAAAATAGACTTTTGTGAATAAAGGATATTGCCTCCGTCTTCAGGGATTAAAAACAACAGGAGAAAATTGTAGCACTATGTGTAAATGCCAAAATGCTTTCTTGCTGCACTTAACTAATGATTCTCAAGATTTCAACTAAATCATCTCATTTGAAAGGGCAAAAGAAAAGGAGTGTTCCATCATCCTCTTCTAAGTCTTGGTACAGATGGCAGAAAAAAAATCTTTCCAGTGCTGCTGAAGGCTGAAAACAGCTTCACAATAACAGAGCATCATTAGAGCTAACTAGGACCTACAAGAAACACATTTCATAACCAGATTCACGCAACATTTACTCAGCTAACTTGGAGAGAGAAAAGTTCAAAGTCCTGGCTGTGATATTTACTGGTAAACTTTGAGTGAGTCACATAACTCCATGAATCCCCACTTCTTCATATTAACATAAAAGAATATTAATTCCATGTACCTCTAGAGTTTTATAAGGATGAATTAAAATACTATATATATTAGCTTTATACTTCTAATTTCATAAGTATACAAATGTGATTGTTAATGTTTTTTAGGTATTAGTCTCCTATGTGATAGGACAGAACCTATAAAAAAAAGTACGATATTCTTTTTCTTTTATTTCTAAACCAAGATAGGAAATTTATTGTTTTCCTTCAAAGTTGAAAAGCAGTCATCATCCCAAATTGTGCACATTTCTTAATTTCTAGCTGATGAGGAGATGTTGATGAAGGACTCAATGGCTAAGAAAGAAAAGAGGGGAAACGAGCTAAGTGAACATAACATTGTTTCTGCATGTAGATTCCTGTGTGTATGTTCATGTGTGTGTGTGTCGGGGGGGGGGGTGGTCGGGGGCAGCTCAGGGATTAAGTAGCATGTTATCTTAAGGATTTAGGGCAGAAATGCTAAGAGCTCTGGGGGACGCTGTTCGCCCCAGGAATTGGTACTCACTGTGTTGAAAGGGAATGGCCCTGTTTGGCTCTGTCATCCTTGTTCCTGGTTCTTCTCTTTCTCTCTTGCTCCCAGAACACGTGGGGTTAAAGCAGGTGTGTGTCATATTCCTGGCTGTTGATATGATGCCTAGCCTGGTGTCCACACATATTGGCCATCCTTAAAACTTAACTGAGTCAAGCTGAACTTGCCTGTTTTACTGAGTCTTTTTTGTTGGCTCTGCTTCCTGTACTCATTTTTCCAATTCACTCTGTATATTGACACCAAAGTTGCTGTTTAAAGTGCAAAAATTCATCATGACAACACATGGCTAAAAATCCAACTTTACATCGTAGGCTTCTAGGCTTTTCACTATCTGTCTGCAGCCGCTTTTCTGAACATATTTCTCACACTCTTCTCATAAGCTATGCTCTTTGTTCATCCTGGTGTTATTTGCAATTTTAAGAATTCTGCATGGCCTTTTATTTCTCTGGATATTTGTACATGATACGCTTTCTACAGGAGTATCCTTCACCCTTATCTATGAGAATTAGCTCTTCATTATTTTTTATTTTCTTCAGACATCTCCCTGCAATTTCTCTCACTTTACTATTTTCATGACACATACTAGAAACTGTGTGACATGCTCACCCCCATTCTCTCCTCCCATGTTAAAGGAAGACATGGATAATTCCTCACATCTTCCCTCAGTGCAGGCTCAGAATGGGTTTTATCCATCAGAATTACCAGTTCATTAGCATCGGCATGCGAACTATGTTTGCCAGGAGGCTCATGATACTGCACCACTCACAGGACACAAACTATACTGCATTCCATATAAATGGTGGCCCTGGGCATTGTGCAACACAGGGACTCTCTTTTCTATCCCTGTCATATCACCTGGTTGTTATTTATTCCACTCTATTGAAAATATCTATATGCTCACTTGTCCCATGCAGATTGTGAACTTCTGGAAGGCAAGGATGTTTGTAGCCCCAACACCAAGAAGATTGAATGACATACAGAAGACTAACACATATATGTCAGTTGAATGGATGAACACAAACAATTTAGAAATGTAATGTCTATGGTGCTATGCTTAGATCCAAAGACGCTAAAGAAAAAATATAAGACTATGCAAAGTCCATTATTGGCCTTATTTTTTTAAAGTCTGCCTATGAAAAAAATAAAGAGTGAGAGTTTTAGTGTGTAAAATAGTGCCCCATACATCCTAGTATCTGATCAAGGGTCTTTTTGTGAGGCAGTGAGATATTCACTAATATTTCTCAGGAGCAACTTAAGCACCTCTATAAACCACTAATAAAGAGCAGAAAATATTTGTGTTGACAGATAAGGCCTTCTTGGTGGAGAAGAAATCCTGTGCTTTTCTCAATATATTTGAATGGAATTCCTAAGGAGGTGGATATCTAAGACACCACAGTGGAGCAGCAATGCATTCCACTTACAGGACATATTTTTAAAAAGTAAGGATGAGGGGCGCCTGGGTGGCGCAGTCGGTTAAGCGTCCGGCTTCAGCCAGGTCACGATCTCGCGGTCCGTGAGTTCGAGCCCCGCGTCGGGCTCTGGGCTGACGGCTCAGAGCCTGGAGCCTGCTTCCGATTCTGTGTCTCCCTCTCTCTCTGCCCCTCCCCCGTTCATGCTCTGTCTCTTTCTGTCCCAAAAATAAATAAAAAACGTTGAAAAAAAATAAAAAGTAAGGATGAGAATAATAAGGAGGTAAGATTCTCTTCTTTTAAAATCACGTAGACAAAAATAATGTACTTCCTGAATATAAATGAAATTTTTATTAAGTTTCACAAATGTAAAGTGACTGGTATCATTTGGACCTAGTAACTGATGATCATATTCACATGACTGATATGCTAACATATCTGTGTTAAAATAGAGTACAACAAAACTAAGTCCAAGCCCTCTCAGCTCATGCTTGGACTCCTGTAATAGCTTCCTTCCTTCCACCTTTGACCCAGATGGGTCAGTTAGAGTTGGCCTATACAGCTGCCAGAATGATACTTTTACAATATAAATCAGAGCTGCTATTTTGCTGCTTAAAGCCCTCCATCAACCCCCTCTCCACTGAGAGTAAGAACAGACCATGGACCACAAGGCTGTGCACCTGAAAGGAACAGCTTTGAATCCAAATGACAGCCCTGCCTTAGTTTAAAGCTAGGTTCTCTTTTCTGCTTATTATGGATCTTTGATAAGAAATACAATTGCTGAGAAGTCTGTTTTGCTTGCTGTTTGCTATGAGCATTGTGAGACCTTTCCTGATTGTAACCCGCTGTAGAATGGGCTGTAAAACTTCCTAAATGTAGTCTGATATGTAATGGAATGAGTGATTGTATACAAACTAACCGGCATTTCTCGCTTCTGTAAACCTGCTTGCTTAGCACATTCCTCACCTACCCCCTTCCCCCTTTCTTCCTCCCACCACAAGTAAAAACCTCCCCTGTGCTATTTGTCTCTGTCTATAAAAACGCTATACCAACCCTAATCATGGCCTCTTGTGTCACCGGCGACGAGTGCGCAGAGGACCAGGTTCGAACCTGCAATAAACGACCCTTGCCGCTTGGCTTTGACTTACGACTCTGGTGGTCTTTTGTGGGAGGTTTTGGAACTTCAGGCATTACACACCCACAAGTCTCTGCCCCCTTCTCATCTTTGTTGTCTTGGTCTCACTGCTCTATACTGGCCTTCTTGCTCTTTCTCAAACTTGCCAAGCATAAATCCCCATTGGAGGTGTGTGTTTACCTTTTTCTCTGCTTAAAAGGCTCTTCTCTCAGTTGTCCACCTGACCCATCCCCTTATTTCAATCACAGCCATTTTTCACAGAGCTCTTTCCCACCTGATCACTTACCTCCTGCAATAGTCCTCCCATTTTGCTTTCCTTCCTAGCATTTATCACGTGAGATCTACTACTTATCACATGTATATGCTTCTATATTAACTGTGCATTCCTCACACAAGAATATACATTCCATATGAGCAGGACTTGGTAGGATACCCTGCTGACTGTCTAAACCATACCTCGAACTGTGGTCCTTGCTAAATATATATTTGCTGAAGTTCAAAAAATATGTAAATTGATTGTGCTGATGGTTGCACAACTCTGCAAATACATTAAACACTATTAAATAATCTTTGAATGGATGACTTCTATTTCAGGTGAGTGAATTGTATTTCAGTAAAGCTATTACAAAAAAATAATAAGTAAAGTGAAAATTGAAGCAGGATTACATGTTTTGTTATTTATCCAATAGCTTCAAGATTTTCATAGCAATTACGGGGCTGTTATTTATAAATGATATATCTTTAAATAAATCGTTTATCAGTGGGTGTTCCTCCGCCCAGGAGCTTCAGGCTATGCTTTAAAATTCAATCATAGAAGTTGATTTGCATGTGACATTTTCAAATTATCATTTGAAATATCTACACATTTGTTAAAAACTAGTGAAGGAATCTCAAAAGGTAAATTACATTTTTAAACTATTTTAATGTTTCGGAGCCTGGTTTGCAGTGAGAGGCAGTAGGGAGAATTATACCACAAACTGTTTGTATTCAGAGAAACCTAATTGTCATACATTTACAGTTAGCTGGGGATGTAATTGCAAAACCAATTTAACAACATCATTATTTACCAGATGTGACTTTTTTAGAGCTAATTTTCCTTAGTAAACATCACCTAGAAATTTATATCATTTTGGAGATGAAATAATTATTTATTTGGCTTTTATTTAGCCACAGATAGAGGAAGTGATGTTAACACTATAGCTTCCCCATTGAAATGTTCACTTTTCTAGGTTCCATCCTGAGGGGAGCTGGACTAAATAAAATATCCTCATGAGAATTAAGTGCTAGGTCAGTGGAGGTAAATTGCCTCTCTCGTGTTCACATTTCACTCGCAGAAAAGCAAGTTCCTGAATCACAGACCTCAAAAATAGGCTGTGCTGTTAGCTACTGGATGATATAAAATACAATTTTATAATCTCTAATTATTGTTTGTATTGCCTTTCCTATGAAGATGCTTAAGAGATACAGTATTGTTAACACCCACAGCCCACTTGGAGAGAGAAAAGCTCAAAGTCCTGGATGTGATATTTACTTGAAAACTCTGAATGAGTCACAGAACTCCCATGAATCCCCATTGCTTCATATTAACATAAAATAATATTAATTCCATGTACCTCTCAACATGAAACTGATTTTATGTCCTGCATGTTGCCACTTCAGGCCACATTTGTTGGCAGCAATTTTATATGTATATAGTTTTATATAATTTCTATTTCTTTTGATTTACATACAGCATTTCCTCCTTGAGCATAACTGTCCTTAACAAGGGCTTCATACAGCAGTCACCTTTCTACTTTAATGCTACTTTAAATATTTATCTATTTATTTACATGACTATCTCCCCTGTGGACTGTGAGCTCATGAGGTTTGGACTCTGCCTTAATCATCTTTATCTTTATTACAGGTGTTTAGAGTAAAGACTTGGAGAAAATCATCTCCATTCTGTGTTTCTTCATCTGTTATGAAAGGAGTCCACTGAATAAATGATCTTACATTTACACATATCACTTAGGTGTTAGGACAGATAACTAACTTGCCCTTCTTGTCCCACTCCACTCGTTTTAACCCTGCTCTCTTCTCCAAAAAGCTGATCCATAGAAATGACAGCAACAGGCACCCTTACTTCCAGCTCCGTTGGGTTTAGCCATCGGGAACACATGGCCAGGTTTCAGAGATGGAAGAGCTAACTCCGGCACGTATTCCTCTGGATTGTTTCCTGTCTTGTAACCTCAAGCTGAACGTGTCCTTCAAGCAAAGGTGACAGCTCCTCTCAGGATGGCCCCTTCCTTAGGATTGTCACATTCTGGGTTCCAGAAACCCCTCTAGAGTGTATTCAGGCCTAGAGATTGTAATGGCTTTGCAATCACTAGCACAGGATACTGTACTGATTCCTGTGTTTTCCTACATCCTAGCTTTATCTTTGTAAATATGTCCTTAATAAATTTTCTTCAGTTATCCCTACATGTGCATGACTTCTTCCTGCTGGTACCCTGACTAGCATAGGCATTATGAACTAACCACCCATAAAATCAAAATAGCTTTTGGTTATTTCTGTATATATGCATATGTGTATTTTACATGTTATACATATACACATATATATATATATATGTATATATATATATGTCAAGTTTATTTGTTTATACCCCTATTATTCACAATTATTAAAATATAAAATACTGTTTCTGATGATACAAATCTTACCTCATTGTGCAACTTAATGGGCTGATTTGAGAGATTAATATCCGTAGTTCCTACAATGGATAATTATTCTTTAATGACAGTTGTGGGTCTTTGAAAAACATCAATAAATTTTGCATTTGTATTTAGCCTGAGATTTTGCTAAAAATGGGCCATTCTTTTTTTTTTTTTTAAGTATAATTGGCATATAATGTCCTATTAGTTTTAGGTGTACATCATAGTGACTCAATATTTTTATTATTTTTTTAATGTTTATTTATTTATTTTGAGAGAGAGAGAGAGACAGAGAGAGACAGAGAGAGAAAATGAATGCATGAATGAATGAATTCCAAGCAGGCTCAGAGCTATCAGTGCAGAGCCCAATGAGGGGCTCAAACTCACAAACTATGAGATCACGACCTGAGCCGTTATGAAGAGTCAGATGCTTAACCAACTGAACCACCCAGGTGCCCCTATATTTTTATACAATATGAAGTTATTCCCACAAGAAGTCTAGAACATCTGTCACTGCACAAAATCATTACAATTATTGACTATATTTCCCCAGTGCTGTACATCACATCCCTGTGACTTATTTATTCTATAACTGGAAGTTTGGATCTCTTAATCCCCTTTACCTATTTTTGCCTGCCCCTCTGCCTACCCCCCACTACCATCTGGTAACCAATATTTTGTTTCCTGTAACTATGAGTTGGTTTCTGTTTTGTTTGTATTTTTGATTCTACACATAATCAAAATCATACGGTATTTCTCTTTCTCTGTATGACTTATTTTACTTAGCATAATACCCTTTAGGACCATCCACGGTATCACACATGGCAAGATTTTATTCTTTTTAATGACTGAGTAATAGTCCATTGTATGTATATGTGTGTATATATGCATATGTGTATGCATATAGGCATGTGTGTATATGTGTGTATACATACATAAACACACACACATATATACATATACTCACATTCCACATCTCCTTTATTCATTCATCTGGTGGTGGACACATACATTGCTGAGACATTCCATTCTTGAGACGTCTTTTTTTATGCTTTAATGTTTAACTTGTCACCTTCCTTTAATTTAAATTTTTCTGATTTGCCCAAAGCATTTTCTCCTTGAACATAGTGTCCTTAACAAGGGTTGCACACAGCAGTTAACATTCCCACTTAAAAATGTATAAAGTTATGCAAAGTGAGTAATGAAAGTGACAGAGGTCTCTTTCACCTCTATAATAAATTCCTGTCCTTCAGATATGAAGGAAATTGTTGAAATGTGCGCTTGCTTTATTATTTGAGAATATTCAATTCTCTTATAAAAGAAAAATAAACGGAAGTAACAAAGCTTGTAAGAATGTTAAACACAGAGAGTGAGAGAGCTAGCCATTTACAAGAGAGTAACAAATCTCATAGTATTTGTTAAATATAGGTATGAGTAAGCAAGTAGCTTATGACACATAAAATTCAAAAGAGATGTTGGAGAAAGTAAGAGTGTGATTTATAAGATGTGTTAATAAAACAAGTGTGATACATGGTAAGACTGTTTCTTCTAGAAAGGAAGGATGGAAAGATTAAGTAATAAGTTATGATTCTCTCAGCTCACAGTTGTTTTAACGGTAAATTGGCTGCCCTTTTGTAGCACGCACAATAGTCTCATATTGGCTCTACATATGCACGGTCCAAGAAATACAGATACAATCATGCCTATTCAGCAAGCGACATGGGGAGTTCTTCTGCGGCCAGAAACACTTGCCTGATTCCTTCAAATATAGCAAATATATTTGTTAGCAAATAGCAAATATACTCTCAAATCTGTTGCCCCAGATTATCACGTGTTAGTTGTTTTTCACAAATGCCAATTCTAGTCTTCAAAACTACACCATCCGTGGGTAGGGGTGGTGAGACAGAGACAGAGAGAGGGAGAACTTGTAAAGGTAGCAAACCTAGACTCTAGAATTCAGGTAGCATGGTATGCTATCCTCCCTCAATTCCTTCCTTTTTACCTCTCACCATGCATTTAAAATTGATTTAAAGTCTGTGTGATTGGAGAATTTTGACGATAAGCCTTTATGTTTTATGGCCTCTGAGATCACTTTTTTAGACGTGTTCCGGGAAGCTACTATTACATCAAGGTAATTTTCCACATAACAGTTGTACTTTGAATAAAAGTTGCATGCTATTAGTTTTATTCAGAATTTCCACAGAATTTTATTCCTTATATATGAATTTTCTGGGGTTATCACTTACTGTGACCATATGACATTTTTTTTTTTTTATTTAAATTTTTTTTTTTCAACATTTTTTTTTTTTATTTATTTTTGGGACAGAGAGAGACAGAGCATGAACGGGGGAGGGGCAGAGAGAGAGGGAGACACAGAATCGGAAACAGGCTCCAGGCTCCGAGCCATCGGCCCTGAGCCTGACGCGGGGCTCGAACTCACGGACCGCGAGATCGTGACCTGGCTGAAGTCGGACGCTTAACCGACTGCGCCACCCAGGCGCCCCGATATGACATATTTTTAAGATGACTGGCTAATGACGTTCGCCCATGTGTCTTTCAAGCCCCTAACCTGGACCCATGTTCTCTTCTAAACCAAGTCTCTATGCTGACATCATCCTATTTGATTAAAACAGTTTTCAAATTTGATTTCCCATTTAGGTTACCTCTGGAGTTTGAAAAAATAAAGGTGTTAGGGTTTCATCCCAAAGATTCTAATATAATTGATCTAAGATGTGGCCTGTGCATCAATGTTTTAAAAGTTCCCCCAAATAATTATTTTTTTTTCATATTGGATTAGTTTACCTTTTGCAGTATTATATTTAATAGACATACAATTACTCATATAATTGTAACATTCATGTTACATATAATTTTTTGAAGGCTTTGTCTCAGTTTCATAATTTTCTTGCTGCAGACCAGTCGGGTTATAATGCCGCATTCTTCATGTGTTAAAATAGTATAAATCCATAGGTGTGCTGATCAAAGTAGAGTGGCTCTTACTTCCGTAAAGAATCCAAGCTGATTAGTAATGCACTCATTTCCCAGGAACTGCCTGGGACAGGTAGTGTAGTTCAAAATCACTGTCACTATTTGAGCAAGCTGTTTAAGATCCAAAACTCTTCTTCTAAATGACCTTATAGGATTAGTGTGAGGATGTCATGAATTAATGTAAGTGTAAGGCTGTATTCTAGAACACATTAAGAACTTTAGAAAACGTTGAGGATTATTCTTCTTACTGATTATGAAAACTTAAGGTTTTCATTTTTAGAACTTTGTTCTAAATTATAATTTTTAAAGATTATTTATTTATTTTGAGAGAGAGGGAGAAAGAGAGAACAAGGGAAGGGGCAGAAAGAGAGAAAGAGAGAGAATACCAAGCAGGCTCTGCACTGTCAGCATGCAGCCCGATGTGGGGCTCAAACACAAAAAACCTCAGATCATGACCTGAGCCAAGATCAAGAGTCGTAAGCTTAACTAACTGAGCCACCCAGGTGCCTCTGCAAGTTATAATTTTTAAGCCTCATTTCTTTTTTTACAGTACACTTTCATATATTCTTTTTTTTTTTTTTAGGAATAGAATTTGGTGATTCATCACTTACATATAACACCCAGTGCTCATCCCAACCAAGCGCCCTCCTTAATGCCTATTTAGCCCATCCCCCTACCCAGCTCCCCTCCAGCAACTTTCAATTTGTTCTCCGCATTTAAGAGTCTCTTATGGTTTGTCTCCCTAAATGTTTCTAACACAGAAAGGTTTGAGGACTGCTGCATCTAACCAATTGGTGTAGTAACATTTAATTTATTTGGGTGTTTTTAAGTACAGCAAAAAGAAAAAGTGATAAAGGAGGTTCAAATCTTCACTTTCCTAAGATGTGCTGTTGAGTCGTTGAGTGGTTAATAAAATGATCCTGGAAAAGCCAGTCCAAAGTTCAGGGTCTGAGATGCAAAATTCATTCAGACCCCACCTGTAAATTGGCACCGACAATGATTTCACCAGTTTCCTGCCCAGTTTGTTGATTTGATCCAGTAACTTGAGCTGAGAGAATACTAGGAACCAGAGACTCTTTCCTCTGGTTCCTCCTCCCAGATACAGAGTTGTCTGTTTTTAGCATTCTCTGAGGCTAACACATTCATAAGGGTTGCCTGCCATTATCCTGTTACCCTTACCTCATTTCCAATAGACCCAACTATAACATCTACCACAGAAAATAAGGTTTGTTCATCTCTACTGAAAAGGACAGGTGAAGTCAGGAGTCAGGAGTCAATGGTCAATCTTATTGTAAGTCAGTGCAAGTCAGAACAAGTCAGTGCATGGTTCCTCACACCTTTACTATATTTTCACAGGCATTTTCACAGGTAGCCTTTGTTGCTATAGAATGATCTGTCCTTCCTCGCTATTGAATGCACATTATTGGTAAAATCTTCCAGAAAAATTAAAACTATATAGATAACATCATTTTGAATGAAAAATGACAAAGCTATTTTTTTTTATTTTTAATGTAATGGTTTCCCTTGTTCCTTGTTTGCTTTTTCTTGTACCCAGACCCAAACCTTGCATAATTCCTTTCCCTGTTTATGGTGTTTGTTTGTTTGTTTTCTGTCAACTTGCTCTCACATGTTTCTGGATAACTTCTGTTCACTGCTTTTTTATATTGAGATTTTATAGTTTGTGATTCAGAGAATATTAACTAATAAAAAAACCTGAAATGTTTAAACTCAGGAATTCAAAGAACATTCACATTCATTATAGTTTTACCTTTTTATCATCTGAAATATGAATCGTTGTTAGCTAGACAGGATGATTTAATAAAAACTACATGGGTTTTGGAGGCAAATTCCATATTGGGGCTTGGATCCTTGTTTAGTCTATGATGTTGAGAAAGTTCTTTATTCATCTGCAGAACAAGGCTAATAATACCAAACTTTCAAGGTGATTGCCATGTATATACGCATATATACATGCACATGCATGCATCTATATTTATCTATCTATATGTGATGCTTAGACCTTTGAACATTGCAGATGAAATGATACAGCTTACGATATTGGAATCTTGCTGGTTAAATCTGACTGTGTCAGATCGATTTTATTTTGAAGTTTATCTCACTTCAGTGTTTAAAAGTATTGCACTAAATAAATAAATAAATAAATAAATAAATAAATAAATAAATAAAAAAGTATTGCACCGAGAGGTACAAAAGAAGAGTAAGATATGGTTCTTGACCTCATTGAATGTGTAATCTCAAAAGGAAGAAAGATATATAGCATTGAAGGAGTTTAGATATTGCTATAAGATGGTTATGATTACAAGTTGATGAATTATATAAATACAGATAAGGTTTTTGAAGAAAGAGATCAATGTAGATTGGAATTACTCAAGAAGTTTTACTAGAAGACCCAAGAATTGAGCTGGCTTTAATATATTTAGAGGTTAAGGGATGGGGGGTATTTTCTGATATCAATTTGAACTATGGTTTCCTATCACATAGGGATTCATTAAATTATATGTTACTTGCTTTAATTTTTCTTAGAGTTGCAGGACTATTCATTTTTAATGCCTAATTTTCAGGCTCTGACATCAAAGGGAGATATTTAAGGAATGTTCTGTTGCCTTAGTGCTGAGCACCTTGCTTAGCGCAAGTGCCACACAGCTTCTCATTTGTAAAACTTCATGCGTTTACAGGGAACTTATTGCAGTAGCAAGGTACAAAAATTCTTTCAATTTAAATTATCTTCAAACTGAGAACTAAACTTTAAAATGTCTTAATGAAGAAAAACCCATGTGACCACCCAGTCTATTCCTAGGTGCTATCTGCCTTCCAATGCCCTCTTCCCATTTACATATCTAATTCTTCACTGGCAAAAACAGATCACTGCGTGATTTTTGCTGGAGGAAAGAAATGATAGGAGATTTTTGTAAAGCACACTTATGTCTCTGAAGGTTTGAAGTTAAAAATTAATGTTATAAGGGGAAGTGATTTTATGCTTATTCTGACTGAAATTAAAATGAATACTAGATATTTCTAAAGGGATCTTGTGAAACAATACTGGTGGAAAAATTAAGAACTTAATATATACACACACATATATACACCTTTATGGCTGAAATGGCATGGGGCGGGGGACAATGAAGCTGAGTAAGTAAGCTGTCAAACCCATCAGTCTTGATTGGCTTTCATTTTAAATGCATCTAGTTTTATTCCATTGTATCTGGGGAACGCATACTCTGTGTACCATGGAACTGAAATTAAATCTCCTTTCTTGTAGTTGAATGCTTTTGCTTCAATCTAGCCTGCATCTGGATACCGGGGCAAGATTGAAGAGAGACTGGAGTTTAATATTAAATACTGTTTTAAAATTTTCAATGCAAATTGAGAATAGTTAGCTTCTGTTCCAGTCAAAAGAAACAAAATGAGATAAATACAGAGAAGTGCTGAGAAGAGGATGGGACCAGGGGTTCTATGAGTGGCTCAGAGATTTTGGAGGACATCTGAAAGACAGGAAGTTAATGGGATTCTATTTTTGTTAATTTCCTAGGGCTGCCATAACAAATTACCACACACTTGGTGATTTAAAGCTCATGAAATGTTTCCTCTCACAGTTCTGGAGGCCAGATGTCCGAAACCAAGGTGTTGGCAGGACCACGTTTCCTCCAACAGCTCTAGGGGAGAATCCTTCCCTGCCTCTTCCAGTTTCTGGTGGCTAACGGCGTTACTTGATTTGTGACTGCTCAACTCCAGTCTCTGCCTCCATCTTCACATGTGTCTGTGTCGCAAATCTCCCTCTCCTTTCTCTTATAAAAGTATTAGTCACTGGATTTAGGGACTAAGGTGCATGCATGATGGTCTTGAGATCCTAAACTTATTACATATGCAAAGACCCTCTTTCCAAAAAAGATCACATCCATAGTCACTGGGAGTTAAGACTCATACATATCTTTTTTTTGTTGTTGTTGTTGGTGGTGGTGGTGGTGGTGGGGGCGGTCACTCTTCAATCCATTACATGATTATAGAATAAAACAAAATAAAGGAACCAATCATCTAAAACTCGCCAAAGAGGAAGTACTAGTAGTAACGAAGGTGGGAACCATTTATTTTTTTTTTAAGGACAAAACTTCAAGGGCCTCCAAGCTCCATGTGAGCAAGTGAGTAGGGCAAGAATGGGAATGTCAGAGAAATTGGGAAAATTATGGAAGTTCTATGGATGACCAGATACATCTCTCCTTCCAGCTCCCTTACCTCTTCCCTTCTTTCTGCCCATACTGTGAAGAAAAAAAATGGCATCAATGACTTTCACCCCTGATCTTCCTTCCAGTGAAGACCAGAAAATGACACCATTACACTGCCAAGTAATAAGTGTTCTTTCTGAGGAGGATCAGTCTTTTTTGTTTTTTAAATTTTTTACTTTAGAGAGAGAGAGAGAAAGTGAGAAGGAGATAGGGGCAGAGAGAGAGAGAGACAGAGAGAGAGAGTAGAAGAGATAGCATCTTAAACAGGCTCCACACTCAGTGCAGAGCCTGATGTAGGGCTCAATTCCACGACCCTGGGATCATGACCTGAGCCAAAATTAAGAGTATAATGTTCGACCAACTAAGCCACTCCAGGAGGGTTAGTCTTTTAAGTCATTGTCACACTGTTTTAGGGGAATCTCAGCGGCTTCCCTCTGCCTAACTTCAAGTGGTATCGACACACTTCTACACACACAGAGTTCAGAGCCAAACTTCCTACTCAAGAGAAAGTCCTATTGTGGAAGAAATCATCCACAAATGAAAGAAAATCTCACATAAGCTAGTCTACACACATGAATAAGAATAGAGAACCAAGCACCATCAGACACATGAAGAAAAGCCAATACCATGAAAAAGAAAGATCAGGATTTTCTTGTAATTTATATTAATTATGGTAATTTGTAATATGCAAATAGTACTTACCATGTGCTAGACACTGAATAAAACTCTTCATGTTAAAACAAACTTGGAGAAAATTCAGATGACTATCTTGAGAAAGATCTGAAGGAGCTATTGCCTCAATTTTGTGAATGAGGGTTGTGAGGTGGTTACGTGAGTTCATAGATGAGCTCTTAAAACAGGTTCTAGCATGATGGCATCAAAAGAGCAACTCTAACTCTCATTCAGGATTTAGATAAAAATCATTATCTCAAAAATAATCCGTACACTGTTTATATTGCTCTGAGTCTGCGTAGGAGGTAGACACCACATGGTATTTCAAATAGCGAAGTTTTAACATGAAGAATTATTATGCTGTGAGAAGAGAATAACTATCAGATGAGAAAGATACAAGGCATCCTAGGCCTGAGGGAGAGAGGGGAAAAAAAATGAAAACATAAACTTGTAAGGGAGTCTTCCCAAGGTTCTAGTTCACATCTCATTGGAGAAAGTGTGGTTGCAGTCTAATGGATGGCAGACAAGCTCACTGGTTTGACCAGACCTGATCTGATCCAGAGCCATTAGGCAAGCAAGAAGCTTCACCCAGGGTGCTGGCAAAGCGCAGCTGGTAGGCATGAGTGTGAACGGAGTTGGTGCACCCGGGATGACAAGAGGGGTACAGTGTCCACGGTGGGAGGGCTGTGGGAAGGGCGTTGTCAGGCTAGGTAGGACTGCGATGTTGCTGAAGGACCACAAATTCTGGGCCTGTGGCTGGAGCAGAGCATCACCTGTTGTGTTCACACCTGCCCTGCGGACCTGGGGTGCCACAGCTGGAAGGAGTCAGGGAAGCTCTCTTCCTCTGCGGTGCCAGTCCATTGCCCTCTACTGAGATATTTTAACTTTGTGCTTATAGTTAAGGAGAAACATGTAGAGCGATCCTATCCATTATCCTGGGACATGAATTGAAAATGGATTCAAAGCTGAGAGGCAATGAATTGATAACTGTAACAGAATCTAAGTAATCATATTGAAAGATAATTGTATAGGGGCACTTGGGTGGCTCAGTCGGTTGAGCTTCTGACTTCGGCTTAGGTCATGATCTCACCGTTGGTGAATTCGAGTCCCGCATTGGGCTCTGTGTTGACGTCTCAGAACCTGGAGCTTGCTTCGGATTCTGTGTCTCCCTCTCTCTCTGCCCTTCCCCTGCTCATGCTCTGTGTCTCTCTGTCTCTCAAAAATAAACAAACATTGAAAAAAATTTTTAAAAAGAAAGATAATTATATAACTGAAAATCAGTTGATTTCTTGTCCCTGAAACAGTGCAATGAGGGGATTATTAAGTATCCAGCATAACTTTCTTTTTTTATTTTCTCATAATTGGACTATCTAGATGATGGCTAACACTTATTTTATTGCCAGGTGCCTTAAAAACAATTTAGATGTACTAACCTAGTCAGTGTTTACAACAAACTTGAATTAGGTACTGTTATTCACACCACAGGAAATGGACACATATATCTTATTGACTGTAATTTGAGATCAGACCAATAGCCACAGTCTTTATAGTCATTTGTGGGAAGGAAAACAGAAAGTATTCTAACCATCATGACACTTTTGATAAAATTCGACCTCTGTACACTTATAAATGGTTTTGATAGTAAGCTATTGATAAGGTTCATATTTACATTTCAATGTGGATTATTTCATTATTTGGGAACTTTCTATTACTGAAAAGGTCACGAAGCTCATGGATCTCCCTGGGTCATATCCTGGCTCTTCTTTTTACTTACTACTTAACTGTTCTCTTTAAGCCATTTAACTGCCAAGAGTTTCTGTTTGCTCTCTTAGGAAATATGCAGAATCGCCATCTCTATCTTTCAGGGCTACTGTGAATCATGTCTGTGGATGCAGTTCACGAACTCCCAGACAATGTTCTAACTATCCTCCTTGGAAGCCTTGCCTCAGCTTCTTTTCTGCTCCTTCCTCATTTTTGGAAATGGACAAAACTGGCCCACTCTAAAATGATGTCCACAACAACGCTGCATATTTCCTCAAGGAAATGTTGAAGGTTGGTGGTGTCTCCCAAATGCTGTAGCCATAAGATTAAACAGACATGGTGAAAGAGCCTGAGATTTGGGATCAAACAATGGGGAAAAAAAAGAGGAAGCAAGCTGCAATCACCAACAGCTGTGTGGCTTTTGGAGATTTACTTCCTGCTCTGAACCTCAGTGTCCACATTGGTAAAATTGAGATAACATTTGAACTCAGCACTTCGCATGGCTATTGTGAAGATCAGTTCTAGCAATGTAGTTGAAAGTGTTTTACAAATCATTAAAAGAGACATGCTATAAGATCAATATTAGGAGACATAGATTATAAATTTCAATTCAGGCACTCTTTTTGAAAAAAAATATCTGCTATGTCCTGCTGTGCTGATTTTACATAGGTTTTCTCCCTGTATCCGTCTTTTGGGGTTAATTTTATCTTTTCCATACCAAACATATCATAGGATCCCTATATATTAGTTACTAAAAGTTATTAATGATCCCGAGTAAGGAAAATATAAGACTTTATACAGAAATAAGACAATTTGTTAATATTTAGATTACAAAACAATGTTTGCTAAAAGCTTTTAAGTTGAATATTTATTATTATATGTTACTAAAAGATTTTAGAAAAAGCAAGTGGAGTTTTTCATGCCCAGGAAATTATTTTTTTAAAGATATTTTTTAAGTAATCTGTACACCCAATGTGGGGCTCGAACTCACAACCCTGAGATCAAAAGTTGCATGCTCTACTGACTGATCCAGCCAGATGCTCCCCGCAACAAAATTTTTTTTCTGAAGAGCACCCAGTAGATCAAAAGGAAAAAAAAATTCCAATAACCCTGATCAAGCAATCAGAATAAGTTTCAAATGTTAATGTGCAATTGGTAGTTACCTACTCTGAATTAATTTTTTCCAGTTTGGGAACTATTTTCAAATTGTACCTGAATTTTCTTCAAAATGATAGAAAATATGTGCTCTAAACTATACTAATTCTTAGGATTTAAAATATGGTTTTTATCGTTTTGGTTTTTGCTTGCAATTTTACAGTTTACCCTGATTTTGCTCTTCTTTTATGATTTTCAGATATTACCTACATCAAGCTTGTATCAAACATTGTCTTTCTTTAAACACATATGGTGAAAATCATTCAAGCAGATGGCGATCCACAGTCATTGGTAACAGAGGATCAAGTGTCGGCTCAGTGGCTGCTGAAATGGAGTCCAATTTAATAGCTCAAATGAGGACAAGAATTAAATTGGAAATTGCAGGCTGAAATATTCTGCATTTGATCATAAAGAGATTATAGGAAGGAAAGAACACAGTGTAACAGCCTCTATTTTAAAAGGAGCCAGGCTTCTGATAGTTCTGTGTTTTATCAGTTCATAATCAAAGTAAGCAATATAAGTCCATTTTTAAATCACGAATATATTTGTGACTTATTTTTTAGGAGAGGCCATTTTTTTACAGATTTCAATACAGCATTAAAATTCTGTTCCTTGACATTCAGATCCATGGTGTACTGGACTTGCAAAGCAGAATTTAGTTGTGCTTTGTTGGATGTTCGGGGGAGTGGTGATGTTTCTAGTCTGTCTTCTGCCCACTCTAGCTAGGTATTCAAATGTCTGTGATACTTCCTCTGTTACCCCCAAGCTTCCAAGATCAGTGGCCAGCAACTTTAGCACAAATAAACCTTCTAGAATGAGGCAAGATTGGGGTTGGTGGAATTCTTATTTGAATAACCATATTATGCACTAACTGTATAACTAGTAAAATTGGATCTTGTTGTTTCATCAAAGTGTGTACCATAAGACATGAGGGTCATTTGATGAAGGGTAAAATATCCTGGAGTAGAACAATTATAAAATGAGTCGAGTCACTCAGCCTCTTTAAGCCGCAATTTCCTGCTTTGCAAATGGAGTTAACAATAGTACCTACAGAAAGACATTAGAAGGAATCACTGAGACAAGGCATATGAGATTTATAGATTATGTCTGACCTCGAGAGAGAGCTGGACAGTTAAGAGCACACCTTGTGAATCTAAAACCTGGCTCCCAGACTTACTTGTTGACCTTGGGTAAGTTACTTAACATGTTCTTTAATTTCCTCAATTATAACTTGGGGTAACACCTCATTCATATATTTGTTATGAGGACCAAATGAATTGATGTTTATAAAGCACTCCATCCAGGGCTGATATCCATCCAGGGCTAATAATGCAGTCATAAGCACATCAATGTGAGTTATTATTATTATCATGTATTTACAATACAGATGGAATGTTGTTGGTAAAACTTAAAAATCATCATATTAATACATTTCTTAATTAAAAACCTAAATAAGGATCTAACAAACTAAATATTCTATTAACACAAATATGTTTTAGAGAAGCCAAGCTATCTTTGTCATAATTTGATATTGAAAAAATTATTACTCCATGCTGATCAATGCTGAAACTAGTTGTCACTCTTTACTCACAGTTTTAATTTTGTTTGTTTGGTTTTGGGCAAAGAATATTTCATTCCAAGCATAATTTGAGAACTATAAAAAAATAGCTGCAATTGTTCCATGGTATTTTAAAATTATTCCCACAGATTGATGCTCCACATCACTAGAAAATGCAAATTAAAACCACAAGTTGATAATACCAAAAAAAAAAAAAAAAAAAAAAAGACAGGATACTGAAAAAGAGAAAACAAATGCTGGCAAGGTGGGGAGAAAAGGGAAGCCCTGTGCACCGTTTGCGGGAATGCAAATCGGTGCAGCCACAATGGAAAAAGAGTATGGAGGTTCCTCAGAAAAATTAAAACAGAACTGCAATATGATCCAGCAGTTACTTTTGGGAATATATCTGAAGCAATAAAAACACTATGTCAAAGAGATATCTGCAACCCGCATGTTTAGAGCAGCATGATTTATAATAGCCAAGCCATGGAAACAACCTACGTGTCCACTGATGGATGAAAGTATAAGAAAGTAGTACTTTCTTATATATCTACACAACAGAATGCCAGTCAGCCATAAAAAGGAAGCAACCCTGCCATGTGGACGGCATGGATGGACCGTGAAGTCATTATGTTAAGTGAAATAAGACAGAGAGAGAAAGACAAATACTATATGACCTCACCTATATGCCTAACCAAAGAAAACAGAATGACTCCTAGTAATAGAGATCAGATTTGTGGTTACCAGAACTGGGAGGTGGAGGGAGACAGAAAAGGATGAAGGTAGTCTAAAGGTATAAACTTTCAGTTTTACAATAAAAAATTACTAGGGGATGTTACATACAAGAAAATGGCTATGTTAACACTGCTATATGGTAGATTTGAAAGCTGTTGAGAGAATAAATCCTGAGAGTTCTTCTTTTTCTTTTCTTTTTTCTTTTTTGTGTCTGTATGAGATGCTGGATGTTAACTAAACTTCCTGTGATCATCATTTCACAATATATGTAAGTCATCGTGCTGTATACCTCAAACATATGCAGTGCCCTACGTCAATTATATACCAAAATGGGAAAAAATAAGTAAAATTACTATAAAAAATTGGTTACTTTTTTTCTAATTTCAATTGTACGGATATATGCAAAGCATTATTTGCATTGGTAAGAAAGAGTAGTGGTAACTTGAATATTTGTTTTTCAACTTCTGGGTTTTTTTCATTATCATTTACTTAAATTAGTTGGATCTCAGTAAAGCTGGAATAAAATTAATTGGGCTGAATTCTGAAATGCCAAGAAGCTAGGGCATTAGTTTTACATTGCCGCCCATGACAAACTACCAAAAAACTTAGTGGCTTAAAACAATAGTGAATATTTTACAGTTCTGTAAAGTCACAATTCCTACTCAGGCCTTACTGGGCTAAAATCAAGACAACAACAGTGATGTGTTCCTTCTGCAGGATCTAGGATAAAATTCATTTCCTTGCCTTTCTATCCTCTAGATGCTATCCCCATGCCTTGGCTCCGGGACCCCTTCCTCCAGCAGCTGGATGGACATCTCATGATACCACTAGGCACTGAGTCTTATTCCTCCCTAAGAGTACTAATGACCCTGTGGTTACACTGAGCCCACTCAGTTAATCCAGAGTAATCACCCTATTTTAACATCAGTTGATTCACAGGATTAATTCACAACATTAATTCCTTTTAGTTACATAACCTAACACATTCACAGTTTCTAGGACTAGGGCATAGACATCTTTGGGGAGGGATCATTATTATGTCTGTCACAGTCAGCAACCATAACCAGCCTATGAAATTTTACATCTAACTGGGTAATTACAGTATCGATTATGTGATACAGATAAATTCCATTCACCTAAAAATGCTGAAGATTAGTGTAAAGATGATAGGTTTTCTGTCCAAGAGTTGGAGCAGATAATGCAAAAAAATGTCTTAAATATCATCAAATCTGGAGGAAATTTTGGCCTAGGGAAATTTTTAGCACTGGTAACAAGATTAAAAGGATTGATTTTCACACAGCCTTTAAGGCAATGACAGTGTCCATTATGTGTGAGTATGTGATGTGGGCAAAGACCTCCTTATCCTTTCAAATAAAAGGCAGGTAAGTATCAAAATTTTATAAACTTCTATGACAGCTGTCTTTGCAGATGTTATCAAAGACTTCCCAAAAGTTCTGCTAACATAGTAGATCTTAAAGATCAATCATGGAGAATTTCGATGTGTCATCAAATATGTTATATGTTATAGTCTCCTGGGTAAGCTAGAATATACCACAATGATTTAAATAATAGTCAAAAAGCAAAAGATGTTATTTTACAAATAAAGTCTGAATTTAGGAGAATAAATTTGACAAACAAGGTAATTTCTTTGATATTTAGTTTTTGCAATTTGGCTTTTCTGATGTACCTTTCTGTGCATCAACACAACTGAAGAATAAATTCTCACTTTGTAGGTCTTAGAAGTAGCATACATTGGGACATTTATGGATGTTTATTTACTCTGTTACCACAGAAGACCAAACTGTAGCCAGATTATCATGAAAATCAAGGACAAGTTGAAATGTTTTCGAATACACTTCCATTTGTTTGCTAATGGTGCCAGACTGACTTTAAAATGCATTAGTCTTTCCAAGGGCCATGATCAATAGTTTTGAAACTTTCAACTCTCTTGGGTCGCTTAAAACCCATGGGTCATGATGCAATCAACTGGCAGCATCAGCTTATTTTCAATATTCTTCTATTCAGTCTCCTAGTCTGTGTCCTTGATTCTTTGGCTCCAAAGAAAATCAGAAGGGGATTTGAGAAATTAGAAGCAACATTGTTTTAAATTAAGTTTTGTATGCCTCTAAACATTTTGATTTTAACTCATGAGAAAATGGATTCTGATTTCTAAGTGGACAACTACTCACTGACTCTGAACATGGGATCATCTTCCTGCTCAACTGTTATTAAATTCTGCCTGGAAAAGCAGTTTTGTTTTGTTTTTTTCTGCAACAAACAGGAACTTCAGTTGTCTGAGGTAGAGTAAACCTTTCCCGTGGCCTCTACTGAACAGTTAAACTAGATTAAATGGTGACATGTCCCACACTCAAGCAGTATCTCCACTCCCATTAGTTGTTAGGTTTAGCCATTGGTGGACCAGCCTGTATTTGTTAGTATAATTATATAATCTAACTAAGCTATTAGGTGATTGTGAATAGAAATACATTCCAATTATTATAAATAAAATATACTGAATACTCTGGAAAGTCTATTAAACTTCAGTCACTAAAAGCCTTATGTTAAAATAGGGATGTAGAAACAACTCTAACTAGAAGGGTTAAAATCTGCACTCCGATTGCTTTAAAGCAATCTTTAAAAAAAAATTAAAAAGCTTGAAAGAAAAAGTTATGTTGTTTATGTAAGAAAGATGAAGTGAAACTCCAATCCAATTAGCAGACCCATTCTGAGGGAGGAAAAGAAGAAAAGAAAAGAAAAAGAAAAAGGAAAAGAAAAAGAAAAAGAAAAAAAGAAAAAGAGAAAAAAAAGAGGAACGTGGTTTAATCAAAAGTTTGACAACTGTGCATTTCTACATATTTAATTGAAAATAAATTTTCTGAAGACTTTTACAGCTCTTAGTCTTAGTTTGTGAGATAGGAAGACTTCACAGAAAGTTATTAACCCTTTCTTTTAATGACTGATGTAATCACAAAACAGAGAATGTTGGTTCATTATCTTTTGTTGCACTAAAAAGAACTATATGTATCTGATAAAATCATTTTTTAAAAAAAATTAAATGTTTTTATTATTTATTGAGAGAGAGAGAGAGAGATCGCACACAAATGGGGGAGATCCAGACAGAGAGAAGGACACAGAATCTGGAGAAGGCTCCAGGCTCTGAACTGTCAGCACAGAGCCCAACGCGAGGTTTGAACTCACAGACCACAAGATCATGAGCTTAGCTGAAGTCGGACGCTCAACCAACTGAGCTACCCAGGCAACCCTGTATCTGATAATATCATCCAGAGGAAGAACTATGGCCTCAGAGTTAGCTTGGCTACTTTTATTTGTATGACCCTGGACAAAGTTCTTAACTACCTACATTCATTCCCTTTATTTTAAAAATGGAATTTATAATAGTAATCTTCAAGAGCCAAAATAAGCAAATATACGTGAAAATGCCTGGTACATAGTTGTCTTTAAATAAATATTAGATTTCATTTCCTTAACTGGAATTATGTATAAACTGTTTTAGATAAGTTATATAGAACTGTGTTGATTTTCTTCAAAATCTATTTTCCCTTAAATTTTTGTCCATAAAACTTAATGTTGTAGGCAAGAACCTAGTTAATTTGTGAATTTTCAATAGGTATTTATAGACTCCACAATGTTTTATGAATCATAAAAAAGAAATAAGCGCATTTCCACCTTACTGAAACATCCTTTTTCTTGCTTAAATGTGAATATAAGAATACTATCAGAGTGTCATACCTTTTATAAGTGAATATTTAATGTAAATCTCTCCTTGACTTGCCTGGTATAAATTTTATTTGATTGTCTCCTAAAAATTTCTGATTAGGATGAGAGAAGAATAAAAACTTTAATTTGGATTTAAACCAATTTGATTGGAAGTAAATTAGCCTCAACATGACAGTGTTGGACACACTGCATTAAAACAAACAAAAGCACACAGACAAATCTATTTAATATCTGAAATTTCACTAGGCTAGTGAGTAAAGAAGGTAATAAAAGGCTCTAATTGTGTAATTTCATTATCTAGGATACTGATGACTAAGATATACTCTTGCTCTAGTGATGGACACATGGGAAGAATAAGCTGTTTTGGATTTTCATTTACCTGCAAAAAATGGGATTATTATCTCTTGTGTGACCATTTGAACACTAGCACCTGGAAGGCACCTTTTTGCTCGTATGTTGAAAGCATAGTTTATATGATAAATGCTTTTATTAAAAAAAATATCTGGAGAGAATGATTTCTTCCTTAATATTTACAGTAACGTAAGGAAAATGCAAAACTTTTCTACAGTTTGAGTGGACCTCAATTTCCTCTTATTTTCATTTTTTAATGCTAAAATGTGTAGTAGTTAGGTGTAATGGAAAATTGGTGGATAAGTAATACATAATTAAAGACTGTCTAAAATTTCTCTTCCTGTGGATTAATTTCTAGATCCAAGAGATATGTTACAGTAACGGATGAAAATGTTGAGAATATAGTAAGACTGTAATAACACTAATTAAATAAATCTAAAATAAAATGGCAATGCCAGAGAAAAACTTATCTCCTATTATCACAATCAATAAACCATAGAAGTAGATACAATTATTATCATAAGGAACTTAATCCTATTTACCATATTAGACTGAATCATAAATTTTGAATAAAAAAAGACCTAAACTATGATTATCCTGTATCTTAATTTTACCTTTAGATAAATATTCACTTTGCTATATTAGTTAACTCAGACTAATGTATTATTAAGCACTGGATTTTACAGAGAGTGGTTAGTCTTTCTAAAGTATATAGTCATGTTTTCTTTGCACATGTCAAAGAGACAATGTGTTAATCAAGGCTTTTTTCAACATAAAAATTTTCATATGAGTTAAATTTAAGCAGAAAACTGGATTTAAGTAAATGTGACAAATTCAAATAAAAGAAATTGGAATTTGCTAGCGTCTTTTATATTTAGCCACCTATTACTTTTATTTAAAAAAAATCATTAGATAAAAAACCTAGAAAAAGTAAAAATAAAAGAGCCTTTTTTGGGGGGTGAGCTCTTTTGTAAATAATGCACACTATAATAAGATCCTTTTTATTATTTTACATGAGAAGTTTACACAGAAGATTTTTTTTAAGTTTGTTTATTTATTTATTTTGAAAGAGAGAGAGCACACACGGAGGAGGAGTAGAGAGAGAGGGAGAGAGAGGGACCCTGGTGTGGGGTTCAAACTCACAAACCAGGAGATCATGGCCTGAGCTGAAGGAAGTCAGACGCTTAACCAACTGAGCCACCCAGGCAGTCCACAGAAGTTTTAATTCTAAAACGCTAAGAAATACTACAGGCTCTGCAGATGAAATACAAAAACAGAAAGTAAAGTGCTCAAACCTCACGTTACTAGTATCAGCTGTGTGGCAGGACTTTAACAATTTAAGGATACCATAAAAAACGACATTGATTGGTATCTGCCCATCAACAAAATGGGGTGGGGTTATCTGGTATTTAGAGAGCATTTAGTTTTTCATGCTGTATACCAATAGTTTTGAATTGGTCATCAGTAAACGGTCTCATATTTTGACACATCACTTGTATCCTACCACGCTGAGTAAATTACTAATGTTGTACTGTTCAGCCACATCTTTTGTGTTTTCACACTGCAGGAGTTCTGAGACTGTTGTTTAAGCAATCTCTCATGGGATAAATATTATGACTTTAAGTACAGTGCGACTTTTAGCAGATGTAAAAAGCAAAGTCAAACGAAGGCTGTTACTGTTTTCTGATAACTTCATCCGCTTTCATACAACTCGAGGAGAGTTATCTGAAAATGTTTAATCGTCTTGGACTTGAATATAGCGCCTGTACGTATGACAAAACAAAGACTTTTCTCATATTGAAGAGATATCAAAGAAAACAGAAGAGGAGCCCACATGGGGGGTCTCTTCCTTCTATCGAGGAGGCCAAAGCTTTTGGGTGGCTAAAGCACAAACAAAAATTTCAGACTTTGAAGAAGCACATAGAAACCATAGATCCGTCTCCTACTGTGCACAGGAAGTGATGGAAAGAAGGATTCCTTGCCACCTGAGTGCCTATGGCTTGCACTTCACCCCTCAGAACAGAGGAGCGGGAGGGTGTGCATGTGATATGAACAAGCACCCAAATAAATGCTTGTGGAGAACATAGTGAAAGCACAACACAATCTTCCTGCCTCAATTGTGACATTCTGGGGGAGTGCCACAGGAAGGGAAGAAGTATGTTGGGGGAAGAGTTTGCAGGAGTGAATGGAAAATTCATAAGAAAGTGTTTTTGGGATTTGGGGAGTTGCTGACAGCTGGAGAGCTGGTGAGGAGATGAGAAGGAATCTTAATAAGTATTTGTCTGTTAGTGTTTGGATCTAAATTTAAGTGTTCTTTGAAGGCATGACTGAAGAATTAAATTTCTTTCTGAATTCCTATTAGAGGTTAATACTGCTTTTTAAACACTGCAGCACATCAGGAACTAAATCAAGTGGGTCCATAGGATCAATAGTGCATAGTCATAAGAAGAAACAGCTATTAGGAGAGATGTCTAAGGACTTGGTCACTATGGCCAATTGGGATAATGTCATTCATCCAGGGAACTCGTCCTTCCTTTCTAACCATCCCCGTTTCATCTCTTGTGATGATCATGCTTGGCAGAGACTGATTCAGTAACATAAACGCAGCTGCCCTCCTGACATAGTAAGTCCAGACCTTCTCTTTTCTGATAAAATTGTTCTCATAATGAAAGAATGCAAGGCAGCATTTCTACTACAAAAATAACTCTAATAAAATAGTTACAGGGAAAGAAGAAAAGGTTGGTTGGAATTAGTGATAGTACTACACTGTTACACATTTTAAAAAATGTAGGGGACTTCTCTATTTATGACTCTGGAGCATATATAGATGTTAATAGCTGTTATTTGTAGAGTGCTAACTATGTGCCAAATGCTGTGCTCATTGCATCACACAGATTAAATCATTCACACCTCTCTGAATGAAGTAGGTTCTTCTGGGATCATTCTCATTTGACGTGTAAAGAAACTGAGGCACTCAGTATTTAGATGGCTAGTTCAAGTTCACACATTTGGTAAATTGCAGAGCCGGGATTCTGAGACCATATGCTCAACCATCACATATGTTGCCTTTATTGACTTAAATTAACAAAATGGCTGGTTAAAATTCCCGCTAAATGTTCTTCATATTTATATATCCTGGCAATTAATACAACAATTATATGTAAATAAGTGCTACATAATTTGCTGAAAGATGTAATTGCTTTAAGTAGGCATATTAGATCGTGTATATCACTACCACTTTACCAGACGAGGATATTGTTGTGACTAGTGCCATGGATAACTAGCCAAGGTCACGTCTTAGAAGTAATAATTTTTCCAATAGTATGACCGAATTACAAAGGATTTAACTGTATATATTAGACTATGCTTTATTTGAAATGTACTTAAGGAATTTGGAATCATACATTGATATTATAGACATGGCCTTCTCCTACATTCTTTAGGACGCGGAGCTCAGCCTAGGGTCTATATATAGTTTGTTTTCCTCTTTATAACATTTGTAACTGAGGAGGGCTAGCCTTTTCCTTTGGAATGCTCACTATAAAATGGCTACATTTACCCTGTTCCCTTGTTAAAGATGGCATTTCCTGAGGCCCCTGGGCGGTTCAGTTGGCTAAGTGTCCGACTTCAGCTCAGGTTTGCAGGTTTGAGCCACTCATCAGGCTCTCTGCTGATAGCTCAGAGCCTGGAGCCTACTTTGGTTTCTGTGTTTCCCTCTCTTTCTGCCCCTCCCCTGTTCACACTGTCTTTCTCTCTTTCTCTGTCTCTCAAAAATAAATAAACATTAAAAAAAAAAGCATTTCCTAGTAGGCAGGAAGTCAGTTTATTTCCTGAATCTGAGACAGAATGGCATAGGTTCTAGGTCTGTGCCATTTACACACCTCCTTTTCCCACTACTTCACCACCCACATCATCCTAACAGCCGATCTTAAACCTTAACCATTTTTGCTACAGCCTAACCCAAGACTTTTCTGGTCTTTTTGCTGTTAGAAACGGCAGGACTAGGAAATATACAAGGGGCAGAGGCCATTTTGATTTGCAGTATTGACAGAGGCGAAAATCAAGAGGCATTGGTTCCTGATTTGGCATCCTGTTAGGATCTATGGATAGAATTGGGTGGGGGTCATGAACCTGAAAGGGAAGAAAATATACGTTTATTTTAACTATCCTTCAGCTGACATTATTTCCCTCAACGATCACTGTAGACCACAAACCACAATTGTATTATCAGGACTTGTGACTTTGTCACTAGTAGAAATCAAAGATTTTCATATCATGCTTGTTATAGAGGTCTCAGAATACCACACACACATATCATTATTTTGTAATCAAAGTAGCTCCTAGACTAACAGATTTTGCTGCTTAATGTGTTAAAAACAGGAGCGTAGGCTATATAATAATTTGTTTATATTTTGATGGTAATATTTAACATAATTATTTTATATTTCTACTTATTTTATGCATTTAAGGTAATTATTCTGGGGAACAAATCAAAAGGTTAAGAATCTCTGGTACAAAGTGATACTTGGTGGGGCAGGGGAAAGCGAGTAGAAAAGCAAATTGAGGACCCTGCTTGCATTTGGAAGTTAATGCTGGACTCCTTCCTGGTGCCTGCACAGGGTGCCAGAGAGAGAGGTTCTGAGGGAAGGCAGTGTTGCTGTCCACGCTGATGTAGTGTTACTAACACATCTATTATTAGCCTACCTCTAACATCACTGCATTTTACTCCTATCCATTAAATCTAAGGAGTCCGCACTTTCTTTGAAGACATAGTGGTGGAGTTGTCACTTTCATTCCATCAATCATCAGGAGAAGTGTGCTCAACGTGATTTTGAGGGGGAATAAGCAAGGCACCAAGCCTGGACCTTGATCTCTTCAAAACCGAACAGGAGTTGAAAAAGGAAGTCCATAGTCTTTCAAAACAGAATGTCCAATGGACTGGAACACCATTACAAGTATGTCTTTTGATGTTTGCTCCCTGCTGATCATGCTTGAAAAACACTTTTTAGAAATCGGCTGTGTCAGATGGGAACTCCAGCACGCTGACCTCACAGCACCAGGATCACATGGAGTCCTGACACATCAGGGACTTTTAAGACACTACTGCCTGCATGTGGTGAAAAAATATTTTTATTCAGACATTTGTTTTGTCTTTTCTTCTATGACTATATGTGCTAAATAATATTGTCCTAAACTATATTGAAAGAATTAGCAATAGAGTTTTCTTTGTTGTATCCCATCTATCTGTGATCTTAAGAAGTTTACAGCAGAATCACCTGTAGCACTCAGAATACTTGCTTGTTCCAATGATATTGTTTGTTCCAATGACATTCCTTGCTTGTTTCAATGATATTCTGATTTCATCTGATTTCACCCATGAAAATGGGTTTTTTAAAAGGTGCTTATATAACAAACATAGCCCTAGTTGAGAAAACTGTATTATATGCATGAATAATTAAACCCTTAACTATTTTGATTATGATAATGGCTAGGAACAAATACTAAGGTGATATTTGTTTATATCTCATGCAGTTATGTGCATTTTGGAGTAGCTTTTTGGAAGAAGTTACACAATAACTAATATAATATCTATTTGGTTCTTTTATTTTTTTGTATTACAAAGTACATTGATTATATAAAGTGAAGAACACAGAGGCAATCACTGTAATTTACTTAATGAATTTATAGTCTAGGTATAAAAGGTATAAAACAAAAAGCTATAAAATTAGAGTTTTTCTTGACTGAAAGAATTATCCTCACAAGGCCTCCTCAAGTTATATGTGCTTGACCTACTAAAAATCATGACAACACCAATCTCTAAATAATAGATACCATTTATCTAATATTTCCATTATTTTTATTAGCCCCATATTGATTTTCCATTACCTGCTTCTACTGATGAAAATAAACCTTCCTTAAGCAACCTGGATCCTATCTTTTTACTCTCTTGAATTCCAAACTCTCTATACCTATCATTTTCAATCTTATCTGGATATAGAATGTAATTTCATTCCTCAAAGACAGTCTTCCTTTGTTGTCTCACTGTTTAAAAAGCAAGGGATATTTTCTGAGGTTCCAGGTACTGTGATAGACTCTGGAGATACGGACATAAACATATCTCCAGCCACAGTCCTCTGACTGGTGTACAGTCCTCTATTGTACACCATTACAATTCCATGGGAGAAATGCTATTACTGATTGCATTTAAAAAATAACTACCTATATGTATCTATATCATCTATATCTATATATCTATCTATATCTATATGTCTGGTTGGATGCTTCTCTTTGCTCCCTAGCAGCATTTGCTTGCTGTTCAAAGCATTTATCACATTAATATTGATACTGGATGTGTCCAGGTCTGTGTTCCCTACCATTCTGTAACTTCTTGAGGATCACAGACTATGTCTCTCTGGTCTCTACTTAATGCCTGTAACATATTGGATATCAATAAGTATTTCATCAATGACTTTGTCTATATCATTAAAATTTAAAGAAACATTTGCAAGTCAACAAGAAAACATCAGTACTCCAGGAGAAAAGTATCTTTAAGTGTCTATACTATTAAGATGTATAAACTGTTAACAAAATATTTCTAAATGTTTAGTCTCATTTCAAATAAAAATTAAAACTAAATACAAATTTTGCCTACCAAATTGGCAAATTGATATACATACTATTGCACAGAATGATGGTGTGAAGGTAGATTTATTACAGCCTTCCTAGAATAATTATAAAAAGTGAAGTAGATATATTGCCATGATTTCAAAACAAACAAAAAAACAAATTAAAACCCAATCATGTTCTTTATAGCCCTGTAGATTACTATGAATTCCAAATATACAATGTATAGGAAATAAGGGGACATACAGAAATATTCTTGAAAGAAATCAAATAAGATTACCGAAAATAATCAATTTAGCCACAGACCAAAGCCATATATTAATCTCTATGTTCTCCATTGTAGGAAACACTTGTATATAAAATATATCTCCTATACTTGGTGATATTACAGACTTAATACTCTTCTTATTCTTGACTATGTTGTCATGTATTATTCTGACAGCTTTCACCAAGGTCAAGTATGCAATGAAAGTGGCAGATGTATTTTATTAATATATGGACTATGTATATTCATATATTGTGTTAATATATGAATTTGTAAATATTCATATATTACATTCATGGTTAACTCCATCCATATGTGCTTTTATTATAAAAATATGTATTCATATACTTCTATTTTTATCTTTAATTTTAATTAAAAATTAATATATTTACTTTTATTTTATATAACATATTCATTTAATTGTAATATATTATCTAGGTATATGTGTGTAAGAGACTATTCTCAATAGTACTGGCAAATCTCATATCTGACTTTATTGAAAATCTCTTAAGTAGGTTTCTACTGTACATAAGATCATTGTCTTTGGGGTGCCTGGGTGGCTCATTCAGTTAAGCAGCCAAACTCTTGGTTTCAGCTCAGGTCATGATGTCACAGTTCCTGAGTTTGAGCCCTGCATCCAGGTCTATGCTGGCAGTGTGGAGCCTGCTTGGGATTCTCTCTCTATCTCTCTCTCTGTTCCTCCTCTGTGTGCACACTAGCTCTCTCTCTCTCAAAATAAATAAACATATAAAAAATAACAAAATAAAAAACATCATTGTCTTTCATTCTAAAATTTGCTGAAAATTTCATTTAAAATAAGAAATAGATGTTTGACCTTTTTTTTAATCTTTATTTATTTTGAGAGAGAGAGAGACAGAGTGTGAGCAGGGGAGGAGCCGAGAGAGAGGGAGACACAGAATCTGAAACAGCCTCCAGGCTCTGAGCTGTCAGCACAGAGCCCCACGCAGGGTTCAAACTCACGGACCACGAGATCATGACCTGAGCCTAAGTCGGACACTCAACCTACTGAGCCACCCAGGCGCCCCATGTTTGACTTTTATTATGTACTTTGACATCTTTCAAGATGATCATCTATTATTTTTAATATGCTTAAATGAGTTTTTTAAAAAAATAATTCTAAAGTTAATCATTGCCTGCTTTTCTTGAGTATATTGTATCTGATGAGGACATTTTATTATTTCAACAAACTGCTGATTTGGGATTGGTAGTATTTTATCTAGTATTTTACATATATGCTCATGAGTGAGAGACTGGTAGATAGAAACAGTTTAGAAAAATAGATACAGATAGAGAATGTTTGCACACCTCCTTGTTTGTGTTTCTTTTGCTAGTTTTATAGTCTCATAATATTTTTGGAAACTGCATTTTTTCCTATATTCTGTCACTGTTTAAAATAACAGAAATTGGTAACAGGGAGTTACTGCTAATGGGTACAAGGTTTCTTTTAAAGAGGATGAAATGTTCTAAAATTGGATTATGGAGATATTTGCACAACTGCGTAAATATAAAAACCATGGAGTTTTACATGTCAAACATAAACTTTACAGTATGTAAATGTGTCTCAATAAGGTTGCTTTTAAAAAGTGTCATTTCTTGTAGATTTAACAGACTCATCCATTTTAATGTATTTTCTTAATGTTTTTCTTCTAAAATTTTCAAATTTATTTGTATAAAAATTTATCTGATATATTTTGTTACCTGTAGTTGTGTCTTATATCTTCTTCATAATATCAATACTTCTTCCTTTCTATCTTTGTTTATATTTGAAAAGGATTTTCTGTTGTAGTCTTTTAAACTTCTTTTTTCCAAGTATACCATAGGTGAATTTCCATTTCACTATGTTTTTTCTTCTAATTATTTTCTAATTTTTATTTATGTTGGATTATCCTGTTCTTTCTCTAGCTTCTTGCTTAAATTTGTATGTGCAGGAGAAAACAATGAAAATAAATGGATTAAAATTAAAAGTATGGTGTGGTTAGCTTACTGGTGATGGTGATTTTTGCCATCAGCTTTTCTGTATTTCAAATGTTATCTAGAATCAGGATGCATGATTATTATAATAAATAGCCACTATGTTTAAATATATCATTTATATGAAGATAGTGGTAAGAGGAAGAATTCAGATTAGGGCATTTGACTCATAGGTATCTTTCAAAACATTTTTGACATGGCAGTTTAAGTGAACCTGTGTTAAAATGCACAATCTACTATTTTTCATTGTCAAGTAATGTGTGTATAATGTGTCCTCTTACTCTGTCCTTAATTAAACCATGATTATAGGACAATTTTATTTTTGTCTTCTATATTGCTTGGATATATATGCATAAATATATAAATTATCTTTTATAATTAGAATAAGATCTACAACAAGATTTTTAAATTTTTGGTTAGAAGTGAATTTGCCTCCGAGAAGAAATCAACCATGTTTTCAAATGCCATTTGTATACAAGTGTGACTTCATTAAATATAAAGTATGAAGGTTGTATATAGGAGAGAACTGTTAAAATTTCAATCGAGAATTCCTGTGAAGTCCAGAGAGGAGAGCATGACTCATGCTATGACCCAAATAGATTCCTCCACATTTTTTAAAATGATTTTTCAAAAATGTTTGTTTATTTTGAGAGAGAGAGAGAGAGAGAGAGAGAGCATGCACATGAGCAGGGGAGGGATGGAGTGAGAGAGAGAATCCCAAGTAGGCTCCACACAGTTACCCAAGAACCCTATGTGGAGCTCGATCTCAGAAGCCCTGAAATCATGACCTGAGCCAAAATCAATAGTCTGAGGCTTAACTGACTCAGCCACCCAGGCGCTCCATCCACATTTTTATAGAGTTGAAGAAATAAGAATATTTGAAAGGCAGATAATTCAAGATCCTAAGAAACTGTAGAGTAACAGCAATTTTCCTTGGGAAGATTAATGGATATTATGGTTTAAATGTGTGAATTATCTGCCAGATGGTTCCTCATCTGTTCCTTCAGCCTGCATTCATTTCCCATATCTGCCTTTGGTAGCCCCATATGGTCCCAAACTCACAAGTTGGGTATGGCTTAAGGATGGAAATATTTGGGGACACTACTATGTAATTTTATCAAAAGCCACACTTTTATATATATTTGTGTCATAACGTCCATATATCAAAAGGGCTGCTTCCCAGCAGTCACCTTAAACAAAGAGGATTCTGCTATAACAAAAGCAAATTAAAATAAGACGTTGGGTGATGGATACAACCATGTAGGTGAGAAATGATGAGGGCTGGACTAACACAACAGTGACATAAGTGGCAGAGCAGGAATTCATGCTGAGAACAAGGTAAAGCTGACAGGTTTGGTCATGGGCTAGAGATCATACTGGCTATGATGGGCCAGAGAGTAAAGTCAATGATATCTAACAGGTTTCTATCTTATCAGACAGGTTCCCTGAACATTACACTTGTGTCAAACATTAAAAATGCAGAAACAAATGGTAGAAATAAAATGGTAAGATCAGCTACACAGTGTTTGAGTTTACATAGGGTGTTTGGGATGAGGTGACTAGTAGATATGTAAATACGTAGGCTGGAGATCAGAGTATTATGGACCTGAAATATCAACAATCTAATTAAAACATGGTCATAAATGAAGCTGTAAGGGAAGACTAGGTAAGCCATGGAGAATGAAGAGAGTAAGAAGAAAGAAATTCCAGATTCTTGGGAAATAAAAAGGACTTTGAAGCAGACATAAAGGTTGCAGAGTAGACATAGAAAAATGTGTTCTCTTTCATTTTTTATGTTTTTCTTCTATCAATCTTTCTTTTGTAACATTTCTCTGAGGCCATACATATGTTGGTAAGGGCAAGGACTATATCTTACTTTTCTTGATTTCACAGCACTGAGGTAAGTGCCTCCATCTCAATGTGGATGCGTTGAAATGGAAATCATTGATGGGTACTAATCTCTTCCTTTACATTTCAAGCGAACTTAACTCAGGATTTTAAGAGGGTTTTGTGAAATATTAGCTGTTCAGATTCTTAAAATAAAGATTCTGGTTAATGAGTTTTGGGAAGTATTGTGTAGTATTTCACCTTTTGGAGATTCTTGATGTACATACATTAGCACAGAGAAATCTCTGAGAAATCCTGAATCATTTAAAACTTTAAAGTAATGCATAGTAATATCTTATAGTACTAGTTAGAAAATTATAACCTCTTGGAACACCTAAACTATTTTTAGTTTGTCCTTCAAGGAAAGTCTCGAGACATTTACTTGACTTTCTCTCACCAACTGATCTACATTTTGATTAATTTTGTATTCCCACGGAGGATTTCCCAGTTTCATTTTTTTGTTGTTTGTTCTTCTCACATTATTCTTGCACAGGCAGTATATATTCTTACACCTCCTACCTCCTACTGTTTCTCAGCACCAAATGAGTTTAACATCTAGACTTCATCTCAAGATCCCTTATGTTTCACCCCAGTGAAGAAGTTTTCATGCTCTGCCATGCCAAATCTAAATCAAAATCAAAACAGATTGCTTTCTTCATGTCTTCACACTAAGCCTTTGTCTCAGTCTTCATAGCTCCTTAGTTGAGGTTGTGTTCCTTTGTCTAGTAAATATGGCAGCTCTCTCTTTTTACAAAGTAAATGACTTTGGAAAATTGCCTTGGTGGCTAAGCACCTCAAGTATTGTCTTCATTTAAGAGGGTCTTGGTTTTTCTTTGTAGTTTCTATTTAAGCTGACTAATTTTGACTTTTAAAAACTTAGGAAGACTTTGGAGATCCTCAGTTTGTATTTAGTTTAGTTTTGTTTTTTTCCTGTCTTGTTTATATTATTAACATAGTTTTTGGGTAATTGTCCTAGTTTGGATGAGAAAGGGACACAAAAATCATAATCTATCATATATTGTGCTATATTTTGTACTTCAACCCTTTAACCTTCTGATTCAGAATGCAATGAAATTCTTTTCATTTCAAAATGTAAAGTATCCTAAAATAGGTGTTCAGCTTTTTTTTTTTCCCCCTTTATTTGTTGAATGCCTGATCCTGGGAACATGAAGATGAATATAATAATAATAATAACAATAACAAAAAATATAAAATACAATGTATCACTTTTGGACATACTGTGTTCAACTTAGATATAAAGCACTATTTGATCATTTTCTGAGAGCAGATAGGAAGGGATCTGACACTAACATATGTAAGAACATTAATTGCCTGACTATATTTAATTGATCTCACAAACCAAAAACAAAACAAAAGGAAAAACAAGGGTGAGCATGTGTGTTTTTCCTCTCTGATGAAAACATTGCCAGGATAATGATGATGTTGTTCATGCTGCTGCTGCTAACGATATATACTTGATATTTTCTTTTTAAGTGCCAGGAAGCAAGTTGTTTTTACACAAAATGAAATGTATAAATTTTCAGTGTGCATTTACTGAGTTTTGACAAATGCATACACTCTGTAACCTAAACCCCAATCAAGACACAGATCCCAAACAAGTTTTTAACAATCCACTTTACAAGTTTCGTATAAACAGTATTGCATCTGCCCTTGGGACATGCTACTTGACATATGCTTCTTTACTTTTGGCCTCTGGCTCCTGACAAAAGAGGATGATCTTGACATCCAGGTATGGCTATAATCTGGAAAAATTAATTTATAGTCCAGTTCTGACTCCATACATGCCATAAACTTTATAGATATGTCTACTTTTTAGAATGATAGAAGTATTACAAGAGACATATACACTGAATGGAGATAACATATTTCTTTGGGGCTGAAGAACTCAATCCTTTGGAATAGTTTAATAAGCAGTAACGGGTTGAATACCTGGATAATAATGCTTTTTACTTTTTACTGAGAATGTATTGGTAATGTACACTGGTAAAATTTTTATATTTATTTTTTAAACAATAATTCTATTATTGGAATAAAATTATATGTAAAATAACCGGAAACTAATTATAGATAAATATAAGAAATATCATAACTTATAGATTTAAACTGTTTAAAATCAAAACAATAAAAATTAAAACACTTTCCTTTCTTCCATCAAAGAACAGATATTTCTGGCTTAAAGAACAAGGGGAACATTTAGTGTAGCTGCATTGTAGTTGTCTGTGATAATTTGTTACAGGAAAATAGTTATACCAACACTTCAAGGCCAAAACATATAAAAAATAAAATTTCTTTTGGCAAAAGAAACGTGCCCCTCCTCACACTCTACAATCTTGCCAAAATAACTTATTTAGCAAAGGACTATTTTATCACTTAAAATCAGAAAAGTCAAAATGAGAAAAAGCCAACTTCTTGAAAATGTAAAATGAAAGATACTTTGTTCCATAACAGATTTCATTTTACCCTTGACTGTTAAAGAGCAATAAGTTCTAGCTAAGTGTTGCTCTTTGGGAGGGGGTATTGTTCACATTTGTTCCTCTTTCAGGATCCATATAGAACTAGCGCATGATGGCAGTCCATACGAACATCACGTCATTTTAATGCCAGAAAGTGGCATGACCCCTGGTGAACAGTATATAGATAAACTCTGAATGGATTTGGCTTTGGTTCAAGTCTCCGAACAGAGCTGAACTCTGCCTTCAAACCCAGAGAGAGAATAGCTTGTGAAGAGGTGGACTCCAATTAGCTTTTCTTGAATGAGAATTATTAAATTCAGTCGGAGAGAATTTATTTAAGCAGAGCTTCCTCAAGAAATAAAGATCATTCATAACCTACGCTGTCAGAAAACTAAAGAAAATTTTCTATCTTTGTTAGCATGATAAAATAAGTGACTAAACCACACAGAAATAAGCTGAAGTACAGTAGCTCAAGTTTTATGCCCTATGTCTGTGGACCCCACGTGCTGGGTGGGAAACAAGAATAGTACTGGTAATTTTGTGGCATAGGCCTTAGTCAATAGAGCTCATAAGTTAGAGAGATCCCTGCAATTAACCAATTCATTTATCACCTGGTTAGGCAGTTTTACTTTTTGCTTCAGTTTGAAAATGACAGCATTAGCATTTTACATATACTAAGAAAGAAATAGTGGGCATTAGTATAAGACTGCTCATTGAATGCATTTTACTATCTATTTTTATTTTATTTTATTAAGTTTTTATTTAAATTCTAGTTAGTTAGCATACAGTGTTATATTAGTTTCAGTTGTATAATATGATGATTCAATACTTCCATACAACAGTTAGTCCTCATGACAACAAATGTACTCCTTCATCCCCATCACCTAGTACATCCATTCCCTCCCCCCCCCCACTCTCCCTCCTTTATGGTAACTATTAGGTTGTCCTCTATAGTTAAGAGTCTGCTTCTTGGTTTTCCCCTCTCTCTTTTTCCCTTTGTTCGTTGTTTTTGTTTTTTAAATTCCACATGAGTAAAATCATCTATTTGTCTTTCTCTGATAGACTTATTCACTTAGCATTATACTCTCTAGCTTCATCCATGTCATTGCAAATGGCTAGATTTTGTTAGTTTTTATGGCTGAGTAATGTTCCAGTGTGAGTGTGTGTGTGTGTGTGTGTGTGTGTGTGTGTGTGACTTATTTTATCCACTCATCATTTGATTGACATTTGGGCTGTTTCCTTTATACGGCTGTTGTAGATAATGTTGCTATAAATACCAGGGTGCATGCACCCCTTTGAATTAGTATTTTTGTATTCTTTGGGTACATAACTAAGTATGGGTAAATACCTAAGCAGTCCAATTATCTATTATAAATGCTTATTTCTAAATTTCATTTATTATGTTGTGATTGCCCTCACTTTCAGTACTTTTTAATTTGAAGAATGGATTCTGTTGATAAAATATACAAAGAAATAAAACCAAAAAATAATGGTTCCTAGAAAAGTCATTAAGATAATATAAGGTATAGAGACCATGTTACGTGAAAAGGAAAAGATAAGCAAACTGAGGATACTTTGTATATATATTTCTTAAGTTGATTTATTTGTTTTGAGAGAGAGAGAGAGAGAGAGAGAGAGAGAGAGAGAGAGAAACTCAAGCAGGCTCCATGCTGTCATGAATGGAGAGCCTGACCCAGGGCTCTAGCTCATGAACTAGGGGATCACGACCTGAGCCGAAATCAAAAGTCAGACACTCAATAGACTGAGCCACTCAGACATGCCTGTATAATTTTTTCTAAAAAGAAGCTGTGACTGGTCACCTCTTTCCCCAGAAAAGTTTTTATATATTTGCCCTAAAACATGATGAGTCTTATACATACTATTTTTAAAAATTGTAATTATTTTTAATTTTAAGAACTCTTTGAAAAAAATTATTTATTTTGAGAGAGAGTGCATGCAAGTGGGGGAGAAGCAGAGGGAAAGAGAAGAGAATCTCATGCAGAATGTGTGCTGCCATCATTGAGTCCCACACAGGACTTGATCCCATGAACTATGAGATCATGACCTGGGCCAAAACCAAGAGTTGAATGCTTAACTGGCTGAACCACCCATGTGTCCCAATTTTAAGAACTTTTATACGTAAAATTTGACAAACATGGAAGAGGAAGGCTTGAAGATTTTCTTTCAACATAATAAACAATATTATTATTTGACAGAGCTTAAATATTAATATTTTATGCATTTATATATATTTTATAAATATATATAAATAGTATGTATTCATATAATTTCTATATTTTAAATACAGAGGAATTTCCCAGCATATGAAATCATTGAAGTCACTTTGACAACTCTATTCTATAGTTCTTACTTGGTGTATGTACGTTGAGTATTATTAAAAAAAAAAATATTTGTTGATAGGAAGCGATGTCCGTTTGGTTTGGGAAAGGAATGCACGCTTTGGAATGGATGTCACTATCTTCGTTGTTAGGAAAGTGGTGACAGGAAACCCACAAGGATTTAAAAGGATAAAGTGAGGATCCTGGGAAGATGGCGGCGTAGGAGGACGCTGGACTCACCGCACATCCTGCTGATCACTTAGATTCCACCTACACCTGCCTAAATAACCCAGAAAACCGCCAGGAGACTAGCAGAATGGAGTCTCTGGAGCCAAGCGCAAATGAGAGGCCCACGGAAGAGGGTAGGAAGGATGGAGAGGCGGTACGGTGTGCGCTGCACAGACTGGCGGGAGGGAGCCGGGGTGGAGGGGCGGCCCCCTGGCCAAGCAGATCCCCTGAGTCTGGCTTGCAAAAGTGGAGTGGCCAGAAGGAGTGTGTTCCGACAGCAAGTGGGACTTGATATCTGGAAGTTATAAGCTAACAGCTCTGCTTGGAGAACGGGAGGGCTGGAGGACAACAGGAGGGAGAGTTGTTGAGCCCTGGACTACAGAGCTCAGCTTGGCGGGAACAAAGGTGTTCCCCAGCGCCATCTCCCTCACCCATCCCCCAGCCAAAATCCCAAAAGGAACCAGTTCCTGCCAGGGAACTTGCTTGCACCCGGCAAACACCCAACGCTGTGCTTCTGCGGATGCATCCCTCCGAAGGGTCTGACTCCCTCCCGGAACCGCAGAGCCCCTCCCGAAGCGGATCTCTGAAGGAAAAGCTAGCTGAGCTTGCCCCTCCCACCCCAGTGCACCTTGCAGATCCACCCAAGCTAATACACCAGATCCCCAGCACCACAAGCCTGGCAGTGTGCAAGTAGCCCAGATGGGCCACGCCACCCCACAGTGAATCCCGCCCATAGGAGAGGGGAAGAGAAGGCACACACCAGTCTGACTGTGGGCCCAGCGATGGGCTGGGGGCAGACATCAGGTCTGACTGCGGCCCCGCCCACCAACTTAAGTTATTCAAGACAGCACAGGGGAAGTGCCCTGCAGTCCTGCACCATTCCAGGGACTATCCAAAATGACAAAACAGAAGAATTTCCCTCAGAAAAATGTCCAAGAAATAACAACAGCTAACAAACTGATGAAAAATGATTTAAACAATATAACAGAAAATGAATTTAGGATAATAGTCATAAAATTAATCACTGGGCTTGAAAACAGTATAAAGGACAGCAGAGAATCTCTTGCTACAGAGATCAAGGGACTAAGGAACAGCCAGGAGGAGCTAAAAAATGCTATCAATGAACTGCAAAATACAATGGAGACAACTACGGCTCGGATTGAAGAGGCAGAGGAGAGACTAGGTGAACTAGAAGTTAAAATTATGGAAAAAGAAGAAGCTGAGAAAAAGAGAGATAAAAAAATCCAGGAGTATGAGGGGAAAATTAGAGAACTAAGTGATGCACTAAAGAGAAATAATATACGCATAATTGGTATTCCAGAGGAGGAAGAGAGAGGGAAAGGTGCTGAAGGTGTACTTGAAGAAATCATAGCTGAGAACTTCCCAGATCTGGGGAAGGAAAAAGGCATTGAAATCCAAGAGGCACAGAGAACTCCCTTCAGACGTAACTTGAATCAATCTTCTGCACGACATATCATAGTGAAACTGGCAAAATACAAGGATAAAGAGAAAATTCTGAAAAAAGCTAGAGATAAATGTACTCTAACATATAAAGGGAGACCTATAAGACTCGTGACCCATCTCTCTACTAAAACTTGGCAGGCCAGAAAGGAATGGCAAGAGATCTTCAATGTGATGAACAGAAAAAATATGCAGCCGAGAATCCTTTATCCAGCAAGTCTGTCATTTAGAATAGAAGGAGAGATAAAGGTCTTCCCAAACAAACAAAAACTGAAGGAATTCGTCACCACTAAACCAGCCCTACAAGAGATCCTAAGGGGGATCCTGTGAGACAAAGTATCAGAGACAAAACTACAAGCATGAAACCTACGGACATCACAATGACTCTAAACCCATATCTTTCTATAATAACACTGAATGTAAATGGACTAAATGCGCCAACCAAAAGACATAGGGTATCAATGGATAAAAAAACAAGACCCATCTATTTGCTGTCTACAAGAGACACATTTTATTTTTTAATTTTTTTTAACGTTTATTTATTTTTGAGACAGAGAGAGACAGAGCATGAACGGGGGACGGTCAGAGAGAGAGGGAGACACAGAATCCGAAACAGGCTCCAGGCTCTGAGCGGTCAGCACAGAGCCCGACACTGGGCTCAAACTCACGGACCGTGAGATCATGACCTGAGCCGAAGTCGGACGCTTAACCAACTGAGCCACCCAGGCGCCCCTACAATAGACACATTTTAGACCTGAGGACACCTTCTGATTGAAAGTGAGGGGATTGAGTACTATTTATCATGCTACTGGAAGTCAAAAGAAAGCTAGAGTAGCCATACTTCTATCAGACAAACTAGACTTCAAATTAAAGGCTGTAACAAGAGATGGAGAAGGGCATTATATAATAATCACAGGGTCTATCCATCAGGAAGAACTAACAATTATAAATGTCTATGCGCTGAATATGGGAGCCCCCAAATATATGAAACAATTACTCACAAACATAAGCAACCGTATTGATAAGAATGTGGTAATTGCTGGGGACTTTAACACTCCACTTACAGAAATGGATAGATCAGCTAGACACACGGTCAATAAGGAAACAAGGGCCCTGGATGATACATTGGATCAGATGGACTTGACAGATATATTTAGAACTCTGCATCCCAAAGCAACAGAATATACTTTTATCTCGAGTGCACATGGAACATTCTCCAAGACAGATCACATACTGGGTCACAAAACAGCCCTTCATAAGTATACAAGAATTGAAATCATACCATGCATACTTTCAGACCACAATGCTATGAAGCTTGAAATCAACCACAGGAAAAAGTCTGGAAAACCTCCAAAAACATGGAGGTTAAAGAACACCCTACTAAAGAATGAGTGGGTCAACCAGGCAATTAGAGAAGAAATTTAAAAATATATGGAAACAAATGAAAATGAAAATACAACAATCCAAACGCTTTGGGACGCAGCGAAGGCAGTCCTGAGAGGAAAATACATTGCAATCCAGGCCTATCTCAAGAAACAAGAAAAATCCCAAATACAAAATCTAACAGCACACCTAAAGGGAATAGAATCAGAACAGCAAAGGCAGCCTAAAGCCAGCAGAAGAAGAGAAATAATAAAGATCAGAGCAGAAATAAACAATATAGAACCTAAAAAAACTGTAGAGCAGATCAACGAAACCAAGAGTTGGTTTTTTGAAAAAATAAACAAAATTGACAAACCTCTAGCCAGGCTTCTCAAAAAGAAAAGGGAGATGACCCAAATAGATAAAATCATGAATGAAAATGGAATTATTACAACCAATCTTTCAGAGATACAAGCAATATCAGGGAATACTATGAAAAATTATATGCCAACAAACTGGACAACCTGGAAGAAATGGACAAATTCCTCAACACCCACACACTTCCAAAACTCAATCAGGAGGAAATAGAAAGCTTGAACAGACCCATAACCAGCGAAGAAATTGAATCAGTCATCAAAAATCTCCCAACAAATAAGAGTCCAGGACCAGATGGCTTCCCAGGGGAGTTCTACCAGACATTCAAAGCAGAGATAATACCTATCCTTCTCAAGATATTCCAAAAAATAGAAGGGGAAGGAAAACTTCCAGCCTCATTCTATGAAGCCAGTATTACTTTGATTCCTAAACCAGAGACCCAGTAAAAAAAGAGAACTACAGGCCAATATCCCTGATGAATATGGATGCAAAAATTCTCAGTAAGATACTAGCAAATCGAATTCAACAGCATATAAAAAGAATTATTCACCATGATCAAGTGGGATTCATTCCTGGGATGCAGGGCTGGTTCAACATTCGCAAACCAATCAATGTGATACATCACATTAATAAAAGAAAAGATAAGAACCATATGATCCTGTCAATCGATGCAGAAAAGGCCTTTGACAAAATTCAGCAACCTTTCTTAATAAAAACTCTCGAGAAAGTCGGGATAGAAGGAACATAGTTAAAGATCATGAAAGCCATTTATGAAAAGCCCACAGCTAACATCATCCTCAATGGGGAAAAACTGACAGCTTTCTCCCTGAGATCAGGAACACGACAGGGATGTCCACTCTCACCGCTGTTGTTTAACATAGTGTTGGAAGTACTAGCATCAGCAATCAGACAACAAAAGGAAATCAAAGGCATCCAAATTGGCAAAGATGAAGTCAAGCTTTCGCTTTTTGCAGATGACATGATATTATACATGGAAAATCCGATAGACTCCACCAGAAGTCTGCTAGAACTGACACATGAATTTAGCAAAGTTGCAGGATACAAAAGCAATGTACAGAAATCAGTTGCATTCTTATACACTAATAATGAAGCAACAGAAAAACAAATAAAGAAACTGATCCCATTCACAATTGCACCAAGAAGCATAAAATACCTAGGAATAAATCTAACCAAAGATGTAAAAGATCTGTATGCTGAAAACTATAGAAAGCTTATGAAGGTAACTGAAGACTATATAAAGAAATGGAAAGACATTCCCTGCTCATGGATTGCAAGAATAAATATTGTCAAAATGTCAATACTACCCAAAGCTATCTACATATTCAATGCAATCCCAATCAAAATTGCACCAGCATTCTTCTCGAAACTAGAACAAGTAATCCTAAAATTCATATGGAACCACAAAAGGCCCCAAATAGCCAAAGTAATTTTGAAGAAGACCAAAGCAGGAGGCATCACAATCCCAGACTTTAGTCTCTACTACAAAGCTGTCATCATCAAGACAGCATGGTATTGGCATAAAAACAGACACATAGACCAATGGAATAGAATAGAAACCACAGAACTAGACCCACAAACATATGGCCAACTAATCTTTGACAAAGCAGGAAAGAACATCCAATGGAAAAAAGACAGTCTCTTTAACAAATGGTGCTAGGAGAACTGGACAGCAACATGCAGAAGGTTGAAACTAGACCACTTTCTCACACCATTCACAAAAATAAACTCAAAATGGATAAAGGACCTGAATGTGAGACAGGAAACCATCAAAACCTTAGAGGAGAAAGCAGGAAAAGACCTCTTTGACCTCAGCCGTAGCAATCTCTTACTCGACACATCCCCAAAGGCAAGGAATTAAAAGCAAAAATGAATTACTGGGACCTTATGAAGATAAAAAGCTGCTGCACAGCAAAGGAAACAACCAACAAAACTAAAAGGCAACCAACGAACAGAATGGGAAAAGATATTTGCAAATGACATATCGGACAAAGGGCTAGTATCCAAAATCTATAAAGAGCTCACCAAACTCCACACCTGAAAAACAAATAATCCAGTGAAGAAATGGGCAGAAAACATGAATAGACACTTCTCTAAAGAAGACATCTGGATGGCACATGAAAAGATGCTCAACGTCGCTCCTCATCAGGGAAATACAAATCAAAACCACACTCAGATATCACCTCACGCCAGTCAGAGTGGCCAAAATGAACAAATCCGGAGACTATAGATGCTGGAGAGGATGTGGAGAAATGGGAACCCTCTTGCACTGTTGGTGGGAATGCAAATTGGTGCAGCCACTCTGGAAAACAGTGTGGAGGTTCCTCAAAAAGTTAAAAATAGACCTACCCTATGACCCAGCAATAGCACTGCTAGGAATTTACCCAAGGGATACAGGAGTACTGATGCATAGGGGCACTTGTACCCCGATGTTTATAGCAGCACTCTCAACAATAGCCAAATTATGGAAAGAGCTTAAATGCCCATCAGCTGATGAATGGATAAAGAAATTGTGGTTTATATACACAATGGAGTACTATGTGGCAATGAGAAAGAATGAAATACGCCCCTTTGTAGCAACATGGATGGAACTGGAGAGTGTGATGCTAAGTGAAATAAGCCATACAGAGAAAGACAGATACCATATGGTTTCACTCTTATGTGGATCCTGAGAAACTTAACAGAAACCCATGGGGGAGGGGAAGGGAAAAAAAAGAGGTTAGAGTGGGAGAGAGCCAAAGCATAGGAGACTGTTAAAAACTGAGAACAAACTAAGGGTTGATGGGGGGTGGGAGGGAGGGTAGGGTGGGTGATGGGTATTGAGGAGGGCACCTTTTGGGATGAGAATTGGGTGTTGTATGGAAACAAATTTGACAATAAACTTCATATATTGAAAAAAAATAATTGTCATTAAAAAAATTTTTTTTCAATGTTTTTTATTTATTTTTGGGACAGAGAGAGACAGAGCATGAACGGGGGGAGGGGCAGAGAGAGAGGGAGACACAGAATCGGAAACAGGCTCCAGGCTCCGAGCCATCGGCCCAGAGCCCGACGCGGGGCTCGAACTCACGGACCGCGAGATCGTGACCTGGCTGAAGTCGGACGCTTAACCGACTGCGCCACCCAGGCGCCCCAATAATTGTCATTTTAATTGATAATTGTGAATTATAAAAATGATATTGTCATTTAAGTTGATTATAACAAATAATAGCAGGAACAATAATTTGCATTTTTATTTTGGGATTTCTTTTTACAAAAAATCATTTCACATTATCAACAAAGAATTATAAATAGAATACAAAGATTTCCACAATGACCTTTATGCCCTATAGCCTGGAGGCAGGTTTAAATGCTAAATTGCTGTATCGATTATAGAAAAGAAGAGATGCTCAAAGGTTGGCTGTCTGGGGCTACCCTATCAGAGCATGATTAATTTATCCAGTCTGAAGGTTGGCAAGTTCATAATGTGTAAAAACAGAATTCCTTTAAAACTCTGCTATTTGATTCCTGACAGCTCATCTTGAGTTTCTCTGGTGATGTCAGCTAGTCACTGAAGGGAACTGTCTTCCTTCCACATCTGCCTCCAGTGACTAAGACAGCTGGGAATAAGCAGGTAAAAATTCCCCAAGTGTCAGCACTGACATCAGGACTTATCATCGGGTCACTTTCCAAATAGCAGAAGATTCTGAGTAATGTCATTCAAACATAAAATCTTTCCTTAGAGTTAAATTGTCTTCTCAAGTACTTAGAACTAATACTTTCCTTGACTGATTCTATTATGTTTATTATTTTTTTTGGCCATCTTCCTCTCTTCTTTTCTCCATAAGAAATTGCAACTCAGTTTTACTCACACTAACATTTCCCTTTCAATCTAAATGCTCTTTTCTCATTAAAAAAAAAAAACATAAATGAAAACAAACAAACCAAAAACAACAACAAAAACCCACTAACATCAATTTATGTCTCCCAGATGTAAATACACCTAAGATCATCAGGCTAGACTATCTTTGAAATGAGAAATTTCTAGACTCTCAAAGAGAAAATATATTCTTTCCCCTCTCCATTCACATAAATAAAAAAAACAAAACTTCATGATCAGATCACCCTAAAACAATTTTTTTAATGCTTGAACGATAAGGAAATGAAATCTGTTTCACATTAGTGATTTCAGTTCAAACAATGAATGTAACCTTCCTCCTAAATGTTCATTAAATGACAAAAACAAGGATTAAAAAGCAAATTCTGCTTCATTACTAGGAAAACATACAATTTGTGAGGCGCTGCTTCAAGAGAACCAAACAGAGGGAAGGACCAAATAGCCCATGCATTATTCAACACATGGGCTGGAAAAGAAAAACCAAAACCCTAACACCTTTAGGATGTGAGATGGATATAAACTGAGGGGGGAAAAAAAGATAACAAAATCAACAACAATAAAGCCCAAATCCTATCACTTAAGAAATTGTCACATAGATTATGCTGTTCCATTCTGGCAAGAGGGTAAATTTAAATATTCCTTGAATAATGATAAACTCTCTGAGACAACCCCAGCTCTCCCCTCTCTCCTGCCCCTCCCCTGTGTGCGCTCTCTCTGTCTCTCTGATAAATAAACTTTAAAAAAGGGGGGGGGTGCCTGGGTGGCTTATTTGGTTAAGCGTACAACTCTTGATCTCTACTCAAGTCATGATCTCACAGTTCCTGGGATCGAGCCCTACATTGGATTCTGTGGTGACAGCACAGAGCCTGCTTGGGATTCTCTCTCCCCTTCCTCCCCTCCCCAACTCATGTGCACATGCACGTGTTCTCTCCCCCCCCCCAAAAAAAAACTTAAAAAATAATAAAAATATGAGACAACCCCAAAAATGGGTCTTTATAGTTATAAAAATGTTAAAAAACCCCCACTATTTTATGAAATGTTACGGTGTTTCCCAAGAGTCCCTGTGGCTCTGTGATGACGCAAAGAAACTGAGTTTGTTCCCAGGTTTTAGTTCCTTTCAAACACTTGTTTACCCTTAACACCACAACCAGACAGGTGGTTATGGGAATACTAAGCAAGGCTACCAAGGGAGCTTGACATTATGAAAAACTGAAGTAGACCCAGCAAACTTTCTTCCAATCCAGCTTGGGTAAATTGATGGTGGCATTAGTCAGTATGGTCAAGCAGTCTTCTCCTGTCTACTTCTATACGTGCTCACTACATCAAAAGTACTTCTGTCTACCATTTTGAAATTTAAGTTTGGCAGTCTAGGTTTAAAAAAGAAAAAAAAAACCAAAACAAAACACCCCAGCAGACTAGGAATAGTACATATTTTGATATGTATGTGGAAATTGATAAATCTAATACTTTAAATACACTTATGAGTTGCACAAAAATAAATTGCAGCCTGGTTGCAAAATAACACTGAGGATTAAGTCAATTAAAAAATATATGGAAGCAGTGTTAACATCTTTTTGGAAGTTGTTCAAGTAAAATACATTGAAAAAGGCAAATTTAAATACATTTTAGTCTTTGTTCAAAAAAAAAAAAAGAAAAGGCAAACCATTACCTAATGCTAAGACATCCATATATATATTTTTTACCTTTTCCTGACTAGAGTTACAGTAGGTTCTTTTAATCATTATACTGCGGAAATAAGAATTAACCTGGACTGTCCAAGGCAAACCAGGATATACGGTCACTCTTTTCAATAGGAAACACAAAGACAGCAAAAACCTTACTTTCCCCCGCTCCTATATAATTAGTAAGAATAAATTGATGGAAGAGGTACTGAATCAGGGGCAAAAAAATACATTTTACATATTCCAAATATATTTGTAACATGTATTAAAGAAATGGGCTTTCAAAGCAATGATGTATTTTCTAAAGAAAATAGCTCTAAAGAGCTATTAAAGTATTTTCACCTAAACACATAATTTAATAGTCTCAATAGTTGCTGATGAAAGTAGATTAGGAATTATGGTTCCCATGCTACACACAAAAAAGCCAATAAGGAAAAAAAAAAAGCAGTTCAAATGCTCATCCTTGACTCTTGGTACCTGAGCAAGGCAGGGCTAGAACACTTTATACTTTATTTAGCATCCCCTAACACATCATACTCTCTCTCCCAAACATTTTTTATCAGAAAGACTATTTATTTTTGTAAATGCAATTGGCAATAAACACCATTAGCAAAAATCCACCCATTGTTATAGTGTGCATTATAAAAGTACAGAGGTTGAGCTCACTGGAAACTATGGTGTAGGTTTTAAGACCATGGACTTTCCCATAAGGCAAAGGTGGATTTCATCTTGTTACTATCACAAGCCAGCTGTGTGATCTATACCCATAGGTCATATAACTTATCCAATCTCAGATTTACATCAGTTTAACAGGAATTATCAAAGAATTTACTTATAACATTGTAGTGAAAATGAAATGGTATAGTGAGAGTGAACAGAAACACAAGGTCAGACACACTGTAAATGCTCAATAAATATTTACTCTTACTGGCTACTATTATGTAATATTAGTATATATTATGCCATTTCTTTCTTTTTCTCCTTTTGATTGAAATATAACATGCCAAGTGTAGAAATATAACCCTCCTGTCCCCCCACCCGAGAGTATTAAGAAGAACATGAAGAACTGAAGGGATGCTTTGTTCATGAACTGGAATATTCAACACTGTCAGGTCAATTCTGGCTACACTGATCTACAGATTTAATGCAATCCCAAGCAAAATCAGAGAAGATGTTTTTACTTGTTTGTTAATTTTGTTAGGAAAATTGAATTAAATTTCTCATTTATGAAATACAAAGTTAACTAAGAATTGTGAAGACAATCTTTAAATGTAATAAAGTTGCAGAATTTATATATCTGATATAAAGATTTATTATTTATTTGACAGGAGTCAAAACAACATGTTTTTGGTGCAAATTTAGGGAAACAAGTCAGTGGAACAGAATAGAGTGCAGAGACAGACCTACAAATATTTAGTCATTTGACTGGAAGCAGATATGACCAACTGGATATGTTTAAAAATGTAAAATGAACCTTGATCTCTTATTTACAGGACCCAAAAAATGAATTTTATCTGGGTTTGTAGGCAGATGTGTGAAATATAAAGAAACTTAGAGAAAAAAGCATGGGAGGATATATTCATGATCTTGGGATGAGCAAGGACATTCTTCACAAACACTATCCATAAAGGAAAATGAATTAGACTTCATTAAAATTAAGAACTATTGTTCATGAAAAGGCACCATTAGGAAATATTAACAATATAATCCATATCTAAAATAAGAAAAATGTAGAACATCCAATAAAGTTGAGCAAAACGAATTTAACAGGCAGACCATCAAAAAAGAATATTCAAACAACTAATTCATTAACTTTATATCAATGTAATACATTGAAGATTTTGTTTCTTAAATTGCATATTTTCTTCCATCTAAGTTTAGGTTTTTAAATTATTATTCTCTCCATAAAAATAACATATTTGCTACATATTATTTCAGAAACACTAGAAAGTAATAGATACAAAACCATCCATCATGTCCTACCTTGCCAAACACCATGGTAACTCACTAAGGATTCAACATCTACATTTTCCTGTACTATCTTACAGGTATTTAAGGAATATTTTAAAAATATATACTGTGGTTACTAACCTATTTTTATCATATTTTATTTTGTATTCAATGTTGTGACCTCAGAATTTCTCTATACTCTCCTATACACTCTATAAATATTATTTGAATAACACCACAATGCACCATATGCATATGTCCTTATTTACTTGAATCTTCATCTATTATTTCTAATATGAGGGTCAAAAAGTTTCCACGAGTGTTTCTGTAAGTCTCCACTTCTATGTTTTAAAACCAGCTTATTCTGGTTCAATGATGTCTGAAGGGAGCTTCATGAGTTGGAATTCCCTCTAAGCCACCCACCCTCTAAGTCATTCCCGTAAGCCTCCCAACCTCTAAACTTCACCTAACTGGACATAAGTAATCACTCCTTTACCTTCTGTTAAATAAAAAGTTCTTCCACCAAACATCCCTCCATTTTTCCTAATCAATCGAATCCACTACTTTTGAACTGGTCCCATTGCAAATGCTCTGGCCCTTCCAGAAACAGGCTAGTCAAATCAACCAGATAACATACTCCATGTATTTGCAAATGGGTCAAATTTCATAAATATATACTACGTCAACTTTAAATGCAATTATAAACAGCATTACTAAGTATCAGTGATAAAAAAGTAACTTAAATTTTCACAACCCCATCACCAAACACTAATATTTCTTTTGTAAAACAAGTTATATGCTATCTTTAATTCACAATTCTTGATTATACTTATCAGACTACTATTATCTTATTCATTTTTGTATTCATTTAACATCCTAACACATACTTCATTCAGTTGGAGAAATACTTAATAACTATTTTTATGTTTGTGTTACAAGACAAAGAGAGGGACACCTGGGTGGCTCAGTCGGTTCAGGGTCTGACTCTTGATTTCAGCTCAGGTCACGATCTCATGGTTCCTGAATTCAAGCCCCATGTGGGGCTCTGCACTGGCAGTGAGGATCCTGCTTGAGATTCTCTGCCTCTGTTTGTCTCGCACTTGTTCTCTCTCTCAGAATAAACTTTTTAAAAAAATAAGAAGAGAAAACTGCTACCTAACACTTTTGCCTAAAATGGCTTTCTTCAAATAGGCTGTCTTATTATTAGTGATGATGCTTTTTGTATTTGTACTGATTAATAGATATCAGCATCATGGAGAGTTTATTTTGTTTAATATGTTCCAACAAAACATTATTCTACAGCTACTAGAGTGTGACAAGTCCCCAATAATCCATACACTATTACATAATGAATAAGAACATCAATGGTAATTAATCTAAAATAGATGATATAACATCCTTAAAAGTGCACTCTGGGAGAAAAGATTTATTTCTATTATAATCTAGAAAAATCACCAAAGAATATCACTGTCAATCTCTTTCAAACCATTTAATTCTTTCTGATCTTTTTGCCTCTTTGACTAAAGACTAAATTTACACAGATGAACTAAGGAAATAAAGAATAGTAACTAATAACCAGCTCTGACATACATTCTTCCAAAAATCAATGGTTGGGCAAGAGAAAACAATACAGAAGATGTCATACAAATGTCATATGTAAAGGAAGTGGCATACTTACTACGGTAAATAACAATGTTGAGTAACATTGTTGCTTAGATATTGGGGCAAAAAAGGGTATAAAAGAGGAAAATGAAGAAGGAAGGAAGGAAGATAGGTAAGTAGGAAGAAAGAGAAGAAAGAGAGGCAGACAGAGATGGATGGAGAGATGGATGGATAGATGGCAGGAAGGAAGGAAGGGAGGAAGGGGGGAAAGGAGACTGGGGGTGGGGAAGGAAATGAAAAAGAAAGAAGGAAGGGGAAGGAGGGCAGGAATGGGAAAGGCTGGAGAGAAGACTAGATAATCCAATTTAAAATACAATAAACTGTGGTTGCTCTAAACAGACTCATTTGGGAAATAAGTTATTTGGTTAGTTAGCCTAGTATAATGGAATTAGCACCAGATTGGGAGTCGAAATATTTTAGTTATACTTCTAAATACATCACAAGCTGCCAGTGTAATTTTAGACAAATATCATGTTTTTTAATTTGAAAAACCTTGAGACTAGCATCTTTCTGGTCGCTTCCATCCTCAAAATCCTAGGCTTTCAAATATTTTCACAGTAGAGGACACATTACTTTAAGGAAAATAAGAAACGACTGAGACAGTATTCTCTTAAATAAGAGACATTTTGTCTTCATAATTGTCTGGACTTCTAAAATACCTTCCTTGTGCAACTCATGCAAACTTTGTATGTTAGGGTTTGTTTGACTACAGAGTTTGGAATGAGTTCCTCACTTGGTGTGTTCGCAATGAGGTGTGGAGATAGACGATATACTCATAGGCTGCCATGATTCTGACATTCATTACCAAAGATGTAGCTGTTTCTGATATCTGTGGAGAGCCGTAATGCACTAGTACATCTAAGAGACTGGTTGTAAACTTATATTAGGCAATCAGAGAGATGATGATAAACACTACTTGAAAGAAGCTAGTGACATGAACATATTTTACCAGATACCTGGAATACAAGAATTCAGATAAGCCCGTGCATATGTTTAGCTTTGGCAGTAGAATTTACACTCTGTGACTTGATCAAATCACATAAAAATCAAGACTCCTTGAAGAAGTCAGTTGTCTACTTTTACTGATCACCTGAGCTATATGGGGCACTTAGAGCTGTCTTCAAAATGAAAAGTATTTATTTAAGCCTCAGATAAAAAGGTTGTTTTCAGACTCCTTTCAACAACAATTTCAATTATTCCCTGGCATGATAAATTTTCTTTCATAGATACTGTGCTGACACACTACTGTAAATCAGTACTTGAGAAATGCCTTAATTTTTTAACTTTGAAATAGGCATTCAGCTATTTGCATTTAAAAGACTGTGCACAAGTTGCTGAAACATAATGTAAATGAATACTTTTCTTCAGACTGCTTTGGAGATAGAATTTTAAATGTGATAGCTCTTGGAACACCCTTAATTGTAAGTCAAAAACAGAGAGACCTAAATCTTTTCAGAGCTAACAACCGTAACATACCTTGTTACATGTTTTCTCTGATAAGTAGGCACAAAGTAGATCTGGAAAATGCCAAGAGATAAAAACTTAAAAAGAATTATGCACACACACACACCCTCACACAAATTAGCCTGCATAACAAAGGTAAAAATACTACAATTTTATATGTTTGATTACAGATCAACATTAATCATTTTTCTATGATAGACACCAAGTTCTGAAATTACACACACACACACACACACACACACACACACACACACACACATTCACACATATGCAGACACAAACTTTTTTTTAAGTAACTTTATACCAAGAGACTTTCTCCACATCATTAAATATTCTTCCAAACCAGGATATTAGTGATTACACCGTATTATATTTGTAGATATGCTGTAATTTAAAAATTTCCCTGCCTGAGAACACATTTCAAATTTTTCTCATTAGAAATCATGCTAACATGAAAATCTTCTCATTGGAAACTTCTCGTTGGAAACTTGTCATTGGAAATGTATCTGACATAAAAAGTTTGGTACTATGATCAAAGGAAATAAAAATGTTATATTGGGGGCACCTGGGTGTCTCAGTCAGTTCAGCATCTGACTCTTGATTTCAGTTCAGGTCGTGATCTCACAGTTAAAGGGATCAAGCCATACATCAGGCTCCATGCCTAGCATGGAGCTCTCTCTCTCAAAGTAAATAAACAAACTTAAAAAAAAATAAAACCATCTCACAAAATTAAAACTAAACTAAAAACACTATATTGTACTATCTTGCTTAAAGAATAATAATAAACACTAGTGTATAAAAGACTCAGAGATCATGCATAGTAAGTCAGCTTACTGAACTTCATTTGGCACAAAGATATTCAAATGCACTTAATGTTAGTCTCTTTTCTATATAATAATTATAAATATCCTAGTGAGGCTTACTTTAAACCATTTAACTTATGCTCCGAAGTAACTGTAATTTAATGTTGGTAGTATAGCAAATTATGATGAATAGCTTTAATTGTATATTTAAAAGTCATGTTCACAAGCTTAAATCTGGATATCAGAATTAAGCATTTCTTGAAATGTATGAATGTCTCCTTAATATACTGACTACAAAGCAAAAAATAAAAATAAAAAAATATCCTAGTGATAATGTTAAGAGAAATAAGTCAGTCAGAAAAAGACAAATACCATATTTCTTTCATATGTAGCATTTAAGAAACAAAAGAGCAAATGAAAAAGAGAGCAAGAACCAAAAAACAGCCTTTCAACTATAGAGAACAAACTGTTGGTTACCAGAAGGGAGGGGCTGGGAAGACCGGTGAAATCGGGTCATGGGGATTAAGGGGAACACTTGTCGGATGAGCACAGGGTGATGTATGGAAGTATTGAATCACTGTACTATACATCTGAAACCAATGTAACACTGCATGTCAACTACACTAGAATTAAAATTTTTAAAGAAGACAAAAAAAAATATCCTGGTGAGCTAATATCCATAAAAAAACATTCTGGAAATTTCCCAGGAAATATATCAGCTCCTTACCATATTTTTGCAAATTTTCTTGCCTCTTTCCCCTTAATACATATTTTGTTTAAAATCACCATGATTATCATTCTTCCACCCTAGTAAGATGAGTCTTTCTACTGTACTCACACTTGCTATATACACTCATACTTTTGGTCATCGGTTCTACCTCTAATACACAAGTGGCAGGAAATGTGGCGTTCAAGTGTGAAAGCTGTAAAGGACAAAGCTCTTTGTTTTTTATGATCATGTTATCAGAAGAAACTGCCATTTTTCTTCATGTGTTCACTCCCACTTTGCCTCAAGCCCTTTTGTTGCTGTTCTGTAGGAGAATAGAGCACTGATGTGTGTTTGTGTGTGTGTATGTGTGTACATATATATGATTAATACAGGATATACAGGGAGAAACGATGGTTTGACTACAATTTTCTTCTGCTCTGAGTGCTCATACTTCCTAAAATCACCCAGCACAGTACATGCTAGTAAGCTCAGTGTACCTGACAAACTGATTTCATCTCTCTGAATTTCTCCTTCCACACCTGTAAGCAACTTGAAGACAGACACAGGATTACTTTCTTTCTTTTCCTGCACGCTTTTCTGCAGAACCTGCTCTCTCTACAGCAATACGTGCCATATGACCCTCCCCACCCAAGTTTGCCTGGCTGGAGAAGAAGTGAACTCCTCACTCCAATCCAGGCAATCCATTTTCCAGTGAATAAAAATTCAATTTCTTCTCTTTAAAATATCATCTAGAAAACTTAGAAACCAGAGTCAGTTATGAGTAGGCACTTGAAAAGACATATGAAAAGGCAGTCCTGAAACTGTATCATGGCAAACCAAAGCAGTGTGAGAAGATAAGCTGTTGGCAAAGAGGGCATGGATGAATTGACAAGATTGATTGGTTAGGAAAAAGAAATGCAGACATGAAAAACAAACGACCCAAGTAGGAATGATGAGGAGAGTAGCCACTAGTTTTCATTATCTTCCCGTTTCCCCCCTTGGCACTCTATGAGGCCCATCTATATTCCTGGCCATAGGAGTTCATGCTGTTTCCCAGAAGTATTCAATAGCAACCCTTTGAAACTACTTTAATGTAAATAGGTTTCTAATCTTTGCAATTTCAACTAGAACTCTACCAATATCTTATCTGACTTTGTAGCCTTAGATTCTAGCACAGAACAGAAGGATTTAATCACAGATTGAGAACACGACTGGAGGCATAGGTAGCTTTGGATAGTCAGTTGAAAAACTAACATGGAGTATGTCCTTAAATCTCTGGACATGGATATATTTCCCTGTCCTATCATCCTTTAACAGTTATTTATTATACCATATATTTGTACCTTTGATTATGTTCTGTTTTGTACTGTTTATTATTTCACATCCAAAATGCACAACTCATTTTGAAATGTAATTATACACTGTTTTACATCTAGTTCATATTTGGTTTCCTCTACTACTTGTAACTTCTGAGTATAGGGAATACATTCTATTCTTATATTTTCCATATATTAAGTGCCCTCTAAAAGTTAATTGAATTCACAGTTTTGTGGTAGAGAGGGTCCAGAATTCTCTCACCTTACTAACTTCCCATTTTCTATCCAATACAATTTTGTAATGATTCCATCTCTCAATGAAGAATGTTATGAAACATACATAGATGTTATATGTGAAGAAAGCAACCTTAGTAGATGTCGTTACGAGGCAGAATGCACATCAAACAAGTGCTCACATGTCACCAACCACTCTACCTTGCCCAAGTTTTTTGTTGCTGTTCTCTGGTCTCTGTTATTCCAGCCATGAGAAAGGAAAATGACATAGGACAAAACTACATTCCGAGGAAAGCCACACTCATCACTTAGTGTCAACACCCAAGTAGTACCAGGGAAAGTAAGATTACAGAGAAAACTAACAATCATGGTTTTGCCATTGCAAATCTAATTTGCATAGAAAGGTTTTATTGGTAAGAAAAGCAACTTCAATCTTAGATATTCTCCATACACCATGAAAAAGATGTGGGGTGGGTAGAGGAGGAGAGGAATGGAGAAGGAGGTAAAGGAGGAGGGGAAGAAGGAAGGAGGAAAGAAGGAAGGGAGAAGGAAGAGGAATAAGAAGGAAAAAAAGAAGATGGAGGAAGAAGGAAGGATAAAAAAGAACAGATTCTTCCCTATCCTAATTGTCCATTATTTCTACTTTGCCCTATCTGGTCTTTTAACTCTTATTAGGCAAGGACTTCAACATCAGAATGTATTTCTCTTTCTGATGAAAGTCTACCAATGATATCTTTTGAAATAAATATCTCCCATAGTTAAGCCTCTGGAATTGGTGTTTCTACTAAGCATACATTAAAACAAGACTAAGAAATGAGAGCACAGCTGTTTAAAATTACTACTGAGATACTTTTCTTATCTAACAAATGTTTACACTAATACTCAAAGCCATTGATAACGACTGGTTTCATCATAACATGCTAGCTTCCTTCTTTCCATGTTGAAACATAACAGTGTAAGTAAATTTTTTCATAATAAGTAACTCAATTAGTGTAAAGAAATATGTTTTGATGGAAATTATAATGAAGACAGAATGTGAAGATATGGGAAAAAGCAAAGTATTGAAAGGACATTTGATAACATATCAAGATAACATCACTACCTATTTTATGTCAAACAAATGAACTTACGGTATTAACACAATGTTATTAAACAGATGCCTATGTTCTTAGAGCATATAGTAAGAGGTGACAAATTTAAAGTTTATATATAATCCGTATTTTATAAAAAGTTATCTTTAAAGCAAAATTATGTATATTAAAATCCTTTTTCCTTCCCTATGGATTTTGCAGTGAAATTTAAAATAAATTCTTAGGATACAATAAATATTAACAAACAGTGGACAAACACAAAATTTCACTTATAGTGAAGAAGGTATCTTTTTTGATAAAGTAGTAATAATTACTTCCAAATTTGTCATAAAATTTGAATGTCATGTAGAAAGGGTTATGCTAATACTTCCCAGAATAACTTAGTTCTAAAGAGGAAAGTATCAGCTTAGCTAACTTGAATCTTGGTATCTACCTAAGCCCCATACTGTTCTGATAATTTATAACTTTGCTATATGTTCTTTCACATATAAAGGATGTGGTATTTTAGATTTAAAATGGTTTACAGGGATGCAAAGGAAAGTGAAACAAGAATATTAAATAAGGAGTCTTAAAAATGTAATAATCAGTGATTAAGGACCAGTGACTAGGTCTGAACCCCCAAGTGAAAGTAACCTTGAGTCTTCATACAGGTGTGTCATTTCCATAATTATAAAACAAATCCCTGGGGAATCCAGATTCAGAGAACAGAAAATGAAGAAGGGAGAGATTAGACCACTAGTTTGTTTTCTTTTCTTTTGTTTGTTTGTTTGTTTTTTGGATCCTCTGAGAGATGATGAAAGGAATTGGAGCAAGCCTGAGAAAATTCTATTTGGAGTCCCCACATGCAGAGGTTTTTGTTGTTGTTGTTGTTGTTGTTGTTGTTGTTGTTCCTTTGGGACTTAGTAACCTAAATTTAGGTATTGTTATACTCTTTGACACTAGTGACTCTGTTCCATTAATCATGGACCACTTATCTTGCATCATATTCCCTCTTGTCAATACCTAGATGTGTCACATCAAATATTTTTATTTAATGTCATTGCCTATCCATAGAAAATAAGTTAAATAAAAGTAGAGATTTGTAGTTTTTTTTTTTTCATTTAGATTATTACCATTGTCTGGTTCATAGCTGGTGTGTAATACATACTGATTGAATAAATGAATGAATGCATACATGAATGCATGGGTTATGTGTGTGAATGTCTTATTGAGGCCAAAAGGCTAAATCACAGCCTTGTGGATAGGAGTTTCCTCCAAAAGAAATTGCCATTTGCAGTATCATTTTGGGAACTGTGTCAATTCTGAGACATCAGGTGAGGACTGAGAACACTGGGCAATAGAAACATTCTCTTCTCCTGGGAAGTCAAGGATGTGTTTTTATATTGAGACTGGAGTCAATGGGTATAGAGGATGAGCCATCTGCCTTTAATTAAAGGCAGTCCCAGAGTGAGAGAAAGAAGCAGCCACATAAAAATGTCTAAAGTGGATCTGGGAAAGTGGAAGAGTTGACAGGTAATATAGTGTCACTGTACTATCCGATGTCCCAAATTTCATTACATTCAAATGAAAAATGTCAATCTGATCCCATTTGGGCTGTGGGCATGATAAACATGTCTCTACCTGTCCTTAGGGCAACATAATACATAAAAAAATATCAGTGTATCCTCCCTGCCATGAAACCAGAGTGGTGGTCACTAGGAGTGAACGTTAGTACTAGAAGAAGGGCAGCCTTTGTTGATGACAGAGACAACTGATTCCTGCAATGGAAAAGGAACAGAGGGGATGGGAGATGGTTCTTTAATTCCAGAAAGGTAGAGCACACACAGCAGGTATTAGTTTCTGGAAATATCTGATAAGAGAGATCATAGTCTCTGATATATGTATGCACAGATATAAAAATATTAAAATATATAAATACACCTTATTTTCCGTAACCCAATATAGAGTATTTTAAAACTAGTGATTAATTCAATATCTGAGCACCTATTAGCTTCAAATACCTAAAACCTCTTTTAACAATATCATTCCTAAAGTTAATTTTTTATCAAATAGGTAGGATTCTTTGAAGTTGAAACCAAGTAATACTGTGGACCTTTCATAAGAATTTATCATTTGTGAGAGTAGGTAAAGAATATAAGCTTTGGCTTCAGAAAATTCTGCCAAGTTTCAACATCTAGGGCATGGTACAACCAGAGTAAAGAATTTTCTGAGGTCATAATGGCAGCACTCTGTCAGAATGTGCTGATTATTTAGGTATTTATAATCTCCGCAAAGTAGTTTGGACTTTTGGGATAGGAAAAGAACAATTCAACGATTTCAGCTGGAAGTGACAGGATCACCTGTGCCTTTCAAAAGATCACTCAGGACTCTATGTGGAGATCCTAGAAGACATACAGAGGAAGATCATCACTTAGGTGGATGGTTTGTCAAGTTTGATTGGAAAGAGTAAGGGTCTAAAATAAGACACTAACAGGAAATACACACGAGTGTGTGAATGTGTGAGATGTTAAAAAAGAATGATGGAGAGCCTTTATTCATACATAAGAGACGTGACATTAGTGCCTGAACAAGCAAGAGAAAAAACACGACTCACATATTTGGTCCAAGCTATTAATCTTCAACAGCAGAGTTAATGCCTTGGGTCTATCAAACCCTTTCCCTCCTGGGTACACAGGTGGTCTACATTTTCCAGGTTTCCATGTTGTTGTCTAAGGCCCCAGGAATGAATTCTACCCAAAAATATTGGACGGAAATATGTACTCCTTTTTTTTTTTTTGGTACTGCTTTTTTGTACTGCCACCTGGCTGCACCCAGAAAATGCAGGGAGCTGAGGTTAAAGAATGGGTATAAGAGTCACTAGTTGAGTTCTTGAAAAAATGCAGAGACCTGAGCCCTCCCTTCTATCCTGCCCTCACTCCACATGACCTCAATTGGACTCACTCAAGTGTGAAACAACAACAACAACAACAACAACAACAACAACAACAGCACTTTCTTGTGTTAAAGCCTCTAAAATTTTATTCTGTGTTGTATTATAATTCACCTACCTCTCTAAGTGTTCTTCTAGTTCCCTAATGATTAGAGACTAGAGATGAATTTTAGAAGGCTGTTACACATTATTTGTAACATACTATCAATTTTCAATGCTTTATATGAGCATCCAGTTCTTACCCACAGTATGGACATATTTTTTAAAATTATCTTGTTTGTTGTTGTCTTTATAAAATTCTGAGTTAAAAATTTCTTGTGTATACCATTTAGGAGGAATATATGAATAAGGTGAATCCAGCTAAAAACTGCAATCAGAATTCTGGAAGCAGAAGTGGGCAGAGCAGCGAAACAGCAGGTTACTTGCCTGCTGGTTATATTCCTGTACTCTAGTAAGTCACCTAGAGACAGTTACTATTCTTTTTGATGTATTTTTGTAACTTATTTGATTTGTTGTTGGTTTTGTTAAAATTCTTACATTATTTGTTAGTTTGATGTTTATAAAATATTTTATTATTAGACCTTAAGTAATATGCCATAGTATCTCGTTTTCTGTGTATGTTCGCTTTTGAGGTAATTATTTGCTGCAATTTAGTCTTTGATTACTCTTAACGTGAAGCATCTTTTAGTAGATCTAATTTAAGATCCATTCTTTTGTTTATTTTTTTTAATGTTTATTTGAGAGAGAGAGAGAGAGAGAGAGAGAGAGAGAGAGAGAGAGAGAAACACAGATTGTGAGTGGGGAGGGTCATAGAGAGGGAGACACAGAATCCAAAGCGGGCTCCAGGCTCTGAGCTGTCAGCACAGAGCCTGATGTGGGGCTCAAACTCAAATGGTGAGATCAGACCTGAGCCAAAGTCAGTCGCTTAACTGATTTAGCCCCTAAGATCCATTCTAATTGCCATACTGATTCCATGCAAACTATTGATGCAAGTAAGACTCCTTGCACTGAGAATTTTAAACTATTACTCAAAGGTAAAATTTCAACTGCTGAATAGCCCAATCTGCATCACACATATTTTCCACTAACAATCCAATATTTTTAACCCTTGTTATTTTATTAAGTATTCTAAAAATCAAGTGTCATTTCATCTCAAATTTCTTATTTTCAAGAACATGCAAATATAACTGGCAGAGAATGATTTGCAGAATTAACAGTAGTACAGTAGTAATTCAATACCTACCACTTAAATCAAAAATTACTTCTTCAGGTTTTCAGTTTCTATCATGCAAAAGGCACAAGTTGTAAGTTTAATAATTACTAACAAGTACATATTTCAAGAAAATAGTCTAACTCTATTTCATAAAAATTTTATTAAATATGTGTACCCTATTAAGACTTATTTTAATGACATATTTGAAATACCATTAAAAAGAGCTCAGACTTTCAACTCTGTCTGACTAAAGAACACCTACCACATATATTAGCTTATTAAATTAAATTTAATATTTATGTAAAAAAATTTTTAATGTTTTTTATTTCTTTTTGAAGGAGAGAGAGAGACAGAGCATGAGTGGGGGGAGGGGAGAGAGAGAGAGGGAGACACAGAATCTGCAGCAGGCTCCAGGCTCTGAGCTGTCAGCACAGAGCCCGACGTGGGGCTCGAACCCACGGACTGTGAGATCATGACCTGAACCGAAGTCGGACGCTTAACCAACTGAGCCACCCAGGTGCCCCACAGTTTTAAAAGTTCTTTTCCTAAGCTTACACATTAAGCATTTACTGAAGGTGGCAAGTCAATTTAGTATTTTGTTAAATCACTTCATCAAAAATATAGTGTTTAATAAATCCTTTAAATTTTGAAAGGTGCAAAAATGCTTACTTAATTCCAATAGTTATGTTATCATTTAGAGACAGAGATGCTAGTAATTAATGGATTTTATATCACAGTGAAAAAAGAAACCTGTAATTGAAATTCTGGATTGACTATTATAAATGGATTCAGTATAGGGTTCTCAAAGTTTCCTTTATAAAGTAGCTATGTAAGCTAAGCCAATTTTTATTCCAAATGGCAATGACTTACATCAGTCAATAGGATCTGGTTGGCCAAAATTCTCTCTTCCAAAGTTTATAGAAATGTGGCCAAATGCTAATAATTCCCAGAAAAATTAAGAAATAAGAATGAGTAAGAATAGTGGCAGATTTAGTATAGCCCTCCGAACTAAAATGTGTGATGTTTTACAGTTTTTGTAGAATCTCAAAATTGCACTATAGATCATAGAGCCTTCCTTTATTGGTTGCCACTTTAGTGTTTAACTCTCTGTTGGTTAACAGTCTGGGAATACATGGACATTTCAGTTAACTCAGTCCTTTTTCTTCTCCTTCTTCTCCTTCTCCTCCTTCTTCTCCTTCTTCTCCTTCTTCTCCTCCTTCTTCTCTTTCTTCTCCTTCTTCTCCTTCTCCTCCTCCTCCTCCTCCTCCTCCTTCTCCTCCTCCTTCTTCTCCTCCTCCTCCTCCTCCTTCTCCTCCTCCTTCTTCTCCTCCTCCTCCTCCTCCTCCTCCTCCTCCTTCTTCTTCTTCTTCTTTTAATGTTTGTTTGTTTGTTGAGAGAGAAAGACAGCATGAACAGGGAAGGGCCAGACAGACAGGGAGACACAGAATCTGAAGCAGGCTTCAGGCTCTGAGCTGTCAGCACAGAGCCCTATGTGGCGCTCTAACCCACAGTGAGATCATGACCTGAGCTCAAGTAGGATGCTTAATTGAACGAGCCATCCAGGTGCCGCTAACAAAATCCTTTTTCTAAGTTTCAAATTAGCGTGGCAATCAATAAGAATTTAATTTTTATACTCAAAATTATCATTGAATGATTTGATAGTGAAATACCAGTAGATATCACCTTCTAGCAGTTAACCATTTCCATTAAATTTAAAGGGAAAATGAGTTATATCACAGCTAGGTCATATTGAAGTATATTTTTTACCCATGTTTCCCCCAATTTGTGGCCCAAAATGAGTAATTTTCTTCACATTCAAGAAGCTAAACTAGGACTTATTAATCAAATGAGAAAAAATCAAGTAATTTAGTCTCATAGAAGTAATGTATTTGAAGACCTGAAGGTCCTAGCAGGAGCCATTTTAGTGTTCTGGTGGAAGTGACTGCAACAAGTTCTGTTGAATTTAATGGTATTGAGATAGCAAGTTTATAAACTGAGCTGTTTCCTCTCCTTCAGGCAAAATGATAAAACAGCTGTGAATCATATTCTATCTCCACCTCTTTCCCCACCACCCATTTTCTTTGTGTCACTCTACCTGGGATCTCCTGCCTACCACTCAAATAATTCTGCTCTTTCCAGGCTTGCCAATGACCTCCATTTTCCCAGATGCGGTGGTCATTCCTTGGTCCTCATATTATTTACGTATTTTTTAAATGTTTATTTAATTTTTATTCATTTATCTTGAGAGAGAGAGAGAAGCAGAAAGAGAATCCAAAGCAGGCTCTGCACTGTCAGCTGAGAGCCCAATGAGGGGCTCAATCTCAAAAAACTGTGAGATTGTGACCTGAGCTGAAATCGAGAGTTGGACACTTAACCACCCAGGTGTCCTGTCTCCATTTTTAACAGTCCTCTCTGTAGCATCCCACATGAATCTTTCCCCCTCTTTGAATCACACTTTGCTACTGACTTCTATATCATATTCTCCTGTCTCACTTTGCTAGTTTTTCCTCTTCCAATGGACCTGTAAATGTGGTAATGCTCTTAGTGTCCTCAAGCTCTGTAACAAAACTATAGGCTGAGAGGTTTAAACAGCAAGTATTAATTTTTCATAATTCTGGATCTGAAAAGTCCCAGATCAGGGTACCAATATGGTGTAGTTCTGGTGACAACCCTCCTCCTAGGTCCCTCATATGGCAGAGAGAGGGAACGCAGAAAGAGAGAGGGCTTTGTAAGGGCATTCACTTTATCACGAGGGCTCTGCTCTCATGACGTAATTATTACCTCCCAAAGTCCCCACTTTCAAATGGCATCGTGTTAGGTCTTCAACATGTGAATTTGGGGAAAGTGGTATATACAAAATTAAGTACATAGCATGCCATGCTTTGAAGTCTCCTTATTTTCTTTGCTAGTATTTTCTTTTCACACAATTTCATCTTTTCTAGGGATCTTTATGTTTAAATGTTTACTCTAAATTTATAAGTCTAGCCCTGACCTTTTACTTAACTCCAGAATTATATACCTAATTACTTTAAATGTAACAAAGCCAAACAGATCTCTGGTTAAGTTCCTCTTATCCTTATTCCTCTTATCTGGTTTGTCCCTTATCCACACTTTTGCATCTCATTCACAGGTATAGTCATACATCCAGTCATACTTACACCAAAAGCATAAGAATTATAATTATTAAAAACAGAAACACTGTACTATATGGTAATTCCATTACTGGGTACTTACCCAAAGAAAACAAAAACAGTAATTCAAAAAGATATACATACTCCTATATTTACTGTAGCATTGCCTCTAATAGCTGAGATATGGATGCAATTTCAATGTCCATCAATAGATGAATGGATAAAGGAGATGAAATATTACTTGGCCATAAAAAAGGATGATATCTTGCCTTTTTTGACAATAGGGATGGACCTAGAAGGTAATATGCTAAGTGAAATGAGTCAAAGACACCATATGTTTTAAGTTATATGTGGAATCTAAAAACAACAAATGGACAAAGAAACCAACATAAAAGACAGACTCTTAAATACAGAGAACTAAGAGTCTTCAGAGAGGAGATATATGGGGGATGTGTGAAAGAGGGTGACTGCATTTATTAATGGTGACCACTGAGTAATATACAGAATCAACATGTTGTACACCTAAAACTACTATAACATTGTGTATTAATCACACCTCAATTTTTAAGAAGTTACGTAATTCCTAGATTGCTATCATGTTTCACACTCAACTTATTGAGATGTCTTAGCAATTCTAAATCCAAAATGCATTCTATATCTCTCCAATATGTCCACAATTATTATATTACCTCCTTACTTTAATACTATCTCCAGAATCCTAATAACTGTGGTCTCCTATCTGGTCTTATTATTTCAGTTGCTTCCTAGGATCCATCTTCAAATATCCAAAATGCAAAAGCTAAATATCCCAAATATCCAAAAAGACTAACAGGCCTAATTAGATCCCTTGATGCCCCTCTCTAACACGCTCTTATGTCTTATTATTTATACTTTAAATAAAAGCAACACTTCTTACCCTGGACAAAAAGGCCCATGTGATCTTGCCTGTGCTCACCTGACTTTTCTTATCTTCCCCATGCACACATCTTTCGCTGACACTGGATTTCTTTCTGTTCTTCAGATACATCAAATCACATTCCTGTTTTGGGGTCTTCACACCAGCTCTAGAGCTACTGAGTGCCTAGAACACTCAGACCCCAGATTATGACAGAGAACAATTTTCTTAGCACTCAACTCTCAGAGTACCGTACATTTTAAGGGAGTCTTCAACTGATTACCAAGTCTAAAATTGGCCTGAGGTCAACACTGACATACGTTTTTTATCTTTCTTTTATCTTCATTTTGACCATTAATTATCTATCTTTTTTTTTTTTTACATATTTGTATGTTTTTTGTGCCACAATGCTGTAATCAAAGACTTGGAACACTGCCTGGACCATATACATACACACACAAAAAATAACGTTGAATGAAGAAACATGTTTATTGTATACCGACTGGAAAACATGAAATCAAGTGACCATTCTTGTGTTTTTTACAGTAACATTTAAAGTAAGAGATACTTGAGATGTTTATATAATGGAGGGGAAAGTGGGAAGCAAGAAGTTAAAGATTTGGGAAAGGACAATGGTAAGTGACAGAGCATGCACGTAGTAAGGAGGCATTCAACAATTAGCACTGGAAACAACTGTACATTTCTTCGTGGGACTCAGAAAGAGGTAGATAAGGAAGAGTTTCAGTAGAGAGGAGTATATGTTTGTCAACACTGTGATCAGAGCAAATTCCCAGCAGGAGAAACTAGTGCCAGAACTGTTCTCCGTGCTGTCTTGCCATGCTCCCTATTTGGGAACTAAGAGGCCAGACTCAAAGAGGGAACAAGGAGAAGAGAAAACATCAAAGCCATGTCTTCTCTGGTGAGATATCAACCTTATGTTTTACAGTAGTCTGTTTGGAGATTTAATTAAATATGTCGGTTGGAGTCTCTGTTTTATTTCCAACCAGGTAGACATTGAGAGACACTTCAATTTCCGCCCTTGTATCTATACTATAGTTTCCTCTTTTCATACAATTATTACTGTCACCCAAAGTATCTTTAGCTTTTATCTTCAATTCTGACTATTATCAAATGCATATACACTTTTGAATCTATCTACTTCTGATTCATTTTGATACTCCTGGTTTCTTCCCTGTATTAAATGCAATCTTCAAGAGGTAATCCATATGCTCACTTGACTCACTAAAAATCTGACCTTTTTTAATCCACTGTTTGTAGTTCAGAGTACTATGATCGACCAAAATCCCTTCACTGTGTAATTTCCATTGAAAAGATACTAGCGATTAAAGAAGAAAAAGAACTCACCAGCAATTAGCAAGCAATAGGTCAAACAGAAGTCATCACCATGAAACGTTTGAAGAAAATAGATGGTGGGGTTGTTGAGACTGTGCAGAATTAATCACAATAATGCATCTTCAAATGGAATGGTCTTTCAGTCACAACTGCCTTAATAACCATTTGCATTTAAAGATAGCACAAAATTGAATGCATAAGCTTGTTTCTCTTGCTTGGCAAGTCCTACTAAACCTTGCTTTATTTTTCAGTACACTTAGAAACCCAGCATGGATCATTATTTGCAGTAAGAAGGGATTTAAAAGGTTTTCAATATTACTCATCCTTATATTTCTTGTGTTGAGATAGTATTTGCCCAATATCTGCTTCTGGACCATGTATTTACCTCACAAACTCTTATATTTAAAAATGAAGTGGTCATCACTGATGTCTACCTGGGGGCTGTGGTCACGAAATCCAAAGCAAATACAAGTTTGCCTCAATAGCTGCTTTTAGCTCCACATCAATGATCAAGCCACAATAACCAATCTACCATTTGACTTCTCTTTGCTCTTCTGATAGGCTCTCAGTGGAAGAAACTGGTGTCACTACAAATTAGAAGAGGTAGAGGAAAGTTGAATCTGACTTTACAAAAACAGCTAACACACTTCTTACTCTTTTGATTATACATGGAAGTATGAGATGTATATAAATGCATATATGCTATTAAATTTCATTGCTAAAATAGTCAATGTCTTAGTATTAGTTCTGTTCAAAGAAAATTACTAGGATACTGCTTCACCTTGTAAAATTCTGAACAAGAGGTTCTAGAATCATCTAAGGGTACAGTTTTTTCCCTACAGAAACTGCACTGTCTATAAGTTTTGATAGATTATTATAACTGCTACTTATCAAGTAATTTAAAAACCTACCATTTATCACGTAACAAGTCTCACATAGATCATCACACTCAATTTCCCAGAACACCTTAGAAAGTTAGATACCATTGTCAACATTGTATAGATGTAGAAACTAAGGGTCATAAAGATGAGATGAATGGCCTAAGTTTGCATATCGAGTGAGTCTTTTTTTAATGTTTATTTTTGACAGGGAGAGAGGGACAGCACAAACAGAGAAGGGACAAGGAGAGAGGGAGACAGAGGATCTGAAGCAGACTCCACACTAACAGCATCAAGCACAATGCGGGGCTGAACCCACAAACTGTAAGATCATGACCTGATCTGAAGTAGGACATTTAACTGACTAAGCCACCCAGGTGCACCTCAAGTTAGTCTTAAATCCATTCTGACTGACGCTAATATTTATTATTTTAATCATAACACTATATTGATAATGCTGCTATTGTTAACTATTCTCTATTGTCACTTAATATTTAAATTCTTCACAGGGTTGTGGACAATTTAGCAGTTTTAAATGATACAACTGGCATGTATAAGGTTTATACCCCCAAATGATATAATTCCATCATTCTGCTTAGATCTCCAAATTTTGTTAAAAATAGACCCTGTACTTCTAACAAATATACGGTTATTTATTTGTAAATTATGTGAAATATGTTACTGTAGTAACATCTTATATGCATTTCAAAACTTACACAAACAAAATTAAACAAGGTAATATAAACTATATTACTTTCAAAATACATTTTATTGGGGCACTTGGGTGTCTCAGTTGGTTGAGCATCTGACTCTTGCTTTCAGCTTAGGTCATTATCTCACAGTTCAGTGGGTTTGAGCCCCACATTAGACTCTGTGCTGGCTTTGCAGAGCCTGCTTGGGATTCTCTCTCTCTCTCTCTCTCTCTCTCTCTCTCTCTCTCTGACCCTCCCCCACTCACACCGTCTGTCTCTCGTAAAAATAAATAAATAAAAACTTTAAAAAATAAAATAAAAGTAAATTTAATCTCCTTTGGTAAATTATATTTTTGTTCTATTGAGAGAAAAATATTCTTAAATGCTTTTAAGTTTTGGTTTATTTTTAATCACACATAGTGATTTAGAAGCCTGGTTCTAACGTTGGTTTACTCTGCTCTCTAGTTTTACCAGCCATCATAACTGAAAGAAGTGCCTTACAAAAATCTTAATTCAAATCAAAGGACTAAATTATAGACTATACTGATAAATATTGATACTGTGATACAAAGGATTTTGTTGAGCTATGGCTGGTTGATTTCCATCTTTCCTAATATTAGATTTTCTTATAAAGTAATCATTTAATATTTATCATGGTATTTATTTGGAAGGTCAAGAAATTTGTGATTCTCAAGCAATTGAGAAAAGTTTGCTTCCATGTATTTGAACTTGTGGAGATCTACTAATTTTTGTTTTGATGAAAACACATTGATTGTAATTACAAAACCAAATGCTTTATTGATGAAAACTTTTAAAAATATCAATTTCCAAAGACTTTCTACTTTGCAAGAGTTACAGACTAAAGATTTTTGTCAAACATCAAGTGGCACTTCTGCTATAAAGAAATAGATAAAGTTTACGTTCTGAACTATTAACCAAGGTAGCATATCACCGTCATTGTCATCACTGACATCACAGACATCACAGCTCATTTGGAACACTGGTCATGTTTACATTTTTTTTTTCCACGTGTCATTTTTTTTTTAAAGGTGTTACTTATTTTTAAGGTAACAACTCTATAGAGTTCATTGCCAGAAGGCAACCAATAAATATTTAGGTATGAAAGATTTTATTGAAAACTGAGTTTTATTACAAACTACCACTAAATTTCTTGTACATTTTGAAGATATCCTCATTTTAATAAAATTAACTGCATCAATGACATCCTGTAATACTTTCTGCACTTCTGGTTTCAAGTCCTCGTCACAATCATGTGCCAATGAATGGTGTAATAGATGAGATTCACTCTTGCGCTGCCTCTCTAATTTTCATCAGTGATTACATTTGCATTGTTTTCCCATAAAACACTGTTCTTATGAAAGAAACCATTTGTTTTTTGAGAAACATATCTTACTGTTATGCTTTTTTCATGCCTCAGGAAAAAAAAGTGCATATATTACCATACTGGGAAATAGAATTTAGCAAATATTGTAGGTTGAGATGTGTTAGAAACATCTGTTCTTTTACAGCTTTACAGAATTCTTCCTACATTAAATAACTTTGTCCTAATGTCTTTCTTCAAAATTTCAAGAGCATAAAAAAAAAAAGATGGTGGCATAGTAGGAGGACATTAGGTTCGTCTCATGCCACAAACACAACTAGATAACTATCAAATCCTCCTAAATACCCCAAGACTGAAGATTGACAGAACAAACTCCACAATTAAGGGGAGAGAAGAAGCCACATTGAAGAAGGTACAAAGAAGGTAGGAAGTACAGAGAAGTAGTTTAGGGGAGAAAATGAATCGCGGGTGCTATGGGGTTGGAGTGGAGGGGTCTGTGGTTGGAGAAGGGTGACAGAGGAGCACACAGGGGGATGCACATGAAGAATGTTTCCCCAAAGCCATTGGCTTGGAAAACAAGAGGTCCTGAATTTCACAAGTTCCTGCAACTGGCAAGATTTGTTTTAAAGGTCAGGAGGCTTAGCTGGGATAGAGCCTGGAGGGCACCACATTGCTCCTAAGAGTAAACAGGCAAACAACCCAGGCACTGACAGCACAGAAACAGGGGTCTAAAGAATGCCTGGAGTACACAGTCTTGGAGCACATCCCTGAGAGGCAGTGTTCACAGAAACACCTCTCTGGGAACAAAGGAACTGGCTGGTGCCATTTCTCTCCCCTGCCCCTCAGCACAAACACACACCACTTTCAGGAAGCAGCTCAGCACAGCCACTGCCTGCCTAATTTGTTTACACCAAGCCCCAACCCTCTGTGCTCTTACAGGACAGAGCTGCTCTCAGTAGAGCTTGCTTCAGCCCCAGTGCAGCAGGCTCCTCCCCTCAGAACAACACAAACCCCTGCCCACACCAGTATGGACCAGAGAGTTCTGCAAGGCCTTAGTTGTGGTGGAGTTGGTGTCAGATCACATTTCACAAGCAGACCACAGCACAACTAATTAAAATTTGCCACATTCAGGCCAGGGACCAAACACTGTTCACAACAGTCAATGACAACCTTTACAGACTACCATCACAAGGGACAGAGCAGTCAAAACATAATAGTAGAGTGCATGTAACACACAGTAGAGACACTCTCTGAAGCACCAGGCCCTGGTCACTACATGACCTCTTCAAAAGGTCACTACTTCAGGAGCCAGAGACATAACTGACTTTTCTTTTCTCTTATTTTTTTTCCTTTTTTTTCCTTTTTTTTCCTTTTTGTTTTGAAAGAGTGAGTGAGCACATGTGCAAGCAGGGGAAGGGCAGAGGGAGAGGAACAGAAAGAATCCCAAGCAGTCTCTACACTCGGCATGAGACCTGACACAGGGCTTGATCTCACAAACTTGAGATCATGACCTGAGCTGAAATCAAGTCAGACACTTAACCAACGGAGCCACCCAGTCACCCCATAACTGGCTTTTCTAATATACAAAGGCAGAGACTTGTAAAAATTGCTGGAATTTATCCCAAATGAAAGAAAAAGATAAGGCCACAGCCAAAGATCTAAGCAAAACAGATACAAGTTACATGCCGGATGAAAAATTTAAAGCAACATTCATGAGGATACTCACTCGGCTTGAGAAAAAAATAGAAGAGATCAGGGAGATCTTTACCACAGAGATAAAAGAATTAGATGAAGAATGCAATAAACTAGATTGGAAACAGACTTGAATCAATGAACAACAGACTAGAAGAAGTAGAAGAATGAATGAGTGACCTAGAAGAAAAAGTAATGGAAAAGAATGAAGCTGAAAAAATGGAGAGAAAAGGAGAATTAAGCAACACAGAATAGACTTAGGGAACTCAGTGACTCTGTCAAATGTAATAACATTTGTATTATAGGAGTCCCAGAAGAAGAGGAAGAAAAGAGGCAGAAAGTTTATTTTAAGAAATAATAATAGAAAACTTCCCTAATCTGGAGAAGGGAACAGATATCCTGATCAAGGAGGCAAAGAGAAATGCCACCAAAATCAACAAAAGCAGGCCAACACCAAGATACATTGTAATTAAATTTGCAAAATATAGTGAAAAAGGAAAAATCTTAAAAGTAGTAAGACAAAAGTAGTCCTTAACTTACAAGGGAAGCTAAGACTAGCTGGATATTCCCTAACAGAAACCTGGCAAGCCAGAAGGGAGTGGCATGATATATTCAAAATTTTGAGAAAAATCTACAACCAAAAATACTCTACCCAGCAAGGCTATCATTCAGAATAGAAGGAAAGATAAAAGTTTCTCAGACAAACAATAACTAAAGGAGTTTGTAACCACTAAACCAGTCCTGCAAGAAACATTAAAGAGGACTCTTTGAGTGGGAAGGACAGACCAAAAGTGACAGACAAGAAAGGATCAGAGAAAATCACCAGAAACAATGACAAATAATAAAATGGAAATAAATAACTATTTTTAATGTAAATGGACTAAATGCTCCAATCAAAAGATGTAGCATGTCAAAATAGATTTAAAAACAAACAAACAACAACAACAAAGAAAAAAACAAGACCCATCTATATGCTGCCTACAAGAGAAACATGCACATTGAAAGTGAGGGGATGGAAAACCATTTATCATGAAAATGGATGTCCAAAGAAAGCAGGAGTACAAATGTTTATATTGGACAAACTAGACTTGTAGATTAGGACAAACTTGTTCTTTTATTGTTTCTAACCTGGTTTGCTATCAGGGTGATACTGGCCTTACAATGACTTTGAATGTGTTCTCTCTATTCCATTATTTATAAGATTTTGATAAAGATAGTCATTTTTTAAAAAAATGTTTGATAGAATTCACCAATAAAACCACATAGTCTTGGGCTCTTCTGTGCTGGGAGAGTTTTGATTCTTAATTTAACTTTCCTTCTTGGTATTGGGCTAAGAAGATTTCCTATTTCTTAGATTCAAGATCTGTGATTCAATCTTAGTAACTTGTGTGTTTTTTGGAATTATCTGTTTTTTTTTCCTCTAAGTTAACTGATTTGTTAGTATATAATTATTTATAGTAATCTGTTATCACAGTAGATATTTCTGTGGTGTTTGTTGTATTGTTTTCCATTTCTTATTCTGGTTTTTGAGACTTCTTTTTTTCCTTAGTTAATGTAGTTAACGCATTGGCAATATAATCTTTTGGAAAACCTGGTCATTATTGTCAATGTTGTTGTTGTTTATTCTGGTCTCTCTTTCTGATTTCTCTTTGTTATTTCCTTCCTCTACTAAATTTCAGCTAAATTTCTTCTTTTACTAGTTCCTTATAGTGCGATGTTAAGTTGTTTAACTTCTTATCTTTTGGAAACACTTATAGCAGAAATTTCACTCTAACATCTGCTTTTGCTGCATCCCATAGGGTTTTGGAATATTTTATTTTCTTTATCTTTGAGACATATATATTTTCTAATGTTTATTCATTTTTGAGAGACAGAGAGAGACAGAGTGCAAGTGGGGGAGGGACAGAGAGAGAGGGAGACACAGGATCCAAAGCAGGCTCCAGGCTCTGAGCTGTCAGCACAGAGCCCAATTCAGGGCATGGACCCATGAAATACAAGATCATGAGCTGAGCCGATGTCAGATGCTTAACCGACTGAGCCACCGAGGTGCCCTTGAGACCTATTTTGATTTGCTATTTAATTTCTTATTTGGCCCATTGCTTGTGCAGTAGAATGTTGTTTAATATTTACATATTAAATATTTAATATTTACATTGTAGATTTTCTACCTTTGTTTTATAGTTAATCTTTAGTGTTGTACCATTGATTGGAAAATATACTTGGTAGGATTTCAGTCTTCTTAAATTTGAAATATTTGTCAAGTCTCTTTTTATGTGATTTAACCAGGGTACTCTTCTGTGTGTACTTGAGAAAAATATGTATTCTATTCTTTGGATGGAAAGTTTTACATATTTTTTAATGTTTATTTATTTATTTTGAGAGAGAGACTGAGAGAGGGAGAGAGAGAGAGGAAGGGAGAGAGGGAGGGAGGGAGGGAGGGAGAGAGAGAGAGAAACAGGAATGGGAAAGGGGCAGAAAGAGAGGGAGAGAGAGAGAATCCTGCTTCACATGGTCAGTGCAGAGCCTGGTGTAGTGCTTGATCCCACCAACCATGAGATCATGACCCAAGCAGAAATCAAGAGTTGGATTTTAATCCACTGAGTCACCCAGGCACCCCTATATATCTTTTAAAAACCATGTATTCTGAGGTATGCTTCAAATAAAAAATATTCTTACTGATTTTGCACCTGGATAATGAAATTTGTTGAAAATAAAAAAAATAATAAAGCCAGAGCTAAAATTTAAAATTATTTTCCATCCACTAGAGAGAAATCCTAATGACAAAAAAGTATATAGTCCATAAAAACTACATAAGGTAGATATAAAAATTCTGTATGTGATACAATTATTTAATAGCTTTAAAGTGAAAAAAAGTTCAGCAGTATATTGTTTATCTTTCAACAATATTCCCTGACAAAGAAATTCATTTCATCCATTTTTATTCTAGCAGAGAGGAAGTGTTTACTCTTCAGATCCAAGTGCCTCAGTGGGTCTACAAACTTGCATTTCTTTATTTTCATTTAAAAACTTGACAGTTAAAAAAATAGTTTTGGGGGGGTGTGTGGGTGGCTCATTCAGTTAAGCGTCTGACTCTTGGTTTCAGCTCAGGTCAGGACCTCAGGGTTTATGGGATTTAGCTCCCCATCAGGTTCTGCGCTGTCTGCTTGGGATTTTCTCTCTCTCTCTCTCTCTCTCTCTCTCTCTCTCTCTCTCTCTCTCTCTCTCTCTTCCTCTCTCTCCCTGTCCCTCTGCCCCTCTCCCACTCATGCACGCACACTCTTGTGCTCTCTCAAATGAATAAATAAACGTTAAAAATACTTTTAAAAGTCTAATAAAAACCAACAATACAGACTCAAGGGTATTTTATTCATAATTAATTTCTAGAACACTAACATTGTAACTATTGCTACATATTCATAATTTCTAGAACGCTAACGTTGTAACTATTGCTAGTAGATTACTAGTTTTGTGTAGACCTCAGTATAATCTTTCCCCTAACAGTGCATATTTTTCTTTAAAAAACTGCAATTAATGTACCATTCTAAAGAAAATCTTAGTTCTTAGTTGTTGTTGTTGTTGTTTGGTACTAAGAGATGAGCTTTAGTAGCCCAAGTGTGGCACACAATTACATACCAGGCAAGGCTCACAGGGATCCTTCAGCTCACAGCTTCGTCCTGACATGAAGTTTATAGTTGTATAAAAACACATGATAAATGATTTTCCAATAATCTTATAGTACCAAGAATCCAATGCTGCTTTTAGATTTTAAATGCTTCTTTTTATATTCACAAAAAAGAATGTGAAGAGTTATTAGTTACTATTAGTATTTTAAGTTAAAAATATAATTGAAAAGTTCCTACTGACTTTCAGGTTTTTAGAACCATTGAATTATAGTCTACTGGGGTTGCAAGATGGCGTTGTCTGATTTTGTGAATATTGTACACACAAAGTGCAATTCTTAATACCTATGCTATTGTCCACAAACCAGGATTTCAACCTTCTGTGGATAACAAATGTTATAAATTGTCTGATTGATTGGGTTTATGGGATATAATAGTTATTGATTAGATCTTATTGACTTCATTTTAAATAAATTACTAAATTTTATCTGTTTTAGAGCTTATGTTCATATATGAAAGTATTCAAAAAAGAGTCTAGGGTTTGAATAAAGAAACAAGTGTAATAAATGATACTGTATCATTGGTTACATGTACATGGATAAAACAAAAATGCTGCCTTCCCAAGCATCTAATTCAGTCTGAAACTTCATGTGTGCTAAGCTTCCTGTTTTGTCCTGGACCGAGAACAAAAATCTTGAAACCAGATGGGGAAAAACTACATTCAGATCTATCACATCTTCCAAGTGTCATTAATATCTGGAATATCTCCTCAGATTTCAGAAATCTTGACTCCCATCTGCTAAATTTAGTTACATTGTTTTTTTGTATTAACAATTAGGTTATAAATTCTTTGAGGGTAAGTGTTATATGTCCATTCATGCATTGCCAGGAGGACAAGACCAGTAGTGTTTAGCACAAAGAAAACATTGTTTTCTTCAAATAAGTAAGTGTTTGGGGATTGAGTAGGTTAAAATAAAGTCCTGTCATGTTGTATAAAGACATTAAGGAGACTACTTAGAAGATGTCAGCGTAGGAGGACGCTGGGCTCACCGCGCGACCTGCTGATCACTTAGATTCCACCTACACCTGCCTTAAGAACCCAGAAAACCGCCAGAGGATTAGCAGAACGGAGTCTCCAGAGCCAAGCGCAGACGAGAGGCCCACGGAAGAGGGTAGGAAGGGCGGCGAGGCGGTGCGCGCTCCACGGACTGGCGGGAGGGAGCCGGGGCGGAGGGGCGGCTCGCCGGCCAAGCAGAGCCCCCGAGTCGGGCTGGCAAAAGCGGAGGGGCCGGACGGACTGTGTTCCGACAGCAAGCGCGACTTAGTGTCTGGGAGGTCATAAGCTAACAGCTCTGCTCAGAGAGCGGGAAGGCAGGAGGACAAAGGGAGGGAGAGCTGCTGAGCCCCCAGACGACAGAGCTCAGTTTGGTGGGGAACAAAGGCGCTCAACAGCGCCATCTCCCCCGCCCATCCCCCAGCCAAAATCCCAAAGAGAACCAGTTCCTGCCAGGGAACTTGCTCGCTCTGCACAAACACCCAACTCTGTGCTTCTGTGGAGCCAAACCTCCGGCAGCGGATCTGACCCCCTCCCGCTGCCACAGGGCCCCTCCTGAAGTGGATCACCTAAGGAAAAGCGAGCTACTTGCCCATCCTGCCCCTGTGCACCTTGCCTACCCACCCCAGCTAATACGCCAGATCCCCAGCACCACAAGCCTGGCAGTGTGCAAGTAGCCCAGACGGGCCATGCCACCCCACAGTGAATCCCGCCCCTAGGAGAGGGGAAGAGAAGGCACACACCAGTCTGACTGTGGCCCCAGTGGTGGGCTGGGGGCAGACATCAGGTCTGACTGCGGCCCCGCCCACCAACTCCAGTTATACACCACAGCACAGGGGAAGTGCCCGGCAGGTCCTCACCACTCCAGGGACTATCCAAAATGACCAAACGGAAGAATTCCCCTCAGAAGAATCTCCAGGAAATAACAACAGCTAATGAACTGATCAAAAAGGATTTAAATAATATAACAGAAAGTGAATTTAGAATAATAGTCATAAAATTAATCGCTGGGCTTGAAAACAGTATACAGGACAGCAGAGAATCTCTTGCCACAGAGATCAAGGGACTAAGGAACAGTCACGAGGAGTTAAAAAGCACTTTAAACGAAATGCAAAACAAAATGGAAATGACAACGGCTTGGATTGAAGAGGCAGAGGAGAGAATAGGCGAACTAGAAGATAAAGTTATGGAAAAAGAAGAAGCTGAGAGAAAGAGAGATAAAAAAATCCAGGAGTATGAGGGAAAAATTACAGAACTAAGTGATACACTAAAAAGAAATAATATACGCATAATTGGTATCCCAGAGGAGGAAGAGAGAGGGAAAGGTGCTGAAGGGGTACTTGAAGAAATAATAGCTGAGAACTTCCCTGAACTGGGGAAGGAAAAAGGCATTGAAATCCGAGAGGCACAGAGAACTCCCTTCAGACATAACTTGAATCAATCTTCTGCACGACATATCATAGTGAAACTGGCAAAATACAAGGATAAAGAGAAAATTCTGAAAGCAGCAAGGGATAAACGTGCCCTCACATATAAAGGGAGACCTATAAGACTCGTGACTGATCTCTCTTTTGAAACTTGGCAGGCCATAAAGGCTTGGCACGATATCTTCAGTGTGCTAAACAGAAAAAATATGCAGCCGAGAATCCTTTATCCAGCAAGTCTGTCATTTAGAATAGAAGGAGAGATAAAGGTCTCCCCAAACAAACAAAAACTGAAGGAATTTGTCACCACTAAACCAGCCCTACAAGAGATCCTAAGGGGGACCATGTGAGACAAAGTACCAGAGACATCACTACAAGCATAAAACATACAGACATCACAATGACTCTAAACCTGTATCTTTCTATAATAACACTGAATGTAAATGGATTAAATGTGCCAACCAAAAGACATAGGGTATCAGAATGGATAAAAAAACAAGACCCATCTATTTGCTGTCTACAAGAGACTCATTTTAGATCTGAGGACACCTTTAGATTGAGAGTGAGGGGATGGAGAACTATTTATAATGCTACTGGAAGCCAAAAGAAAGCTGGAGTAGCCATACTTATATCGGACAAACTAGACTTTAAATTAAAGGCTGTAACAAGAGATGGAGAAGGGCATTATATAATAATTACAGGGTCTATGCATCAGGAAGAGCTAACAATTATAAATGTCTATGCGCCGAATACCGGAGCCCCCAGATATATAAAACAATTACTCATAAACATAAGCAACCTTATTGATAAGAATGCGGTAATTGCAGGGGACTTTAACACCCCACTTACAGAAATGGATATATCATCTAGACACACAGTCAATAAAGAAACAAGGGCCCTGAATGATACATTGGATCAGATGAACTTGACAGATATATTTAGAACTCTGCATCCCAAAGCAACAGAATATACTTTCTTCTCGAGTGCACATGGAACATTCTCCAAGATAGATCATATACTGGGTCACAAAACAGCCCTTCATAAGTTTACAAGAATTGAAATTATACCATGCATACTTTCAGACCACAATGCTATGAAGCTTGAAATCAACCACAGGAAAAAGTATGGAAAACCCCCAAAAGCATGGAGGTTAAAGAACACCCTACTAACGAATGAGTGGGTCAGCCAGGCAATTAGAGAAGAAATTAAAAAATATATGGAAACAAACGAAAATGAAAATACAACAATCCAAACACTTTGGGACGCGGCGAAGGCAGTCCTGAGAGGAAAATACATTGCAATCCAGGCCTATCTCAAGAAACAAGAAAAATCCCAAATACAAAATCTAAAAGCACACCTAAAGGAAATAGAAGCAGAACAGCAAAGGCAGCCTAAACCCAGCAGAAGAAGAGAAATAATAAAGATCAGAGCAGAAAAAAACAATATAGAATCTAAAAAAACTGTAGAGCAGATCAACGAAACCAAGAGTTGGTTTTTTGAAAAAATAAACAAAATTGACAAACCTCTAGCCAGGCTTCTCAAAAAGAAAAGGGAGATGACCCAAATAGATAAAATCATGAATGAAAATGGAATTATTACAACCAATCCCTCAGAGATACAAACAATTATCAGGGAATACTATGAAAAATTATATGCCAACAAATTGGACAACCTGGAAGAAATGGACAAATTCCTAAACACCCACACTCTTCCAAAACTCAATCAGGAGGAAATAGAAAGCTTGAACAGACCCATAACCAGCGAAGAAATTGAATCGGTTATCAAAAATCTCCCAACAAATAAGAGTCCAGGACCAGATGGCTTCCCAGGGGAGTTCTACCAGACGTTTAAAGCAGAGATAATACCTATCCTTCTCAAGCTATTCCAAGAAATAGAAAGGGAAGGAAAACTTCCAGACTCATTCTATGAAGCCAGTATTACTTTGATTCCTAAACCAGACAGAGACCCAGTAAAAAAAGAGAACTACAGGCCAATATCCCTGATGAATATGGATGCAAAAATCCTCGATAAGATACTAGCAAATCGAATTCAACAGCATATAAAAAGAATTATTCACCATGACCAAGTGGGATTCATTCCTGGGATGCAGGGCTGGTTCAACATTCGCAAATCAATCAATGTGATACATCACATTAACAAAAAAAAAAAGAGAAGAACCATATGATCCTGTCAATCGACGCAGAAAAGGCCTTTGACAAAATCCAGCACCCTTTCTTAATAAAAACCCTTGAGAAAGTCGGGATAGAAGGAACATAGTTAAAGATCATAAAAGCCATTTATGAAAAGCCCACAGCTAACATCATCCTCAATGGGGAAAAACTGACAGCTTTCTCCCTGAGATCAGGAACACGACAGGGATGCCCACTCTCACCGCTGTTGTTTAACATAGTGCTGGAAGTTCTAGCTTCAGCAATCAGACAACAAAAGGAAATCAAAGGCATCCAAATTGGCAAAGATGAAGTCAAGCTTTCGCTTTTTGCAGATGACATGATATTATACGTGGAAAATCCGATAGACTCCACCAAAAGTCTGCTAGAACTGATACATGAATTCAGCAAAGTTGCAGGATACAAAATCAATGTACAGAAATCAGTTGCATTCCTATACACTAACAATGAAGCAACAGAAAGACAAATAAAGAAACTGATCCCATTCACAATTGCACCAAGAAGCATAAAATACCTAGGAATAAATCTAACCAAAGATGTAAAAGATCTGTATGCTGAAAACTATAGAAAGCTTATGAAGGTAATTGAAGAAGATTTAAAGAAATGGAAAGACATTCCCTGCTCATGGATTGGAAGAATAAATATTGTCAAAATGTCAATACTACCCAAAGCTATCTACATATTCAATGCAATCCCAATCAAAATTGCACCAGCATTCTTCTCGAAACTAGAACAAGCAATCCTAAAATTCATGTGGAACCACAAAAGGCCCCAAATAGCCAAAGTAATTTTGAAGAAGACCAAAGCAGGAGGCATCACAATCCCAGACTTTAGCCTCTACTACAAACTGTAATCATCAAGACAGCATGGTATTGGCATAAAAACAGACACATAGACAAATGGAGTAGAATAGAAACCCCAGAACTAGACCCACAAAAGTATGGCCAACTAATCTTTGACAAAGCAGGAAAGAACATCCAATGGAAAAAAGACAGTCTCTTTAACAAATGGTGCTGGGAGAACTGGACAGCAACATGCAGAAGGTTGAAACTAGACCACTTTCTCACACCATTCACAAAAATAAACTCAAAATGGATAAAGGACCTGAATGTGAGACAGGAAACCATCAAAACCTTAGAGGAGAAAGCAGGAAAAGACCTCTCTGACCTCAGCCGTAGCAATCTCTTACTCGACACATCCCCAAAGGCAAGGGAATTAAAAGCAAAAGTGAATTGCTGGGGCCTTATGAAGATAAAAAGCTTCTGCACAGCAAAGGAAACAACCAACAAAACTAAAAGGCAACCAAAGGAATGGGAAAAGATATTTGCAAATGACATATCGGACAAAGGGCTAGTATCCAAAATCTATAAAGAGCTCACCAAACTCCACACCCGAAAAACAAATAATCCAGTGAAGAAATGGGCAGAAAACATGAATAGACACTTCTCTAAAGAAGACATCCGGATGGCCAACAGGCACATGAAAAGATGTTCAACGTCGCTCCTCATCAGGGAAATACAAATCAAAACCACACTCAGATATCACCTCACGCCAGTCAGAGTGGCCAAAATGAGCAAATCAGGAGACTATAGATGCTGGAGAGGATGTGGAGAAATGGGAACCCTCTTGCACTGTTGGTGGGAATGCAAATTGGTGCAGCCGCTCTGGAAAGCAGTGTGGAGGTTCCTCAGAAAATTAAAAATAGACCTACCCTATGACCCAGCAATAGCACTGCTAGGAATTTATCCAAGGGATACAGGAGTACTGATGCATAGGGGCACTTGTACCCCGATGTTTATAGCAGCACTCTCAACAATAGCCAAATTATGGAAAGAGCGTAAATGTCCATCAACTGATGAATGGATAAAGAAATTGTGGTTTATATACACAATGGAATACTACGTGGCAATGAGAAAGAATGAAATATGGCCTTTTGTAGCAACGTGGATGGAACTGGAGAGTGTGATGCTAAGTGAAATAAGCCATACAGAGAAAAGACAGATACCATATGGTTTCACTCTTATGTGGATCCTGAGAAACGTAACAGAAACCCATGGGGGAGGGGAAAGGAAAAAAAAAAAAAAAGAGGTTAGAGTGGGAGAGAGCCAAAGCATAAGAGACTGTTAAAAACTGAGAACAAACTGAGGGTTGATGGGGGGTGGGAGGGAGGGTAGGGTGGGTGATGGGTATTGAGGAGGGCACCTTTTGGGATGAGCACTGGGTGTTGTATGGAAACCAATTTGACAGTAAATTTCATATATTAAAAAAATAAATAAATAAATAAAGACATTAACTCATCTTTATTTTCTTTACTGATTTTAACTTTTTTGTCCAGGTTATTTTGTACTTTTATCCCCCAGATTTTTCAGTTTCCTCTAAACTTCAGCATTTCTGGTACTGATTTTTCACCATCTATATCCTCTTACTGCCTCATTTCTTTTTCTTTTTTATTTGTTCCCTTGCCTCATTTCTGTCTATTCTGTCAATCATGGTGAGTGAGGGAGTCATGATAGGTCATTGAAGATGGTTGGAATATTTAACTATTATAGTCTTATATTTTCAGTTTGCTGTCACAGAGAAGAGTCATGCTTTACCATAATATACTTATTGGGTTCTTTGCAAGAGAGAGATGAATGGGTTGTACAGTTTGTTGCTTTAACCCAATAGGTAATTCTTTCCTAATTTTATTCAGAGTAGCCTTGAACTAAATGATCTTTGCATGCCTTTAAACATTTTGTTCCCTAAAAACGTGTGACTCCTTTCTCCCAGAGGCCATGCAGTACCATGGCTAATATGAAGGTTCTGGACAGGGTAGCTGGAAACCCATATCCCAGGGCATGTGACCCAGGGAATGTTACTTGCCTTTCTGTTGCTCTACTACTCATCTGTGGAATGGGAATAATACAGCACCCACCCCATACATTTCTGGAGATCGAGATGAGGTGTCAAATACATGCAACAATGGATATACAACTAAGGTAAGCACAAAATAAGTAGTAATTCTTTCTTTTTTTTTTGTCTTTGTATTTAATTCCCTCAGGATTGCTGATGTGTACTTTGAACATGGGACTTGAGACAAAATCTCCTGGGCTAAGTTTCTTTAGGCTCTTTTTGATAAAATGTCTTCTCTAGAATAGCATACTAGGTAATTTTTCAGGTGATATCTCCATAGCCTTTCTCTCCTGCTTCCTGGTCTTTGGGTCTAGGAATATATCCCTAACATAGTAACAGAGAGAATATATTTTATAGGAGCATATGTTAGATAGTATCTGTTTTACATAGAAGGATACATTGACAGGTGAGAAATCAACCCACCCCAGGAAGAATAATTAGAAAAGGTAGATCCTTGTGAAAGCCTCCAGCTTTGCTCCCTTTAATTTAGTGGATTATCTAATTTTAAGTAAATTGCTATTAATACCTATTTACTATATGTTCAAAGGACATTTCCTCTAATGAAATCTTTTTCCAAAACCGTCTTAGCCTGAATTAACCAAAAATAAATAAAATATCTTATATCCCTTAACCAAAAAGAAAGAAAGAAAGATAAAAAAAAAAAAAAGAAATGCTTTAGATTTTTAACTAGAGTACTAAACAGTACCCAGGAAAAGATATTTATTTTGTTCAATAAATATGACAGCAGTCCATGCAAATTAACTAACCATAAACACTTTCAATTTTTATTATTAATTCACTTGTTTCACCTAAACTTAGACAAAAAACTTAGACATGTTCTCCTATGTTCAATCAAGCCCTCAGCACAATGTTTCCTAAAGGGTTCTGTCTAGAAAGTTTGAAAATGAAAAGAGCCATTTTCTTGCTGATTTGTACTATAGGAAAGCAAGGCCTGCTGATGATATTCTGGCACACAATGTACTCTCTCTGTCTCTCTGAGTCTAATGTGGTCTTCTTCCCAGTGACCCTTACGACACACTAGCACTGTGACCCTGCCTCTCAGGTGTTCATCCCAACATCCGTGTGGAAGACAGTTGCCAGGATCGAGCAATATGGCTCTTTGCCAGGAACTTGGTCTAGTCACCCCACTGCCTGCTGGCCCTGTTAAATTTATGAAAATCCAAAACCCTAAAGACTTTAATAACAGAAATGAGGACCGTGGCTCGTCATATTACCAGTGATCAGAAGCAAAATGAATCTTTCAGAGCCAGAAGCTATAAAGCCAATTGGCTAAACTCCACAGAAAACTGATTCTAAGTGTGTTAATTGAGCATAAATTAATGTGAATGCAGTAATGGTCCATGTGAATTTTAGATGATTGACTATATCATTAATCTCCAAAGCATGCAGAATGTGAACCAACCCCCTTCTCTCCTACATAGTTATTGAAAATAGAGAAGGGTTCACTGAATATTTGCATAGCAGAAATGGGGAAGCAGAAATAGGGGACAGAGTAAGTGCTCAACATCTAGATTACTAAAATCCAGAAGAGTGTTATGTTGAGAATTTCCTCAAAAAGTCTACTAGCTTAATGTAGCACCTATATCACAATTATTTATCAGAGATATTCCTTTTTGTCTCAGTTACAATATACATTTTATCTATTGAAAATTTCAGAGTTAACCATCTTTGAAAAGTTATTTATTGGTGGCTTTGGGGTTTTCATTTAAAAAATGCATTTGAACTGGCTGGTCTTTCTGCGGTTTCTCCCAGCTTATCACTAAAAGTACTTGAGGTGACTCGGAAATAGGTAACACACATTTTCACAAAACAAAACAGGGGGAAAAACAAAAACAAACCCCCCCCCCAAAAAAAACCAGGACCCAAAGATTAAGCTATTGCCATGGCAGAATATGGGAGACGTTTCAATTAAATATAAAGTAAGTGGGAAAAATCGAGAAATCTGAGAACTGGAAAAAAGTATCAGTGACCCATGATACATGTTTTGCCACTGAGAGTGGAAGAAATCTGCTCGTTCTGAAGGAGGTCAGGAGCTACTTCATCCCTTCCCACAGTCCGATTCTAGCTCAGAGACCCAGGGTGCAAACCAGTAGGAAATCAGGCCGTCCTTTGAGAGCATCTGATGCCCAAATCTCTCTCTTTCATCATGTAACAAACAAGCAGAAGCTGGCCAGAGGTGAAATGAACATGGTTGAGATACTGCAGGAGATGAGGCAGTTAGGAAGGGCCTGGAAACCATACAACCAAGTTGTGGATTGGACTGTCTCCCTTCCTCCTTTGATGGCCAATGTCAAAGAACTAAGCCTCAGAGGTAGGAGAAAATGATCTCAGGCCAACAAAATGACATCAGAGAGAACTTGCAGTTCTTAGGTTACAAGGAAAGAAAACAAAGAACTATATTCCTTTGCCTTTTTTGTTCTCTTCAGAGCTCTTGTCACTCCCCAATATACATTACGTATTTATCTGCTTATAGCCTGTCACCGTCTTTGAAATGTTATCGCCTCAAGGACAGCGGTTCTCTGTCTGTCCACCACTCTATCCCTAGCACTTGCAGCAGACAGATTTGCATACAGTGGACATCCAGGTGTTGATGGAGGAACGGATAACTGAATAAACCCTGTGCTGGAGACTTACCCTTCCAAGGCTCTCTTTTCTAATTCCATCTTACTTTTCTAGTTTTCACGTGACCTGCAGTGGAGCCAAATCTTCACCACTTTCATTCACATTTCTTTCTGAAATTGTTTCATTTCTAGGGCTTGGCTACTTTATTGCCTTTCCGTAGAATGTCTTTTGAGTTGGCCCCCTTAAAATGCTAATTATCTGCAAAGTTATAAAACTTTAAGACAAAATTCATCACCTATTTGGCCCAGTTTTTAAGAACTTAAAATTCAGATTCATACTTCTGACTCTATCTTCTCTATTTACCGTGTGTGTTTGGGCAAGTTACTTAATCTCTGTGTACCTGTGTTTCCTCATATGAGAAAGGATATTACCCACTTCACCAACTTATTATGAAGATATGGTTGATTAAAGATAGGAAAATTAAAATCTTAAAGTAAACCATCAAAAGTTTAAGGTTTTCTTTCACTTGGTTATTGTTTTTGCTTGCTTATGGTGTGTTTTATTTCTATGAACCTGCAAAGCTAAATAAAGGTAACTAAGCATTTTTTTTTCTTTCAAAATAATGTACATTACAACACTTTCAATTCTCAATGGCATAACTTGTAAATAACTTTGCTTTTAGAAATTCCATGAATATCACAGCGGAGATGCTATTGGTAGAGTGGGTGTGAGTTTATTCAGTGTTGTCTGAACTGGTGATGAAAACAATTGTACACTCTTATGCGAGAAAGGATTTCATCTCTTCCGCCAGATTTTGTAAATAACACATTTTCAAATACTTTACATGCTATAGAATGAACAAACGGTTTTATAGAGAATATTTTGTAGTTATTTTAGAATGACAGGACTGAAGCCAAGAAACACTGAATTCATTCATTCATGCATTCATTTATACACTTATCCAAACATTCGTTGAATTTCTGTAACAATATTGCTGGCAAAACAGAAAAAATTAGATAACTTGATGAGAGGAAATCTCTTCATGGTACCATTTAGTTTGGTAAAGAGGCCAAATTAAAATATACTGTATAAGTAATAAAACAGCGGCAAACTCAGTGAACCACGAAGACAATCACGAATGACGCGATTGACGAGGTAGTCAACCCACCATGTGAAGAGCAGAGAATAATTAGTGCAAAACGACCAAAGCAAGTTAATTCCTGAACAACTTTTAGAAGTAAGGGAAGGAGTTATTAGGGTGAATAATGATGCAAGAGTGCTCTAAACAGAGGAGGCAGCATGTGTAAAACACGAAGACATGAAAACGCCTATTGGGTTTAGAGAATGGTATACTGGAGGTGGCCAAGGAAGTGAGAAGAAACCAAACTGCAGACAGGGGCAGAGACAAGGTCAGAAAGCTCTTAACAAAATGATCTACACGTGAGCAATTCTAGGACTCAAATGAGATTCTCCTCATTCTAGAAATTTTAATCAATCCTGACACAGCTATAGGGATAAAGTGAGGAAACAGTTTCTTGAAGCTGTGAATATAAGTACCAACCAAAGGTAGAAGGTTCTGAATGAATCAATCAGGAGCACGGAAACAAAGAAGTGATTTATTTTCTTCTTTTCTTTAAAGTTTATTTATTTATTTTGAGAGAGAGAGAGAGAGAGTGAGAGGGAATGAGAGGCAGACAGAGAGGGAGAGGGAGAATCTGCACTGATAGCTCAGAGCCTGACATGGGGCTTGAACTCACAAACTGAAATCATGACCTGAGCCAAAAAACAACATTAGGGCACTTAACCGACTGAGCCACTCAGTTGCCCCAAGAAGTGATCTCTAAGTTCCCTACAGGGACATGACATATTTGAAGACATACACTCTCTCTCTCTCTCTCTCTCTCTCTCTCTCTCTCTCTCTCTCTCTCTCACACACACACACACACACACACACACACACACACAGAAAAGGGGGATATTTGGAATTGCATGTTCCTAAGTTTACTTAGAACCACCAAAAAGGAGTTGTAGATGGTGGGTTAGGTTAACAGCGTCATATTGAAACTGTATATTGGTCACCTTCGAGAATTTATATAGGGGAAAGAATGCCTTGAAAAAGATCTAGAATTTTCTGTGTATCATTTTGTCATAAATAACTACTTTAAAATATATATTTAATGTAGTCATGTTTTTAACTCTAAACTGACCTTAATTGATTTCTAATCAAAATTTTATTTTGGAACTTTCATTTCTGAAGTAAAAACAGTATCATATTGTTCCTTAGAGCTTTTTATTTCTTTGCATGATTTTTTTTTGGAAAATGCGTGTGTGTCTACAATGATTCTATTTTTCTTTAAGTCATCAGAAACAACCTTCACTTTGCATTTTGTGCAGCTTTTCTTCCATGTGTTTTGCCACTACAAACAAGGTCTGGTATTTAAAATTGTATTTTTAAAGTAACATACGGTAAAAGTGACCTTTACTTGTGGTCTACACCCATCTGAATTTTCTTCCATGCATATATTCACATAGCCACCAACAGAGAAAAGAACACAGAAGAATTACATCACCACCCACCCAATCTCTCACATTTTAGCCCACCATTTTCCACCCTTACACTGTGGCAACCACTGATCTCTGTTCCATAACTAAAGTTTTCTCTTTTTTAGAGAATAGAATATACAAGGGAACATGGAATTTGTACTTTTTGATACTGGCTCCATTCACTCAGCATAAGGCCTCTGAGATCATCCAAGATGTGTGTATACACAAAATATGTTCCTTTTAATTGCCTGGTGGTATTCTATATTATGGATATACCATAGTTTGCTTACACATTCAACCACTGAAGGATATTTGGGGTGTTGACAGGCCTAGCAATCATGAATAGAGCTGTCATAAACATTCTTGTATAGATATTTGTGTGAACATAAATTTTTTTTTCTATGGTAAATACCAACGAGTTGGATTCTGAGTCATATGTAAGCCGATGTTAAACTTAATAAAACCTACAAAATTATCTTGTAAAATTGATGTACCATTTTGCATCCTCTTGGGCAATATATGAAGAATTTCTGTTGCTCTATATCCTCATCAGCACTAGGTATTATTAGAGTTTATTTAGTTTAATTGTATTTATTCTAATAGATGTGTAACAATAGTTTATGGTTTTAATTTACATTTTCCTAATGGTTTTGATTTTCACATTTTTTCATATGTTTGATTTCCCTAAGTCTTCTTTGGTAAAATATCTGTGCAAGTCTTTTGCCCTTTATAATTTGATTTTTACTATTGCATTTTGAAACATGTTTATATTCTGGTGACAAATTCTTTGTCAGATATGTGTTTTGAAAATATTTTTTATCTTTCTTTGGCCTGTCTTTTCATTCTCTTAAAAATGTCTTTAAAAGAGCAAGGTTTCTGACTTTGCTGATGTTTATCTTTTTTTTTTTTTCTTTTATGGACTTCCTTAGGTGTAAAATCTAAGTCCAACCATAGGTCATGAAGATTTCCTTTTATGATTTTTCTAAAAGTGTTACAGCTTTGTGTTTTGCATGTAGATTTATAATCAATCTTGAGCTAATTTTTTTTTTAATTTTTTTTCAACGTTTTTTATTTATTTTTGGGACAGAGAGAGACAGAGCATGAACGGGGGAGGGGCAGAGAGAGAGGGAGACACAGAATCGAAACAGGCTCCAGGCTCCGAGCCATCAGCCCAGAGCCCGACGCGGGGCTCGAACTCACAGACCATGAGATCGTGACCTGGCTGAAGTCGGACGCTTAACCGACTGCGCCACCCAGGCGCCCCAAGCTAATTTTTATATATGGCATAAAGTTCACAAGCATTACCTTTTCTTTGAATATGGATGCCCAAGTATTCCAAAATCATTTGTTGAAAAGCTTTTCCTTTCTCCATGGAATTGCCTTCGCATCTTTGTCAAAACATTAGCCATATTTGTACAGGTGGACTTTTTTGTTCTATTTATCTAACAGACCATTCCTTTGCCAATACTCTACTGTCTTGATTACTGTAGCTTTATAGTAGCTTTTGAAGTAAGAAAGTAAAAATCTCTTTGTTCTTTTTCAAAACTATTGTTGTTATTCATGGATCTTTCTCCTTCCTAGATACATTTTAGAATCAGTTGTCTGTATGAGCAAACAAGAAAATAAACTGTTGAGATTTCTATTGATTTACATTAAATCTATAGGTCATATTGGGTTGAAGTGATATCATTACTATGTTGAATATTCAAATACATGAACATATTTTGTCTTCATTTTTTTAAGTTTATTTTTTGGGAGAGCAAGCAAGAATCAGTGGAGGAGGGGCAGAGAGACAGGCAGACAGAAGATCTGAAGCAGGTTCCACACTGACAGCAGAAAGCCCAATGTGTACTTGAACTCTTGAACCATGAAATCACAACCTGAGTAAAAGTCAGATGCTTAACCAACTGAGATACCCAGCTGCCTGAATCTTTATTTATTTAGATCTTTTTTGAGTTGTGTTTTATATTTCTCAGCATTCAGTTTTTATATCTATTGTATTTATAACTAAATATTTCATTTTCCAAGCTATTACATGGTTTATAATTGTCCATTGCTACTGTATAGAAATGCAATACATTATGTGTGAGTTTGTAACTTACAAACTTGCTAAAATCTCTAAGTAGTTATGGGAGGTGTTTTTGGAGATCCTTTAGGGTTTTATTTTTAAAAAACTTTTCTTTTAAGTTTATTATTTTGAGAGAGGCAGACACAGTGCAAGTTGGGAAGGAGCAGAGACAGAGGGGGAAAGAGAGAATCCCAAGCAGGCTCTGCAGTGCCAGAGCAGAGCCCAACGTGGGGCTCGAACCCGTGAAACTGTGAGATCACGACCTGAGCCAAAACCAATAGTTGGACATTTAACCAACTGAGCCACCCAGGTGCTCCCCTTAAGGTTTTCTATATAGAACAAGTCTTGTGTGTATACGGGAAATTTCATTTCTTCCTTTCCAATTATTATGCATGTCCAGTGCATTTTAAGTAAAAATAACTCTCCTTTAAATATTTCCTAAAATTTGCCAAAACCAGTCTGGGCCAGGAGGATTTCATTTTCAGAAAGATATTTAACTGCAAATTCAATAGTAATATGACTATGCTAGTCACTTAATTTATCTTTTGGTATGTATTGCTAAGTTTTGCTTTTGAGGACTTAAAATACTTTAAAATTTTTTTTTTAATTTTTAATTTTATTTTTAAAATTTTGTTTCAAGAGTTTATTTAAACTCTGGTCAGTTAACATGTAGTGTAATATTGGATTCAGAAGTAGAATTTAATGATTCATCACTTACATAGACCACCCAGTGCTCCTTACAACCGATGCTCTCCTTAATACCCATTACCCATATAGCCATTCCCCTCCCCCTCACCTACCTCTATCAACCCTCAATTTGTTCTCTGTCTTTAAGAGTCTCTTATGGTCTGCCTCTCTCTCTTGAGGAATTAATATTTCGTGCAATTTGTCAAAATTTTGCAGGTTGAATTTTTTGAGGTGCTGTCATATTCTTTTTAATATCTCTGGTATCTTCAGTACTACCCTGTCATTCTTGATACTGATAATTGGTCTTCTGTCCTTGCTAATCTTACTGGAAGTGTATCAGGTTTTGTTTTTTTTAACCTTTTTAAAAAATGGCTTTTGTTTTTATATATTTTAGTTTCTTTAAATATTTTTTATATATATTTTTTTAGTTTTTATATATATTTAGTTTCTTTAAATATTTATTTTTGAGAGAGAGAGAGAGAGAGCACAAGTAGGGAAGAGGCAGAGAGAGAGAGCGAGACACATACACACACACACACACACACACACACAGAATCGGAAGCAGCCTCAGGCTGAGCTGTCAACACGGAACCCAACACAGGGATCTAACTCAAGAGCCGTGAGATGATGATCTGAGCTGAAGTTAGACACTTAACTGACTGAGCCACCCATGCTCCCTTATTTTCTTTCTTTTATTTCTATTTTCATTTTGGATGATTTCTGCTCTTAACTTTCATATACCCTAACTTCTACTCGCTCTAGGGTTATGTTGCTCTTCTTTTTCCTAGTTTCTTAAGATTCTTAACTTTGTCAAGTCTTAAGCATTTAATTTTATGATTTCTATTTAACATGCTATATTTTTACTTTCACTCTGTTCAAAATATATACTAATTTCCCCCAAGAACTCTTTGAAAGCTAAATTATATTATTAAATTCCTAAATATTTGTTGATCTGTTATCTTTGTTACTGATTTTTAATTTAATGCATTATTGGGGCACCTGGGTGGCTCAGTCGGTTGAGCGCCCGACTTGGCTCAGGTCATGATCTCGCAGTTCGTGAGTTCAAGCCCCACATCGGGCTCTATGCTGACAGTTCAGAGCCTGGAGCCTGCTTCCGATTCTGTGTCTCCCTTTCTCTCTGCCCCTTCCCTGCTCATGCTCTGTCTCTCTCTGTCTCTCAAAGATGAATAAATGTTAAAAAAAAATTTAATTTAATGCATTATGATCAGAGATCATACTGTATAATTTCAATTTGTTTCTATTTGTTGATGATTGCTTTATGATCCAGATATGAGCTAGTTTGGTGTATGTACCACGTCTATGGAAAGAAGGCATATGCTGCTGTAGGTGGGTGATTAGAATCAATTAATTCATTAGTGCAGTTTAGTTCTTCTATATTCTTGTCCCTTTTCTGTATTTGCTCCATCAATTATAGAGAAAGGAATCCTGAAGTCTGTATTTGTGGATTTGTCTATTTATCTTGTCATTTTTGTTAGTGTTTGATTTATATATTTTGAAGCTCTGTTGTTAGGTACATACACATTTGGGGTTGTTTTATCTTCTTATGTAATGTTTCCCTTTATCTGTGGTAATTTTTCTTGTTCTGAAGTCTACATTAGACTTGGTATCACTATCCTAGTTTTCTTTTGATTTATGTGTACATCTATGTTTCCCCGATCATTTACATATAATCTACATATATAATTATATTTAAAGTGAACACATGTATTGTAGATATTTCTTTCATGCTTTTAAATCCATCCTGATGATCTTTGTATTTAATCAACATGTTTAAACCTTTTGTATTCAGTGTGCTAACTGATCCAGGATCTAGGTCTACCATTTTTATTATTTGCTTTCTGATTGTTCCATTTTTCATCTTTTTTCCCCTCTTCTCACACCTTTTGTTTTATTTGATCATTTTTTTAATTCTATTTGAATTTTTTTTCTTTTTAAAAATTTTTTTAGCTCCAATTAGTTAATATATAGTGTAATAATGGTTTCAGAAGTAGAATTTAGTGATTTGGCACTTACATACAACACCCAGTCCTCATCCCAACAAATCCTCCTTAATTCCCAGCACCCATCTAGTCCATCCCCCTACCCAATGCCCCTCCAGTAACTCTCAGTTTTGTGTATTTAACAGTCTCTAATGGTTTGCCTCCCTCCCTGTGTCTATCCTATTTTTCCTTCCTATCCCCTATGTTCATCTGTTTTATTTCTTAAATTCCACATATAAGTGAAATCATATGATATTTATCTTTCTCTGACTTATTTTGCTTAGCATAATACACCCTAGGTCCATCCACATAATGGCAAGATTTCATTCTTTTTGATCACTGAGTAATATTCCATTGTGTGTGTATATTTGTGTGTGTGAGTGTGTGTACACACCCCACACCTTCTTTATCCATTTATCAGTTGGTGGACATTTGGGCTCTTTTCCATAATTTGGGCTATTGTGGATAGTGCTTCTATAAATATTATGGTGCATGTGTCCCTTCGAATCAGTACTTTTGCATCCTTTAGATAAATACCTAGTAGTGCAATTGCTGGATTGTAGGGTAGCTCTATTTTTATTTTTTTGCAGAATGCCATACTGTTTTCCAGAGTGGCTACACCATTTTGCATTCCCACCCACATTGCAAAAGGGTTCCTCTTTCTCCTCATCCTTGCCAATATCTGTTTTTGCCTAAGTTGTTAATTTTAGACATTCTGACAGGTGTGAGGTGGTATCTCATTGTGGTTTTGATTCGCATTTCCCTGATGATGAGTGATTTTGACCATCTTTTCACATGTCTGTTAACCATCTGGATGTCTTCTTTGGAAAAGTGTCTGTTCACATCTTTTGCCCATTTCTTCACTGGATTGTTTTTTGGGTGTTGAGTTTGATAAGTTTTTTTTATAGATTTTGGATTCTAACCCTTTATCTGATATGTCACTTGCAAATATCTTCTCCCATTCCATCGGTTGCCTTTTAGTTTTGCTGTTTCCTTCACTGTGCAGAAGTTTTTATCTTGATGAGGTCTCAATATTTCATTTTTGCTTTTGCTTCTCTTGTCTCCAGAGACATGTCTAGTAAGAAGTTGCTGCAGCCACGGTTAAAGAGATTGTTCCCTGTTTTCTCCTGTAGGATTTTGATGGCTTTCTGTCTTACATTTAGGTCAAATCTATTTGAATTTATCTATTGTACTTTAAACAATATCTCACTATAAAGTTTGTGTGGGTTGCTGTAGGTATAACAATTCAAATACTTCCCTTACTCTTTGCTTTTCAACAATACAGTGTAGAAACCTTATTAGTATATAGTTTTCCATACCCCCCTTTATTATATAGTTATCCTAAATGATGCATGCATTAAAAACATCTATGTCATAATTTTTACTCTGAACTGCCTAGTGTATTTTAAAGAACCAAGAGAACAGTGCTCTATTATAGTTTCTCAAAATTTTGCCATTTCTATTGCTGTACCTCCATTTCTGATGTTTCAGGTACCCTTCTGGTATTATTTCATCTTTATTTGACAATTTTCCTTTAGCAGTTCTTTTAGAGCAGTTCTGACATCACAAAGTTCTTAGTTTCCCTTTATATGAGAATGCTTTATTTCATGTTTATTCTTGGAGATTATTATTGCTTGATATAGAATTCTGGGAAAATGGTTCTTCTATTTCGGCACTTTAAAAGTATCTTTCTAGTTTTCCTAGTCTCCATGATTTCTGATGACAAATATGCAGACACTCAAACATTATTTTTCTTGAATGCTTTGAAGAATTGGGGGGTATTTTATTTTTAGTTTTCAGCCATTTGATTTGACTGTGTTTAGAAATGAATTTCTTTGAATTTATCTGTTTGGGTTTTGCTGAGCTTCTTGAATCTGTATGTTTATATCCTTCACTGTATTTGGGAAGTTCAAATTTTTTTTCTCCTTCACACTTTTTTACCTTTCTTTCTGGGACAGTGGTGATGAACAGCAGACTTTAGGAATTATTTCAAAGATCCTATAACATTTTTTTAAATCTTTGTTCTGTTGTTTATCTTGCACTTTCCATCAATCTGTGTTGAAGTTTACAGACCTTCTCCTCCATCATTTCCATTCTGCCATTGAGCCATACAATTATTTTTTCAATTCTAAATTTTTATTAGTTTCTTCTTTATAATTTCTACTTATTTGCTGAAATTTTCTCTTTCCATTTCTTTCAGGAATGTTCACCTTTGTTAGAATACTTTTATAATAACTTTCTAAGTTGTTTGTCTAGTAATCTTAAGTACTGTGCCATCAAAGTGTTGGCATCTTTTGACTGAATATTCATATGTGAGTTGATACTTTCCTTGTTACCTATCTGTTAGATAGATTTTAATTGTATCCAGGACATTTTGAATATTAAGTTTTAGGAATCTACATCACGTATACATCTTACAGAGATAGTTTAATTTTGTAGCAGGAAGTCAACTCAATTAGGGTCAGGTCACAAGATTTAACCAGTCTTCTGTGACTTGTGAATTCAAAGCCAATTCCATTTTCAGTCTTGACAATGCTATTTAAATCTGTCTTGCATGTGCCCTACTCCATTATGAGTCTGGAAACTAGTCAGTTGTCTTTAATTAAATTCAATTCTCAACATCTTCAGTGTGTACTTCAGCAGTAGATCCATTCATTTGTAGAGACCCCAGGTGTTCATTATAAGAAAGTATGTGTCAGCTTTCCAGAGCTGCTCCCTCTCTGGGATCTTCACAGTACTTTCCAATCCCTCACGATCCTTTTTTTTTTTTTTCCCCTAGACAGAGAGGTGGGGATTTATTTATCCAACTCTGGAGCTCTATGAGTTTCATCCATGTCATGGCATTTGCTGGGAGGAGAGAGAGAGAAAAAAGAAATGTAGTTGGCCTCACCCTCATGGCTACAGCTACTTCAATCCAAGAGGAAGTTAGCCAATCAGAGTTTACGTGGCTGCAGACAGGCCTTTGATGCTGCTGTTGCTATTAGAAAACCATTTTCCTCCTCCTCAAGCCTAAACTAGAGGGCTTCCCTGGGTGTTCTCTAAGTCTGTGCTGATGCCTACTTCCATGTTGCAGTCTGTTGTGAATGTAGGCCATGGGATACTGAAGGATAAAAGAAAAGATAAATATTACCAGTTCTGTGGTGCTTTGGATTATGGTCCTCTTCTCCAATCTACTTGCCACCATTTACTGTTTAGAGTCCTCAAAGAACTGTTCCATCAGTATTGTTCAGGTTTCAGATTATTGCATCTTATCCAAAACCAGAAACCCTAGATTGATGATTTTTGATTCATGGTTGCATCCAGATAAAAGTAGAGGTAACCCTGGGGCTCTATTCCCAGCAAAGGAATAGGCTGGCCAGGATCATTATGCAACAAGAAGATTTACATAACCAAACGAGAATATCTTCTCCTGAGTGAGTTAACTGGGGTATTAATGTACATATAAGACATTATATGAAAATGATATAACTTTTTTTTTACTTTAATATTGGTTCCAGGATTTGATACACTTTTATAGTGAGTTATGATCTGACTGCTACCTCCAAGAGTTAGAGATTAATGCACTTCATGGAGTTTTTTAAAAATACACTGTCCTCTTCATGTGTCTTAATCTCTTTACATGCTACTACCTTGACTAGATATTTGATATCATTTATGAAAATAGTTCTAATATTTCCTGTCAACTGATTCTATTTATCTGCCTAGAAGAATTATTTGTTTACTGATCAGGAAAAAAAAGAAAGAAAAACAAAAAACCCTAACAAAATGATTTTTCACAGTTTTAATGTTTCTTTTTTCTAAGATTATTCATCAGCACAAACTGTTTTGCTAAAAAATATGTGCTATCACCAATAACACTTGTTATTGGGAGAAGTTCTATCCTGTAAGAAAGATTCCTGTTGTGTTGTCCTCTATCAACTTAGTTTTCTTGCTGTTTGAACCTTGGAGCTTCTTAATGTAACTACTTTTGAGCACTATTATTCTTCACTTATGAAAGGGACATCTGTTGGTGTGCATCTCATCTGCATGTATCCTGTCCTCACACCGGAACTTTTCCTTTCTATGTCAAGGATATTCCAGTAACCCTCTATTTTATTCTATGTCCGTACATAAAGCTGCATTTTGTAGGATGGAGTCAGAAGTAAGACTTCCTAGTAATTTTCAGCATGCTATCTGGCAGGTAATTTTCCATTGCCATACCCATATGCAGACAAAGGGTTAAGAGTTAGCTTCCAGGAAACCTGAATATTCATCACTTTCTTCTTTGTTCTTCCCTTTTCAATAATAGCTCAAGGAATTGTTAGGAATTTGCCTAAACTAGATGGGGGAGAGGCGAATCTGACCAAGAACCAAGCCAAACACCCTAACTTCATTGCTGAAATTGGTTATGGAGTAATGAATAAATTTCATAGATGAGATAGGACAACACATGGTAGGTCTGACTAGCTAGGTATAAAAGGTGAAAAGATATCAGATTGGTCATACTCACACAGTCACTTCTGAATGCTCATTCTGAGTCAGAATGACCTGGACATCATGATTGAGTAGAGAGACTCATGAGATCTCTGCTCTGTTGTGCACGCTGTATACTTCCTGTCCTGCATCACTTCCTAAAACTTAGTAAACATAGTGCAGACTAGCCTACTGAGCTCTGTCAGCTTGACTGTCAAACCAAACCCAAGAGTACTGCTGCTGGGAATACAGAATTGCTATCAAAGCATTTCAGTTATCTTTTGTTTCCACAGCTAAGTTTTCCCTCATTTTGCATTAAGAAAAAAAAGTTTCACGTAGGTATCCAGGACAAATGGATGAGGTATTTATTTTTTAGTTCCTATTTATGCGAGAATTATATTTTGAGTTTGAGAAAAACCTAATGATACAATTGTATATTTACCAATACTCCCCTTGTATTTTCCTCCAAGTTTGGAAAGACCGAGCAAGTTGTTACTGAAATAACCTTTGCCTAAAATTTTGTAGCCTTAGAAATTGGTAGGTGTTGCAGTCAGATTTCACAATTATTTTGCCATCTTTTGTATCTGAGTAATATTTTTCAATAATACTTAAAATCTACCTAAAGGAGTTTAAATATTGTAGAAGAATTCACCATTTTACATTTGTAACACTTGAACTTGTTCTTCTGTAATTCATTGCTATCATAAATTATTAGTTTTGATCTCATGTTAGTATGCATGATCAATTTTAATGTTTCAGACATGAATAATCAATAATTTAACTTAAATTATGAAAGAGTTGTACAACTTAAAAAATAACTTTCAGCACCACTACCTGCAATGTGGAGAATTGGGAATTCTGACATATTCTGCAGGGACAAATGACACTCAGATGCAGGAAAATGACAACAAAATAGATGGTAACGCACTGCAGACTTCAAGAGAGAATACATGAAGTATCAAAGAACACAGAAGATTAAGATAAGCTATAACTTAAAAGTAAAACTTAAAAGGCAAGTTTGGTGCCAATCCACTTTATTTTTTTTTTTATTTTTTTTTTTATTTTAAATTTTTTTTTTTTTAACGTTTATTTATTTTTTCGGGACAGAGAGAGACAGAGCATGAACAGGGGAGGGGCAGAGAGAGAGGGAGACACAGAATGGGAAGCAGGCTCCAGGCTCTGAGCCATCAGCCCAGAGCCCGACGCGGGGCTCGAACTCACGGACCGCGAGATTGTGACCTGAGCTGAAGTCGGACGCTCAACTGACTGAGCCACCCAGGCGCCCCGGTGCCAATCCACTTTAAAGGCCAAGGTAGTACAAGGGGTCCAGAATATTCCAGAATAAACACACCATAAGGGAAATGGGAAACAAGGACTTGTGTGGGAACAAAACCTAGACTCTGAACCACACTTTTGTGAAGATCAGGACACTTTTAAGTGTTTTAATTTCAGTGAAGGAGTACACAGGGGAGAAGAACGGTCCACCATAAAAGGAACTGATGAAGACAATTCAGTTCTGCTCCTTCTCTCTGTGGCACAGAATAATCTCCTTAAAATTTGTAGCCCCAGGCCTGTTGTTTCAGGTTATTCTGGGTTTTGAATTCATATTTCCACCTAAATCTGGGCTCCCTGCTGTGAGAAATCAAATTAAAATGTTTTCAGGCTGTGGCATACCCTGACCCCATTCAGAAGAAATTAGTTATTTTTTTCTGGGGAAAAAAATACTCAATCCAAGTCATTCAAGATTTCCTAGTGGTATTCTGTTATATATGAATTCACAATCAAAAGTTGCCAAATGCAGGAAAAAATTTAAAAATCTATTATAATTAAAAGGACTAGAAGGAAGAAAAATCAATAAATTTCTAAGAGATTTACCTCTTTGATGTGCATGCATATGCTAATCCAGCCTAGTGAAACTCAAGGTAATCAAAGACAAAGGGAATAACTAAAGGAAGCCAGAGATAAAATTCAGATAATACACAAGGAATTGTAAATTAAACACCAGATTTTCTAGTGTCCATAATGATCCAGATAGTAGAATATTAGTTTTAATGTGTTTAGAGGAAGTAACCATTTTTCTAGGCTTATGAATTCAGAACAAGTATGAGAAAAAAGAAAAAAAAAAACCTTCACGCAATAACTAAGAAATTTTACCACCAAAAAACAGGAAGAATGAGACTTTTAAAGAAGGAAACTATCCCAGATGGAAAATATAAGATGCAAGAAGGAAGAGTAAAGGCAGGATTTTAGGTATTTAATTAAAATTAAAGAAATACCATCTGTATAATACAAGAATAACAATTTGTAGGGTTAACAGCAATACTTCAAGCAAGTTCTAGGGCAGAGAATAACAATACTTTAATCAGTGTTTCTGATATTAATTAGAATACTTCAAGCCTATTGTTTGATTCAAGAGAATGGTAAAGAAATTGTCTAACCTCTGATATTGTTTTGAGAAGCTTGATAAGTTTGGATGTAAAATTTAAAGACTGGCAATACACACACAAGGATGCACACACAAAGAATAGAATGTCTAGTTCTCAAACCAGTAGAATAAAACAATGACTAAGAGAGCAATCCAAACTTAGGTCTGGGGAAAGAAACTTGAGAGAGGAAGAGAGTTTTGGTTTCTGGGAAGAGACAAAAAAAAAAAAAAAAAAAACAGCACACAAACAGAGCAAGAAGAAGGTTAAACCTGAATCCCAGAATAAAAAATTAGAATCCTAAAAGAGTTTGCACATAAGTTAATAAGCACAATTTGTGTAGTCATCCTAGGAGCCAGAGGAAGGCATATTTTATCATTTCCTTTTATGACTGAGAAAAAAAATAGTTGAGGAACTCAAAAAGTAGAAAGTAGTGAGTCAAAATGAATTATTCCGAGGATTAAAGTCCAGTGTTGTGAAAATTCATATTCTGCATTATTTTTGTACCTGAACCATGTATGCATTATATTTTTGTGTCCTCTAAAGATACAAGAGGGAAAAAAAGAACGTTTCCTGAATTCATAGTATATACAAGACAGTGTCTTAGACTCATGTCATTTTATCTGATCTCTACAACAGCCTGAATTATTATTTCCAGTTTGCAAATGAGTATACCAAGATTCAAAGTAGAAGTAACTTTTCTAATTGGTAGAGCCAGTATTCAATATTAGAGATCATTCTGAACCCAAAGCCTTAATTAACTACACCTTAGTACCTGAATAAGAGCAAGTGAATGTGCAAATAACTGGTCAATGCTAACATAAATACAGAATAGCAAATCCCCTTATTTCATTAAATTCTATCAATGGTATTTTTAATGAAGAGGTGAGTGTTTGCCTAAACCATTTCTCCTTATCTATTAAAAGTATGTCCATACAAGTGATAATATATCTTCTTCTTTCTCCAATTATGACTATTCTGATCAATGTACAGAAATATAACTATAAATAATGTCTGCCAATCCTTATTGCTAACAAAGATTTCTAATTTTAAGTTAGTGTGTGCATTTCAGTATATGTGTTTCAATCATGCCTCATATGGATGACAATTTTAAGAACATAACTGCTGCAGAAACTATTAAAAAATAATACTGTGAACTCGTTGAGTCTGGCGTTAAGAAAGGACAGCTGCACATTCGAAGCCCTGGAAGGGGGCCCATTAAGTGTGAATTCAAAAGGCAACCAACAGGTGTATTGTCATTTATTTGTGAGAGAACAGTCATTTGTTTGACATACTGAAGTCAGCCTCAGGGGGAGGCAGCTTTGTTCAACAACTATCAGACAGGAAAAATTATTCCCCATCCTCCTAATAGGAAGTCAAGGAGAACACTGAGCTAACCACTTATGGATATAAATAATGTGCTGGACAATAATGTGGGGGTTACTAGGTACCGTTTAAAAGAGGCACATTTCCTTTATTTCTGAAACACTAAAAATTGTGTTTCAAGATTTAACAAAGGTATGAATAGTCACTTTTTCCAAAGAAAGGGAAGAATTTTTTCCAGCACCAAGTTTGGTTGTTGGCTTATGTTTTGCTCTGTGGTCTATGATATCATTTCTTTGATCAAATATTTAGCCAGACACTTTCAAGGTTTAGTTAATTACTTTCTTAAGGAAATCAATGTGCAACTCTATTAAAAGTTAAAAAAACACACAAAAAAATCAACGCTGACACTATTGGTTAGCTATAGAAATATTTTAAACACACACACACACACACACACACACTATTTTTCTTGGGCAAAATGCTGAGTCTATACCTATTTCTTATATATGGGGTTGTTGCACTTCAAGAGGGATAAAATGAAAGCTTTTTAAATCCTGATCACAGCATGCAAAAAAACATCAAAGTGATAAGAGTTTGTCTTTTGAGAACAGACTTAAATGATGTGGCTTGCAGACTAAAATGATAAAAACTGTGAAGTTGACAAAGGAGGGATTTTGCAATTATGGGAATTAAAGATATATTTAACTGAATTCAGTTATAAAGAACCTGCTTTGAACCAAAAGAGAAGAAAATTGAAGGCAAATAAAAGGGAATACTATTCACCATAGTATAATCATCTTATGAGGTGTACCTTTCTTGTTGGAATGGATATAGTCTGAATTTATAATGTATTAACAAGATTTAGAGAACAGCTTCAGTTGAAGTGTTAGAGGAGTAATCTGAAAAGGTGGGTGGTTTAAGACTGCATTGCTTAATTTTTAGAATAATACTCAGGAAAACAAAAGATTATTTCAACAATCTGTGTCATGGTGCCTGTTAGAAGAAAAATGCTGAGTTGAATAACCTACATGTTGGCCAAGAACACTAAGTCATATCCCATTTTCATGTTATCACGGAAGTCTATTTACCCAGAATGATCATGAAGAACATGCTTGCCTTGTATGTTGAGAAAAATCTCTATTTTCATACAAGACAGCATTAATCAAAAGACTTCTTTAGCATAAAAATACATGTGTAAGACATTAAAATATGTATTAATTATAGATTTTAAAAATACATTAGCTTTAGAAGTGTGCTTAATTATTGATTTTTAATTATATAAAATAACACTTTTCTTTATCAGGCCGCCATTATTTTTGTGAGTTTGAAGACTAAAAAAATCACATCTCTTTTCTGTATACCTTGTGATTATGTAGAACCTTTCAAAACAAATTAGAATAGCACTTCATCTATCAAGGACATCTCAAATATTTTCAATTTAACATTTTTAATTAATATGGATCTGATAATAAGCTATTAGTATAGGTTTACTCCTGAAATACTCTGTACTTGAGTTGACTTCTCCTGACAAGAGAACATGATAACAATTTCTGATTTGTCACTAAGCAGAAATGTAGTTCTGTGAATGAATGAGTCCACTGAGTCTTTCTTGGTTTCCAGGGGTATCCTGCTTTGTGCTACCTCCTTCTACAGCCTTGCCAGGGGATAAGTTTATACAGTTGTTCCCTGTGTAAGTTTCTTTTAATGTTTATTTATTATTATTTTGAGGGAAAAAGAGAGAGCGCACAGATGTATGTGTGAGTGGGGGAGGGGCAGAGAGAGAAAGAGAGAGAGAGAGAAAGAGAGAGAGAGAGAGAATCCCAAGCAGGCTCTGCACTGTCAGCACAGAGACTAACATGGGGCTTGAGCTCACCAACCATGAGGTCATGACCTGAGCCAAAATCAAGAGTCGGATACTCAACCAACTGAATCATCCAGGCACCCTTCCCTGTGTAAGTTTTTCAATGCTCCTTTCAGGCTAATAAGAGCTAAGATTTCCATTGAACTTTTATGTCACCCAAAAGCAGGGTGGCCACTACATTTGCTATGATTTACTGGACTATTATGTATACCAGTATGGATTCAACCTGAAAATCTTTTTGGTCAATCACTTTTAAGCCATTTTTGCTTATTTTTTCTACAATCTGGTTAATTCCTTTTTATGTCTCTATTTTGACTAAATATAGGTAACATTACAACTAGTCATAAAAATGAATAAGTGAAGGATACTTTACAATTTATTTACAAGGCACTTCTTTTTAAATTTTTTTAATGTTTATTTGTTTTTGAGAGAGAGAGAGTGTGAGCAGGGGAAGGGCAGAGAGAGAGGGAGACACAGAATCTGAAGCAGGCTCCAGGCTCTGAGCTGTCAGCACAGAGCCCGATGCAGGGCTCGAATTCAGGAACGGGGAGATCATGGACCGAGCCAGAGTTGGGCACTGAACCGACTGAGCCACCCAGGCATCCCTACAAGGCACTTTCAAATGTTAGCCACTGTGACCCTAAACAGCCTCACTGAGACAGGCATTATTTACACGTTTATTTGAGGGCTAAGCAAAATGAGGGCTACTAAAGTGTTTAAAATGACACCAAATGGCAGACCCTAGTCTTCTAACTCTAAACCCTGTGGAAACACTCTATGTTCCTCTGTAAAGCATCAGGGACACTGATGGAAGCGCAATCATTTTTGTGAGGTCCCATACATTTGGGGGCTATAAGTTAAACATTTGCTCATTAATTTATTTGAAAAACATCAATTAATATACAAAACTGTGCAAGGCAATGAACTGGACATTAAAGAAACTAAAAAGATGTTTTTCATGGGAAAAAATATAGATCTAGAAAATAATCCAATGGAAAAAGGCAGAGTCTAGAGGTTAACTGGAGATTGCTCTAGGAATTCAGAAAAAAATCACCAATAACTCAGCCTTGCGATTTCAGGAAGTAATGCTCCCAAAAGTTGTAGTAGTCATTAAGGGTAAATAAGAATGCACCAGAAGAATGTAAAAACAAAACAAAACATACCAGGAAAAAGGGTCAGCATGCTGAAAAATGAAAACTTACTTATAATACGTAGGGACAAATGCATCATAATTAATTTTTACAAAATAATTTGCAAGCTGGCTAAGAAACTTGCCTTACATTATCCCCTTTTAGGAGCTGATATTTGTTTTTTCTGAATTTTAAATATCATCTTCTTTTCTGGTTTTCACATTCAGCTGAGAGTTTCTGGTTTGTGAATGAGTAAATCAGGATTTCATCCCAACCCTACATACCCTTCAGGTATTGTCAATATTTTGTGTTTCTAGACAAACAAACAAAAAATAAACCATGTAATATTTACTCATCCATACTGTAGGGAATATGGAGAAAGCAAATTAATATTCTGAGGTCTTCTGAAAGTAGTTATTTCAAGTTCTGGATGATTTTTTGAGAACACCCATGCCTCAGGTATACATGTGGGTGACTCCCTTACTTCCTTGAAGTATCTGCTCCAATGTCCTCATTTGGTGACACTGTCTCTATCTCTCAGATAAAACAGCGACACCAACACCCCATCTCAGCCCACAATTTCTTTTTTAAAATTTTTTGAGAGAGAGAGAGAGAGAGAGAGAGAGAGAGAGAGAACATGCACACGTGAGCACCAGCAGAAGAGGGGTAAGGGAAAAGGAGACATAGAATCTTAAGCAGACTCCACTCCCAGCCCGGAGCCCCATGTGAGGCTCCATCTCACAACCATGAGATTATACCTCAGCTGAAATCAAGAGTCTGACACTTAACCGATGGAGCCACCCAGACACCCCTCACTCCGCACTTCCTATTCACATTACCTTGCCTAATTCTTCCCATAATAAGTCTTTGATGTCTGACACATTATACTAAACCATGTACTTGTTTGGGCTCTGCCATCTTCCCAAGAGAATAGAAGCCCTATGAGGGCAGAGAACCAGTCAGTTGTATCATCTACGTTATACTCAAGAAATATATGTAGAATAATTAGGTGAAGGAATGGACGTATGTACATGGAACACACAGGGAAATGAGGGATTTTATTGTTATTATTCTTCATTCTTTTTTGTCATTTCAGAGTTCAGTAGTAGACTAGCCACCCTGAAATTCATATGATTCCATAAATTGTCAAAAAGGGGAAAAAAGAGGATGATTAAATTCTAAGTATGCTGACTTATTTATAGATAATAAAGGATACATCAATATCATTAGGAATGTCTGGGAAACTGTCTATAATTCTGACTAAACTTCAAATGGCCCCCTCAAAATGTACTCATTAAAAAAGTTAGTATTAATGTTTCACTTGTTAATAGTTGCATTTTTGTCAAGCATTTAAATGCTATCGCTACCTTAGAGCATTTATCGACATCAGCATGGAGCTTGTTCTAGAGGGCAGTTCCCAAGCAGAATTAATTTTAGTTGATTTTGCTTTCAAAGCCCCAGTCATCATGAATCCGGTGAAATGGAATGCCCACAGGAGCCCACCACCTATGACACAGCATAACTACGAATCTGAGCATTTGCACTGTAAACACTAGATTTTACATCACTGTGTCTCCTGTCTGGCTTTGAATGTGTTCTACCCTGCAGGACTATTAGGAATAACAAAAATGTTAGCACTTCACAAGCCAAGGGACAACTAACCTACTTAAATATATCTTCCCTTTGGACATCTAAAAAAATATGAGCTGTTAAGCAGCTGAAGTATCAGCACACAATGCAAGGAAGGGATTTCTGCAAGAATATGCACTTATAACAAATATTACTTTTCCCATCACTGCCTGGAATTTATGTAATTTAATTAACTTATGCTTCGGTGGTGTTTTAGAAATAAAGTGGTTCTGAGGTAAGCACTGGATAAGATCTACTTACCATTCCATCGTGGAAAAGTAGTGCATAAATCTGAGTCTTTCAATACAGTTATGCTTTAATACCAATTACTTTGAAAACTTGGGGGCTGTTTAATAAGTTTGCTATCTTTAACATAGTGATGGTCACACTGGGGGAAAAATGGGGTTTTCTTGTGAGTTTTGATATTGGGTTAAACTCATAGCATACATACATGCACACACACACAGATGTTTATATGTTTCTATATGGACATATATGCACATCTATCTCAGTGTGTATGTGTATTTTTTTAGGTATGCTATATAGGTAGAAATTTTTATTTGGGTCTAACATATAGATAAAAAGTACAAATATTAAAGTGTACGTTTTGATGGATTTTCACAAACTATGAACCATGACCTACATCCAGAAACAGAAGTTTATACATCCTCAAAGGTCCCTTCATATTCCTTTCCAATCACTAATCCTTACCCTTTCCCTGACAAATGTATCCATTATCCTGACCTTAGCAATACAGGTCAGTTGTTTTTTTGTATAACGTCCATTTTTGGAATCATATTTTTCTGCACAGGAAAGCAGTATAGTATAGGTAAAAGCTGTTCTCAACTCTACACAAGCTACTTGGCCTGAGATACTGTTATAATAATTAAGTGTGATTATTATAAGAATTAATATAATATATGTCAAAGCACAACAAAATTGTATAAACAATCAAATGTAGGCTTTATTATGATTCATGTTCCTTTTAATAGTCTCTCTAGTGAAGCTAAATTATTAGTGGATCTATTTTCCTAAAATTTGGCTTATGGCTAATAAGTAATGTATGTATTAAAAGCTAATATTCATGCAGGAACCTGTACTCTTTGAGGTAAGGGACTGTGTCTTATTCATCTCTATATTTTCCAGGGTTAAGAGGTATCTAAATCAGGGGCACCCGGGTGGCTCAGTCAGTTAAGAATCCCACTCCAGCTCAGGTCATGATCTCATGGCTTGCGAGTTCAAGCCCAACCTTGGGCTCTGTGCTGACAGCTCAGAGCCTGGAGCCTGCTTCAGATGCTGTCTCTGTCTCCCTCTGCCCCTTACCCTCCACTCGCACATTCATTCTCTCTCTCTCTCTGTCAACTATAAACATTAAAAAAAATTTAAGAGGTATCTAAGGCACTCATAGGTATCTCTAGTATCTAAGCCATTTACAGTAAAATCTAAGGCACTGAAAACAAAACATTTAAGTGGATGAGTAAGTGATACTAGAATAACATTAATGAGACCATATCAATTGCACCACATCTTAAATGAGAAAGGGCAATAGCTTTTCATGTTTAATGAACACTATGTGCCCAAATTTGCTCTAAATGTAATTAATGTATGGTTATTAATAAAAATACATTATTTTATTCAATCATCATAATAAATCCACAAAGTGGCCATTACTATTACCATCCCCATTTTACAGATGTGTATATGAGTCACAGAGTTACTAAGAGACACAACTAGTAAGTAGTGGATTCTTAATAGTAAAAATTCTATTCCTCCTAGTTAGGAATTCTATTTCTAACTACATTATATTAATATGCTAGGTAGGAATAATGTTGTCTCAAGGGCCATTACAGGGCATTAGAAACGAATCAAAATGTAAGTAACCAAAAAGATTAAGCAACTAAAAAAGGACAAAGGAACACAGCTCAGGCAGCAAACACCGTAGCACAAATAACCTGTATTTCCCTGTCTTGGGCTTAGATACATACCTAGAACCTGGTTTCAGGGCCAGGTTTTGCCCCCCAAATTGCCTCTGAAGCATATATGTCCACTCTTGGATGTTGAAAATCATTGCTCTCTAGAAATTTTTCACTCACTGAAATACATGGAGGCTCATTTTTTAAAAAAGTAGCCAATCCTGTAATCATAGCATCTTATCTGTCAGTTATTATCTCATTTGAAAGTGTACATGGTGCATCATGACACGTCTCAGTGACTCATGACAAAGCACTCTCAGAAATAACTGCATATGTAAGCAGCCTCCTAATTGCAGTATCCCTTTAGACTCTGGTAATTACAGTAACAAGTGGCCCCATTTGCCTTCACCGTCTAGCAATCACTAGATTGTTAGTCATACCAGTGGTCTTTTGAGTTTCTGGGGCGCCTGAGTGGCTCAGTCAGTTCAACATCCAACTCTTGATTTTGGCTCAGGTCATGATCTCATGGTAGTGACATGGAGTCCAAGGCAGGCTGGGTGTAGAGCTTGTTTAAGGTTCTCTCTCCCCCTCCACCCCTCCCCAACTTGTGCTTGCTCATGTGCAGGAGCATACACACACGATCTCTCTCTCTCTCTAAATATCAAATTTAAAAAAAAAAGTTTCAAAATTCTTCATGCACCACCAAGCATTCTGTTAACTGCCTAGAGATGATAAACAAAAATGCAAATGCACAAAAGCAGTGATGTCCAACAAGACTTTTTAAGATGATACAAATATCTTATACTTGGGCTAATAGAATAGCCACTTGCAACATGTAACTGTCAAGCCCTTGAAATGTGGCTGATGTGCCTGAAAAACTGAATGTTTTATTTTTATTTTAATTAATTTTAAATTTAAATTGGCACATGTGACCAGTGGCTATCCTATTGGTACCTCCCCATTCTTACTGTGTTTTTTTTTCATATAAGTAACCAACCTCTTCTATATTGTCACAAAGACAAATTTAAAGTTACGATGGATTTTTGGAGATTGGGAACTAAAACTCTATTACTTTTCAATTTGATTCCCACTTTCTATACTCCTCATGTCAACCAAGCAAACATAAATACTTTTTTTGAGAAAGAGTTGGAAATTTATGGGTCTTTTCTTTACTCGAAAACTGTCACATTTTTAAAGCATGTCCCATGCAGTTTATATTTTATAAAATTTTAAGTCATAATTATTATTTAATGTATATAATTTAAGTAAAGTGATACTAGCTGAAAAGGGCTTTATCTAAGTTTAGCAGAACAAAAATAGCTTTCTTCAGTGTGTTCTCTAATGGGAGTCAGTCTAGAATAAGCTTTGTTCTCATTGAGATCCATTCTTCAATTTTTTCTGACAGCCCTGATAATTAAATCAGGGGACCATCATGTTAATCAGCATTAAATGTTTTGATTATACTGATACATTTCAAGGTAGACAAGACATTCATGTTGTACTAAGACAACACAAAATGCAATGGAGCATTTGGCAGTTGCATTTATTTATCATCAGAATGAGGAATCTGGGTCATTCAGACTTCCAAGTGAATTTTTCAGCCTGAATGATCCATAATTGCTATCTTCCTTTAGTCAATCTAACGATATAGGTTTTGAATGTCCCTTCTCACTTTACCCACTGTTGTAAGGCAGGTCTATAATAATTCAGAATGGCACCATAGTATTCCATCAATTTTTATGATCTAGAAATACATTGATTACCCAATTAATAAACTGAATTGGGTTGTTGTTCAATTACTATTTGCCTAATTCCACTATAGTTACCATGACTGAAACAGAAGAAATATAGCAAGTGATTTCTTCTGCTCTTAATAAACTTGTGATGTTGTCTTAGAAACTTTAAAAATAACAACTTTAAAGAAATAAACAATTGTAAAAATTAGAGAAAACAAACTTTTCTATGAGAGCAAAGACTCTGTCTTTATTTTTCTCTCACCTTATCTTCAGTGCTTATTTTGAACCCTGGAAATTCATCACTCAGAAAGTATTTGCTGAATAGATGTTGAAGGAGTAAGCACTTAATTAATAGGATTCTACCTTAAATTTTAATTTCCTGTGATACCATTAATATTATTACTAATTACCATGTGTTCAGAAACAACACTCACACACAACCAAAATTTAGAATCTTTTTGCACAGGTTTACTGTGTTGGAAACTTTCACAGCCTAGCCTTCATCAAACTTCAAGAACTCATTTCTCATTTCACCCCTCTGTTCTCTACACCATTTCAGATTGTGAACCTAGGTCTGTAAATCTGATTTTCTCTTCCAGATCAACCTGCTTTAATTCCTATTAATGAACCTGAAATGATTCACCCTCCAACATCTCCTTACCTGCATCTCCAAATCCATAGTAAAGTCTGACCTATAATGGCCCAAATTCACATGTCTAAAGAATGTAGCTTTTATCATTTTTATTATAGTCATTTCATTCTTTCCCACTGGATTAGAAATGTCTTCCAGATGAGAGTGTTATTTTTTTTCTTATTTTATTAACTCATGAATCACTCACTCAACAATTATAGTTTAAGTGAAATTTAACAGTGGGTAGAATTGGACCTGGTCTCTACTATAGTGGAACTTATAACTTAGAATAGATAGTCACACAAATGAGCATGTAATTTCAAACCAAAATTAAATTGTATGAAGAAAGTACTTTCACTAAAACTTGCCAAACCTGGAAAAGGGATGTTTCTGAATCTTTCTGTCTGTAAGCAATGCTTGAGAAGAGAGAAAGTTAAGAAGTTTTATTTTAATTCTAATTTCAATGAAAATTTGTTCTCAAAAAATAAGGTGTTAATACATTTTTAAGATTATTATGGCTGCATAATAATGAAAAAAATAATAGAGATGAATATGAAGCAAAATAGGTATTAGGAAGAGAATTAGTTGATGATTTTTGTAATTAAAAAGGCAGATGGTGTTAGACTGAAACAGAGTGGTGGTTGTGGACATGAGCCTAAGAAAAAGTTGGAATGGGTTTTTGAAAGAAAACAATGAGGTTTGCTGGTGGATGGGATATGGCAGGTATTATGGCAGACTCACTTTGGGTGTGGCTACATACTTAACTTCCTAGTGCCTTCTTATACCCATCTGCTACATACCATGTGTCTCAACATTTGCTACATCTCCAGAGGGTCCCAATGTCTGCTATATAGTCGACATTCCAACATCAGTTCCAGTACCCAAAATTCATGCCTTCTCAACCCATTTCTTCCAACAGAATACATTTTTTTCTTGCTAATCACAGATAAATAGATCTTAGAAAGAAAAAGAACCCCTGTCCCAGGCCCAGCACACAGACTGCTATTGTCTAATCTAATACAGATATGACAATTGAATTGTAATTGGTTTAGTGGCAGATTTGGGGTGGTCACATGACCCAATTCCAGATAAGAAGATACAAGCAAATGCCAACTCATTAGGGATCTTAGGAAGGCTTTTGCTTTCCTAATGAAAAGCAACAATCTCAAAGGTCACATTTGTTTTCCTTGTTTTGCCCGTTCACATTTATATCAATTTCCTATGGCTTCCACAAAAGTTACCACAAACTTAGTGGCTTAAAACAACACAAATTTATTATCTTCAGTTCTGCACATCAGAAGTGTGACATGGAACTTCTTGGGCTAAAATCATGTGAGGGTTCCCAGGGGAAATCTGTTTCTTTGTATTTTCCCACATGGAGAGGCCACCCATACCCTTGGCTCTTGACCTCTTTTCATCTTTAAAGCCAACACAATTGCCAATTGGATCTCTCTCACTCTGTATCATTCCCACTGCATTCCCATCATCAGGTGTCCCTCTCTGAATTTCCTGACTACCTATTTTACTTATAAGTACCCTAGCGATTATATTGGGCCCACCCACATAATCCAGGATAATCTCTCCACCTCACTTTCCTCAATCACACCTGCAAAGTCCTGTTTGCTAAGTTAGGCAACATGTTCATAGGCTCTGGGCATTAGGATGTGGATGTCTTTGGGAATGGGCATTTTTATGCCTATCAGAGTGATTTTCACTCTTAGAATAAAAACACGATGATGCCTGAGAATGAAGTAGTCTGTCCACTTGGGACCATGAGACAACAAGCGTAAGAAAAAGACCACCTCCAAATGCAAGTTGTAACACTATCTGGCCCCTGAAGTGTTATTAGATGTATTACTCAGTGACATAGTGAACGTTCAGTTGGTTAAGCCAACTTACTTTTTTTTTAATGTTGTATCTATTTTTGAGAGAGAGAGAGAGCACAAACGGGGAAGGAGGGCAGAGAGAGAAGGGGACAGAGGATCTGAAGTGGGCTCTGCGCTGACAACAACGAGTAAGCTGTAAGAAACTCATTTTATGTCATGATCCAGTAGTAGGCCACAGCTTTTATTTTGAAACACATTGGGGCACCTGGGTGGCTCTGTTGGTTGAGCATCTGACTTTGGCTCAGGTCATGATCTCACAGTTTGTAGGTTTGAGCCCTAGTCACGCTCTGTCCTGATGCCCCGGAACCTGGAGCCTGCTTCAGATTCTGTGTCTCCCTCTCTCTCTGCCCCTCCCCGACTTGTGCTCTGTCTCTCTCTCTCTAAAAAATGAATAAACATTAAAAAAAAAAAAGAAAAGAAAACCTTGCCCTAAGAATAAAGATTACACAAATCTTTTTAAATCTAGTTTTCTATTTTCTCTACTTCACTTCAACTATGTAAACAAAGTAATGTTCACATTGAAATTCCTTGTTAAAAACATCATCTCTGAGCACTGAACTCCATAAACCTCTCAGAAGCACCTGATAATGTCATCAGCTGCTACCTCCAGAAGTTCCCCATCTTTGGTATTGAAGACACTGTTTTATTCTTCTCCTCCCTTTGTATTCTTTCTTATGATTGCCCTTCAGCAATCTGTTCCCTTACTTCAGTTACTGCAAAGCATTTTACTTATAAACATTTTTTTGACTAGGACCTAGGACAAGAACCGCATTTTACATCACAACCTACTACATACACATGCATAGGGCTAGTCTTTGGTTCTCAATGACATTTCTTTAGAAAAATAAATAATTTTTATGTGGATGAGGTGATTCCATTCCCATCATGTGCCAACCCCATCATATGCCACAGCCCATAGCCTTGCATCTTCTGAGGATTCACTCATCTTGAATAATTATTTAAACAGTTTCCTGCATCATTATTTTTTTCCTTTCTACTGTATTACCTCCTAAAGTTTTGTTCTTTTACATCTATCGAAAGAAGAAAACCAAGGATGAGGAGGAGGTGGCAGAGGAGGAGGGATTTCCTTAATTATGCATGGCTCTCCAGCTTTGCTCCAGTTCTCTGCTATTCTTAAGAGTTAAACTTCTAGAAAGAGTTATCTATTATCACATTTTCCACTTCATCACCTCCATTGTGTTTCCACTACTTTGATTGTACTCTAAGGGTCACTGCTGATTGGTTCATCATCATGAGCCAACTTTTGTCAAGCTATAAGCATCTAAATCCAATGGTAACTTTTCTGTTCTTGCAGTCCATGAGGACTTGGATGTATCTAAGAGTTTATCACTCCTTTCTATGTTAAAGACTTCCTTCTCATGGCTTCAGAAACCCCATCCTTTCCTTGTTTTTCTCCTAGTTACTGACACTCTCTCATTAACCTCACCTGCTGGTTCCTCAACACAACCTTGGCAAGGTCCTAGACTCTTTCCTAGATCCTTTACCCTTTTCTATGAACAAATACAGCCTCTTGAACCCATCTAATCTCTGAGCTTGAACCAACATTACAGGAATAGGACTTTCAAATCCAAACCTTCTTTCCTGAAGTCTCTCTGTAACTATGACTTGTATAAACTGCAGAAGACATCTCCACATAATATGGAATTGTAGAGGTGCACATAGTGTAAAGATAATCTTCTGAAAGTTCCATCTCCTAAATGGTAAAAGAAAAAGTGGGAGAGAATGAAAAACTTGCCCAAATTCACACTACTTGTCAGGAACAGAGTAGAGATGCCTCCAATCCAGCACCATCAGTTGCATGTGATTAGGATAAAAACAAAACAAAACAAAACACATTGCATACATCAAGAACTCCGAAATAAGTGTGTAAGATTTCTTTTTGTTTGTTGGAAAAGTCCAATGTTGGACAAGCCCCACTGAGTAGACTTCTGGAAATCCAAGCCCTGCAGTGAAGCTCATTCTGTCTCACACTGAGTATCACAGCTGAGGCAAAACTAAAGTTCTTTTAAGCTCTCCCAAATAATTCAATCTAACTTTTACAATTTCTTCTTTTCTCTCCCTGCTAACAGCTTTCACTGGACTGATGCACGTTTATATGTTCCCTAACCCGGTTATATTTCAGTTTATTGATTAAAAACTACCAATGTGATATTAAGTTATGACACAGGCATAATCACTTAGTAAATTATCACTTTTGTAGATAATCATCACTCCAGTGGCAGGCTCTCTTTAAATTATCCCATTAAATCATTGCTGTGCATTCAGAGCTTGCTGAGATTCAGATCATTTATGTAAATTTCCAAATCCTCAAGACTCAAAGCAGATTTCAAAAAAAAATATTTGGATTTTCAGTATAGGTTCTCAACAGAACTGTCTTCATTGACAAGCCTTTTATGGATCAAAGAGACACTGCAACCTTGACACTCAACATTTGAAGACTTATATTAACTATTAAATAGTGAATTTTCCACATAACAATTTTTTCTCTACTGAATCTTCATGCACTAATGTTAATCATCAGGATAAACAATTCAAAATGAGATTACAGCTAAAAATTGCAATGGCTAAACAAATTCTCCATGATCATGGGGATGACTCAATTAAAGCAAATTACAGCTGAATGCAGGACAGCAATAACGGAAATGGGGAAATAACAAGAGAAATTATCTGTATCAAAAACAAAGTTCCAAAGCCAAAATATTTAAGAGTAGTACAAAATGGTTTGGCTCAAGAACATAAACCAAATGCCAACAGTTTACAATTCCAATGATCACAAATGCCAGGTACTTTGAACACTTAGCATTTTGCATGCCAGATAGTTTACTAGGGAACACCAATTACATGAATGCAGGCTGTAGAGTGAACGACTACTGGTTTTATCTTCCCCATAGCAATACCCAGCTATAACTGCATGCTCTTTCATTCTGATCACCTCTAGAGAGCCTTTATTCTAAGGTTTCAGAGGGCTGAAAGAACAGATTCGGTGGACTTAAACTTCATTAAGTTTATAAGACAGATGTATAAGTATTTTTGTGATCTTTTTCCTAATGGATATTCTTGCACAAGGCAAAGAATTTGGCCTTACAGTTACTTTTATTATAAAAGGGAGGATTTTCAGGGAAGAAGCCTAATGCCCTTGTTTTATGCTAATAAGACAGAAATGACCATTAATCTTCTGTCACTTTCCTTCCTATGAGGGAGGGGGGAAAAGGCATGGCCCCCGGCTTCCTATTCTAGCTGATAGCAGAGGAGGGAGGGAAGAGAGAATTGTGCAGAAAAGAAAGCTTGCTAAAGTCCCACAGACACAAGCCTGGGTTCCTCTGGCAAATACTTTGATTTACTCTCAGACATTGAGTTTAGGACAGGACAGAAGGGACATCGTTTCCTAATCAATATTGGTTTGAAATGGAACAAGGTATATGGAAATGTCAGAGAAAAAAACAGAACCTGAAGTGGCTAAAGTGGTAAAAATGGTTAAAGAACACCAGAGCTGGGCAGGAAAGTGATAAAAAAAAGAAAAAAAAATATTCAGGAATGCTTGCAATCAGAAAAGGGAGGCTTCAGTATAGAACTGAGCTCAGTTCAGAATACAGCACGGACACGTGTAGATTCATAGCCCAGGAGCACGATGAAGGGTCAGTGGGAGGAAAAGCACAAAGAGAAAGCATCGGGGGTGAAAGTTTAAACACACCCGAAGGGCATGCTGAAGAGGACAGGGCAATCACCCCATCTCCTGGGGACGGTGGACAACGACGAATGTAATCACACACCGAGGGAATCAGGTATTGAGGGTGGGGGGGAATCTAGCTACACTGACTTAGCAAGATTCCTGCTACAAGTGGGTATTTCAGACCCAACAAGGTTAAGTGCCAAGGTTAAGGCCTAGAGCTCTTAGAGAAGCCTGACTAAGGTAGTCCAGGCGTCTTTTTCAGAATCATTTTGAACAAGGGAGGCAACCAAGCTGCTCTTCATCTCAACCTCCAAACATTTCCTTCCGTTTCAATCCCAGCCAGATTAAATATTTTCATCTTTGTGCCCAAACACTGTGGGTCACAAAAGGGATCTGTTCATTTTTTGACCTGTCAGGTAAATTTTACCTTCCACTGTTTATTTTCAGCACCAAATCTGTGTTCTGAGTCTCCGTAGTGGGTGAATCTACTTCATAGTCACAACCGATGACCTACACGTAAAGCTGTAGGAAGCACGGTTTCCTACTTCCAAGATGACTAGAAAGACGTTGCACTGACTTCATTCACACTCAAAAACAAAACTAGTTTTATGATTTTGTGCCAAGGTTTGAACTAAAGACATAATATAGCTTTCCCGTAATCACTGTCTATGAGGCTTCTAACCTCAACAATGAAGAATTTTGCCTGAATATTTGAATAAAATCCCATACTCTTCATGTCCTCACTTTGTTAAACCAGATGGAGCCCAAGTGTCTTTGGGATGTCTACCATTACAATAGAAAACATTGACTCGAGATTAGGTTAGTTTGAAATATTTTCTAAAGTAACTCAATTTTATGGGATCAGAATGCACTTGTAGTTCATGTTATGGCTATGGAGAATATGTATTTCTAATTTCTACTTGACAGTTTTTTTCCCCCCATCATAACTGAGAATCTTAATTCTGGGCCTGAAAAATTATACTATACAAATTTCCCTCAAAGCCATTTGGTATGAAACACTGCCCATTAGATGCAAGCTGAACATTTTGAATATATATTATTCATCTCTCCAGGGACAGCCTTTCTCAGTAGATCATAATTTAAACATCTATTACTACTGTGATTAATTGGGCTCCTCCCAACCAGTACCTGAAAAAAATGCAAAGAGCCACAGTAACACAATTATTCGAAGTTTTTATTTTAAAACTTTTCCACAAAGAAACCAAATATACAGTAAAGGTTACACAGCTCTGGCTGACAGACCTTCAGATGGATGGACCTATTACAGTCTATCCAAACAGGAAGGCCAGGTCACTCATTAAACCATGGTCAATAAAAATGGTGAAATGGGTTTTGTCCCAAGGACTGATGGCTGGATAGTTTGACAAAAGGACAGAGAAGAATTGTGAAAAACCAGAAGATCAATGGCTATTAATTTAAAAGCAACACATACCCTAGAATGAAACAGTTTATGCTGTTATGTGGGATAATTACCATTTCCAATTAGCTGACATTTCACATAGCTTTGGGACAGTAACCCTGGGCATCTAATCTTAGCCCTGCCTTTTGTCAATGATCTGGTATTGCTTCAAAGGCAAACCCGATACTTTGTGAGCAATGGCTTTCTTTGTCATAAATAGCAAGAAGTGCACAGAGTTCAAAGGAAGTTCAAGTGATAGACACACTTATGCAAAATATCTCATGTTAATACTTCCCTGAGTGAGTGAATATATTTTCCTGGCCATTTCACTAATAAGTATGGGCTTTTAATGCAATAGAGCAGTAGTTTTTTGTATTATGGTGATACTATAAAAAAACAGAAGGGGATTCGAAATTCCAATGTGCAGATTTCTATCCCATCAGTGTGTATAGAATTTACATAACTGCTTTCCCTTGATATATTGTAAAACTTAAATATTCACTTCCATTTACCCAATATGTTTGAAATTTGAAAGGATAATATTAATTGTAATTTAAAATAAATCAGCCATTTCCTATTTGAAAAAAAAAATCTGTAATTTGTTAAGAGAACATGTAATAATATTGAAAGTCATTTGTTTTGAAAGGCTCATTTGGCCAGAGCACAAGGCCAATAGTGAAGAGACATAGGTTTGATTCTAGTCTATTCTGAGGCCCATGTGATACATTCTTAGTTACCTAGCTCCCTAACAAATACAAGACACATATTAAAAGTTGGACCAAGGGAGAAACACAGTAAGAGAATGTAAATACCCATTTCATCCCATCACTGCTAAAACATAAAGCTCAAAGTCCATATCTCAGCTATGGTCACTGATCAGTACCATCATCTCTGTATTTGAGAGGTATTGAGACACCAGCAATAGCTGAAAATAGACCTTTGAACTATATCTTAAACATTTTTTATATCATAAAGACCTAGACGATGAAAGATCTAAACCATGTGGTATGTTCTTTCCAGACCACAATCCTTAGCATCTAGATGTACTGCTCTATTCTATGTTGTAAGTTTTAGAAACATCATGTATATCTATTTTTGATGTTTTTTTCTTAATTAGGCAAGTGACTATTAGTGTTTTATGTCAGTTTTTCCATTGGATACTATGGTTTAAATGTTTGTGTCCCCATAAAATTCCTATGTTGAAATCCTGACTCTAAAGTGATGGTATCAGGAGATGGGGTTTTGGGGAGGTGATTAGGTCATGAGGATGGAGCCCTCAGGAATAGAATTAATCCTTTTTATAAAAGAGATCTCACGGGGCAACCTAGGCCCTTCTGCCATGTGAGGTCAGAGTAAAAAGACAAATATCTAGGAAGCAGGCCCTCACCAGACACCACATATTTTGGTGGTGTCCACATATCCAAGCAGGCCTTGGATTTTGGACTTTTCAGCCTTTAGAGCAGTGAGAAATACATTTCTGTGGTGTATAAACCACGGTTTATGTTATATTTTATAACAGCTTGAACGGACTAAGACAGATACCAAGTGGAATTGTCTAGGAATGAAAAGCCAATCATAAAGAAGATGCTTTCCAATTTCATTGCCTTATTCACACAAAACTTCTGAATTGCCCTATTATTTTATATGCTTCTTAAGATTTTAATTTCACACCCTTCCGAGTCATGATTGTATTGTCAATTAAGTATGCCATTAACAAAATTGGAGACTCCTCACACATAACACTGCGGTACAAGTTAAATTAATACCATCTTGATAATGTCTGAAATGCTTCCACTTACGAGATCTGTCATACCACAGTCCAAGGAGTTGATGTTGTTTATCTGTCCCCTTTGTATTCATCTACAAAGTGGCAAGAAAGTAAAATCATGTGAAGTCAAAGAATTAAATATAGGTTAAGCCTTTTGTGTGTTGAAAAGTATTAATCCATGACTCTTCTTAGCCTTTGAACAAGTTGCACAGTTAGACAACTGGCAAGAAGAAAGGGCCCTAATAATCACAGAGAATCTTCAAGTGCACCAACTGACATACACTATCTAGTTATTCTTCACCACAACCCCACTAGCCTGAAATCTCAAAGCCAAGACACCATCAGTTTTGCTCAATGCTTTATCTTTAAGCAGCTAGCAAAGTGCCTAGAAAGAGAACACACTTTCAATAAATACTCTTGCAAAGGGAGGAGCAAGGGAGTGAAAAGAAAGTGAAATTGATATTATTATACTCATCTTAAAATTTTTTTAATGTTTATTTATTTTTGAGAGAGAGACAGAAGGTGAGTGGGGGAGGGCCAAAGAGAGAGAGGGAGACACAGAATCCAAAACAGCCCCCAGGTTCTGAACTGTCAGCACAGAGCCCGATGAGGGGCTCGAACTCACAGACCGTGTGAGATCATGACCTGAGGCGAAATTGGACGTTTAACTGACTGAGCCACCCATGCACCCCAATTATTATACTCACCTTAAAGATGAAAAAGGTGAAATAAAGAGAGAATAAATAATATCCTCAAGATCACACAGTGAAGAAGTGATAGACCCAGAATACAAATCCTGATCTGCGGGATTTCTACCCTAAAATGTTCTTCCATATCTATATAGATTATATTCCTTCTCATTTGCAAAACATTGCCATGATGTCTTTTTTTTTTTAATTTTTTTTTAACATTTATTTATTTTTGAGACAGAGAGAGACAGAGCATGAACGGGGGAGGGGCAGAGAGAGAGGGAGACACAGAATGGGAAGCAGGCTCCAGGCTCTGAGCCATCAGCCCAGAGCCCGACGCGGGGCTCGAACTCACGGACCGTGAGATCATGACCTGAGCTGAAGTCGGACGCTCAACCGACTGAGCCACCCAGGCGCCCCATGCCATGATTTCATTCATGCTAACCACCAGTTAAGAGCATCACAATTACCTGGAATGTAAGTTGGAAGAGAAAAATTATTGAACAGATATGCTGCCAAAATATTTCTGCCTCTTTCATTTTCTGTAGTAACAGAACTGCCTATGGTGGAGAGGTCGGAACTGGTGGGCACTTAGTGCATCCTCCAGCCCCACATTCAGAGTCTCATGAGGGGTCAAGCATATAAATACCAGAGTTTCTTTACTGTGATCTAACACACAGATATTCTCACAAATCTTCACTGAATTCATTGTTTTAGATAATCAATTACTTGTAAAACTGTTTTAACATGTCAGCAAAAGAACTCATTAGCACCTGCAACTCCTTGAAATTCCCCCAATTACTCGACATATATCACTCTCTGCCAGTCAATTAACTAGGTTTTCCTGCTCTGACTGAATGCAGTGATCATCCTTTATTGTCAATGCAATCAAAGGTCTCCAAGGTTCCAAGTGTGGATGGTGTATATATAAATAGGGAAAGATGAGTAACAGAATGACTTCAAAGTGCTCCCCTGGAGCATCCCTTTCTGTTCTGGTGCTCAAAAACTGATGACCGCTTCCACCTACATGCTGTTGCTCACGGGTGCATTTTTCACCTTCAATTTCATCTCCAGATTGGACCAGAAATGCCTTCACTGATTCTTGTTAGTAGAGCTCAGAGTCTGGTATATTCAAAAATATGTCAAAAAATACCATCAAAGAAAATAAAATAAAAACAAATAAGGGAATGTAGACAAACTAATAAATAAGTTTAGCTTACAAAACACATGTTTCTGATCCTTCCTTTATAACTTACCTATGGATCTCATTTCCATAGCCCTTTCTACACTCTGGCTCGGAACACTATCTGCCCATTAGCTCCAGTAAGCCTTGGCCACCACTGAGAGAAGTATGCCAGCCCAAATGCAGGGAGGGGCGCTCCTTGAGCTTTTCATCACACAACAGTCTCACTTTCCTACCTCTTCAGAGGCAAAATCAGGAAAGAAGTGTCTTGTTTGCCAACCTGTCTCCCTCCATTTTAATCTCTCATCAAAGGAGCTTGCTTCTTCCACATGACTGGTAGATCTATACAGTTGATAAAAATAGATGCTCTTGGTCAAACTTATAACATCTAGAGGGCCAAAGTAAGTCCTCTTAAACCCCTTAAATACATAAGAACTCTGATATTTACACACACATGTCAATAGGATGTCCTGTGTCACTGTGAAGGCTGAGCTGCATAATCAGATTGGCTTTCAGACCTATAATAACCAAAATGCCTTTTTTTTCCTTCCATTAATGTGGTATAAGAATGATTGGAATAAGAAAGCTACTGCTCACAGTGGCAAGGCAGGAATGTGCTGAACAGAGAGGTCAGTGAGAGGCCAAACGCATTAGCCTCCCATATCATGCTCCTTGTATCATTATTTGCCTTTTTTTTTCTTCTCAGAATTTTCTCTCTTCTTCTTCCCAGATGTTTTAGGGCTACAGTCAATCACATCCAGGTAAAATAAGAAAATGGATAGAACATACAGTTGGAAGTCACTAAGTTTATAGAATATGAATTTGAATCACATGCAATCTGCTGTGAAATATAAAGGGACTTACTGCAGCCAGAAAGGACAGTAAGTGTACATGTGAATATTTTCTCTGTTGTACAATAGGCCTCTTTTTATGGAAGAATTTCATATATATTTATATCTATTCCCTCTAATTAAAATAAATCCTTAATCATGCCCCATGGTAGAGGGAAAAAAAATGAGTGGGCTTAATGATTTAGTTCAAGCTCAGGGAAAATGGCCATTTAAAAACCATTAGGAGATCAAAGCTCATCCAGTGCCAGAATATCAGCTTTTATTTAGAACTTCAACTTATTTCTGATAGTTCTCAAATATGGACTATACTGCTTATTTACTTTTAATATTCTTAGACACTTTCCCATGATAGACAAGGAATAGAATTTTGATATTTAAGTATGAGTTGTGAGCAGAAACATCCACTTTACTGTGTGTTCCTATGTGACATGATTCTAAGGAGACAATGATAAAACTTGAATATGTGAATTATTACTTTTAGTATTATACATATATCCCCTCCAAGAAATTCCCTTCCCCTTTACTATTAATTATAAATTCAGGACTTTCCAAGTGATGCAGAAAATAGGGTCTTAATCATAGAAGTGAAGCACAATTTAATTCAACAAATATTTACTCAGTGTCTACCATTTATTACAATGCTTCACAAAAAGCCTGATTGTACAGACATGATTTAAACTCTGAAATGACTTAAAATTGTACACTTTCAGTCAGCAATTACATAATGTGGAACAGATAGAAAGAGCCCCATAAAAGTCATTAGGAGATAAAGACTCCAGTCTTTGGCATCCTGTTCACTGTTTGAGAGGGTTTGGATAAATGATTGCGCCTTTCCTGCTCTTTGCTTTCTCATCTATAAAATAAATGTTTGAACTAGTCAATCTCCAAATCCCCTTTCAACTTTCATATCCTGCGATCAGGTAACACTGTAGTAATGACATGAAAAATGGTAGAGAGGTTTAGAGACATAGGGAACCTTATGATAACCTATTTGAATGTGCAAATAATGGAAGAATTCCTGTGACAAAATTACAAAATTAGTAACAGCTGTTTATTCATTTAAGTTATTACATGTATGTTGCCAAGTCCTATACACCTTGTCCTGTGTCAGGAAAATCAAACAGACTAAGACATGAAGGAACAGTTAAGTAGACCATTTCAAGGCAGAGTGTTAATTGTGTAATAGAGATAGGACGCTATGAGCACATTCCTAAACCACACAGTGAGGTCATGAAGAAGGCACTCTGGAGCAGTGATGCCTGAAACAAATACAGAAGGAACAGCAAGGGGAAAGTGGAAGGCAGCTTTTCTAGATAGAAAGGGCATGGCTACAGAGTGACACTCAGTGCTTTGCATAAAACCATGATGAGGTATGAGTAGCCAGACTGCAAAGATGCAAAAAAGTGAAGGTACTCACCCAATTCTGCTGTGTCCTTGCATCAAATGACGTGTGTGTGTGTGTGTGTGTGTGTGTGTGTGTACATGCGTGCATGCATATCATTATTCCTACCCATGCAAAAACATGATGTAAGAAATTTAGTTAAGCACCTTCTTGTACAAGTATGGAGAATTTACTTATGTAAATAAAGCTAATTTCTACACATACTTTCCAAATGATGCTGTACCACAAGTTCCAATTTATTTATATCCCTGTCTCCTTTCAGAGTCTAGGAAATCCCCAGCTCATGTCTATTTACCTTCTTTCAGATCTGACATTTTTGCTTACCCAATGCGGATGAGCACAAATTGACAAAGGCAAGTGGCTGCTACTCCCCATACCTAACAGGTTCTCCACTCTTGCATTCCAAACAGCCAAGGACAAGTCCTAGGGTGAGACAGATGTTTTCTATACCCCATCTCACTTGCCAAACATCTTAAACACACCTCCTGTGAAGTGGCAATTTGTTGTTTGTATATTTGTTTCCCTCAAAGGAAACAACAGCTTTGTATTCTCCAGTTTGTATGACCCGGAATCTTGTGTAGATGAATCCTTGAATCCCTCTTTAAGTCAGCCAATGCATTAGCTGACTCCCCTGGCTATGGTGCTATTTTTTCCTTTAAGAGGTGGATTTCATGGTATTGCTACCATTTCATAAACACTTAAACTCTTTTTTTATTTTAAGGATATACAGAGAAAAAAGTGGGAGAGTTAACTTAGAAACATTAATTTGTGACAGAGGAATAAACACTGAGCTCTCTGGCCCCGACACCTATTTCTTTTTATTTGTATTGAACTCGACTTTGAGTTGAATGTATCATATTCTAACTTATGTGTGCATCTCTCTCCAAGGTACATCAAGGCTATTTAAAGCTCTTGCCACTGACAGCTGTTTAAACTGCACAATCTTTCATCATTGAAAAGTAGCATTGTTTTTAAGAATATTGTCCAGAATTTTCTTTGGTGTTCTCAGAACTAAACCCACTTGTAGGAAAAACTGAGTAGCAGTGTGACCCAGCAGTTTAAAATAGGACAATGGAGTCAAAGTCCTGCTTCTTCTACATACTTTTACAGTTTGGGGATGTTGAGTGAGTTATGTTACATCTCTGAGATTGTTCCCTCACCTGTGAAATGGGAACTACATAATAGAACCTGTATATTTTGTGTGTTTATAAGAATTAAATAAAAGAATGCACAAAATGTGCGCAGAACAGTAACTGATGTGTAATAAATGCTCAATACAGGCACTTACTAGACTATTATTTTCTCTACAGTCCTGTACTTAGGAATAAGCGTATGTACCTAAAGGAAAAATCTAACCAGACTCATCTATAAGCATAAACTTCTATTTCTGTAGGCCACTGTATGGAGATTTCCAATTTGACTATTCAGTAGTCATTCTGTGCTTACTTTCATTCTTAAGGTGGACGTGAGTATATGTCCATGATTCCTTCCCTCACATTGTCTTAAACGACACCAGTAATGTCTGAAAAGCTAGGAGATAAAGTTGAAATGATTCAAGGTCTTTATTAGCTCTCTATGCAGTCTTGCAATGTTCAAACAACTTCTGAGAGTTTCTTCAAAAGCCACTTAAGAAAGGCTTGCTCACATATCACATCACAAAGCATTATTGACAGATGAAAACTGGAAATGCTGCCCTACTGTTGGGAAATGAAGGCCTCTTTCCTCCAGCTTTTACTAGAAAGGACAGCCAGAACAGTGTGAAACCTGTTTAGCATGGTGGGTACCAAACCTTTAATTAACACCTCATATTCAGTACCCTCTCAATTGAATCAAAACGCAACCTGCCTCATTTTCAAACAGGACCATACTCACGGAAAATTTGGAATTTACTCAATGGTGTTTATACCTCTTTCTTTCTTTCTTTCTTTCTTTCTTTCTTTCTTTCTTTCTTTCTTTCTTTCTTTCTCTCTCTTTCTTTATTTTTATTTTTATTTTTATTTTTTAACTTTAAACCAGTATCTTACAACCAGGGACTATAGAATTTCCAGGTTCCACCATTCTACTGTGGGCCACTCTTAAACCTTCATGGACACAATGATCAAGTTGTAGCAACATAAAACTATCATTTTTTTTTTATTACTCCATCATTGGCTTTTGATTAGAAGAGAATCAGCTATGATCAAAAGCCCTGGACATTACTGCTTCCATGAAATATATATTTTAATGGCACTGTAAGATTATATTTACCATAAATAGTATACTGAAAGATAAGATCAAAATCTCAAGTGATATGTTATAAACCAGGGTTTTAATACTATATTCTTTAATTCACACGATAATGGTCTAAGACTATTTAGAGATGTACCCTATGTATAAATTTTCTTTGCAAGTAAACAAGGAGATGAGTCCTTACCGCTTGATGGGGTGATTTTATATATAAAAACTAGAAGTGACTCAGAATTCTGTTATCAGTCTAATGCTCATTTTTGGTATCATTAAAATCAGTTTTCTAGGGCAAATTCTGAGTCAGTTTGTCTGATATGCAGGCTATTTCACCACTGAAATTATCCTACAGGCCACACAGGGAGATCTATTTAAGATGAAATGTTTTTTTAAAGATCATCATAGGGCTAAACTCTTGTAGTAAAATCCCCTTTGATATAGGTTTAGAACTCTTGGGATTTTATTCAGCTCTTGTGCAAATGCTGAAATAAAATCAAAATGACTCTTGGAGGAAATAAAACAACAACAGCAGCATTTTGCCTGAAGGAACCTCAGTGATTCAGCTCATGTGGAAATGATGTGGCCATCCACCCATCCACCTCAGGAAAACAAAAACAGAACAAAAAGCAAACAGAAAACATGGCTGGGTTTTCAAGTTTTAAAGTGAAGTGTTGACTCTATATGAGCTTATTTAATTTGTAGAGTATATAATATATATACCCTGAGTATACCTGATGACAAACTCTCAAGTCAAAGTATACAATCAAATTGCTACCCAACTTCGTCTCTTTTTCTAGAGTTTCTATTCCACCCATTGTGAGATTATTTTATCACAACCATTATTCTGACAGAATTGCCTGAACGTTAGAACAAGTAATTGCATAAAAAATTCTTGCACATGTTATAAAACCATAGTTATTCAATAACATATGCATTTGTACGTGTGTTCCATGTCTCAAATAAAGGCTCATGTGGGAAATTGATCGCATGGTGAATTGCGTTTGCCCTTTGAAAATCTGACAGCATTTGCCTCCAAAAAGTAGAAAGATTACGAACGCTGGCTTCCTTCGTGTTGGTTATTGGGATACACGAGTACGAATGTGCTGACACAGTCATGTTACTAGTCATTGTTATTAGTATATTTGCTTCTTTCCATTATGTTTATTTTTAACATATATAATATTTAATATATATAATGTTTACACATATAAAGATTATATATAATCTCCACATCACTGTAATCTTCCTCAATCTTGGGTAAAATATAGGGCATGAACAGAAAATATATATATTGGGTGTAATTCTAATTCTATCATGATACACTATGTAATTAAATGCTTTAATGTGATCTTAAACAATTTCTGTTACTATTATGAATGCCATGTTGAATAAATCATGCGGTATGTAACTTCAAACTCCTCCATGGTTTTAAACTTAAAAACTTTTCTACCATGGTGTATTGGGGAGGATGTGTATTACATAACTCCAGAGGTGCCACTAATTTCACAGTCTAAGTAAGTAGCATCACTTGGGGTTGACCCACGCATAAGCTGACTGACTGTTGGCGTATTATATGTAAGCGCATATTTCTCCAAAGAAACTCAGTGGAGTTGTAATGTATTAAGGTGTTCTTGACTACAAATCCATCACTAAACTGTGTTAATCATGGTGAAACTGATGGGAAATAAATGCAATTTCCATTTATTAAAATTTCTCTCTTTGTTTCAGATTGATGGATAAAGTAGAACCTAAGAAGGCAGATTCTTACTAAAAATTTATAGATTTTGTGATTTATTTACCCATAAATTTATCCCATGACTCTATAAACGTGTTTCTGCAAAATCTATCTACAATAATTTGGCACAAAAATATGGAAATTTTCATGGCAGACATAAAAGATGGACTCATTAATTAAAACTTAAGAAGGTATTATTTGATATAATTGGTTCATGTGGATCAAGTAGGCCATAAGAAATGTATAAAACTCAGGATTTGAAGTAAGATATATAAGGATTTGAAGTAAGTTGTGGTGGCTGTAGGAGGGGTAATGGAAATATCTCGGTTTCTCCAGTCAGATCCAAGTGATAAATTATACAACTTTGTCTCATTTACCTGTGTAGAACATGGGTAACACCAAGACCTTGCTCACTCTGCAACCTTAATTCGAATGATACCTGCAAAGGAGTCAGCTCTTCATGGCATAGAATTACTCCCATTCCTCCTTTGAATTTAAAATGTAACAAAAAATAATAGATAAGAAACAAAATGACAGCTCAGTGTGCAGAAAGCAGACATCTCTTCTTCCTGAAAAAATCCTAAATCTAATGAACTGAATTGCAAAATAACTTGAAATTTTATTTTAAAACTGCACCTTAAAGTACTGGAAACTTTGAAATAAAAATGAGACATTTCATAGATTAAAAAAAGCTTTCTGTTTTATAATTAGCAAATATTAGTTATGGAAAAATATCTGTAGAGATATTAAATATAAATGAGGAGAAATGTAAATAAAGATTACTAAATATTATTTGGTGTGCTTTTGTTAAAAGAATGTATAGCACAATATCCTGTAATTGAGCCCTTTTAAAATTAAAAAAACAATTCCTCCAAACCAAGATTATTTAACATGCAAATATAGTTTGAAGATCACAGTAGTTTTGTCCTAAAGCAATAAAATTCCCCTCAAGGTGCATTTAAAGCAGATGCTAGTGAGTGATGAAGTAGGAGTAAGAGAGTCTTAGCCATGAGAGATATGCCAACACTTCCGTCTGCCCGAGGAAAATAAGGCTGAAAGAGGTGAAGTGTTTTGCCCAAGAAGAGAGGTAGGTCCTGACAGATCAGGCAGCTCATTGACTCTTTGTTTGTAAGGAGCCACGTGGGCATCTGATTGTCATTGTATGTGCCACAGGGAACAGCATCAGATGCAAGAAAAATAAACTAACATCTATTAAAAATCCAATGTCCTCTTTATAGTCATATTTGTCTTATAAAACTTAAATGGTGATGCAAATATTAGGATAATTTTGATGTTTTCCTCATGCAAATCTGGCTCGTTTGAAATTCCCAGTAAAGCTGTAACCCTGAGCCTTTATTCTCTGAACCCAAATTGGTTTTGGATGGCCGTGGTGCAGGGCTCTGGTACCACAAATCAGGAAACAGATGTACTCCAGAGTATGACCTTCATCGTCACCATGTTTTCTGAAAGATGCCGTGTATTACCTTATTAAAAAAAGAAACTAAACTACAAAAACAAAAACAAAAAAACACACTTTCTTTTGGGGACTTTACCCAGTCCTGTGACTGACAATATCATCTACACCAGGAGAGAATTATTTACCCAGTTCAGATCTTCCCTAGAACTCCAGACTCCTAGATCCAATGGTCTACTATCTCTCTCCACAGGAATGTTCAATAGGCATCTCAAATTTACCATTTCAAAACAAAAACAAAAACAAAATGTTACTGCTCATTTCTCCAAAAACTGCATCTGTAGTCTGTCCACACTAATTTCAACGCTATCTTCCAATTACTCAAACCAAAGACCTGCGAGTCACCTGGACTCATCTTTCGTACTCCACATCTCATCCATTGTCAAATCTCTTAGCTTCATCATGGATTGATTCTCACCACGTTTCACCACCCCTACGGACATCATCCTGGCCCACTTCACCATCATTGCCCACCTGGCGTGCTATAAAGCCTCATAATCTGTGTGTCTGCCGTGCACACTGTGGATTCTCAATGAGAAAGCCCAACAAAATGATCCCATGAAAATGTATACCATATCACATCCATCTTTTGGCTCAAAACCCTCCAATGGTTTCCTATGCCAATCTGATTAAATGGCCAGTGTTCACTCTCACTTGCAATGCTCCATACAAACTGATGTGTTGGTATTGCTCTCACTGCATTCCCTGATTGTTGTCTGGTCCTTCTTTCAGGTCGGGCCACACATCCAGCTGCCCCTCAGACATCTCTGGCCCCCAAACCACTCTCCTTGCTCTCCCTCTACCCCTCTCATCCCTCTCTGGTCTGTGCTCAAATATGACCTATCCAGTGAGGCCTTTGGTCTTAGGCTGCTAAGACTGCTGTAAGAAATTAGCATAGTGTGGCTTAAACAGCAAATATTTATTTCTCACAGTTCTGGAGGCTAACAAATCCAAGTTCAAGGTACCGACAGATCTGGATCTGGGAAAACTCCTCCTGGTGCGCAGATGATTATCTTCTGTTTCCTCACATAATGGTGAATACTAAGATGGAGCAAGCTCTCTTGTTCCTGTAAGGATGTTAATTCCTTCAAGAGGGCCCCCACCCTCAAGTCCTAATCACCTTCCAAATTCTCAATCCCCAGGTACCATCACAGTGGAGATGAAGGTTTCAACACATGAATTTTGGGAATCACAAACATTCAGCCCATGGAACCTTCCCTGACCAGTCTATTTAAAATTAAACTCTCCCATTACCCACACTGTCCCTCCTTTTCCAGCTTCATTTTTCTTTTTATGCCCTTCATCATGCTGGTATATTTTAATTATTTTTTTTGTTGTTGGTCTCTCTCAACTATACCAGAAGCTCTAGGACGGCAGGACCTTTTGTCCATTTTATTCATTCTTTTCCTCCTCCAGCCAAAAGCAGGGCCTGACCCACAGGAGAAGCTCAATACATATTTGTTAAATCGATTAATAAGTTTCTCTACTCCCAAGAAACCCTGTCATTAATTTTCCAATTTTCTTTTCTGTACTTTTGTCTTAGCATCTTTCCTATATATTCGGGTCTAAAGAAAACACATTTTACTTGCATTTACAAAATCTAAAGTTTACAGGACTTATTTTTTATTCTCCTTGATGTTTTCGATTGATTTTCACGAAAAGAAGAAAATGCTGATCTCTACAGCCAAGCGCATTGGAGAAAATCTTACTAGTCTGTTTGTAAGACCAATTGTTTCCTCCTCTGCCACGTCTCTAAGTTTCGCTCATATTTCAAAGTTCCCCAGCCAGTTTCCTGAGCTCTAATACCTTCCTGCTATACATCTTCTGCCTCCTAGAAGAAAACACATTTACTTTTGCCACCCTGGGATCTGGAATTCCCTACTGCATCTTTAGAAGTTTCTATCTAGAATCTAGGATTCTTGAGGTTTCTGTTCCTAGGTTAACACCTTTTTAAATTTTGCTTAGACACATACTCTAATATTCCTATCCTACCTCAATTCAGGCTTTCCACCTTCTTGGTCCTATTTCCCCAAACACTAGCCAGTCTTCAAGACCTAGTTCAACTGGTCCTTCTTCCAGCAATTTCCAATTATTCCAGATAACGTTGATAATTTCCTTATTGGAATAACTACCATTTTTTAGTGTAGGACATAATTGAGCATTTAGTTGTTCTTTAGTTTATAGGCTCCTTGAGCACTATATAAAAATGCAAATTTCTTCAATATCTTCTGGGACATGTAGTCTTAAAACCCAGTGATTGTTTTTTATTCATCTGACATATAACAAAGTGCCAAGCATCTATTGGCCACTTAAGTTGCCCTTGCAGAAAATGAAAAAGGAAAGAAGGAGGGAAGGAAAGGAAGGAGAGAGGATAAGAGGGAGGGAAGAAGAAAGGATCTAGTTTTAGTTTTTGAGTTCTGTGCTTTGGGGAATAAATATATTGCCTTGGGTAGTCCACAATTTGTTTGCTTTTGAAAATGCATGGACCTAGTGAGGAGACACAAAATTAACAAATAGCACATTAAATTTGAAGGATGTTGAGATAAAAATATGATGCCAATTGTGCCCTTTGAATGTGCAAAGTAAAAAAAAAAAGTTACTGGTAATTGGTATCATATAAATGTAATTGAAAAGCAAGTATTTTACTGTGCTATTGTGTTATTATGGCATGTTCAGATGGAGATTATAGGATAAACCAAATTAAGATTGTTTATACTCAAATGCTTTATTCATAATAAATGATTTTATTATACTACTTCTCCTAAAACTACTTCAAATGTTTTTTTTTCAGAAATGTGTTATTGAAATTCTGCCAGTTGCTGTACTATGTGGTAGAAATGTAAATATATATTTTAAATGTGGCCTTCAACTTCAAGGAAATCATAATCAAATGGGACAGATGCATTTATTTCCTATTTCTATACTATGCTTTCTCTTTAAAAAAAAAAAGCTGGAGTTCACTAGACACTTTAAGCTAGACAAACAAAAGGGAGAAAAGAAGTGGAATTATAGTTTTTAAATAATAAAGGCAGCTTGTGACACAGGTTATATATTAAAATAGTCACAGAGAAGATGTATGTATGTCATAGGACTGACAGAGCATAAGGGTAGAAAATTATTAAATAAAGCAAAGGCAAATTTAAGAAATAATATATGCATTCAAAAGAACATTTTAAAATGGTAAAAAATTTGGTGCATCCAGCCTGTCTATTCCCTGCAACAGATTTCTCATTTGGCCACAGTGAACAATCGTCCAGCTGTCAGGGGAAAATTTGTCACATTTGGACCAACTTCCTCTGTGCCAAGAACAAGGTCAGAAGTAAAGAAAAGGAATATCCTGTCACTTATTGGATTTGACAGTAAATTACTCTTTGATGAACAGATGGACTTCAAGTGATTTAAATTCATAATCAAAGTGTAATCATGAGGAACAGTGATTTCGAATCTTTTGTCAACCCATCAGTGAAGGACATACCTTGAACACAAGTCACCAAATCCTGTCTGGCTCTCTAATCAGAGCTTACCCGCCATCATGTAAAGTTTGTCTGTGTGCTACCAAAAATTAGATGGACAGTTATGCAAGTGTGTGAATCATTTTTGTAGCATCTTTCCTATGTAAACTGAAAATTATGTTTCAATAGGATGTGGGCACTAAAAAGCAAAAGCTATAGCATTTTTTGAAAAATTCACTATTTTAAGAACAAAATATACATTAGTAAGTATGCATATATGTAAATGAGCTAAACTACAAGCCTTTAAATGATAACATTAGGGTGGGCGGGTTAATAACAGCAGCGGCATTCAAATCTCCTAAAGGAGGCACCCACGAAGTATGAGGGTCTTTCAAAGTCGGTGTGTGTAAAGTGCCTAGAAAGTGCTCAGTATATGCTCTCGTCATGTGCTTATTAACATGGTGGTGGTGATGACACTAACGATGATGATGAAAAATTTGGTATAAATATGCTGACACACGAGGAAAGACTGTCTAAATGTAGCTCTGCCATCCATTTATCTACAGACTCACAACTCTTAAATCACAATACGGTTTTCCTTTCTCCCTATTCTCTTTTTTTCCTTGCATCTTCCCTTTTCTCTCTCCCTCCCTCCCTCCCTTTCTCTTTTCCCTACTTTCTTTTATCAAACAATAAGTAAATGCCTACTATGTGTTAAATAATATGCTATACGGCAGAGAGATAAATAGGTACAACAAATGCTCCCTAGCTTAAAAGAAAATATAGACCAGAATATTGAATTAGGCATGCAGAAAATCCAACATAATAACAATTTATAAGTGGCACATAGCTACAACAGAAGTTTTCTATTTAGAAACTTTGCCTATATGAACATATGCTCCAAAGTAAATTGGATTGTCTCAATATAATGTTTATGAAGATGGACTCATTCTTTTAATTTGTGCAAGTACTTTGAAGGACTGAAAACTTAAACCTCTCTTAATCACATTAGATTTGGAAACAGCAAGTCAGTACAGCATATAAGGCACAATACAGGGCAGAAGAAAATAATAGTTCTGTGTGGGATGACATAACGATAGGCAAGATGTCATTAAGAGAAGAAGATATTGTTGTTGAATCTTAACAGATAATAAAAGCAGAAGTTTGGGGTGAGAAGAGAGATGAATGACAGGAACATGTAATCAGAGAGAGTAAGCACAATTACACAAATAATAAAAAGCCCGTGAGTAACCCATTTGGCAAGGATGGAGTCTAGAGCTCATGGGAGATAAACTGGCTAAGCTTGAGTTAGAGGTGCAGATATATATATAAGACCAAGTTACGGCAGCCCCTGTATGGACTTGGACTTTATCCTATAGTCTCGGGAGAATTCTTCAAGTGTTTTAAGGACAGAGGTAGCATCTCCATATTTTGTAAAGACCACTCTGATAATATAAAGCTGTGATTCTCAACAGGGGACAATTTTGCCCTTGAGAGGATATATGGAACTATCTGGAGATAATTGTGATGATCACAACTTATGACAGGGAGGGGTGCTGCTGGTATCTAAAGGGTAGAGATGATGCTCAATATTTTTTTAATGTTTATTTTTTAGAGAGAGACACAGAGCATGAGTGGGGGAATGGCAGAGAGAGAGGAAGACACAGATCTGAAGCAGAATCCAGGCTCTGAGCTGTCAGCACAGAGCCCAACGTGGGGCTTGAACTCACAAACCGCGAGATCATGACCTGAGCTGAAGTTGAATGCTCAACAAACTGAACCACCCAGGTGTCCCTGGCTCAGTATTATTTAAATGCACAGAGCAGCTCCCCCAGAAGCAGTTTAGCTCAATCTGTAACAATACTGAAGTTGAAAACCCTTATGTAGAGGACCAACTATGGGGGTGAGATGGGAACACAGAAAAAGAATACAGAGAGAAGAGTTTCAAGATGGGAGAAGATGAGTCCCAAGGCATCAAAGAATTTAAGTAAGAGAAGATGGAAGTGAAGGTGGGTGGGAAGTCCTACAAAGCCCCAGGCTCAGAAGCTCTTGCATTTAACTTTCTGCTTTAGTGATGCAGAAATTCTTAGTTATTTTTTTAAAAACAAGTCCACATTTTCATACTGCACCAGGCATTGCCAGTCCTAGGTGTAGGATTTTGGAGCTGTTAAGGAAGATGAAGGACAGCTGCAAGGGTACTGAAGAAAAAAGGAAGGAAACTGAGCTATGGCTAGGCTTGAGGGGAACTGTTATTAGCTAGGAGAAACAGGAAGTGTGGGTTTTGGGGGAAAAGATAATGAGCATAGTTTGATACATACTGATTTAGAGTCACCTATTGTATATTCAAGTAAAACTATGCAGAAGAAGACAGCATCCTGAAGGTGTGAGAATCTTAGGAGCAAGGTCACCTCTATGCCACATTCACTAATGTTAAGAATCTAAATTCTATAGTAGAGAAAAAATGACCTACAATGATATGACAGTCAGTATCTGGGAAAAATCAACTTTTGGCTAATGTAAGCACTTTAATGTCATGATATAGGGTTAGTAGTCATATGCTTAGTTCAAAATGCACAATGATTATTTCATCCTTTTTGAAGAGATTAAAATATGATGACCTTTTCTATAAATCAAAATGCACTTAAATTTTTTTTTTTTTTAACATTTATTTATTTTTGAGACAGAGAGAGACAGAGCATGAGCAGGGGAGGGGCAGAGAGAGAGAGGGAGACACAGAATCCGAAACAGGCTCCAGGCTCTGAGCGGTCAGCACAGAGCCCGACGCGGGGCTAGAACTTACAGACCGCGAGATCATGACCTGAGCCGAAGTCGGACGCTTAACCGACCGAGCCACCCAGGCGCCCCTCAAAATGAATTTATATTTGAATGCCAGTGTTTTCTCTATTTGAGGAAAACTTTTTGAAGGTAAATATTTTTAAGTACTTAAAAGTCTGTTTCAGGGACACCTAGGTGGTTCAGTCAGTTAAGCATCTGACTTCGGCAGGTCATGATCTCATGGTTTGTGAGTTCAAGCCCCGAGTTGGGCTCTGTGCTGACAGCTCAGAACCTGGAGCCTGCTCTAGATTCTGTGTCTCCCTCTCTCTCTGTCCCTCCCTGCTTATGTGTGCACTCTCTCTCTTTCTCAAAAATACACATTAAAAACAGTCTCTGTTTCAATAATAGGACCCAAAAGAAATGTACTCTTTTCCCCAAAAGAAGCATAGTTTTGGTAACCAAGAAGTATGAGCTAGAGTAGTGATATTATGTCATTTTTTTCTTGATGAACTTTGAAACATAACTATAGATGCTAAAGTTTATAGCTAAGATTACTAGCTGCTGGTCCTGAAATGGACTTTAAAACATATTTTAACAAAAATATACACAATTTCTAAAGTAAAAATGTTTTAAAACTTCCACAGATATTTTTCTACCTCAGAATTTGGGGAGTAATTAGAGCCCTTAACTTTTTTTCATGCCCCCAATCAATCAGTCATGTGATACCTTTGCTATGTCTTGCCCCATCAAAATCCATTTGTAGTGTATAACATTTATCATAAAGTTAGTATGTTACTATGTTCGACGGATGCTTCTTATGTAAGAGTTGTTTGAAAAACATATTTCTAGAGACATTATAGATTAATACTTGAAGCTTATCTATTTTGCTAGTTATTAGCTGAATTTTTCTAAATAAATCTTAAATGCTCCAGAAATCCTATACAAAATATGTATAGTGCATTTCTTCAGGGAAAAACGAATGTTTTACCTTTGCATACTTGTGTTCTGTTCCCTCAGAATGCAGGGATAAGCGGATGTATCATGTTTATATCTATGGATAACCATTTATGAATGGTTATAATTATATTTACGAAGGAAGTACAATTCCTGCATTCCTTCTAGTCATGCAATGACCGAGTCATTCTTAAGGAAAGAATGCTTGAATGTTGCAAAAGGAAAGAAGATGTCTTTAAGAATAAATAACTTGTCACAGACATGGAGTTAAAATTACCGAAAGTATTTTTGTTTTGTTTTGAGCCCCAGGAAGGTGGTTTAAACTAAGGGTAGATATATTTAACCATGGAGATGTGCTTAACCTTGGTCTGAGCTGGGTATCCTGGGATGTGGTTAGATTTTTCTAACCCCTGACCCTGAAAATGATGCTGCTGACTAGCGTGAAGCCAGATGGATCAAATCAGACAGATTGCATGCTATTTATATGACGATAGAGATTTTTATCATTAACAAGGACTATGTACCCTAACTAAGGACATCCCTGCCCTTGCTGAGGCAAACAAATAGGTAATCTTAAGTAAGAGAAATGTAGGGTCACAGTTTCTAACACATACAAATGACAGCGCAGACTGACAAAAAATATAGTGTCACAGTTTCCCCTTGCCAGCCTTTCTGAGGCCACGCTCCCGTTTCCCTCAAAGACAAACACACATTATCTTTTAAGCGAGGGAGTAAAAACAGCCTGATTTCATTTGTACTGCATTTTTGCCATTTTTGTCAAGGTATTTTAGGATCTTCAGGCCTCTCCCATGCCATTAGTCAGAAACTTCTGTTTTTGTAAGACATGATAAAAATGTAAACTTTGTTTGTATGATTCCACGTGCTCTCTATTCCATGTATTTGCTCATCTTCCCGTCAGTCCGGGGCTCGTGTCCTTCCATGCACCATGCAGATTGGCCAAGCCAGTTCTTCTGCTGCTATCTTTCAAGTTCAATGTATTTTTCATGTTTACATTCACACCACAACCTAGAAATCCCCTACATGCTGATTTAGATCAAATCTCCCTAAATACCAAGATCATGTTAGTAGAAAACAAAATTTGTAGGTGATGTTCTATTCGAAGGCACATCATTTACCTACTTATTAAATTCGAACTTGCTTTTAAATGTTGTAAACAATTTAAACTGTAGAATTATGACAAGGAATTCAAGACACCCTTTTAGAAGGTGTGCTTTCCTTCACATATTGTTCTAGGAAGTAAGGTATGAATGGTGAAAAATAAACATACTCATCTTAATGAAGGAGGAATATCCATTCGTGGATTATGTTGTCATTGTAATCATGGCTCCAAGCAGCTGAAATAATGCATGACAGCGTGGTCTCGAGTTTGAGGAAGGACAGAGGCTCTGGAGCTATTCTGCCTCCTTTGAAATACGTCCCTAGGGCTTTCTTTGTGTGTGTCCTTTGGCAAGTAACTGGTAGAGGTGAGGTTTAATCTTCTGTGTCATCATTCCCTAACCTGTAACATGGGATTAATAACTGTGCCTTCCTCATAGGCTTAACCTAAGTATTAAATATTAGTTAATGTAAAGAACAAACCTGGGCAGGTATCATGATGACAAATGGTAGTTATTTCTTAAATTCCTTTCCCGATTTCAAATTTACTTCCAGTAAGTCTTATTTCCTAAGGTATTTTTATTCTACTCCTTCTAAGAACTTCAGGTAGTTTTGCCGTTGTTAATTTAATTCACATTTTTCTGTATAGGTTTTTGTTAAAAGATGACTTTATCAACAAATTTTCTTTGATAATGAGGGCTCGTTAAAAATAATCACGGCTATTCTGTATTTATACCTAAAGAGGAAAGCTCACTACCTCTTTGAAATACACATTTTGCCTTTGTTTCTTTAAGTCAGAAGTCTTCACCCTTCTTTTCCATATTTTTTAAAAGATGAATTCCTATAGTAACTACAATATTTACCTAATTAGATATTTGCTATTTTAAACTGAACTATTATTTTGTTAGGATTGTACATATGTGTTTGTCCATGGCTACAAAGCTGTAGATGTTTTCCAGCGTGGGCCCCATCTGCAAACATTAGCTCTGTTCTTTTAGCGTATGATGTCACACAGTCGGGTGTAGTATTGTTTGTTTTGAAGGTTTTTGTCACCACACAGCAGAAATACTTGAACTAAACATTATGATTTATGAAAAGCAACTACTGGGTCTGCATCTGAATTGCTAGAAGTTGGATCCATTTAAGGTTCATGGATATATACACATATTCTTTCTTTCCTGTTACCTGATCTTTTGCTAATATCACAGCAACTCCAAAGTATTGGTAATTCCATGTTGAGCATGAAATATCTGAAACTCAAATCAGTCTTTAATGACACTTGTTAACTCATCTGTAAGGAACACGGAAGCAGAGGCTTTTATTATTGACTGACTATACTTATACATTTTTAAATGTCTAGTGTTGATTGTGGCAAATGCAGAACTTATTATGCTACATATTCTTTATTATAATAGAAATCTTGACTGCCATATAAATAATCCATCTGATTCTCATCCCACATGGCACTAAAATTATTTTGGTGGTTATTTCTCTGTTGAAGTGTTGAGATAGGGTCCTACCTTTTACACACATTATCCTAATGAAAATTTTAGGAGGGGGGACATGGAGGAAATAGATCAAGCTTCCACATGAAGCCAGATACCTACACAGCTGTGCTAGGTAGACCTGGGCCAGATTGTTCATCCCATTTCACCAAGGGAATGAGTCAGTTAACTGATTTGTAATGCATGGCAGAACCCAAAGAAATCTATCAGGCTTGTGGTGCTTTGGCACTCAAAAGTAGAATAGCAGAAAGCTATTTTGAATCCTGCCTGCCATGAAGGGACACTTCCAGTTTATTGTTTCAGGGAGGACCAGGAAAAGAATGGACACTGACTTGAGTCAGCGAGATGAACGTTAATATGGGATATATTAGCACATGCACACATTTCTATTAGAAATCATAATTAAGGCTGTTTTTTGTACACTTGGAGCAAAAAGAGTAGATACCCAAGGTTCAATATTTCTCATAATAAAGATCATTGATAACTCTTCTGGAGGACTACCTCTATGTTGGGAACCAGCTAGAAGCTTTACCGTCCTCATCTCACTTTATCCCCCCACAATAACGTCTTGCTTTTCCACATTAAGAACAAAAACTAAGACTTAGAGAAGAGTCCTAAAGATACAGAGATTCTCTGGATCCTCAACCCAGGGATTAAGCTCTTAAACATAAGGCTTGGTGATGTCACCCAGCTCTGATACATTGTATAATCTGTGCGTTGGCCTTGTTTCTGTACTCAGGGGGTCAGTTTTACATGTTCTATCACCCAGTGGGTTAGAACATCGACCAGCTCGGAGGCTCCTGGGTGGCTCAGTTGATTAAGCATTCAACTTCAGCCCAGGTCATGATCTCATGGCTCATGAATTCAAGCTCTTCGTCAGGCTTTGTGCTGATCGCTCAGAGCCTGGACCCTGCTTCTAATTCTGTGTGTCTCTCTCTCCGCCCTATCCCTGCTTGAGCTCTGTCTCTGTCTCTCAAAAATGGATAAACATTAAAAAAAAAATTAGTACATTGACCAGCTCTTGCTGCTTCCAAACAGAAGTTTATCTTTACTTCATCAGTATGCCTAAGCAAAACTGAAAACTGAAATAGTCCAACTCTGCTTCTGTGACTGGAGTGGGGTGAGAGATAGGAACCCAGTGAATACATGAGCCCCTCCCCATCTCTCTTCTTCCAAGTTCCCAGTCTTTCAAGATCCACTGTCAATGCAAATTAAGGGAAAATGTGTTTGACTTCCAAAGTTCTCTGAACAACATCCAAGTTGCTTTGTCCCCAGGAAAATTAGTCATACTTTCCTTTTATTAAAGTTTTGACATACAGATCATTCTGCTCTTGATTTTAATATATTAGACTGTGATTAATGTATAATAACAATAAACTATACTTAAGATTTTCTTTTTTAAGGGGTTGAAATACAGGTCTTTGGGGCCTTGGTTTTTAATTAATTAGACTATGATTAATGTATAATAACAGTGAAGTATACACATATGATTTTTATAGTATTAACAGTTTGATTATAAAAACATTTGCTAAATAATTGCTTTTGTTTTACTCAGTGTATCTATAATGAAGTTTATCCTCAAAATGTAAACTAAAGTCAGAATTCCATTGCTTGGCTGATTACTATTCTTGATTTTCAGTATTCATGAAATACCATAAACTGATGACATTTTGCCCTATTCAACTGTGCTTTTAGAACTCTTTTATAATTTTTCTAGTTCTCTTCTATCTTTAATGTATTCACTGCATTATATGATGCTTATTGTCTAAGCAGAAAGGTTAGAACTGTAGGTTTCAAGTTTTAACAAATGCACAAGACATAATGCCATGTATTCTTGTTTAACATATATATTTATATTTATGATTACATTTTAATGTTTATTTGTTTGAGAGAGAAAAAAGAGAGAGTGCACATGAGCCAGGGGAGGGGCAGAGAGGAGAGAGAGAATCCCAAGCATGTTCCCTGCTCAGTGTGGAGCTCAATGTGGGCTCGAACCCACAATACTGAGATCATGACATGAGCTGAAATTGTGAGTTGGATGCTTAACCGACTGAACCACCCAGGTGCCCCTGTATTCACATTTAAACATAAGGTGTAAATAATATGGGTTTTCCATACTCTATTTGACTACGAGACTACCTAGAAGTTGAGAGTGGGTTTAATGATCCATGTGACTCAATGACACAAGATGACTAGAAACAAGTAAGGAATCCATAGTGCAGTATCTGCGGACTAAAGGAGCAAGGAACCCTTTCTCAACCCTATAGCACCATAAGTATTATTGGGACCTCATCTGCCCCCCCTTTTTTCTTAATGATAACCATTTTTATTATTTTTATTTTGCTTTTGAAATATGCCTGCCTTTTTCACTTTAAGAAGACTTGAACATCACATTTTTTAATATCTTTGGATTGATAAGAATCTTTGGGAAGATATTTATTAGTAGAAAAACTGAGCTCCCATAAAATTGTTTGGAAAGAGTCCAGAGCCTGCACTCTACCTGAGACTTACCAGAACTGCCTCAAAATATCTGGATGAATGAAGTAAGTTACACAACACATCATCTGACTTTGCAACTCTGGATTCTTACAGGTTATTAGCCATCCCAGGAGGCACTCGTGCATTATCCAATAGTATTAGCCTTACTTGGGATATAATTGTATCGGCTCTATCACTAAAGGGCACTTCTCTTTCATACCATGAAATAGCAATCTACTGAAGTTCTATCACCAGGATAAAATGAGCATTAATATAGATTAATTCTGTATACTGACTTATCCATTTAAAAAGTAATTTGTAAAGGCATTTTGAATGAGCAATTCTTGTATCAAAGTAAAATCATAAAATCAACAAAATCTAATGGTAAAGTAATTTTCTTTAGGCTCATTTTACCAATTTTACCAACTCCATGCCTGTCAAGATCACATCAATTTTTTTTCTCTGAAAAATCATTGAATAACTTTTAAATATAGATATTTTCTATGTAATATTGACACATATCACTGCAATATTTATGAAACATTTCCAACGCACATTCAGAGTTGAAATTCTTTGAACACCATTTAATTATTTCATATATTACTTCAGATGGCTTTTGTTTAGTATGTCATATATGTGATACCTAATCTGTTTTTAAAATCACATAGAGCTGGCTGATTTTTTAACCAAGTTTTATTTTTTATGCACTTTATAAGCACATTCTCTTTTAGGAAATAATCCTAAAGTGAATTATATATTTATTATTCTCTAATCTCCACATTCGCTTCAACAAAAACTCAAAGAAAACACATGTATATGTTCTCCTTTAAGTAGCAAAATAAATAAAACCAAGGTCAATGAAACATGAAGTTGTTACAGAATAAGACAAGATGGATTCACTTTTTAAAATCTTAAAATATTTTTTAAAGATCTCATTCATTTTTAGTTTCTTTAAAATAGAACTGAAAGAAATTATATGACTAACTGCTCAACTCTTTCCCTTTGGGAAAAAAAAATAAGTAAAGTTGCATTATCTGCACCCACCTCTTTTAATTGCCGTTTGATATATGCTATATCAGGGAAATAGAGTTTAATTTACTCAAAATGAAACCTGTCCATAAATAATTATCAAATTTATAGAAAGGAATGGTTATAAGAAAATTGATAGAAAATAATTCAAACTGAAATACTCTTACATAAATCATAGTTAATTGTACATGGAAATCCATTAGCTTCATTTGGAAACATACTTAGACAACTAATTATGTTGAAAATGCAACGGCACTCTAAAACATATGTTCCCTTCCCCAAGCCCTGGAGGATGGCCTTTCTTCTGGAAATCAGAAGTCATTTGTTAAATTTAAAAGATCTTTACATTCCATAACATCTTTAAAATGTGAAGGCAGTGATATGTCGAATTGCTTGTCCATGTCAGAATAATCTATTACTTTATTTTCAAAAGCATATCATTTTACTCCTTAAGGATACATATACCCACATATATCATTTTGAGGTTTGTGGAGAATTGGATTTAGCTTTAAATATTAAGGATTTTTCATTACCATATGATGAAACTATTATTTTTTTTTAGCTTTCCTTATTCCCCTGGGTAATATATCCCTCGCTCCCCCTCTCCGCCCCCCCCCCCCCAACACACACACATACACACAGAAAGAGGCAGTAGCTTCTATTCTTACTACATTCCAGTTTCTTGAGTTTAGTTTTGGGTTGATTTTTTTTTTTTTTTTACATCTTACATATACCCTATACTTATTAGAACTTTCTCCAGTAAATGTACATATCTTCCTTTTCACCTGAAAGACCAATGATACAGCCTATATCTTATAATCATAGCCCTGAGAGTTGTTAGTTGTCACTGATGGTACATGCTTCCTAAGTGTTTTGTGTATTCCTCTACCCATAGGAATGTATGCCACCTCACCTCCTGAGATTGCACCTGCTAAAATCACTGATGCTTGTCTATTTCCCAAATCTATTCAAGCAATTCTGGCCTCTCGTCTAGATCTCTGACTTATCAAACTATACTGACTATTTTTCTCTTGGAAACCTCTTCTTCATTTTTCTCAGAAGGGATGTATCTGATCTTGTCTCAACTGTCTCTAAAGCTCCTTTCTTCTTCCACGTACCCTTCAATCCTGGAGTTGATCAGAGTATAGAACCCACTCCCCTCTCATCTCCCTCTACATGTTCTCCATTATATTCTGCCTCTGTCTTTTTTATTCAACACTGACTTTTCTTCACAATTAGAGATTCATCTATCTGGCTTGTCTAGTTAATATTGCCACTTAGCATGTTATATCAGCACTCATATTAAATGGGCACTAATTCTAATTTTTGGTACTGCCTTTTAAAATTGCTGTTCTCTCAACCACACTGTTTCTTAACCTGGAAACATCAATCACTCTAGTAGACTGTTCTGAGAGCAAGAAGTGAGGCTTATTCATTTCTATATTTCCAGCAGCTGGTACAACGCATGAAGCATGGAGGTTGTACAATTAATATCTTGAATAAATAAATTTTCCTCTCCCTTGCTTCTCAAATCCAACTCACTCCACTGACTTCTAGTTTATATAAGAACTGTGTCATCTCAAAAATCTATTCATCTCAATAACTAATATTTCTCTTCCAGACAATACCTAGTATGTATTTATTATTGCTATACCTGTGTATAGATTTCAAAATTCAGGGGCGCCTTGGTGGCGCAGTCGGTTAAGCGTCCGACTTCAGCCAGGTCACGATCTCGCGGTCCGTGAGTTCGAGCCCCGCGTCAGGCTCTGGGCTGATGGCTCGGAGCCTGGAGCCTGTTTCCGATTCTGTGTCTCCCTCTCTCTCTGCCCCTCCCCCGTTCATGCTCTGTCTCTCTCTATCCCAAAAATAAAAATAAAAAAACGTTGAAAAAAAAAAATTAAAAAAAAAAAAAAAAGATTTCAAAATTCATAATTCCAATCTCAGTAGTCCTCCAATTTTCCCAATATGTCAGACCTTTGTACCTCATTTCCTTTCGTACAGAGTTGGAACCGTACAGCAGATCAACTTGACTATAAGTACCTTCAAGCCTTCTTCTCTTTACTTTCACACCCTCCCCAGCAAATAGCCCCACGTATGCTCCTATATCCAGCGGTTGAGTACCACTGGAAAACAGTATGAATCTGTGAATGTATGGTTTCTAATGTATGGATCAGCAGTGTTTTCTCTTGCAACTGGTCGGCTCTGCATTCTTCTCATTGTTCAGATCTGCTACTTTTCTCCACATTTTCCCCTTCTTCCCTTTTCCAGAGACGGTCACATTTACTCGTTGTTTTAGAAATCTGAAGCCACCGGGCATGAAAGCCACCAACTGCTCTGTGCCACAAGTTGTTATTTGCTGATATTTCACTGGTTCCTTTCCTCCAGTCTTTGAAAGTACAATCTGTTCAATGCTACCCTGTCCGTGATACTCTCAATCCTGCTCACTCATTAATTTTCCTGCACTTTACTTTCCAGTGATTTGTCTCTCCTGAGACTTCATTTGTCCCTTTCTACTGATTCTTTCCCCTTAGAGTAAATTATACTCTGCATCCTCAGTCTCTGTCTCCCTCACTAGATCTGCTACTGCACCTGGCCCTTGAATACTGGATGTTTCCAGGTTTCCATTCTTTCGTAAACCTGATGCTTTAATTAGGTGAAGTCATCTCCCACCTATAAATTAACAACTTCCAAATATCTGTCTCTATCTGTGACAAAATCCACAAATTCCAGGTATGTATACCCAACTGCTTACTGGATAAAGCCATCTAAAGTATGTACGATATCTACAAATGAAATTATTTCTGCCTTTCTTTCATCCCATCAAAAACTTACTCATTCTCCTTGTTTTTTTCTCTCAGGGACCACCTCCATTCTCCAGCTAATGACTAAATCCAGAAATTCTGGGACAATAATTGACTGCTACCTTTTCCTTAAAAGACTTTAGGAAGATTTTAATACTACTTTTTTTCTTAGATTCATCCTCATCATTTTTGAAGAATCCTATATTCAGGTGTTACTGCTTACTAAAAGGCATGGAAAATATTTATACCTAGACACAACTGGCTTGTTTTGTTTGTTTTTTGTTGTTGTTGTTTTTTAGCATCCTAGGGAACTTCTGAACAATATAGGTCTGGGGACAGATACACAGTTGGCTCTAATATACAGTCTTCCTTGGCATAACTGATTGCAGTTTGTCTTAAAGTGCTTGTGTAATGAGTCTACATTCTAGTCTTACATTCCTCTCAAGGTTGCCATTCCATGAATCCCAGGATATCTACCTGAATCTGCTATGGAGCAAGAAAGAGTGAGATAACCAAGGGGGAGAATTGGACATTATCTTATAAACTTGGGGTTTTAAGAATCGTCATCAGTAATCTTTCAGTAGAGAGCTAGTGCTTTGCATATATCAAGACTACACACATATATTCATTTGATTCTAGCATTGCCTTTAGCAACCACTTGAGGCTGATAGTTATTCCTAAACCTACTTCCATGTGGATTGCACTTACGTTGCACCACTGAATCATACTTTTACAAAATCACCAGTGAGTCCTTTGTTACTACACCCATTCCATTTATGAATCTTCTTTTCCATGACTTCCCTACAGAACTTGAAAAAGTTGGCTATTCCCTCCAAACTTGAAAACTTCTGAAATTTGCATGTCCTTGTCTTGCATAACAGCAAGTGTCCTGGTTCTTTTTTGTATCTTTTATGTTATTCTCTTTCTTGAGCCACTTCTTAAGTGTTAGTGGACTTGGGGATAATGCCTTAGATCTTCTTCTCTTCTCATGCCACATACCCTCTCTCGGAGACAGCTTTCACTCTAGTAACTCTAATTAACCTTATTACTGAAGTTTGTCAGTTATGTATCTCCAGCCTAGATCTTTCACCTGAAACCTAGACTAATACATCCAACTGCATAATAAATTTTTACACTTTGCTGTCTTAAAAGGATTTCAAAATTTTCATGTTCAATATTGAGCTACTCATCTCTTTCCAATGTTTGTTTTTTTTCCAACCTCCCTATTATAGACACAGCTTTTCATCTCCCAGTGGCTCAAGCAAGAAACCTAGGCATCATTCTTGACTTCGTTTCTCTTTCACACCTATATCTCTTTAACTACCAACTCTGGATCCACCTGACAAATAACCTCAATATATCCATTTATAGACATATACCTTCATGTCACAACCATGGTCCCAGTAACAATCATCTCACCCAGATTATATGTCATGGTTTTGAAACTGGTCCCACTTCTTCAAATGTCAGCCCTCTAAGAGCAGTTTTGGATACTGCAGCCAGGGTGACCTTTAAAACACACATTTGATCAGGTAATACCTTTGATTTAAAACTTAAATACTTTCCCATTGCTCTCCTCTCTCCCAATGCTAGCCATCTGTGACCATCCTCTCTTCTGCAAACATTGAAAACTATGTTATCCATGCTTAAGTTGAATTTCTTTCGAGGCATGCTTTGTCATATTATTCCTTTTGCTTTGAACACCACTCCACAGTCTTCTTTTACTGAATAAATCCTAGTATTTCCTCCAGGACACAGCTTACAAGATTGGGTTGGGGGTTCCATTTATATACTAATATGTATATTATGCCTGCTTATACAGCTCATCCTTTATTGTATATCCCCTCCATTGAAGTTTAAGATTTGTGTAAGTGGGAACTGAGTCAGTTTCACTTATTTCATTCCCAGAACTTAGCACGTGTGGTAGGCAAAATTCTAAGAATGGCCCAAGTGACACTTTAGCCTTGTATGATCTCTACCATCTTGAGGGTGGGTAGAATCTATAAAAAGGATCTAATGCCATTTTGGAAGAAGAATTAAGGTTGATAATTAGTTGATTTCAGGTTAATCAAAAGGAAGATTATCTATATGGGTCCACTCTAATCTCATAAACCCTTTGGAAGTAGAGAGTTTTCTCTCATTTGTAGAAGAGAGAGTCAGAAAGGTTCAAAGAATGAAAAGGATTCCAGTCAATACTGCCAACAACTTGAAGGAACTTGGATGTGGATTTTTCCACATAACCTACAAATAAGTACTCAGCCCAGCTGTTACCTTGATTTCAGCCTCTGAGACCCTCAGTATAGAACCCAGTTGAGACTGCTTGGACTTTTGACCTAAAGAACTATGAGATAATACACAGGTATTGTTTTATGCCACAAAGTTTGTGGTAATTTGTTATAGCAGCATTAGAAAATTAACATAGCACACTTAATGAAACATAGTTGGAACTCAATAAATGATTATGGAATAATTGAATGCAACTTTAATGCCACTTTAAGAATATAATAAAATAGCTCTAAACTATTCTGTTCTTTGAAGAACAACTGTATTTTTGAAGGTATAATATGTATATTGTTTTTCAGTTAATAATGTATTCCTTTTTAAGGTAATTCATTTGATGTTGTCTGTGTAATTTAAGCAGCATCTCTAGGTCAAGAGCTTCTCAATGTTAAACTACGTTTAATGGGTCTATTATAAGAGAGATATAATATATCCATCAAAAATGCAAATAAAGACTCCACTATCAGCACTATTTTTAGTAATTCAATGAAAGATATAGCAGTCAAAGCTTGTCATTGGTTTCAGAGGGTTGATTCTATTGATGTCTTTGTCTCCCACATACATCCCTGGGTGACTGCCTTAGTGTTTGTGTGTTGACTTGCCATTTTTCCCAGAGGCAACTCTTTAATCTATGCCAGAGCAATGTAGGATGTCTGCTTATTCAAACCAAGTATTCAAACCCCTGCTGTTCTGGGATTGTTATTTGATTGCTGGCACTTATTTCTCTTTGAGTCTTAGTCTATTAAGAAAACAGTTCCAATGATAAGAAGGAAAATAAAGCGATAAAATCCTTCCCTGTTTTTGATCATAATTTCCCTTTAAGTAGTTGAGGTTATTTAGAGAATCTTTTAAAAGAACACCTAGATGATCCTTTGAAATATTACTGGTGTTGATTTCTTTACATTTTTGTTGAAAACTTTGGGTCAGGGACAGTGCTAGTCACTTAGAATAAAAGGATATCTTAGTGCAGCACCTGAGTGGCTCAGTCGGTTAAGCATCCACCTCTTGATTTTGGCTCAGGTCATGATCTCACAGATGGTGAGACTGATCGAGTCCTGCATTGGGTTCTTGCTGACAGCACAGAGCCTGCTTGGGATTCTCCTCCCTCTCTTTTTGCCCCTCCCCCGCTCATGCTCTCTCCCTCCCTCTCAAAATAAGTAAATAATTTTTTTTTTACATTAAAGGATATACTGGGGTGCCTGGGTGGCTCAGTCAGTTGAGCGTCCAACTTCGGCTCGGGTCAGCATCTCACAGTTTGTGAGTTTGAGCCCTGCATCAGGCTCTGTGCTGACAACTCAGAGCCTGGAGCCTGTTTCAGATTCTGTGTCTCCCTCTCTCTGCCCCTTCCCTGCTCATGCTCTGTCTCTGTCTCTCAAAAATGAATAAACGTTAAATTTTTTTTAAATTAAAAGATATATTAATCACAGTGAACATCAAAATTTCCACCTTATGAGTGGTTTGAGCAGAAAAATATTTCAGGAAGAATGTGGATAGAATACTCCTGAATGGAAACTCATGGAAGAGCAATCTATAAATTAGGATACAGAATTTTGAGTTATATTTGCGAAGAATGAATAATGCACCTTAAGTGTCATGTAGACTGGAATATAGGGAGGAGCAAAGGACGAAATTGGAAAAGTCATGTCAAGAACTGTGAAGAAGCTGAGTCTAACTGTTGTGAGCTAGGAAGTTAACCCTTCCAGAGTTTCATGGATGCCGTAAAACATACAAGACTCCTGTTGGGTTAGATCCAATGAGAAAAGGAATTTTTCTTTTCACGAATGCAATATGAATAACCAAATCCTGTTACAGCTATAAAGGTACGTGTATTTATCTATAAATACAAAACACACATTCATATAATGGATTATGCCATATCTGAGAAAGATTTTTCCAAATAGCCCCAGGAGTTTTAGCCATACAAGGATTACATATTTCAGTGGTACCACAAATGAAATAAGTCTTTAACACAAAAGTAAAATCTCGACCACTTTTCCAACAGGGTAGAGAGATGATATAGTGGTTAGAATCTTATCTGACCCAGCGCTGGTAAGAATCACTGTAATACCAAAATAATGACAAATTATTCACTAGAATCAGCTTAATCAATTGGTTGCTACTCCTTTGTAAAATAAAAGATTCATTTAAATAAGTACATATTTAGTTAGGTGGATCGCTTACATTCAGGATATTGATGCTTCTGACGTTACATTTAGAAAATGAAGTGCTATATTTTAAAAGTATCAAAGGTGAATCCCAAGTTACTTCTTGTTACATGTCTTCCTTAAATGCCCTGGATATATTCTGCCAAGGTTAGCCTGTTTTCAAACTTGATGTTCAAATAGTATTTTGATCAAACCATGCATAATTTTCTCTGATTTACCTGTGTTCGTGAACACAAACTCTCATACATCTAGTCATAAATAAGACTGATTGACCAAACTAATGATATTTGGGTCTTTTTCCATTTCTTTATAATCAATGCCCAGTGATGATTTTTTCTTTTCACACATATATATCCCTCCCCACAGTGTGCCCATGACTTAGTTCTCTTCGGTCCCTTTAAAATTCTCCAGGGGCGCCTGGGTGGCGCAGTCGGTTGAGCGTCCGACTTGAGCCAGGTCACGATCTCGCGGTCCGTGAGTTCGAGCCCCGCGTCAGGCTCTGGGCTGACGGCTCGGAGCCTGGAGCCTGTTTCCGATTCTGTGTCTCCCTCTCTCTCTGCCCTTCCCCAGTTCATGCTCTGTCTCTCTCTGTCCCAAAAATAAAATAAAAAACATTGAAAAAAAAAATTTAAAATTCTCCAGTGAGGGGCGCCTGGGTGGCTCAGTCAGTTAAGCGTCTGACTTCAGCTCAGGTCACGATCTCGCGGTCCGTGAGTTCAAGCCCTGCGTGGGGCTCTGGGCTGATGGCCCAGAGCCTGGGCCTGCTTCTGATTCTGTGTCTCCCTCTCTCTCTGCCCCTCCCCCGTTCATGCTCTGTCTCTGTCTCAAAAATAAATAAACGTTAAAAAAAATTTATAAAATTCTCCAGTGGAGGGGTGCCTGGTGGCTCAGTCGGTTAAGTGTCTGACTTCAGCTCAGATCATGATCTCACGGTTCATGGGTTCAAGCCCCATGATGGGCTCTGTGCTGACAGCTCAGAGCCTGGAGCCTGCTTCAGATTCTCATTCTCTCTCTCTCTCTCTCTTCCCCTCCCCCACTCACACTCTGTCTCTCTCTCAAAAAAATAAAAGAATAAACATTACAAAAATAAATAAATAACAAAATTCTCCAGTGGAGTGCATTTTGTTCTTCTTACCCAGAACAGAACCATCTTTTTTCTTTGACAAAAAATTTGTTTCTGATATTTTCAATCTCTTTTTAATGCTTTTCATAGTTTTTGAGAAACCTCCCAAAGTAGTCCTATCTCTGACTCCTCCACCTACCAAATTGCTCAAATACAATTATTTCTATGTTTAGTAAAGTTATGCCCTTTTTGTCTTGATTCATAGCCTGTATTCTCAAGCAAAATAAGTCACAATAAAAATATGAGAGATTATAATGTATATTCTTTTGTCTCCAAAATTTAATTGGATAAATTTAGTTCAATGGTAATACTGATACTCAAAACTCTTTGTATCTGTTTGTATATAGTTAATATGATCTCCTGGAAGGATAATTCAGTAGCTCCCTCCCTGTGAAGACCCAGCTCTCATCCTACTCAGATTGACCAAAAGTGACTATAGTAAAGTATTTAATATTTCTGTACTACGGTTTTATTGTTTCTAAATGAAGGACTTTGATTTATCTTAACTTTAATTTTTTTATACTATAAAAGCATTTTATCTTCAAGGTATTTACTTTGAATGTATTTCAACCTCTACAGTAGCAAATTTAGACAATAACAGGATTATTTAAGGAAATTTTTGTCCTCATGTCACGAGCTGTAATACATTAATAGGCGTGGGGAAAAAAAGATCATCCTGAATATAGGCCATTTTCTCAACATTTTTCCATTATGGCTCCAAAAATGTATTTTTCTCATAACCAAGAAAAAACTCTTTCTTTTTCCAGTGTGTAGGACCATAACTAATTGATAAAAACTTTTTCTAAAGAAAGTTGACTTCCACTGCAGTGGAACTTGGGAAACTTTATCAATCTTCTGTTCTGCCTGTCAAGAAAGAGAGTCATTTCCTAAAGGTTGTCTTTGTAACCTAAATCCCTGTTATCATCCCGTACTAACTTCATGGTTAAAAAGTAGAAATGTGTTGTCCGGTATGAGTCACCTTTTCACCTTGTTGCAGTTGTTCTACACTAAAAGTAAAAAATTCAGTGGTACTGTACTGAAGTGCATTGAAAACTCATTAAATACAAATTTTAACCTGTGGACCCAGTGACTAATTACAAAATTGTTAGAAATGTTTTTTTACATCTTCATGTGATAGGAGTCTGGGGAAGATGACAGAGTAGGAGGATCATGATCTCACCTCCCATGGACACACTGAGGCAACAATGACATACAATGCAACTCAATCTGAAAATAACCTGAAGACTCGCAAAATAGATCTTCCACAGCTAAAAACAGAAAGAGAAGGTCACATTGAGAAGGGCAGGAGGGGCAGAGATGCATTTGGGAACCAACCCCCCCAACCACCACCCCATCAGTGGTGATTCAAAAGTAGGATTAGTCTTATATGCATGGAGATCCTCCCTGAGAATGGGGGGATCGAGCAACAGACAATCTGAAATAGAAAGATGAGCCCTCATTAAGTCTGACTTGTAAAATCAGTTGCACATAGGATAGCCAGAGAGCTGTGGGAAACCTAGACTCAGCTCTTAGTGAACTGTACTATGTCACTCAGTTCAAGACACAGGACAGAGGCAACAGCTTTTGAGCACCTGGGTTATATACACAAATCACATTATTGACTAACTTTAGGGCATGCGCTAGAGGATCAGGAATCTGGAGGAGCTTTCTCCAGGAATAGACATTCTGATGGGGGCCATTTTTCTTGCTCTCCTTCAGCCTACCTGGCTGGCTCTTTGTGGGAGCTGCCTCTGACACTTTCCCTCTTGGTAGCATATCTCCACCTTGCTGGCACAGCTTGATCACCCCAGAATTCCTCTGCTGACCCACACCACAAAACACCCCCACCCAGCAGGCAACCCTCCAAAGCAACTTCTGCCATGGGGCGGGGGCCGGGGGGGAGTAGTGAGCCCCACACACCAGAATGCATACAGCAACTATAGTACTCTGAAAACTGTGAGACACTGATAAAAGAAACTGAAGATGACATAAAGAAATGGAAAGATATATCAGGCTCGTGGGATGAAAGAATAGTGTTATGGTAAAATGTCTAGACTATCCAAGCAATCTACAGATTCAATGCAAAATACATATGAAAATACGAACAGTTTTTTTCACAGAACTAGAAAAATAATCCTAAAATTTATATGACTAAAATACAGAGAACAAACCAATGGTTGCCAGAAGAGTAGAGGAGGCAGTGGGGGGTTGGTAGGTGAAGTGGATTAAGAAGTAGAGACTTCCAGTTTTAAAATTAATAAGTCACAGAGATGAGAACTGTAGCATAGGGAATACAGTCAATATTTTAATGACTTTGTATGGAAATAGATGATAACTACAGTTATTGTGCTGGGCATTTTGTAATGTATAGAATTGTCAAATCATTAGGTTGAATACCTGAACTTAATATGATATTGTATGTCAACTATACTTCAATTAAAAAATCTTTACGTGGGGTGCCTGGGTGGCTCAGTTGGTTAAGCATCCAATTCTTGATTTCGGCTCGGGTCATGATCTCACAGTTTGTGAGTTTGAGCCCTGTGTCAGGCTCTGTGCTGACAGTGTAGAGCCAGCGTGGTATTCTCTGTCTCCCTCTCTCTGCCCCTCCCCTGCTTGTACTCTATCTCATAATAAATAAACATTTTTTAAAAAAATCCTCATGTGATGACATTATTCAATTGATTTTCAAAAATGAAAGCCAAATACTACTGGTTTCAATTAACAAGGAACTCAATAAAGCTTTATGAACATAATGGCCTGCATTTGTTTAGAGAAACATCTTAACTGCATGTTAAGTAATTATACCATTTAATATCAGGAATTTGGACATGAAATGATGTCATATATATTATGCAACACATATATCACTTTCTTACTATAATTTTATTAAAATTTGAAAAGAAAACTATGATAAAAAATGCATAAGATAATCATTCAAGATTTCTTCAAGTTTAGCTTCAAGCATAATCATATGCAACATAAATATGATACAAATACTGAAGTTCTGGTTGACTGGAAATAGAAATAAGAAGACTTGGATCATCACCTTGCCTTTGCTGTTAAATCACCATGTCACCGTTACATTAATTTTCACCCTTAAGGATGACTATTTATTCTCATTGATAAGGTAGGCAGGATCTCTAGAGCTATTTTAAAACTTAAACTTGAATTTGATTTGAAAATATTTTATATTATAAATCTAACCTGTCTTTAAATTATTATCTGATTTCACTCCATCTGCATTTTCACAAACTACTAACTAATCCTGGTCATCTTAACAGAGTAAGAAAAAATTATTCTGAGTTTCAAAATCTAATTAAAATACAGTATCTCCTGAAATATTTTTTATAGTTTCCTTTGTGATAACTTATCCTAGAACAACACCCAATCTTACAAAAAAATTGGTAACACCATCTGTTCCCTACCTAAAGACTATTCAAAAAAATAAAAAAGAAAAAAAGAAAAAGAGCCTTTCTCTTACCTTTTAGGGTAAGAATTAGCCTTAACTAGCTAACGAACAAGATATTAAATCTGTAATGTGGGGGCTCCTAGGTGGCTTAGTCGATTAAGAGTCCTACTCTTGATGTCAGCTCAGGTCATGATCTCAGGGTCCTGAGATCAAGCCTCATGTCAGGCTCTGCACTCTGACAGCATGGAGCCTGATTGGGATTCTCCCTCTCCCTCTCTGCCCCTCCCCACTTGCTCACACATGTTAGCACTCTCTTTTTCAAATTGACAAAAAATGTAAATCTATAATATACAACACATCATAAAAAATATTAAGAAAGATACAGGAGGTAGGAATAGATCCCAGATCTATCAATCAGCAAAATTGATAGTACCTGTCCCCATATTTAGCAGATTCTATTTTCAAAAAATGGCACGATGTGCTTCTTAGAATTGGATATCAACATTTCTCCCAAGAGAATGAGGTATAGTTTCCCTCCTCTTGAATTTGGCTTTGCCTGACTACAGCATGAAAGACACTGTGATTTTCAAGACATGGTTATGAAAGTTGGTTCAGATTTAGCCTGGAGCTCTACAGTGTTCTTCTTCGAAGCCAGACACCAAACTGTGAAGAAGCAGAGGGACTACAGGACAAGAGCACATGGCAGTGTTTGAGCTGGCAACCACGACCAAGGCTAGTACTCAACCTTCAGGTTTGTGAGCGAGCATGCCTTCAAATGTCTTGTCTGCATCCACCAACTCACTTTCAGCCTTCAAATCTTCTCAGCTGAGGTTCCAGACATCATGAAACATCATATTGTTTCCAATAGTCCATACAAATTTTAACTCACAGAATCTGAGCATAATAAAATATTCATTGTTCTGTGCCAGTACATTGGGGTGTTTTGTTATACAGCAATAGCACACTATAGTAGCCAAATGTTTTTTTTTTTCTCTTATATCTAGCAAATGGGATATGGATTTGTGATCATTCTATTATAGGGGAGTCATAATAAACAGCTTTAATTCTCAGAATAAAGGAAGTTCCAAGTAATACTGCTGATTTTACCACACGATCAATGCTTTCTGCCTATTCACTGAAGTGCAAATTGTATTCATTAAAGTATCATTGTATATAAATTATTAATTATTTATCAAAACTCATTAATAGTAAATTGAGTTGCTTTCTCAAACTTAATCCTGTCATGGACCAAAGGCTGTATCAGTAATAAGCAATAAAGTCTCCTTCATTCTGGCTTTACTTTTTCACTTTATCTCCAATTCATTTATATTACCAACTGCCCCTCAAAACTCACAGGAAAATATTCTGTTCTACGTTTCTAAGTCACATCCCTGGTATTTTTCTTTCTGCCTCATTTTGAATTTCAGTCCCTAAATTCTCCCATGTCTCACTATTTGACACAGTGGAGCCAATTCCCTCTTCACTGTAGTGTTGGATCAAGTGTCTGTCCATCTTATCATTCTGTTGTCCCATTCGTGAATTCTTCCTTCTCCTCTTTGCTCTGAGAATTCATGGTTCATTAAGGAGAAGTTTCTACAGCTTCATGAACATCAAAATGTCATTAATAAAGGGATGTCTGATGTGGTAGAATAGAAATGAATCAGCAATGTGCAAATATAGGTTTTCTTCCCCAGGTGAAATATTAAAAAATAATGTGTAGGTGAAGCTGACTTTTAAGAGTTAACCGAATTTATTTTAGAAGTGGACTCCAACCTTCTAATATCATTAAGAAAGGGTAGAATAGCAAAACAGCAGCCTTATCACTAATGAATAAAAATACAGGTTTTAACTTTAGTATTTATGTGTTTATTTATGTAACTTCAGCCCTTATCAGAAAAATAGAGTGCCATCAGCAACTATTAATTATTTAGGGCTTGTTACATTTTAGACTTTTGATTAGGTATTACATCTTCATTATTTTTAGTGCTTATAACAATGGTACAGTATAGATATCAAAATCCTAATTTTACAGCTAAGAAGAATGGGGCCTAAAAACATTAAAGTAGTATTTAATATCAAAAGACTAGTATATTCATTCATATTTAACTCAGTGTTCACTGTTCCTGTCACTTCAATAGATTTTCTCTTCTCCAGCTAAGTATAGTCACAAACAATCCCCTTTCTTTCTTTTTTCAGGATCATAGCATTTTTAAAGCTACTGTTCTTCGAGTTTGCTGAGATATAATTGCTGGAAGGTGAACTGACAGGAGTACTATGTGCTTAACCAAGGATCTAACAATAGCATCAGTTTGATGGTATGATATGGTATGGTAGGATTCCTACTTCTTTTTTATTTAAGCATGCATGTGTGTGTGTTTTCAGTGCCTACTGTACGTTTAGTCACTCACCTACAGAGCCTTTTACGTAGCCAGTACTCAGACAATATATTATCAGTAAAAGGTAATTCTAAGCTATATTTTAAAATACCTATTTAATATCTGCATCTCAATTCCTGAAATCCCCAGAAAAAATCTTATAGCCACACTACATATCATTTTTAATCACATTTTTCAAAATTGCACTCAGCATCACTAGACAGAATGACTACACATTCCTTTTATTTTCACACTTCAATTTTCCAAGATGTACATTTCATAACTTCACCTCTCTCCTCAAATCTGTATCTGGCTGATCCTTGAGAACTTTATTCATGTGCAGCTTGTTTTTGGAGGCATGTCTTATGTTCATTACTGCCTAGAGGTAGGTATCATTCTTTGCTGCTTTCTAAACCAATTCCTTCCCCTGCTCTTCCCAAACTCCCTGCTCCTTTAAGGACACAAGGCATCAGGCATGTCTTCTGGATATAAACTATTAATCTCTCATTCACTTATTTATAATTCACTTATTGATTGTATCTAGTTTTGTTTTATTCAACTCTATGCCTGTATTATTGAAGACACCAGCATTCATACAGAGAGAATCCATCAGACCTTGATCTCTCCATTCTTGATACCCTCAACTTCAACTGTCTTTTCCTCCACACCTCATCAGTCATGAACTGTCATCCCCAACAGTGACACTCACTCTGTCATCGTGATCTGAAACATTCCACCCTCAGTTCAATATTTTCTATTTTCCATCTTACATCCTATAGAATATTCCCATTCACTCAGGTCTCATATCTTATCAGAACCTTCAATCCATTAATGCTACCCTTTGTGCTACTCTCAGATGATAACCTTACCTCCCAATTCATAGAGACAATAAATGCAATCATATATGACAGCCTCTTCTTTTGTCCACCAAATTCATCCATCTGGTTGACTATGTGTCCACATAGCCCCCGGTCTCCTCAGGTTATAATGGAAAATGTGTCCCAATTTTCATCTCTGTTCTGAAACCCATGTCTTCTCACCTTCTCAGTGTTTTTACCGAGGGGAATATCCTCCTTTTTCCTCCTGCATCATACTTTTCTCTCATTCTGTGGTTTATAACCATCAACACATAAACATGTCTTAGTATTAGCCATCTTAAAGCATTTTTCTTGGACTTATTCCCTTCCAGCTACTCCTGACTCCTTTGACTATTAAAACAAATTTCTCCAAGTAACAGTTCTTGATATTTTCCCTATTCTGTCAGTACTTTCTCTAAAAATCTTACCTAATCCAAAATTTTAAATCTCATCTTTATAATAATAACTACCAAATATCTGTGCTTGTCAGAATATCCTAAGCTCTAGACTAAAACAACAAAACCTCTCTATTTAATAACTTACAGGTTGACATCTTCTACTTAACCAAACTCTTGATTTTTCTTCATATTAAACCTAGTCTTCTCCAATCTTCTCTAAATTTATAAGAGGTACCACAAGCTTTCTCAGCCTAAAAAGCTAGTGTACAATTCAGCTCAGGCCACCATAGAAAATATCCATATACTCAGTGGCTTAAACAACAGACACTATTTTTCTCATGTTTCTGGAGGCTGGATGTATAAGCTCCTTGGGTTGTAGATAGTCACTTTTTCACTGTTTTCTTACATGCAGAAGGGAGGGAAAGAGAACTGTCTGGTGTCTCTTCCTATAGGGTACTAATCACATCACAAGGGCTCCATCCTCAAGATCTCATCTAAATCCAATTACTATGCAAAGAACTTTTGCCATATACCACCACATTGGCCATTAAGGCTTTAACCTGAATTTGGGAGGACGTAACTCAGTCCATAGCACCTAAGTATGTATTCTTACTGCCTCCTTTGCTGATACTTTCTATAGTCAATTTATCCACAGATCCAATCACCTGTCACCATCTGCTGCTTTGACACAAGTTCAAGCCACCTACTTTATCTCTGATAAAGCAATAGCCTTCTAAATAGTCTCTTTTCTGTCTTCTTTGTAAACTCAGAGGTGTCTTAGTTTTGGCTGCTATGACAAAGTACCACAGATTGGGTAGCTTATAAACAACACACTCGTCTCTCATAGTTCAGGAGGCTGGAAGTCCAATATCAAGGTGCCATGGTCAGACTCTGCTGAGAACCTGCTTCCAACCTGCAGACTGCCAATTACTTATGTATCCCCACATGGCAAAGAGCGGAGAGCTGTTTGGGGTCCTTACATAAGGACATAATTCATTCATGAGAACTGGACACTGAAGAACCTAATTACATCCCACAGGCCCCATCTCCTTATACCAGAGCTTACGATTTCAGTATATGAATTTGGGTGGGGGTGGGGGGGGAGACACAAACATCAGTTCATTGCAATAATCTTTTTAGATCCATGCATGTTATTCCTCTGCTAAAATCCTTCAGTAGCTTCCCTGGCAACTCTCCTTCCCATGGCCTCACTCATCTTGGTTGACAATCTATTTTACCTTATCTCCATCTTCTCTACACTGGCCTTTTCCAAACTTTGGTTATATTAATTTATTCATATTCCAGAGGCTTTCCATTTGTTAATATTCTGGAAGCGGTTTTCTGGCAGACCGTTGTATGGCTGCCTCGTCATTTAGCACACGGGTCATCTCTTCACAGAAGTTTCTCTGATGAACACCTTAAGCTAAAGAAGCTGCTGCATCTTTAACGCCTCACAACTGATCATGTTGTTCTGTTTTCCTATTGCAGTCACTATCCCCAATGGTCTTTTCTTCTGTGTATGTTTCTGTGTTACTGTTTGGGCTCATCCATTAAAATGGAACCTCCTTGAGAGCAGGCATGTGGCCTTTCTCAACATCTCAACATAACATTTAGAACTGTGCTTGCAGATAGGAAGCCTCTACTAACTATTTGCTGACTGCTTGATATTTTGTGGTTTACATATATTAGGATCCTCTGAAATGCAGAGTCTCAGAATACCTGTAGAGTTTAATTGGTTTGGGAGAGAGAGGGGAAAAAAAAATCTAAATTATGCATCTACCAGACACCTGATGCATAATGCTGGTCAGCAAACACAACTAATTTAGAAATATTTTATATAGTATCTCTGATATTTTGCTCTCCATGTTAGGAAAAGTCACCATTTACTTTGAGAACTAATTTTTGTACTTATATGTTTAAAATAACAAACCCCATGCCATATAGTTTATCTAAAATGATTTTTCTTTATAATTTTTTTTTCTGTATATACTTAATGCTACCTATTGCTCATGACTCCTTTAGTATTATGACCTAATACCCTCACATGAAGTTTGCTACACCAATTTACCAGTCATTTTCCAGCAGGCTTTAAAGAGACTCTAAAAAGCTACCATTCCTACTGTTTGGATTTTTTCTGAGTTTTGATTATCTTCCTAATTCAGTTATTCTCTTGTTTTAATGTGGATAAGAACCATCTGGGTAGTCAAGAGAAGGGGCACAAAAAAGTGATAAAAATGTAGATTCTGCCTCATCCCCTCGCTGGCTCAGAAATCTACATTTTAAGTAAATATACCAGATGATTCCAATGCAGGTAATGCTGCATTTAATTCTCAAATAAAATCAATGAGATTGATTCTTTCAGGAGTTATCTTTTCTTGGTGGATGACTGTATAGCAACAACTTATTGGTAGCTAGTTTCTTCAAAACATCCTTTTAAACACCCTTTTCCCAATATAAGGAATATATGTTGTTTTAGAAAATTTGGAAAGTACTGAATAATTTGTAGATGGCAAACATCACTTACAATCCTATGGTTACAAGTAACCACTGTTAACTTCAGCACATAACACATTTCTTAGTATAAATGGTTTTCTATTTTTATAAGTACATATAATATGCCAGGCACTGAACATAGTATGTAAGCAGGATGAAAATGTTTCCATTCTCATGAAAATATTATATATATATATACATATATATATATATGTATATATATATATAATTACCTCCCTGCATATATAATATATATGCAGGATAAAAATGTTTCTGTTCTCATGAAAAAAATATATACTATATATTATATTTATTTAATTGGTGTTATCACCAATTCTTTTAATCATCACCAGTGTTAATGGTTACAAAATATTTCATTGTATAGACTACACCTTTAAAACTATTTTTCTAGTGTTCAATATTTACAATGCATAAAAGACACATTTCTATATAATGTTTATCCTAATTCTGGATTATTATTTTTATATGTCTACCTCTTAAAAGTGCAATTTACAGAACAGTGGATAAACTGTTTATAAACCACAACAAATGGTTTATAAAAATGTGCTGCCAATTTTCACTCTCAGAGGCAATAATCTTTCAGGTCTCATTTTCCTCTGGGGAAAAGTATTTTAATTTTTCCAAATCTGTTTTATTATTATAAAATTTAGATTTTATAAAAATCAATTTTAACACATGAAGTATTTTATATTTCTTTTAAAAGTTATTTTTAATAATTTAAACATTAATATTTAGTATATGTATTATTATTCCACCTGGTCAATGATACCCCATGGAGTTGTGACGCACAGCAGCTCCAATGCACTCATTTTTCATTTGTGGGCGAATCTTAATGATTTTCTCAATCACATGAAAGTATTTTCACACTTACTATTTTCTTTAATTTTGAATGGCTTTATGACAGATCTGTGTATGAATTATTCTTTTAATCTTTCTTTTCATTTTAATCTTATCCCACTGATATTATAGACAGTGCTTTCTTTTATAAACAATATACTTTTGCTGTTTTTTAAATTTTCAACTCTTAACCTTTAATATGCAAAGAATTTATTTATTGTTATGTATGAAGTTAAAATCTACATTAGCTTACCCCCAATGCTAACTAGCAATCCTAATTTATTCTTTCCTCATAGACATATTATATAGTAACCTTAACATGTACAGGGAAATTGTTTACTGGAAATATTTTTAAAAATTTTTAATGTTTATTTACTCTTCAGAGAGACAGAGCACAAGTGGGGAAGGGGCAGAGAGAGAGAGACAGAACCCTAAGCAGGCTTCAGGCTTTGAGCTGTCAGCACAGAGCCCTAAGCTGGGGCTCCAACTCCTGAACCAAAAGATCATGACCTGAGCCCAAGTCAGATGCTCAACTGATGGAGCCACCCAGGTGCCCCTCTAAAAATTTTTTGAAGTCAAAGATTTGTTACACTTCTTTTCTAGCCAAAGATATATATTTGTTTGTTTAGACTTGTAATTTCACTTTCAAAAGCATGAATCAATAGGATCAGTTACTAATGAATAGCTGTAGAGGAGCACTTAAACTCTACCCTCAGGGCTGGAATGAATAGTCAATGTCAAGCCTTGTGTATAAATTTTCCTACGTAAAGTTTCAAGCCTTTAGGTAAACTTAGTATAAAATATAATGTGACCAGAGATAACTCTAACTTGTCACTACCAACCGATCACTGGAATATTTTGATGTTTCTTTTTTTAAAAACTCAGTTTTTGTGATATAATAAGAGCCAATAATGATCAGGTATCCACGCCCTAATTGAGTACTTGCAGAAAGGAAGCCAGTGAGAGAATTCATTCCTGGGAATTATAAACCAATCAGAAGCAAGATGGTATCAGGAGAAGCAGGACCTGTGGGGGAATTCTGTAAAAAAAAAAAAAGGCTCTGGGAAGGAGTAATGATGGTTCAGAATATATCATCCTTGTTCAAGTAACGTTTTGAAAGTTGGTTTAATGAGAATTATTTTCTCCGTCAAAACAAGACAAATCAAAATGTGGCTGAACTGAGCCAAGATATGGTCTAAAACAGGAGATCGTTATAATTAGAATAGCAACAACCATATCCATTCTAATATTAATTATGAGACTAATTAAGTTGAGCCAGGCACTAGAAAACCAGGAAATGATATCTGGAAGCAAGGCTATGTATTATATTATATTATTATTATTATTATTATTATTATTATTATTATTTTACATTGGCAGTATTATTTTTACATTGGCAGTAACAAAACTTCATTTTTTTGTTGTTGTTGACTAATGCTCAATAAACCTATTGACAATACTCAATAAAACATGGAGGTGAGAAAAAAATTGATACAGACTATCTGTAAATTAGTCCATTATTCTATCTTGGTAATTGACTTAAATATTTTAATCATCTTTTTCCGAAGTTATACAATCATATTCTAGATACCTTTTGGAAAACATCTTCACTTCATTTTTCTTTTTTTTTTTTTTTAAATTTTTTTTCAACGTTTTTTATTTATTTTTGGGACAGAGAGAGACAGAGCATGAACGGGGGAGGGGCAGAGAGAGAGGGAGACAGAATCGGAAACAGGCTCCAGGCTCCGAGCCATCAGCCCAGAGCCTGATGCGGGGCTCGAACTCACGGACCGCGAGATCGTGACCTGGCTGAAGTCGGACGCCCAACCTACTGCGCCACCCAGGCGCCCCTCACTTCATTTTTCATAAGCAATATTTGTTAGCAACGTCTATTTAACACAAGCTTTTGCACGTAGATGGCCTAGGCTTGTATTTTCAGGTTAATCAACTTCAAGAATCTGTCTTGGGAGATGACGTGACCCCCATGGAATTAGTTAAAAAAAAATACTCCTAGTGACATCCAGCATTGATTTCCTTAATGAATACCTCCTGAGGCTTCTCTGGGCTTACTTCCAGTATACTCCTGTTGTTAGCCACTTTCTTCCTATCACTGTCAGAGTTACCTGGTAGGTATTCATTCATAATGCTGTCAAATGCCTTGTTCATGCTCTCACTCCCTGCTCACTCATTGCAGAGCCATTCACAAATGTACGGCACAGCTGAGTTCCAAAAGAGTTTGCTCCCCCCGAGGAATTTGTAGATTTTCCTTTATAAAATATAATAATCATATAATGAATCATATTGATTCATGTATCAAAGCTGGCTCACTTATCTGGAATACCTTATGTTATTCACCACTCAACTACAAAGCAGTAGCGATCTATCTTATACAGGAGTTAGGTTTTTAAATTAGCACATCGGGCAAAATAATAGACAAATTCATCCCTACAAATCTCCTTGCTAGGTTCCACTTTAGAAACCAACTTACCGTGTTTCAAAATTCAAACCTGACCCAACCAGTCTCTTCTCCAATGTTGAAAATGATTGCTATTCTACAAATACTAGGTCAAGTATTTTTCATATACATCAGATTCTAAATACATACTGTTCAATAAGATGTCCTCCCTATGAGAAGCAACCAGAAGTGAGTGAGCCCAGGCAAATAGCCAGGACAGCAGACTCACATATTTCATCCAAGCTCATTAGAAGGATTAGTAGACCAATTTCTCATAGGATTCAACTAGTTCTCTCTTTCTCTCCTCATTTACATGGTTCTCCTATAGTTTCATTCACTACAATTAGGTAGAGAGATGAGTCAACAGCACTGTAACTTGTGTATAAATATGGTCTGCATGCATATTCATAGTCCAGTTTTCCAGTCTTTGGTCTCTAGCCAGCATTTATAGTTCTTGAGTTTCTGATTTTCATTTATTTTCTGAATTGCATATATCATATATGATCAATGCCTGGGTGAAAGTACACAGGGAAAAATACACAGAGTAAAGTTAACCAGGAAAGCAAATACATAAAATTAATGCAGAAGAATACAAAAGAAGGTATTTTTTCCCCCAGTGAACACTGTGATAAAAAGCTATTTACAAATAAATATAATTTTTCATTATAAAAGTTACAAAAGACTTTTTATATGGTCTTCCAACTAATAGTAAATGGAACTAAAGCAGAAGTTGAAAAAGATTGTCACTGCATGAGAAATATATAAAAAAAAAATTGAATACGGAAGCAGGTTGAAACATGAGAAAACAAGGCCACTGTGGCAGAAGTGGTGGCTGATCTTTTTTGTAGGACATGCAAAGAACAAGCTCAGAGTCAGTGGTATATAGAAGGTAGGCACGAACTCAGGGTTAATGGTATTCACTGCAGGTCTAACACTGAGACTTCCAGCATCTGGCCCCACCTTTGTTCACAGGACTGACAGCCTGGTATATGCTGCAGGCAGGGAGAGAGGACAGGGAAGAGGCTAAACAAACTCGTAGAAGAACTGAAGCTTCCACTGTAAATCTGGAGTATCTTAAAGAAAACTTTCCTAAATCTGGAATCACAGAAGTGTTCTTCTGTATGCAGGGCTGTATTGTTTGTAATAGAAGAGTGTAAGTACCTAAATCTACTAATGAAGGCTGAGTGAATGAATATACATATATCACAAGGTAGCACAGAATTTTAGATAGCCATTAAAAAATTACAATTGTAGGGGTGCCCAGGTGGCTCAGTAGGCTAAGTGTCTGACTTTGGCTCAGGTCATGATCTCACTCTTTGTGAGTTTGAGTTCTGCATCGGGCTCTGTGCTGACAAAGTGGAGCCTGCTTTGGATCCTCTGTCTCCCTCTCTCTTTTCCCCTTCCCTTCTTGTTCTCTCTCAAAAATAAACAAACATTAAATAATAATAATTATATAATTTTAAATGTGCAAACATAATATGAGCGAGGTTTTTTTCTTTTAAGGGAAAAAGAAAGGCATCTAATAACACTGTATAATATGCTATTGTTTGAACAAAAAAAAGTTAAAATAAAGATATAAGCTATAAGATATTTTAAAATATTTACATATTTTTAAGAGAGAAGCAATGGAAGTAGATTGAAGGAAAGTGAACTCAACTCTTTTCTTTCCTAATGAAGAGCCAATAGGCATTATCTAAAGTTGATTGAAAAGTACAGGCCTATTGTTTAGAATTATGGGCATAACTACAAAAAAAAGAAAGAAAGAAAGAAAAAGAAAAAGCCAAAGATAAGTTACAAAGACTACAAAAAATAGGTTCTGAAATCTGACCTACTGGGTTTAAATCTCCATAGTCACACTTTAGTTAAATGGCTTTAGTCAAATTACTCCTCTCCTCTAAATGGGTGATAAAAATAGAATTTTTGACATGGATCTGCTGTGGTAATTTTTTTTTTTACAAGGAATGAAAAGACCTTAGTCCAATACTTGACATAAGTAGAAACCAATCAATAAGCTTTAGAAATGCTAGCTAATATCATTATTCCTGAGAGGTATGTCTAGGAGTGTGTAGAAGTAGGAGATGGTGACTTTTCACTATTCTTATTATATATTTAATTCACATGTTTTCCTCTCATGATTTACTGAAATAAGATTTTAAAATCCGTCTTTTGTAAATAAGGATGTTTGGAAAACCGAGTGATCCTGATATGAAGTAATAAGGAACTCAACAACAAGGCAGCAATGGAGATTGACTGGATAAGGATCGTGAGGAGGACAGGATCAGCAAAGTAACCTAAGAGACAGGGAAACATGACATAACCATGAACAGAACTAGAAAATGTTAACTGGAGATCCAACCTGGGAGAATAAAAAATTTAATTTTAGATATGTTGAACTTGAAGGGATGTCAGTCTATCCAGATAGAAAAATCCAACACTTTCTTTTTAAAGCAGGAACCATGTCTTATTCATCCTTGAATCCCTAATACCTAGTGCACTTGGTGAAATACAGTAGCATTCAATACATGTTGAATGAATTAATGTTTGGGTGGATGGATGGATAGATGAATGCTGATTTAACTGTCACTCATGAAATGTGTCAGTAAAACCATCAGAGGGTATAAGCAAAAACAGTCTTAAGGACTATCTATATTTAAGGGAAAATAAGCAAAAAAGGAAACCACTGGGGGTGCCTGGGTAGCTCAGTAGGTTAAACTTTGGACTTTTGATTCTGGCTCAGATCAGGATCTCATGCTTCGTGATATGGAGCCCCCCATTGGGCTCTGCGTTGTCTGTGTGAGCTTGTTTGGGATTCTCTGTCTACCTCTCTCTCTGCCCCTCCCCTGATTGTGCAAGCACACTCTCTCACACTCTCAAAATAAATAAATACGTTTATTTAAAAAAGGACCACTGAGGGACACCAGAAGATTAGAAACAAAACCAGTGATTATGGCATCAAGCCACTGAAGAAGAGTTTTGACTTATTAATAATATTTAAGTGTTTTTGCTTTTTTTTTCTGTTAGGAAAAAATGGATGAGCCCTCCCATTGGTAAGAAAAAAAATGCCTATGTATTGAAAAATACAAGGTATACTGTTTCTAGAATAAAGATGAGAATAGTTGAATTTTTGTTTTAGTAATTTAAAAATAACCAAATAGGCCTGTCGTATTGAGTGCTTATTTGTATGTAGCTAGTCAATAGATATGAATTGGATTACATTAAATACCTTTGCTTGAAAGTAATACCATATCACTCAAAAAAAAATACACATGCTAATTTATAAGCAATTGAAAAACATACAGAAAAATGGAAGGAAGAATAGATGATTTAACTCTAACATTTTGATGACAAAGTTTCTAGAGTTGTTATACCACATTGATTTTTGAAAAAGTCATTGTCCTCAAGGAATTTTCATATCATCAAAGGTATTTTTGTTTATTAAGTGCATGATCATGTCTAGGTTATATTAGGAAATATTTATACATTTCTTATGGGGAAGGAGTATTCAGTACATTTCAGTTTTCTTCTCTCAAGTAATCTTGACCTTACACAAAACTTCTTATTGACACACATATTACACAATAATGTATAGATATTAATTTGATATTTTGCAGCATGCTGCGTGTAAAAGTGATTCCTTTAATATTCTTAATTTATTATTCTTAATTTATGGTGGATAAATTTTTATGCTTTGAATGTGGCTTTTTTATTAGTTCACGCGTAGTAAGTGGTCACTGTCTGAACGGTCTCATGGTAGCAAGTGATAGGTCTTCGGGACTTATCATTAACTCTTCTCTGGCTATGCAATCAAACACGTAGTTTTACTACTAATGGTGCTCCTTAGGCTACAGGGATGTGAAATGGGTATTTTCAAAGTGAAGTTGCTAAGTAGCATCAAGAAAATTGCTATGAAAGCAAAGTTAATGATCTCAGTTGGTACCATTTAGTAAAGGCATTTAAGCTAATGGTAGCATCCGACTGAATTTACTGCGACCCTGCAAGCTCTTTTTCTATGCTTTGTTGGAGACATCTTCATTCTCCAAACAGCAACAGTTAGCGTTTTGGTCTTTCAATTGCTCAACAAAATTAACAAATTAATATAGCACACTATTGTGGAGTGGTTATTATTCCCATTTCACTATTAGCAAAATAATAAGCAAGTAATGTGATTTGATGGGAAAATAAGAAACTAGGTAAATTAAGAGGAAGAGTAAAAACACTAAAATATTTTGGTATTAGCAAGACAGCATCTTTAGTTCTGCTTTAAATATTGCAAATTTATGTAAGTATTCAGTTCACGAGAAATCCTTAAAATATTTTGTTATTTTCCTTGATTTTATGTTTCATTTGGCATTCACACAAAATACACAATTCACAAATAAGAAGTGGGTAGCTCAGGTTGCCTAACTAGACGAACTAGTGAATCTCTTATACTGCTGCCGTGTGGGAAATCTGATGGGAAATATAGCCAAATCACTTACAGAATTCATCCTTGGGTGATAGAACTGTAAAAAAATGGCCACATTCTTTGTCACAGAGCCTCCGCAACTGGGACCATCACCTTTCTGTAGGGTTCACTGTTGGTGAGAACCAGCCTTATGTACAACCCACCTTCATCTAATGTAAAAAGAATAAAGGGAGCAGTGAGAAGATAAATGCAGAATGGAACTAATCTCACCTCTCCTAAAGGGAGGATGCCGTGGTGGAGGGAATGCTTTCCTTTCCAAGAGTGTGTGTGGGGGGGGGGGGGCGGGGGTGTTGGGGGAGCACAGGGTATTTAAAGGAATATCTCATGAAGTTGGGGTTTTCAGGTTACTATGGAAAATTGACCTCTTGATTTGGGCTAGCTGCTTACCTTAGAACCACAGATTCACCCAGGTGCAGAGTTCTTGGAAGAATATTCTGGGAGCATCTGTCTAAACTGTCACATTTGTTTAGACCCCATCTGCCATTAAGGCAGGGAACAGGGAAACACTTTACATGTATCCCCTGCAGATTAAGGAGATTGTTTAAACAGAGACTAGAGATCTTTACAGTTCTAATGAATTCTGAAGGAGTCTGTGGAGTTGTGTTTGGAAGTAGGGCTTGAAGAAATGATGCTAAGTTTTTGTCAGAAACAATATGGAGCAACCTCCGGTTTATGTTCCATTTCGTCACAGCACTTGAAAGGGGCAAATAAAGATTTCCTTATGTGGTTTTACAGTTCTAGGGAATGATATGTTAAGGGGCACTGGTTATTAGAGGGGCAAGAGCTGTGAGTCTTCTATTGTGTCAGACCCTGACAAGGGCCAAATGGAGACAGGAGCCCCTTGCACTAGATGAAGGGAGGTATTGAGTGATGTTGTACTTGGAGTGAAGGGGATACTCACATCACTAGTATAAACCACCCCAGTAGAAACAGAGTCTCACCCAGTGCAACAAAGAACACCTCCTACTGGCATAGGGAGCCTTATTCTTCCTCTTCCTCCTGCCTGATCCAAACACAGGGGGAGCTAGCTACTGAGGGAGCGGGGATAGACAGACCACTCTCCCCACTCCCCACTCCAAGCAATCAGCATCACTGTTCAGGAAGAGCAAGCCTTATTTTTTAAATTAAGTTAGCTTCCAAGTCTATAATACTAACAAGGGTTGTGTCTTGTGTCTTCTGTTTAGAAAAGAGATTGTGCTCTAAACTCAAAGTTAAAGGGAAATTTTTGGAATTTGAAAAAGATGTCATTAAAGTACCTACTATGCAGATTTGACAGTGTTCAGATGAAAGGAATGGTTGGGGAAACTATCAAGACATTTTATGTTTATACCCTAGTATTTTGGGACTTCTCACAAAACCCATTCTATTCTATTTGTGGCTACTTACATACTTCATCAAAAAGGATCTGAAAACTCATGTCCATAGGTGAAAGGAAAATTTCCAACAGAATATCATTATGAGACTTTCCGTCAGAATAATGGAAATAATACTATGGTTAGGTATAGTAAGTATATTGTGCCTTGAAATTAATCAAAACTAATTTTGTCTTTACTAGAAGACACTATTTTGATTTGTAATATCTTCTATAGAGTATCTCTCTAGAAAAAGGTAAAAGAGTTTAGCCAATAGAGATTTGACCTATTCTATACCTTTGAAAGGAATGGAGGGATTACGTCAATAAAGATTACAGCTTTGAGGATTAGGGGTAAATTGGATAGATCTGGTACTCATATGAAAAGGATCTATATAGAGGTGAACTGAAAAAAAATACCTATAAAATGGTCTGAGCTTTGGCAGTAGGTCAAAGGTAGGATTTGTGCCTTATTCATATGTGCTTGGGAAATGATCTAAGGCCTCGGATGCTTCGGAAGGAGCCATGTCCTTCTCGAAGGGGAGAATGTGCAGACGATGCCAAGAAAGAAGAATGGGAGATGGAGGGGTAATTGACCAGTGGGATCATTTATTCTTTTTTGAAGAAACATGATAAACTTGCCTTTTGAGTTCCAGATGTAAACAATGTATACAAGGACAGAATCTAACATTAGATATCACCTGTGGGTCAAAAAAATTAATATGCATGAAATTTCAAAATAAACAGGAGTTTGACAGTATTAAATTCATTCTTTATTGACGATACTGGGGTCCAGTGTTGGCATTTAATAATATTTGACACTGGCTGTTTCACCTATGATGTAAGGTAGAATCAGGGTTCTGAAATTCTTATTCTAGAAATTCACCTCCTTGGAGTGTACAATGTATTTTAGCAAGGAGGCACCACTTAAGAGAGAGTGATGTGTTATGAAAGGGAGAAAAAGTCACTTGTTACAGCTAGAATAAGCAATAACAATGCTTAACGGTTTCTCAGCTGGAAGAAAAAAAATACAGGCTGTGGTTTAATGAAGGATGAGACTTTTGTCTCATTGTTATGAAAGCTCAGATTTGTTTTTCTGCCGTGGTGATGTTTCCCCTGATGACCCAGGTGGCAGTCTTATTGATTTTTATGACTAAATGAGTTGCTGCAGCTTATATGCATAACTACTCTTAAGTGCTTCCCTGAGTGAAATTGACAGTTCATTTTATTTGGTTTGCACAGAATTGTCCTTTGCTTTACACATCTTATAAGCAATGTGAGAAGAAGTTGATTTTCTACTATTTACATTGGACCAGCAGTGTTTACGCTCCAGGGCTGGGGATGGGAGCCAAAGAAGGGGTGGGAGGGTGGGTTAATGTTCTCTTAGCAGTAACGACATGCTTTCTTTAGGCAAGGGCCCTATAGATAAAAATCTGTTCCTCTCCTCTATCTCCTACGTGTCTACCGATTTCTCTAAATAGAACTTGCCTTTCATCTGGTCCAATACACAAAATCTGAACATGAAGCAAAATGATTGAAAGACACAAAATAATAACCAAAAAAAAATCAGACTGATGTACAATTGGTTGCACTTACCTAAATTCTTGCATCATGCCATCAGATGAGACTTTAAGAATGAAAAGTGATCATCATATATTACAAGCCTTGCCTTAACTAGTGTATATTTTATACTATTTGGAACTTGAACATATTAATCATCTCAGAACCTTGAGTCCTTGCCCCTTTACTCGCTTTAAGCTTACCATTAATATTATTTCCTTCTCTTTCCCATGTAGCTTCTTTTGAAATCAACCCCTTCTTTTCCCTAAACTATTTTTTTTCCAAATCTTCTCCCTACTTTTCTCTACTATTCAATCTTCTGATCTCCCATTGCTGTGCTATCAGTGAGTTGTTGTATGGTTGTTGTTGTTTTAATAGAGCAGCTTTACTGAGATTATAATTCACATATAATTCATCCATTTAAAATATCCAGTTCAGTGGTTTCTAGTGGACTCACAGAGTTGTGCAATATTACCATAATCAATTTTAGAACCTTTCCATCACTACAGAAAGAAACCCCATACTCATTAGCAGCATTAGCAGTCATTTCCCATTCCCCCCTCCCCCACACCTAGCCACCCACCCCTGTCCCCTGGCAATCCCTTGTTCTGCCTGTTCTACAGATCTGCCTGTTCTGGATATTTCAAATAAATGGAATGGTACATTTGAGTTTTTTGTGTCTGGCTTCCTTTACCTAGTATGTTTTCAAGATTCATCCATGTTGTAATACATATCAATACCTCACTCATTCTTATAGCTCAATAATATTCCATAGTATGTATACACTGCATTGTGCTTATTCACTCATCATTTAATGAACATTTGGTTTGTTTCAACTTTTTGGCTATTATGGATAATATTGCCGTGCACATCTGGTACAAGATTTTGTTTAAACCTATGTTTTCACTTCTTTCAGGTATATTGCTGGGAGTGGAATTGCTTCCAGATATGTTCTCATCATTCAGTTTCATTTGAGCACCCCCATTATCATGTTTATAGTCCCAGGACTCTGTTAGTACTTTGCAAATTCCACCTTCACTTGGGACCTTCCACTGAGAATTAGACTCATATCTAATTAAATCCTTAACATCTTCACTTAGAGATCACACAGACACTTCAAACTCAGTGTCATAAAACCAACTTAGGATGTTTTCCACAAAACCCTGGTCTTGGGCCAGTGCTCTTTCTCAGTAAGTAGTACATTCATTCTTCTGGTCATAGAACCTAGAACCATTCCTAAACTCCCTCCTGAGTCCAATTAATAACTAGATACATATAATTCCATTTTCTAAATTTATTCCACATGTATCTACTTCTTCCTGCTTCTACCACAGCTCCTTTCTTTGGGACTTCACTTGGATCATGTTAATTGTGGTCCAAATAGTCTTTCACCTTTATTCAAGACTTCATCCAAATTCACTCCATCCTCTGGAATGCTCCTTTAAAAAATCCTTCTTCTTTGAAAAATTACTTCATTCAAGTTGTTGGTAGGATACAAATTTTAAAATCAGGAGCATGTTATTAAAGTGCATATATGACCTCACCCTGCTAACTCCTCAGCGCTGGCTTCCTCTTGAACCCCTTCCCGAGACTACAGACACCTTCCTTTTCTTGTTTCCACATCTTTCAACAAGCTCACTCCTTTCCCAGCTGTAGGGCTTGTTCAAATATTCTTTCTCCTGCCATACTCTAGCCTCATTTAGAGAGAAACCCTACTTATGTTTAATTTCTTAACCTAAAATTACATCTTTAAAACTCTAGCCCTAACTACATCAATTCTGTCTTAGAAGCTTTCAATGTACCCAGTAGTTTCCTTCATAACATTTAAGACTTTTAACGAGCTAGTAAGTAGTTTACTATCTCTCTCTGCAGTAAAATGTGCCCTTAAACAGGAAAGGCACCACAGTAGGGCTGGATCACTGCGTTCTTAGGACTAGTATGGTATCTGATCTGATGAAGGGAACTCAAGAAATATTTTTGAATTAATGAGTCAGTGACCCTCCAATCCACTTACTCATAATTTGATTTGGCTTATAATCCCAAATGACATAACAGAGACAAATTAGAAATAGTTAGGACCAGAAAAAGCAATAAAATGGAAAACCTTAGTAGATGATGACCGTGTGTCAGAACACACACAATAGGAAGTATATTTAATGTTTTGTAAGAAACAAGGACCCCAAAGTCCTCTTCCTCCTATTTAAACTCTCAAATAAAGCTCACCACAGCCTCCCTTCTGTAGGTGCCTTTGCACAGGTAAACCTGATGGTCTTTGGAAGATTTGCTTCATACCTTTCATCATGGCACAGGCTTTTTACCTGAATTCTACATTTTCATCTGAGCCCACAGAGCGCTCCTGTCTATGCTAATCATTGTTATGGCCCTTGATGACATCAGTGCTGTTCCCTCTACCCTTGATCTTTGCTTTTGATTTAATCTTACCTCTCTTATCCATCCCACCTTTTCCTCATCCATTACACCAACTCATGCAAAAATCTTGTTTTCAAAAATGACTACTAAGTAACTAATGTTCCCAAGTAAACTTTGTAAACATTTTTTTAATGTTTATTCATTTTTGAGAGAGACAGGACAGAGCATGAGCAGGTGAGGAGCAAAGAGAGAGGGAGACACAGAACTCAAAGCAGGCTCCAGGCTCTACATTGTCAGCACACAGCCTGGCAGGGCTCGAACTCACAAACCGTGAGGTCGTAAGCTGAGCCTAATTCGGTCGCTTAACCAACTCAGTCACCCAGGAGTACCTCCAAGTACACTCAGTCACTGAGTACACTCAGTCACACCAAGTGTACCTCCAAGTACACTTTTAAAAGAGCTAAGATGGGATTTTGGCTTTATCAAATATACATATTGTTTCTGTGATAAAAGCAGAGCTGAAATCATGAAGTAGGAAGCATGCCTGTTTGACCAATAAAATAAGCTTGATTTACTCACTGTATTCTAGACTTAGATGGCAATCTGAACTATTTCAACCCACATTGCTGATAATACTTAAATTGCAGTGTTGCTTGATTGCTAAGTAGTGCTAAGGAGCTGTAAAGCCAATACTCGGTATAATGCATGACTTTGAGGTAACTCTAGGTCATAGGGAACAACTAAATTTAGAATCAAGAGATTCGAATTTAATCAAGGCTGAACCCCCACCAGGTCCGAACTGACTCTGGACAAGTCACTCAAATTTTCTGTGTCTCAGTTGTCTCAGTTTATAAAATGACAAAAGAAATATTTATTTCAGTTGGTTGCTTGGAGAACTTAATTTGATAATACAGCTAAAGCATTTGGCACATAATAAGTTCTCCACCCTTGTCAGTTTAATGTAAGTCATATTCGAATTCTACATTTATCTGACAATAGGGTATTCACTAATGAAGACACTCGGTCAACTTAACAGTCTTTCCTTATACATTGTTTTACCAGCAAACACCCCAATGCTAAAGCTTTTAGTGAAATAAGGTATTAATAAGTTGAAGTCTATACATTGAAATGTATTTCTCCTAGACATTTATCTCATTTATCTACACACTGACATGTATTTATCTATATACGTTAACTGTGACTTTTTGTAGGCAAGTTTAGTATTACTAAGTTATTTAAATGCAAGTGTCAGCAAACTTTTTCTGTAAAAGGGCAGGTAGTAAATATTTTAGGTTTCGTAGACCATATGGTCTCCTTTCAACTATTCAACTCTTATAGTGCAAAAGCAGCTATAAAAATTACTTAAATCAATAAGCGTGGATATGTTCCAGTAAAAGTTTACTTGTAGACAGGAATTGTAAGTTCACATGTCATGAACGCTGAGTTTTTTTCAAACATACAAAAATGTTAAAAACAAACACAGAAACGGACAACTTGGCTCACAGGCCATCTAAACACAGGTGGCAGGCCTGAAGCCCCCATAGGTGATATTTGCCTGCTGTATTACTTGCTGAATTATTATGATCACTTTTCATTGATCTTGTAGCCCACAAAAAAACACAAGTTCTAAACACAAAGGACTGTATCTTCTGATGTATTCCAAATGCCTGAACAGTGACCAGAAGTTAGATAATAAATATTTGTTAAATAAATGGAATGTTCTTTTTCCTCCCAAGCTCTTTATCATGGGAATTTCTAGCAATATAAGAGTTTTTTACATGCTCTTTGGCACACTGCCACAGGCACAGAGGATTGAAGATTTAAAAAAGGTGAATTTTGACTTCATATCTTACTCCAAAGTAATATTATAATTTAAACAATGGTGTCAAAAGAAGTATACATTAAAGGTTAATAAACTTTTCTTTTTTTTTTAAATTTTTTTTAACGTTTATTTATTTTTGAGACAGAGAGAGACAGAGCATGAATGGGGGAGGGGCAGAGAGAGAGGGAGACACAGAATCAGAAGCAGGCTCCAGGCTCTGAGCCATCAGCCCAGAGCCCGACGCGGGGCTCGAACTCACAGACCGTGAGATCGTGACCTGAGCCGAAGTCAGACGCTTAACCGACTGAGCCACCCAGGCGCCCCGGTTAATAACCTTTTCATGGATATGTGTAGAAAATGAACAGTTCTAGCTATATACAGAAATATATATGTGTACACACACAACTATTTTCTCAACATATACAAGTTCGATCTTGACAGCAAAACTTTACAGAATTATCTTACATACGGGTTTATATAAGTTGTTATACACATATAAATTATTTCTTTGAGCATGGTACTTAAGCAGATGTTTAATTAGGGCAGCTAAGTGGTAATGACACTAATTAATCACAAAATGAAAACACATTCACCTTAGAAAAACCAACACTATTAAACTCTAAGAGATTAATTGGCTTTTTGAAAAAAAAAAACACATTGTAACATAATTATCTTAGGACAAGGTCAAATGTTCTGTTGCATCTATGTTTGTACTCAGTAAACATGAAGTCCAAACCATTTACCATAAATCACAGTCCACCTTAGTAATGAAAGAGAAAAGACAATGTTTTTATACATTTACATAGCATAATTTTTCAGAGAAAATAATCTAAAATAAATCTGTATAGTTAACCTTTAAACTTTTACATATAACACTATCTTTAAACTTTCTAGAATGGATATTTTATACTGTAGATCAATTAGTCATATATAATTCTATAGAAAACAGTAGAGTTTCCCTAACTCACGTAATTTTTTTTAGGAGGCCAGAGTGGACTTTATTCCGTTGTTAGAATTTGATCACATCTTTAATAAAATGAGAACTAGAAAAAAAGCTCTTAAAATTGTTATACAATGGAGTTACAGCTGTGAGATTTATTTAAATAGTATTAGCCAAAATCATAATTTAGCAGTTGCAAATTTATTGTCACGGTTGAATGCTTGAGGAGAACCATTTCATCCACTTGTAAACTCAAGTTAATTAAAACCATTTTTTTATGTTATTTTCAACAAAAGTCTCGCTATCATCTGGGCATTTCTGCATCACAGCTATTCTCAGTCACTGTCTTTGTACAAGGCTTTGTTTCAACATATTTAAACACGTCAAGCAGTTTCCACACCAGTAGTAAATGTCATCACCAAGGAGTGAAAAGGCACGAAGGCCTGAGTCACACCTGGCAGAGTAAACAGCCCCTGTATAGCAGATAAGGGACTAAAGTAATTTGCGTAATTATTCCAGATTTTGAATCATAGAATCTAAGTATAGCAGCTATCATCCATTGTCTCAGACGCTGCACTTGAGGGGTCATTAATATATTGTCATATAGCCCTCAATGTGAACATGGCAGGTGTCAACCATATGCTAAAAAACAAAACAAAAAACAAAAAAATATGCTCTATAACTTTGATTCATTGGTGCCTAGTTTGGCATGAGTGATATACTAAAACCTTCTGTAAAAACATCATGAAAGAAAAATTGTGTTTAATCAAGTAATACATGAACAAATATTTACTGCAGCATATTCAAATAAAATGAAATATATTGATTAAGTTAGAAAAGGCTCTGTAAAATGTACACTTACATGCACACATACATCTTACTTCTATATAAATAGGAGCATAATTTATGGATGATCTCGTCTTTCCTTTTTTCCTCCTTGACCCTCATCTATTGGAAAGTGATCTACACCAGTATTTATAGCTCTGTGTCATTCATTTTAAAGGCTGAGTGTACATATATAATAATTTATTCAATTACAGTCTTATTTATGGACACTTAGTTTTCCCTTTCCATTTCCAGTAGGATATAGAATTCTGCAGTGAATCTTCTGGGCATATATCCTGGTAGTAATGTGTGACTATTACTCTAGGATAGATTCCTGAAGAGAAAATCCTAAGTCAAGGGGGATGCAGACATCAAACTTGAAAATAGAGCTAAATTTTCCCTCAAAACAGCTTGACTCATACAGTCTACGATTGGATCTGTTTTTTGTACCCTCATTTATAACAGATATTCTGTCTTTCTGATGATGGTCAAGTAGATGGATTAGAAGAACCATTATTGTTAAATTATATTTCTTAAAATCCTGTTAGACCAAGCACTTTTCATATACTTTTTGCAAATATTTATAATTCTTTCTCTCTGATCTCTGTGTTCTTATTCTTTGTTATTGGACATCTTTCTCTCATTGTTATATAGGCGATGTTCCTATGCCTGTTATATTTGTTAAAAATATTTTTTCTAGGGGCGCCTGGGTGGCTCAGTCGGTTAAGCGGCCGACTTCGGCTCGGGTCATGATCTCGCGGTCCGTGAGTTCGAGCCCCGCGTCAGGCTCTGTGCTGACAGCTCAGAGCCTGGAGCCTGTTTCAGATTCTGTGTCTCCCTCTCTCTGACCCTCCCCTGTTCATGCTGTGTCTCTCCCTGTCTCAAAAATAAATAAAATGTTAAACAAATATTTTTTCTAATTGTCATTTGTATCTTTAATGTTAAATTTTAGTATTGAGGAATATTTAATTTTGATTTGCCAAATATGTAAATATTTGTATCATGGTGTCTGGGTTTTGATTCTGACTTGGGAATGTCTTTCTCCATTATTATCAAATTTTTCCACTATTTGTTAGTTCTAAACATGTATAGTTAAATATTAGTTCTTGGCTTCATCTGAAATGCAGATGTCAGTGTGTATTGTGTGACTGTGTTTGATTTATAGAAGATGTTTATTTACCAATGGATAGACTATAATCAAAGCATTATTTATTGAATAAATCTTTTTTAAAAAAGACAGCTCTACATTTCTGGAGGCTGATTTGGAATCTAATATGTATTCCATACATCTATTTTATTTTTCGATTCATGTATATATTATAGTGTCTCTTTTATTATAAGTTAATAAATTTGGGGGCATGTATTAAAGGAAAACCAAGTCACTGTACTTCTTTTGAAGAGCTGTCATGGTTATACCTTCACATTTTCTCAACCATATGCATTATGAAGTCAGTTGGTCATTTTTCAAAAAATATCATTTGGGACATTGATTGGTGTTACCTTTCAAATATATACATATATTATACATATATCATATATAATAGTATATGTAAAATATATTAAAAATAAAAATATATATTATATATAATGTATGTATAATACATACACATATATTGACCATATGTATAATATATATATATTTTTCCCCCCAGTGAGAAGATCTTGCAGAGTGTCTAACAGTCTCAAGAAAGCTGGATAACAGAAATTGAAATACCTTACAAGATGCCATAATTCTGCTCTCTAGTCCTGAGATAATATCCTCTAATGAGAGTATGCACTGGGCTGGCAGAGGCTTACTCACAGGCAACTCAAATAAACCATAATATGCTAATACTTTAAACTTACAATGAACAGGATAATTGAGTGAGTTAAGTCCTTATGTCTTCTACATATCATATTTTCTCAATGTAACAAGCTACAGGGTAACACAAATTATAATCAAAAAGTTGATTGAGCATGAAATAAGAACAAAGGAAGTCCATTATTTAATTCAAACATTTAATGATGCAATTGATCCAACTATTCAAAGGAGATTCACAAACCACTTGCCTTGGACAGATAAATTCCCCATGCCAGGCTGTAGTCCCCCATGGGCATTCTTGGAGGCCTATTGACAAATTTACCTTTTTTACTCTCACATTTGTATAGTTCTGTTTTATAGCAGCCCCACTTCTAACGGACACACATTTTCTTATAGATATTTTGCATCCAATAAGAACATGATAAGCTATGGGTAACTGTGGGAAATCCGGATAAACAGTGGGTTACAGGACTCATTAGTAAATGCAGCCAAAGGGGGAAATGGTTGGAAATAAACACAGTGCTGTCCATGTAGGGCCACGGTTCACTCAGGTACTGGTAAATCTCACTAACTAGGTCACCATTTTGCCAAAAAACTCAATTTATCCATTTTACAGGGTTAGGTATTATTTTTATAGTTTCAAGTAGGTCTCTAATTCACATTGGTCCCAAGTTCCTGAGGAGCATTTTATTTATTCTCTTGTAGTCTAGATGTACTTCTATTTCTCTTTCATATTTGTGTTCATCAGAACAAACACTCTTTAGATTTCCATAAAATCATAAAACCCTGAATAGCCAAATCAATCTTGAGAAAAAAGAACAAAGCAGTAGCTATCATACATCCTGATTTCAAACTATATTACAAAGCTACAGAAATCAAAACAGTATGGTATTGGCTTAAAACAGACACATAAATGTGTAACAATAGTATCCAACATTACAGTATCATATAGAATAATTTCATTGTCTTAAAAGTGAAAATGTGCAGCACAAGAGTAAACGCTAACATAATCTATGGACTGTAGTTAATAATAATATTTCAACATTGGCTCATCATTTTGTAAGAAATGCACTACACTAATATGAGATATTAACAGAAACAATTGGGGAGGGGAAGGCATTGAGCAGGTACATTAGAACTCTTTGTATTTCCTGCTCAATTTTTCTATAAACCTAAAACTGCTCCCCCAAAATAAGTCTATTATGTTTTTAATGAGGTGTGTTTAACTATAGTCCTCTTAGAACATTTCCATATTTTAGTTAGAGGAATAATGTAGCATTAATAAAACATTTAAAACAAAAAACAAACAAAAACAAAGAACAAAAACGAAAAACAAAAAAAGAAAAACTAGACACATAGATCAATGGAACAGAATAGAAGACCAGAAATAAACCCATCCATATATGGTCAATAAATTCACAATCCAGGAGCCAAGAATTTACAACGGGGAAAGGACAGTCTCTTCAACAAATGTTGGGGAAACTGGACAGCCACATGTAAAATAGTGAAACTAGACCTCTATCTTACATTATACGCAAGAATTAACACAAAATGATTTAAAGACTTAACAGTAAGACCAAAAACCATTAAACTCCAAGAAGAAAACATAGGCAGCAAACTCCCTGACACCAGTCTTAGTAATCATTTTTTGGATCGACAAATTGACAAAATGTCCGTTTGGATTGACAAAAGCAAAGGCAAGAAAAGCAAAATTAAACAAGTGAGACTACATCAAACTAAAAAGCTTCTAACCAACAAAGGAAACCATCAATAAAATTAAAAGGCAACCTACAGAATGGGAGAAAATATTTGCAAACCATATATAAAATAAGGGGTAATATCCAAAATATATAAGGAACTCCTACAACTCAACACCAAAAAACAATCTGATTGAAAAACAGAGTATTCAAAATGACATTTTTCCAAAAGACATAAAACCGGCCAAGACACAAAGAAGCTCAATATCACCAATTACCAGGGAAACACAAATCACAACCACAATGAGATATCACCTTACAGTTGTCAGAATGGTTTTTAACAAAAAGACAAGATATAACAAATGTTGATGTGGAGCAAAGGGAATCCTTATTTATGCACTGTTGCTAGATATGTAAATTGGTTCAGCAAGTATAGAAAACATAGAGAGGTCCCTCAAAAAATTCAGAAATAGGAATAGCAATTCCATTTATGGCTATTTATAGAAAGGAAGAGAAAACATACTAACTGGAAGATATATATATATGCACTCCCATATTTATTGCAACATTATTTATAGTAGTTAAGGCAATGGAAACAACCAAAATAATCTTTGATAGATGAGTAAAGAAAATATAGATATACAAGCACACACATAGGCACAATGGATTATTATTCAGCTGTTAAAAAAAATTGAAGAAGGAAATCCCACCATTTGCAACAACACTGATAGATCTTAAGGGCATTTATGCTAAGTGCAACAAATCAGACACAGAAAGACAAATAGCATATGATCTCACTCACATATGGAATCTAAGGAAAAGAAGAAAACTAATTTATGGATACAGACAGCAAATTGGTAGTTTCCAGAGGCAGGGAGTGTGGGATGCGCGAAACGGGTAAAGGTGGCTAGGGATGCCAACTTTCAGTTATAAAATAAATAGGTCATAAGTAAGTTTTGCACAGCATGGGGACTATAGTTAGTGTTGCTATGTTATGTATTTGGGAGTTGCTAGAAGAGTGGATCTTGAAAGTTCTCAACATAAGAAAAAGAATTTCTAACTGTTTGATGGATGTTAGCTAGACATTGTGGTGATCATTTCTCAATGTTTGCATGTGTCAAAGCATTATGTTGTATACCTAACACTAATCTTTTATGTCAATTGTATCTCAAAAAATTAGGGTTCCTCAACTAACTAAAAGTAGCTATCCTATCTCCCATGGTATGATTTTAATTTTTGTGTATTTATACGTTTTTCAAATATTTTGCTACATGATGATGTCCAGATGTCTCAACACCCTACTCACTCTTCTGTTCAAATCTTAAGTACCTAGGGCATATCAAAACCATGGAGACCATAACTAGATACAACAGTACTAGTGTTGGTTAATGAGCATGTATTCTCGACCCCGTTTTTGTATTGCCAAGTGTATCTTTAAAAAAAATTTTTTTTAGCGTTTATTTATTTTTGAGACAGAGAGAGACAGACCATGAACAGGGGAGGGTCAGGGAGAGAGGGAGACACAGAATCTGAAGCAGGATCCAGGCTCTGAGCTGTCAGCACAGAGGCTGACGCCCGGCTGGAACTCACAGACCGCAAGATTATGACCTGAGCCGAAGTTGGACGTTCAACCGACTGAGCTACCCAGGCGCTCCAAGTCAAGTGTATCTTTTTAAACAAAACCCAACCTACGCATTTTTATTATGTTCTCCTTTTTTACCAATACAAATATATTTTACTGGGAAACATCGTCCCAATTCCCCTGCATTAATGTTTAAAATTTTCACTATTAGAGTTACAAGAATGAAAAAGTCACAATCCTTGTATCGATACATGACAGCCCAACAGTGGGGCACCACACCTCAGAAAAACACCAGATGTACACAACTGTCCACAGTATTCATTGTATATCTGTCCCATTCTCCTTTCTTGAAAATGTTTTCTCACCGGAACCTTTTCTGAATGGGTGAGCCTACGTGGTCTCGTTGCTCCCAAATAACTCTGTTTGCTGGTCATAGCTGTATGCACATATGGATATCTGGCTCAGGGCACTTGTTTTAGGGGAATTCAATTCATTAGTGTAAGCTCATCCAAATACACTCTTCCTTTCAGAAAGTTTGGATTGGAAAATGGAGAGACTGTTTAGATTCATTATCGGTAGAAATGAAAGATGTTATAAAACTAGGTCCTTACAATGTCACATACAATTCAAAGCCCTGGAATACAATGAAGTCAAAGGAGGAGACAGAAGTGCTCTGCAGAGAAAAGTTGGAGATCTGAGGTAAGCAGAGCTATATGTTTCTGAGGGCCCATGAACTAAAGAGAGAATAGCCTTGACTCGTGGCTTTTCATTTCTCTGTCAACTACAAAACTCTTCGTAGCTTGGATGAAAAATGTCTCTTTTGTCCATGGAGAGCTGCCAGATTCCCCTGTGTCTCATCAATAACACCCTATCATATTTGAACTACTTTGATTGGACTCTTCTGCCTCCTAACAACATTGTGAGTAAGTCAGGCATCATGGGACTAGAGAAAGGTAGCCACCAGTTTTGCTTCGGAATGTCAGGGAATCCTACACTGAGTAGGTGGCATATGTTCCGGGTCCTGAGGAGGGAATGTAAATTAGTAAAGAAATTAATAGACTGATTCTATGTAAGGGTAAATGATGACACAATCTGATATATCTGGGAATTAGTAAGGAAATATCTTGGTCACATTAATTTCCTTAGATAAGGAAAAAGTTTATGTGCTGTTTTAGTTTACATACTTATTTTGAGACAGAAAGAAAGAGGAGGGGAGGGGCAGAGGGAAAGAGTGAATCCCAAGCGGGCTCTGCACTGCCGATGTGGGGCTCAAACTCACAGAGAGATCATGACCTGAGCCAAAATCCAGAGTCAGATAGATACTTAACTGAGTCACCCAGACACCCCATAAAGCCAGTTGAATTTTTACAAGTATAGTCAATAGACATGTGACTTTTGTCAAAGACCTGGAGGCAATAAGGTAGCAAAACATGTGGATATCAGGACAAGAACATTCCAGCCAGAAGGCATAGTAAGAACAAGAGCCCGAAGGCAGGGCCTTTCTGGAGTGTCTTAAGAACCACTAGGGCAGTGTGGCAGTGAGGTCAGCAGAGACTGGAACGAGAGCATAGTCTGTAATCCAATCTAGGAATCTGGGCCTTTATGCTGAAAGACAGGAAACCAGGGAGCATTTTTCAGCAGATAAATGATGTGATCTGAATTTGATTTTAGAGCCACTGTTAAATATTTTTCATTGAATCACAAATTCATGTCTGCTTTTAATTTGCCAAAGATAACTTCAAGAATGTAATAATAATTCAGTCTTGACATCTAGCTTAGTTCAAATATAAGCTACTGAAAAAGTAGACCAATGAACTGATATTCTTTAAGGAATCCATAACCCCCTCTCAGTACAAAATTTTAAGCAACAATGTTAAAGAAAATATGACACCATATTTTATAATGCAGACCTGGAACAAATGAATTTTTTTCTCAGATTAAGTGCAATCTAAAAAAAAAAAAAAGTGAAACAAATATCCAAAGAATACAACATAGACTATCCAGCAAACAAAATGCACTAAATAATTGTTAATTCTTACTATTATCAATTAGAAATAATAACAGATTTTTATTTTTGTTTAACCAAGCTACACATAGTAAGATTGATACTCCTTTAAAGGAGTGAGCGGCCTAACCACTACCTATAGAATGTCCAATTGAAAGCAATGCAAATTTGAGATGAACACACTCTTTATTAACTACCCAGAGTAATCTGTGGAGTAGATGGGTTAGTAAAAGCTAATTAAACCTCAGATGCTATCTTCCAAACTGTTCTATTTCTAATTCGTTGACCTTAACCACTCTTTAAAATAACAATCTTAGCTAGCAAGAGCTTCAAGTAAAACTGTCAGGAAGGTATAAGAAAATTATTTCCATTTGTTTGGAATAAAAAGTAAGAAACTCTAAACATAAGCTATTTCTCTTTCCATTTCACCCTCACATTTTATTACTCAATAATTCTAAAAAATTAAAAGTTCCCAGAACACATTGTTTAACTCCTCTGTGACTATAAAGGCTCTTCCCTCCACATGGATACGTCTTCCAACTTATCTGCCTAGCGAATTTCATACAGACTCTCTCCATCTGAAGCTTTCCCTCAACTGAGGCTCAGTTAACTCCTCCTCCTCCTGTTTTCCTGAATTAGTTCCTATTACAGCTACAATAATACATTCCTCTTTCTGACTATAGTCTGGAAAGGTTCTCCACTTTTTTTTTTTTTTTTTTAATTTTATTTTTGGGACAGAGAGAGACAGAGCATGAACGGGGGAGGGGCAGAGAGAGAGGGAGACACAGAATCGGAAACAGGCTCCAGGCTCCGAGCCGTCAGCCCAGAGCCTGACGCGGGGCTCGAACTCACGGACCGCGAGATCGTGACCTGGCTGAAGTTGGACGCTTAACCGACTGCGCCACCCAGGCGCCCCGGTTCTCCACTTTTTGATTAGATGGTAGACACTCCTATAATCCAGGGTCATCTCCCTCCGTCAAGGTCCCTAACTTAATCATGCCTACAAACTCCCTTTGTTATATAAAATAACATATTCACAGGTTCCAGGAATTAGGATGTGGACATCTTCTGAGCTATTCAGCCTTACGGCAAAACCTAAAACCCTAAGGCATCCACTACAGTAAGTACCACTGGTAGCGTAATTATTGGTTTGCAATCTATCTCTCCAAAAAAGTGCACTCTTGGCCAGTAGAGTGTATATTTGTTTCACCCATGATATTGAACACAGTGCTTAATATAATGCTAAGTAGCTCAATAAATAAATGTGTGAGAAAAAAATACATTAAAGTCTATATAGTACTGCTTCAGGACAATGGAAAATTAGAAGTAGTGAATGTTTATTTTAGTGAAATTTCTATCCATAAGAATTTTGCACTCTGTGGATTTTATTCTATAATACTTTAGGGATACTTTCACTCTGTAAATCATTTTATATAATTAGGAGATAAATTTTCTATTTGTTATATCGATATTTTGATGACAAGGACCATGATTTTTTATGGGTTTTTTCATCATTGAAATTGAAGTAATGATGGGATTTTATTTGTTCTTAGCTCATATTTGTTTATACTTTCCTGTTGTGTGGTACAACAGCTATTAAATATTTAAATTTTATCATTAATTGCCAACATCTGTGATCATTATGCACAAGCAACTGATATTCCCTCAGAACTTAGCCGGATATGTAGATAAGCTACAATTTTTCATTTTCCAAACAAATTACAAGTAAAATTCCTTCACTATTGTGCAATGATTTTCTTTTTAGAACTGGTCATGTGGTTTAGTAACAGAGTCTCCACATACAGTTTTAAACTTTGTTTACCAGTAATTTAAATATTCATTAAGCATATGCTTGACACAGGTTTCTCTGAAAATTCATATGCAGAATGGAATCAAACTGAGAGACCTTCTAGCCCAATCTATTTAATTCATTCATAAACCGGGAATTGAAGACTTCTAAAATCAAATGAATTGTGTAACTTTACAATATTTAACACAGTGGAGAGGCATTTGTACATTTTCTCAATAGGTTAGAAGAATTCACAGCGTAAAGAAATGTTTTTACATCTCAGACTGCCCATACAGTAAGCATATTCATCATTTATTCTCTGTGTCAAAATTCTGACAGAAATTCAAATAATTGAATTTTGTTTTTTAAAAAAGGAATTTTGAGCCTATTTTCACCTTGGTGTGATGTTATTTTAATATTCATCTGGTTTTTAAAAGAGGTAATAGTGCTAGTATTCAAGACAATAATGACATTAAATTAACTCTGAGCATCATCCAGTGCTTTGTTAAAATCAATGCATATTGCACTTGGGCCTTCTCTTTATAGACCAATGTGTTACTTCCATAAAATTTATTGATTGAAGTTCATTTTTGCCCTAAGCTTCTATGATTTTTCAGTACTTATTAACTTTATCTTGTTTGTTCATAGATTTTTCTTTAAATTGATTATATAATAACAGACTAATCACACAATAATTTCCTTCTTTTATGTCTTCATTTTTTATCACACTTCTTTCTATTTCTCCATAAGTTTTCAAAGGAACTTTGTCAATAGTCTCCTTTCCCAAATGCAAGGGAATGCTATGCATTAATTTGTATAGCTATGTATCAGAAAAAATAACGTATTTAATTTTTGTGAGCAGTAATAGGAGAAAAAGAATCATTGTGAAGCTAGATCTCAAAAAGTAATACCAAGAGGTTGTAGCAAAAGAATAAACTTGGGGATTCTTATTACAAACTTGATCTTAATAGTAAAAAGGAGAACAAATAATGTCTATATTTGGAAACATGGTCTCAATTTAATGAAGTGGTTTAGCATCTGAAACAAAGTTCCAGTTAAAAACACAGGGACTATTTTATAAAGGTTACCAATATGGCATTTTATCAATTAGTGGTTAAAAACATTTTTCTTTTAAAAATGCATAGAACATATTTGGAGAGCTAGTCCTCTTTTTCACACATAATTCAGATTGTATATTTTTAGAAATAATTCCTGTTTTTGCACATCAGCTTAGAAACAGATAAAAGAAATGTTGATAAATTCAATTTTTTGTGTCTTCCTGTTTAAAAGTACACCAGTATAATTTCTTAATATCACACTCATAGAAAAATTCTAATTCAGTTACTATTGGATATTTTCCCATAAACTAAAATTCTATCTAGTGGAGAATTAAGATTATAATTTTGAGCTTCATATTCATATGCAAACCTTGACGAAAAGATCCATAGTGGAGGTTAATATTCATCAGATTAAAAAAATCTGCAAAAAGGTAAATAATACCTAGCAAATAGCCATCAGTGTCTAGTATTTGATAATTTTTTGTTATACTGTTTTTCAAGAATATTATCAGAAGACAGGAAGGCAAACTCTTCCTCTCCATTATGTGGGTGAATTTTAGATTTACTTTAACTGTTCATCATATTGAGTACTTTGTATTTCGTATGACTTAATTTAGCAAGACATTGAGGTCTCTAAGCAAATGAGATAGGAAAATACATTTGGCTGGGGAAAATATCTTATTTTACTGATATACTCTAGGGTACACATATGATCTGGGTTTACTTATACGCTTTTATGCTGTGAAGGGGTCTCCATGTTCTGAATTTCCCATCAGAATGGCCTATGAATGAACACATAGTGCATCTGACTACCTGGGTCACGGTAAGCACACATTTGTGAACTACGGAACTCTCTGTGCCTTGGTCTTCTTAACTGTAAAACAACCCCCAAATTCCTTCTAGCTCCAAATATATTACAGTAGGGTAAAATGCCTTATTGTTTTAATAGGTGTAAAAAGTGCAAAACCATGAATTCAAGGGAATTAAGGGCTTATTAAGACATTGTTCTGAAACAGATAAAATAATGACATCCAAGGTTGGGGGTTCATGGAAAATAGCAATGAATACAAGGAAAGTTTAACTGCATGGGTACTGCTCTTAGTTTCCTAGATTGTAATGACACTTCTCGTCTTAATTACATACAATAAGAAAAGACATTCATGTGAAATAAAAACGAATGGCAGAATAATTGATGATCGCGTTAGCTCTGATGTGGGAAATGTCATATGGATTTGGATGATGCCAGTGCAGCACACAAAGGGTGAATGGAAGGTTAAATTGATACAATGAACTGGATACTTAAAATTTCCTGGGTTAAGAGACCTGGTATTCCTTAGTCATACTTTGTATGAAACTTTCTAGCATTAATCTATTTTGTGTGGATCTACTTTATTCCACCCCTCTGACACTTGGAAGGATACCCTAGGTACAGCAGCAAAGGTGTACCAACTCTAAAAACACCAGAGGCAGTCAATCATCTCCTTTGTAACTGTTAGTACCACACTTCCCATTAAATGTGAGAAAACAGAGGACATGTCAATGCAGATATTTTTTTAAAGCTTGAATACACTCCACTCTTGAAAGAGAAGAGCCTAGAGATTTTAAACACTAGTTTCATACTACTAATTTTCATATTCTTAATCATTTGTCATAAATAGGATATCATGTTAGTATTATGAACTTGAAATATTGACACAAAGACAAAGTAGTCTTGAAAATAATTTACTCTCCTCGGGGCGCCTGGGTGGCGCAGTCGGTTAAGCGTCCGACTTCAGCCAGGTCACGATCTTGCGGTCTGTGAGTTCGAGCCCCGCGTCGGGCTCTGGGCTGATGGCTCGGAGCCTGGAGCCTGTTTCCCATTCTGTGTCTCCCTCTCTCTCTGCCCCTCCCCCGCTCATGCTCTGTCTCTCTCTGTCCCAAAAATAAATAAAAAACGTTGAAAAAAAAAAAAAAAGAAAATAATTTACTCTCCTTAACTTACACTTATCTGACATTGCAAACTAAGTGTTCTTGTTGAAAAAGAATCTTGAAATTTTTGAATATATAAAATATATATTGAATGTATAAAATCTATATAAAATTTTAAATAACTTTGAAAATTGTGATTATAAAGGGATCCCATCTTTACACTAGAATTACATTTATTTATTTTTTAATTAATTATTAAGCAAATTTTATTTGTTCTATTTTTTAATTTATTTTTTCAATATATGAAATTTATTGTCAAATTGGTTTCCTTACAACACCCAGTGCTCATCCCAAAAAGTGCCCTCCTCAATAACCCATCACCCACCCTCCCCTCCCCCCCCCCCCCCCCCATCAACCCTCAGTTTGTTCTCAGTTTTTAAGAGTCTCTTATGCTTTGGCTCTCTCCCACTCTAACCTCTTTTTTTTTTTTTTTAGAATTACATTTAAAGTAAAGTATCAGAGCGCCTGGGTGGCTCAGCTGGTTAAGCATCTGACTTCAGCTTAGGTCAGGATCTCACAGTTCATGAGTTTGAGCTCCACATCGGGCTCTATGCTGACAGCTCAGAGCCTGGAGCCTGCTTTCGATTCTGTGTCTCCCTTTCTCTCTGCTCCTCCCCGACTTGCACTCTGTCTCTGTCTCTCAACAATGAATAAACTTTAAAAAATAATAATAAATTTTTAAAAAGTAGCAATGATGTACTTCTATTTTTTTAATTATTTTTCCATTTTTTAGTGGTGTGCTTTTAAAGTAAAACCTGAATAAACAGTTTAAGATTATCAAGAGCATCTGGGTGGCTCAGTCAGTCAAGAGTCCAACTCTTGATTTCTGCTCAGGTCATGATCTCATGGTTCTTGAGATCAAGCGCCGCGTTGGGCTTTACACTAAAAGTGTGGACCCTGTGGGATTCTCTCTCTCCCTCTCTCTCTGTCCCTCGCCCTGCCCTGCTCCCATGCATACATTCTGTCTCTCTCAAAAATAAATAAACATTTTAAAAAGAGATTATCATACTGGGAGTTATTTATTTATCTCTGTTAAGCATCTTCTGTGGAATCATCTCAGGAAAATGATGGCTCAGTGGAAAGAACATGGGAGAAGGCCATGCTCGTGTTCCACTGTGGTGATCCACTGGGAAGGAGACTGAATGTAGATCTAGTTCCTGTCTATAAATCAGGGATAATAAAGTCACATTCACCCAGCATATATTTGTTCAGGGTTTCAACTTTTTACTGTAATTAGAAAAATTAGAACATAATGAATAAATAAGAGGAATATTAAGTGCACGATAGTTGCCAGGTATGATGTTGGATGCAAAAGAATACATGGGTTAAATTATTTTGCTTTAGTTTAGTTTTATTTATGAAAACAGGCTTTGAATTACTGGGAAGTTTGTCTTTTTTTTTTCCCTTTAGTTACTTGTTCAACCAATTTTAATTGAGCATGTCCCAAATGCTTGGCACCATTTCCAGTATCTGAGGACACAGGGGCAAACAGGAGAAACAATACCTTTACTTTCAGAAACCCAACATCTTGCACATTTTAAAATTAACATTGTAACAATCAGAAAACAATACTAAACAGAAAGCAACAAAAATAACTAAAATGGAAGGAAAAAGGGAAAATGTTAGCTATTCTGAAAACCTTTTCACCTCCTTTCTTGGTAATTTTATAGAATTAAAATCACTCACATTTCAAACACAAAGCAATTCATGGAGCATTATGAATATTAGACAATAACAGTCAAATGAATAAACTTTATCTAGAAAAGCCATACGTAATAGAATACCAGCAACTAATTTGATTCTGAAAAACACCACAAACTAATTTGTTTTTGTCTTTACTTTTTAAAGAAAATGGTAAAAAAGATTTTTTTCCAATAGAATAAGCTGCTAATATAGTTGTGTTATTTCTTTTGCAGAAATTATTAGTTCCATGAATGACTTTCTTATCATTTAGCAAAATAATGTAAGGGGCACTTGGGTGGTTCAGTTGCTTAAGCATCTGACTTTTGATTTCTTTCTGCTCAGGTCATGAACTCACAGTACATGGGATTGAGCCCTGAGTCGGACTCTGCTGACAGCACAGAGCTTCCTTGGGATTTTCTCCATTTCCCTCTGCCCCTTCCCTGCTTGTTCTCCCTCCCTCCCTCCCTCCCTCTCTCTCTCTGTGTCTTTCAAAATAAATAAATACACTTTAAAAAATGTAAAAACGGCAACACTGAGAAAATCTGCAATTTCTCTATTAGTATTTGGACTATGACCTTGCAGTTTATTGACAGGTATCTCCAACCACTTTTCTACTCCCTCATTATAAAGAATCTAATAATATTGTATAATCACAGAATCCCCAGAATGCTACAACACGCTAGTCTGTTTCAAGTTGCTTTTACAGTACTTAATGCATAGTTAGGAAAACTACATATTTTTAAATTAGTTTAAGCTATTTTATTTATCCATTAAATCCTTAAATCTCACCTATTAACATTTCAGCAGGTCAGTACAATTTTATAGGCATCTTGCCTTCAGCTTTGCAAAACCTAATGGAAAAGAAATGTGTTGGGCAAAATTGAGTATGAAAATATAGTATAGTAGTTCTATGTTAAAGTATGGCTTTTGAGTTATAACTCCAGTTATCTATTGTTTTGAATGTAACAAATTACAATTTGACTAAGAAACATTCACAGGTAATCTTTAGGGAGGCTTTGGAGGAAGGCATGGGTCTATTCTTCTAGAGAAGAGCAAGTAGAACTATACTGCTGGACCACAAGAAATAAATCTCAAAAGCCGAGTTTAAAGTGGGTGGAAGAGAAGCATGAAGAGAATTTCCATTCGCTCTGTGAACCTCTTGTGACCTAGTAAAACACTCCAAAAGAGCACAATTAACTCAAGGTGTGTGTGGCGGGGGGGGGGGGGGGGGGGGGGGCGGGGGGGGGGGAGAAGGGCTTCTAATTGATTTCAAATTCTTAGAGATCTGTCAAGAGCTTCCAACTGAGTTTCAAGAGCTTTTTGGCTTCCACATTGATTCAATTCACTTAAGAACATCGAGAGAAGAAGCTACAAGCTTAATCAATTAAAAACAAAACAAAACAAAACAAAAACAACTATGCAAACATGTTATGTTTAAATATCCTTGGAAATGATACTGTCAAGCTCAAGGTACAACAGAGATCAAGATGATAAAGTAAAAAAAAAAAAACACGTATTACCATTATGTTGTATAAAATTAATATGGGCCCCAAGTATCTCAGAAACCGCATTGCATCAATCTGAAGAATGTGGAGACTCAAATCTCAATTGCAATGCTGAAAGGGAAATCTGCACAGAACTGCCTACTTAACAGGTTCCTTACTGTCATTAGTAGACAATCAAAGTCAAGTGCATACATGATATTCCATGCTTTTCTTATATTTGCCCCAACATCCTGCTATTAATAAAGTGATGGCTGATCTTACTGTTGAAGAGGTTAAACACTAAAGAAGACCATATTACCTAATCCTGGTTAGTTCAAATTCTAGTTAGAGCCATACCTACCACAATAATTATGCTAACTTCTTTCCCACTCAACACATTACCAAGGAGAATACAGACTTTCTGAGAAAAAGGGATCAACTATAGCTCAACTGTTTTCAATAAGGGACTTTCTGATGGTTTAGTAAAGGCAATTAAGTACAATTAAGAACTTTTATTTTTTAAGCAAACAGGGAGCTTTCAAACAATTCTTTCTGCCGACCTAGGTGGCCTGCCACAGAAAATTCAGCAAGATATCACTTATAAGCCATCGACTTCCATGATAAATGAGAAGATTATGCAATGAACCCACTGGAGCAAGGGCTCTGTGTTCTTTATACATAACAGTGTAATGTCCTCTTAATGTACATGCTTGCTTCTTCAATTTCTGCTTGGATGATTAAAGGCAAAATGTTGGTATCTTCAACAGAATTCAACATAGTAACTTGTACTTTCAATTCTTTTGAATTTCTGTAAGAATATTCTAATGAAATAACTTCCAAAACCCTTGCAAATTTAATATGGATTATAGACAGTTTTTTCTTATGTATTTTTATCTCCTTGACCTTCTTTTAATTTTGATGTTACTGTTCAAAAATTGAATATAATCTTTGCAAGTCACCAGAATAATTTCTTATATTCCTCCACATTGGTTGAATTAATTCCATCAGTGAAAGGAAGTTTAAACATAATGTGGTGTTTGGACTTCTAATACAATAGTATAGTCATTTTTATTAACTCCTTTTGTTTATTTAATATATATTTAAACAGGACAGTTCATAATGCTATGTACCTCTCACAATGTACCGAAGAGTATAGAAAGACTTCCACCATATGAGCTTTCATCAAGGAGCTCACATATTGCAGAGAAGACCAAATTAGGTTATTTATTTTTTCCTTCAATTTTCTCAAAGCAGTACCTCCTTAGAAGACTAATCAAAAAGAATCAGAAGTCAAAACAAAGAGTGGCAAGTATATAAATTATTGGCCAGTTGAACTGTCTACTCTGGAAGTCTGTCACTGGAAGTTCTATTTTGGGAACAGAAATACTTCATGATCTCACATTAGTTTGTTTTATAAATCACATTATAAGGGTGGTTTGAAATCAAAGTCAACAACCTCTATCTGCCCCTGAATATGTCTTAGGAAAAAAATTAATCACCTTATGTCCCATCCCAAGAGCTAAGATCCTTTTTATTTCATAAACCATATGAGAAAGTTCAGACAATATTTTATTTGTCAAAAATTTATAGGCCTGAAATGGAGAAAGGAAACATGATTCAGGTTTAATCTCTTTATTCTGAAAATTATTTAATTAACCAAATTATATATTCTTACTAGCAGAATAAAAAATAAATAATATAAAACAAAGTGATAGCTGCCATAGGAAATACAGACTTGAGGGTTTTATAAAGTTCAAGAGACAGGAGAATTTCCCATGGGAGGGAAAAAGGAACTTTAATGTCCTTCTGGTTAGATCCTAAAAACACTAAAATTTGGGCAGGTGGGGAAAATTCCAAGACAATGCGACAGCTTACGCAAAAGAGTTCAGAAAGCAAATAGATTTGCATAGTATGCCACAATTAGTTAGCATTTGTGCAAATAATGGGGTATAAGGTTTCTAGGTTAGCAGGAAAATTTCACTATACATATATATGAAATTATTCTTTTTGTTTTCTTCTTGTTGTTCTATTTAGGCACTTTGAAATTTACCTTCCTTTTTATTTTCAATCAAATATATCTTGGACATAGGATATTGAAATTTGTGCTGCTTTATGCTTTATCTCATTTAGGGTTCAGAATCTCACTGATGATGCCAAGATTGTTTTACCACCAATTTTCCCACTCCATTCCTTTTTCAAAATGGGCTTTGTAGTGGGAGGCAATTCATGAAGAAAAATGGTAAGTTATAGCATATCCCACAGGCCAGGACTGACTGCAAATTTGAATTTTTTTTTTTCTAAGCTCAACCAATACCTGACCACAAACTGAATTATAAAAGCTGAGAGTCAGCCAGCCACAAATAATTCTGCACTGTCTACTCAGGGGGAGCTGCTGTGTTAGATGCCCTTGGGAAAACAAAGAAGTACACAATATAATTGTTGCCCTGAAATAACTTAGGTTCTTAGTTGAAGGGATGAGACACAGGCACACAAAGTGAAATAATAGTGAAAGATAAAGCATGGTTAGGCAAATATATGATAGATATGGATGTGTCGGAAGGGAAGGCAGTTTCTATCCTGGGGCACCTTCATGCCCTAGGTGTCAGTGAGTAATAAGTTGCTCCTGATGGAAGTATGTTCAGTACTGCAAAAAGTCCAAAGGAAATGCACATTTCTTTCCTTTGTCCCAGAATCACATGAAATCAGTGTGACAACACTGTTTATCATTAGGAGGAAAACAAGTTACTGCTGCAGGGGTCCAATTTGTATGTGTGTTGGAGGGTAAGCAGCTGGCAGAGTTTAAATATGGTAGAAAAGGAAGCAATGCCACTTAAGGTATGGTCTTGAATGAGTATATAGTGTAAAATGATGCCCAAGGTCCATTCTAGATGGGATTTCAGTGATAGGCCTAACAGAAGATAATCTATTCAAGGGCTAAGCATTATAACATAGACCACTCTCCAATGGCATGTAACAAGAATTTCTACTAATACATTTATCACAGTTTTTAATTATTTTAAGGCACCATATTTTATCTCACTAGACTACGCGATTTTATTTTTTTAATTTTTTTAATGTTTTATTTATTTTTGAGACAGAGAGAGACAGAGGATGAACGGGGGAGGGTCAGAGAGAGAGGGAGACACAGAATCTGAAGCAGGCTCCAGGCTCTGAGCTGTCAGCACAGAGCCCGACGCAGGGCTCTAACTCACGGACCGTGAGATCATGACCTGAGCCGAAGTCAGACGCTTAACTGACTCAGCCACCCAGGTGCCCCTAGACTATGCGATTTTAAGAGGAGGCATTCTAATTTATTCATCTCTGTAACCCAGTCTCCAGCATAACACTTGACATACATACATATTATAATAAAAAAAAGTTTGTGAAAGAAATACATAGAAATGTGGAATCAAGTCATGAAGAATATTTAATGTGAATTGGCAGGATCTTCTCTATAGAAGTTTTGAGTAGAGGCTTGCCCTGACCAGAACTCTGGGAAGACAGATCCAGTTGAACCATAAAACACACATAGGAGAAGAGGGTAAAGAAAGGGAGAAGCAAGTTATGGGCTACTGAAAGTGTAGGAGGGGAATGAAGAGGCTCTGGGTTAGGATGGGGATGTGGGGGAGAGAATGAGAGGTAAATTTTAGCAGTAGAATCAACTGGATTTAGTAAACATGTGGCTATGTGGTCAAGAAGCAGAGGACGGCCTCAAGGTTTTGAGTCTGTGGAACTGCAACTGTGATATACCATAAACAGAAATAGCAACAATCATTTTTCCTAGGTGAAATAATTTTAGCCTTGGACAGATGGAATTTGAGGAATCCTTGATATGTTTAGGTGGGAATATTTAGCAGAGAGTTAAAAATTCCAGAGAAATTATATTGGAGTAAAAAAATATAGCTATGATAACATTACTCTAAACATCTAAGGAAATAGGAGGAAAAATTGGGGAGGAAAAAAAGGAGCAATGAACAAATATTCAAAGTGTCACTGTGTTACTGCCATTTAAAATAAACTGAGTACAATTAATTTAGAAATAAATTGCTCCTAGGTTATAGCTTCATATAATTTTTGTATCAGGCCCCATTTTAGGACTCTGAAAGAAAAGTTGACATACTAAAATGCAAATATCTGAAATTCATTATTGGGACACAGCCTGCATTTTGGGATCTTCCTTTCCCCTGCTTTTGGCTTCCTGTTCCGTTTTGAACAACCAGGTGAGATGGTAAATGTACAAACATATACCTATATGCTTACATATTTTAAGATAATGTATTATATTTTTATCATATATTATGGTACCTTACACACATCGCAAAATGATAACAGAATAATTACTTTCAACCATCTATGACAGATATACACACAAATTTTGTATATGAGAAATTTTCTGAGGTCTCGATTACAAGAACAGAGTAACAACTTACAGTTTCAGTACCAGGATATAAAAAACTTGAAAGCTGTCACCTCTTGTCCTTACAGCAAGAAAAATCTAAACAAACAGAAAATCAGTAACTTTTTCTTGGCTCCATCACAGAAGTGAGTATGCAGCAAAATCACCTCCATGAAATTTGGAGATACAGGCAAATACACGGAGTCACTGATGAGATCTGCATGTCTGGGACAGAAGTTGTTGGAATCACTGAACAGTAGGAACACTTTAAAGGTAATCTTAACAAACTGCCAGAGATTGAGTGTAGACTAGCAGGCAATGAAACCTCAATCTTAGGGGGAACCCACACTTTCATGGGTTTCACCTTTAGGAACACTACCAGATTCTCACACTAATGATCCAAGAAATGTCCCCTCTTGGTACCAACAGAAAGAGGGGAAGAACAATCATTATAAATACACCCACAGCATTACCTGTAATAAAGTCTTACTCTCAGGGAACAAAGGTCATTACCAGAGTCTTGTCTTAGCTGAGAGAAAGGCATTGCTCCCACCAGACTATTCGAGCCTTCATGTTTCACCAAAGAGAAGAAGGGAGCTATGCAAAGGTGACACGAAGATCAAAGTTCAGAGACATAGGCCCACTAAAAGACTGAGATTTTATTATAAGACTATAGAATGCTTATCCTCCCTCGGACCCTACCTCCACACCAATAGGACTACAATTTGATAATTGTGGATTATAACTAAAAAGGCTGTGAGACACAGACTCTCCTAGAAGACCCCAAAGTCAAGAAGGTAGGCAAAAAGAATAACCATAGATCAGTTTTAATCCTCTGGCATCTATACAGCAAACATTCAATCCAACACCTTGCCAGATGAACATAAATCCCGAGACTAAAAATCTATTTACCTCATTTCCTATTACCCAATACAATCTGTTTGGCTGGCTTTCTTTTCTTTTCTTTTCTTTTCTTTTCTTTTCTTTTCTTTCTTTCTTTCTTTCTTTCTTTTCTTTCTTTCTTTCTTTCTTTCTTTCTTTCTTTCTTTCTTTCTTTCTTTCTCTTTCTTTCTTTCTCTTTCTTTCTTTCCCTTTCTTTCTTTCCCTTTCTTTCTCTCTTTCTCTTTCTCTCTTTCTTTCTTTCTTTCTCTTTCCCTTTCTTTCCCTTTCTTTCTTTCTTTCTTTCTTTCTTTCTTTCTTTCTTAGGTTAATTTATTTTGAGAAAGAGCATGAGCAGGGGAGGAGCAGAGAGAGAAAGCAAGAGAAAGAGAAAGAATCCCAAGCAGCCTTCACACTGTTAGGACAGAGCTTGATGTGGGGCTTGATCCCATGAACGTTGAGATCATGACCTGAGATGAAATCAAGAGTCAGACGCTTAACCGAGCCACCCAGGTGCCCCCAACCTGTTTAGCTTTCAACAAAAAATTACAAGGTATGCCAAAGGCAAATAACATACAGTCTGAAGAGTCAAAGTAAATATCGAAACCAGACACAGATGGGACATAAATGTTGGAAGTATCAGATAGGGAATTTAAAATAATGATGGCTAATATGTTAAGGACTCTAAAGAAAAAAAAACTAGACAACATGCAAGGATAGATGGGTAATGTAAGCAAAGATATGGAATCCATAAGAAAGAATAAAAAGGAAATGCTAGATACCAAAAATAATGTAACAGAAATGAAGAATGCCTTCCATAGTTTTGCCGGTAGTCTAGGCACAGGTGAGCAGAAAATCAGTGACCTTCAGTCAAAGGAAACTTCCCAAACTAAAATACAAACAGATAAATGAAAAATATCCGGGGGGGGTGGGGGGGGGGGGAGAATATCCAAGGACTGTGGACTGTGGTGTAACATGAATAATTAGATCACAAGAAGCAAGAAATGACACAGCAAAAAAATCATTGAAGTCAGAATGCTGAGAATCTTTCAAAATTAATGCTAGACATGATAGATACATGGAAGCTATCATGGAAGATCCATGGATAGATACAGGAAGCTCAGAGAACACAAAGCAGAGTAAACACCACAAACAAAAACTAAAAAATTCCATCTAGACATATCATATTCAAACTGATGAAAATCAAGACAAAAAGAAATTCTTAAAAGAAGTTGATGAGGAAGGGGACATCCTCCCTATGGAGGAACATGGGTAAGAAATCTAGTGGACTGTTCATCAGAAGCCATGCAAGCAATAAGAAAATAGAACGAAAATATGAGAAGTATTACCAGGAAAATAAAACAAAAAATCACCCCCAACCTGGATTTCTATATCTAGCAAAAGTTTCCTTCAAAAAGTAAGGACAACATAGAGACTTTCTAAGACAAACAAATGCCAGACAAAGTTTTTCAGGGAGAAAAAAAAATATTACATATATCAGAAACTTATATCTATATGAACAAAAGAAGAGTGTTGAACAAGGAATAAATCTTTAATTTTTTAAAACTGATCTATAAGATCACTGCTTAAAATAATAATGCAAAGAATGTATAAGGTAATTAGAACATATAAAGAAAATAAATGGCAATGTCATAAGGGTCAAGGGAGGAATGAATGATATTCTTTTGTTTTCTGCTTTTTTTTAATTTTTTTTAAGTTTATTCAGTTTTGAAAGAGAGACAGAGCATGAACAGGGGAGGGGCAGAGAGAGAGAGGGAGACACAAAATCCAAAGCAGGCTCCAGTCTCGACCCAGCGTTTAAACCTATGAACTGTGAGATCATGACCTGAGCCAAAATTCGTCGCTTAACCAACTGAGCCACCCAGGCACCACAGTGGTATTTCTTTGTATCTACAGTGCATGACAAGTGGTACAGTGTTATTTGAAGGTGGAGCTAAATTATCTAAAATGTATATTAGAAACTTTAAGACAACCACTAAAATCATATTTAAACAAAGTATATTTGACATGCTAAGAGAGGAGATAAAACGTTCAGTGAAAACCAGAGAAAACATAAAAGGAAAAGAAAATTCAACAAGTATAGAATAGGTATAAATGTGTTAGTAATCTAACTATATCAATAATACCTTTAAATATGGTTTGATGCACTAATTCAAAGACAGAGATTGTCAAGTAAATAAAAATACAAGACCCAATGATATATTCTCTACAAGAAACTCACAGTTAATATAAAGACAAAAGTAGGTTAAAAGTAAATGGATGGATGGCTCCTGGGTGACTCAGTCGGTTGAGCATCCGACTTTAGCTCAGGTCATGATCTCACAGCTCGTGAGTTCGAGCTCCACGTCAGGCTCTGTGCTGACAGCTCAGAGCCTGGAGTCTGCTTTGGATTCTGTGTCTTGCTCTCTCTCTGCCCCTAACTCACTCACATTCTATCTCTGTCTCTGTCAAAAATAAATAAACATTAAAAAAATTTTTTAAAAACATTTAAAAAAAAGTAAATGGATGGAGACATATGTACCATGCTAAGAGTAATCAAAAGAAAGCTGGTGTAGCTACATTAATTTCAGACACAGCAGATTTCCAAAAAGAAGAAATTAAAAGACAAGCAACAAACTGGCAAAAAAATGTATATATGCGAAAATCATATCTAATAAAGAACTTGTATTCATTATTAATGTTTTATTTATTTATTTATTTATTTATTTATTTATTTATTTATTTATTTAATTTTGAGACAGACAAAGCACAATTGAGGTAAGGGCAGAGAGAGAGGGAGACAGAATCTGAAGCAGGCTCCAGGCTCCAAGCTATTAGAAATCTATGTAGAAATATTAATAGATTAATAGATTAATCAGGAAGACAAAATTTTCTTTTAAAGAATTATGTGAAAACAAAAAACAGATCAATGGATTGTTCTTTTGTAGCTGATTGATTAGTTGAAAATATGTGTTTTATTTGGATTAGAAAGAAGTAACTTTCATGACAAGTATTTTGAGTAAATCTCTATAGACAACATGTGCACTATATGTACACAAGTTTAGCAAACACACCAAGTACAGAATATTTTTGAGCACCTTTTTAGGTTGCATTTGCCTCCGTAAGTAAGCACAGTGGTCTACTACACTTAGACCACTGCATCCTTTGAGATCCAAAATTCCACTGGAAAACCACTTCCCTTTGCCACTCACCCTCTGCTTGAATACCTCCAGGGATGGGAAACTCACTTTATGGAGTGACCCATTGATATCTGGAAAACTCCGAATAATACAAAATCATTCCCAGAAGACATCAGAGAAGATATAATTTACATAACAGAAAGCCTCTATGATGTAAATTCCATTGAATATTAACAAAAGTTATCTGAATGAAAGGTAAAGTGAAAAATTAACCTGAAGGAAATTAATAGGTAGAAAAATGTCCTCTTGGTATGAGTGGAAAAAAAAAAAAACAGCTTTATATCATAAAAATAGAGACCCTCTCCTCCCTACAACCACCTCCAACGTCTCCAATGGGCCATCAGACAAAGGTAAGAATATGATTAGAATTTTAAAAGCAGTTGAAAGCTTTTTCCAAAATTAAAACAAAACATCATGTGTAGGTATCAGATTTGAAAAAGTATAATAACTGCTAAGCTAGAACATTCTTGGCTCTTTGCCCCCAATTTTTGTGCTTAGCTCCACCCTCTGAAATAGAGTAGGCCAATTAGCTCCTTTCTCACAGGGAAATTTTACATGGAAAAATACATTTGCTTCTTATTAAAATGTACATTTCTTTTCCTCCAGAAAATCATAGTATGAATGTTTTTTCTCTTTAGTTTTCTCACATTAACTCTTCTGGGGTTTTGCTTTAGCATCCAACATTGATCTTACACAATTGCATGTATCCTTAAGTGGGTGGGTATCTCAATTATTCACGTGATTAGTTCCTCTTATCAAATCATTAGGGTGGGTGACATAAGATCACTTACAATCTCCTTGCCTCCAAAATTATCCCCTCCTGCCTCACAGTTTAGCTATGAGGAATTTAATCTGACCTACATCTTGTCAGATGTGAACTTTCAGAAAGTCATTATCAATATGCCTTGGGTTCTATAAGACTGCCTCAAGGATTTGGTAGTGACCTCTTAAATAAGGAAGCCAGAAGAAAATTGGCCAATTTAGTAGAAAAAGCCTTTACAAAAGAATCATGAAAGAATACAGTATCAGATATTAAGGTAAAAATTAGAATATATATTATTCATGTAAAGAATAGTAATCCAGGAGATGGATACCATGCGTCTAGTAGCAAATGAATGGATCTATAGCAGAATATTTCAACTACAGAACAGAGCCTTTGGAACATTCTGTTATATGTGGGGAGGATCATAACAATGTATAATGAGCCTTAAATAATAATATAAAATCTTTAATAATGTATACCAAAAATCTTATTCTGCACCTAAGATCCTAAGCACATGAAATACACTTCACCTCCATGAGTTTCCAAATAAAAAAAATTTTAAATCATCTGGCATTTTAAACAAATTAAAGAGAGAAATTATTGTGGCTTATTACTCGCAATAATTTAATTTGTGTTTACAGTTGGACTGCATCTTAATGGACAATCACATCTCATTTCTGGTAAAAATTCAAAACTAACAGGATGGTAATGCAGCCCTCATACCTGAAAAATGAGTATTTACAGTTGCAAAAGTAGCAACTAAAAATATGGATTGGAGAATAACATTAGTACAAAAAAGTGATTTCTTCTGTTTAACAAATACATCAAGAATTCTATTAACAAGGAAATCTTTCTAAATAAAATTTGTGATGCCTCTCAAGCAATACAAGGCCCTAATCTTACTTCTATAAAAGTACTCTGAAAAAAATAAGTGGACATTAATTTCTTGTATGACTTCATCATTATGTCTCTACATTTTGAAGCCTAACTACCATAATTTAAATCCAATTTTAACTCTAAGGCTTATAAACAAACTTAATCTATGCATTGATATTATGACTAGTTGAATCAAAGCCCTATATATTTGTCAAGATTTTGTTAAAAATAGGTATCGTTAATATACTAAAATGGAAACTTCCTTGTTAAAAATATATACATTGGACAAAACATAGTTTCTGAAAAATTGCTTCTTTCCTTTTGTTGGCCATACATACACAAAAAAGATAAAGGTGTGCATCAAGAGTCAGTGAGGACAAGAGAAACATACCAATGAGGACAAAGAATCATAGACCCAAAAGGAAATCTGGGTAAACATCCTGAATAGAATCGTGCATACAAATGTCTTTAGGGATGCTGTATGTCAGGTATGGGACTCTCTTGACTATAATCCCATAAAAGACAGCTGCTCCTTAGCTCCAACTGATAGTGTCATGCAGAAACGTAGGACACACAGATGTCTCCACCACACTCATGCTGGCTCACTGTTTCTCTTTGTACACAGACATCAGCTCATTTAAAACAAAACAAAACAAAACAGAACCACAAAAAAAAACACAACAAAACAAAAAACAAAAAAAAAACTCTGAGTGGATCAATACTTTTCAACCTAAACAAAACATGTCTGCAAGCTACATTTTTTTCATAGGCTGTAGATTTGCCACCTCTAATCTGGACCATTCAGTAGCTCATACAACTCACTTTTCAGATATAAATCTTCTAGAGTAATATTGGTTACCTCACCTTCTTTAGATATTTTAAGATCTAATATAATACAATCTGTCTGCGTTTATACCAATTTTATACTGCCTTAAACTATTATATTGACATTCTTTGGACATTAGGTTTACATTGTAGATTATTTTTTAACTCTCTTTCATGACCACAGACATCATTTAAGCAAATCCAAGACAAAATTCTAATCGAGTTGTAAAAATGGTGGTAAGCTGACTGTTTCCTATATTTAATAACATTACCATAAAGCCGGTTTTATCTGACAAAGTGGTAAGAATTATACATAGTAAGTTTTCTAGATTATAGCATTTTACCCATTTAGTAACCAATTTGTTGTATTTCATACTTTTGAGTCTACTTTCTCAAATGTATGGCTTCCATAAACTCAATAAAATGATTATTTTACATTTTTAAAAAATGATGACTACAATAATAAACAGTGTTTTATTATGTACATACATTAATGGACCCTCAGAGATTGATTATACTATTTGCCTTTATATTTAAAAGTACCAAACTTTTTTTGTCTTTGAGATCATGTGTCTAGGGTTTTTTTGTTCTCTGAGCATTAGCAGTTAGTGTACAGAACGACCCTCATTTTGTTTTGTGTCACATAATTTCTATTATTTGGGAATTCAGGTGGTAAATTTATTAGAAAAACACCTACATTGGAGTAAGATTCTAAAGGAGAGTTAGAATGGCTCTAATAGGAGTCCTTGTTTCCATGATAGATGGTGTAGTTTTGAAGAGAATCACCCAAGTTCTTTTGTAGGAAAGTTGTGTGCCTCACCCCCTACTCTCCAGCATGTTAACTGAAACACATGGAGAAAGTATGGCCTGTTAGAAAGAGGATACATTTTGGAGAGAGATAATTTTGAGATTTAATCCTTACTTTAAATGTGACCTTAGGTAAATTACATCATCTGTCTGAGTCTCCATTTCCTAGTCTGCAAATAAAGAGAACATTCTTCCTATACACAACTAGGACTCTTGCACAGTATAAATATGGTCATATATTTGAAGTATTCAGCACAGCCCTGGCACTTAATAAATATGAGTTTTATTTGCCAATAGTTACTGCGTATATCATGCAACAGTGAGAAAGAGAAACGCAGTCCCCAGCCACTTTCTGTCACTTACAGCTAGACTCTAGTATTTTCCTATTGAAATAAACAGCTTCACAGAATATTAACATCAGCCAGGGTCACTCTGTGACCATGATGGATCAAGACAAAGAGCAAGACTACTCCATGACCATTTCTGAACACAGATGAAAGCAGACTTTTTCCAAATCAACAAAATTGACCAAGCATTTCCCTATCCTGGCTAATATTAAAAAACTCCTACTTCTAGATAAGTCTTCTTGAAATACCCAGTCATAAAATTACTTCTGCTTCCTGACAGTATCTAATTCCGTGCAAAGAACTGCTTCCTTAGACATTCCCCAAGTGATCTAATGTGAGCCCAAATCTTAGAAGTCTTTGTAACACCCTTTTACCGAGATACCCCATGGTTCCTTAGGGTGTGTGTCCTTCTCACAGCAATGGGCAATGAATCTGGCTTGTACAATCACAGGTGTGTTCCTCATGGTCTTTGTCTGGAGAGAATTCACAAAAGAATATCAGGGCAAGGTTCAAAACGGGGCAGCCTTTTTGTTAGAGATGACATTTATAGTCATGCTCTCCTAGCCACCATATGGGCCCCAAATTCCTTCATCAGAGACGTGTATCTTTCAAGTTACATGTCAAACTTAGCTAACAGAAGTAATAGTAAGTTAACAGCAAGATTATTATTTTTCTTCAGCCAAAACATTGGAAAGAGGAATCTATCTTCATTCCTTTAACATACATATAGAAGTTAAAGATCAAGATAATCGACTTCCCTTTTTATTTTTTACTAACTCAAGCCAAGTGTTAATAGGAAGAAGTCAATTACTTTAAACTTCTAAAATGGGGGTTTTACAGTAAAAAAATAAAGTTCAGAAGGAGTTTCAAAGCCATATGAAAGTTACATTTTAAAGTCTAACTACAGAAGGAAAAAGATACTTTAAGAAGCAAAGTGTTTAAGGTTGATTTTGACTTTAGGAATATTTGATGCACTGCAATCTTCAATAAACATGGAAAATCTTGAGCAGCAGCACCACATCAATTATAAAATACGGGCTGTATTAGGCAAACAATTTAATCAGTGAAACAGTAATAATGCCTTACATTAACTTCATACTGATCATCTGCTAGACACTAGTCTACGGCCTTATATTCGTTAACGAAATTAATCTCCAAAACAACCCTTTGAATTAGAAATTACAATTATCTTCTCTTTACTGGTAAGGAAACGAGTGCTTCAGTAGGATAAGGAACTTATCTGAGCTTATATAGTTTGATGGTACAGCTGGAATTCAAACCCATAAAAGGCAGTTACAGAGGCCACATGCTTAACCTTTAAGATTAGCTTCTGCACTGCCCAAGGGTTCCGATTTCTTCCAGGAACATGACACATTTTCAAACACAATGAACCCTGTATATAAGAGGAGTTTAAAAACTTCAGGGAAATATCCATCTTGAAGCAATTCAAGAACCTCTCCAAAATCAGAAAGTAACGCTTTGTGAAGTCTGATGACTCAAAGGCTAGTGGTTCCACTTCTGCTTCATTTACAACAACTGCCTTAAATGTATTTGCAGTCAAATTAATGACAGGCCATGGGTCACACTGTCAATTAAAAAAAAAAAGAAAAATCACTGGAATGAGCTGTCAGGACACATGAGTTCCAATCCTGACTCAGTAACGGCATTACTTAAGTAACCCCTATCTTTTCAGAGGTGACCAAATTAGAGGTTAATTCCAAAATTGTGAGCAAAAGGTTTAAGTTTAAATTTGAAGCTAGGAATCAGTGTAATGCCCAATACTCAGACTTTATTTTCAATATGTATGTCACTACAATGGTGAGTACCTTTTTATAACACAGTAAGGTCCAGACCAGAACAACAAATCAGAAGTTAAAAAGGAAACGCACTAGAGAATAAGAAATATTTATTTTAAACATATGGAATCAATGTCTTTTGACATTAGGCCATGTTTATGGGAATGGCTGCTTGTTCCCATAATATACAGCAGGTATTATTCTTCAAATGTACCCTTCAAAAAGCAGGCAGAAAGTTATGTTCCCATTTAGTGGGTAAAACACATTTATTGAAGGTCTTTTAAGAGCTTAACACTGTTCAAGACACAGTGGGTATATTAAAACCAGTTCAGCTGGAAAATAGTTTACTATCTTTGAGTTGGGAGGCATAGAAAGAAAGAGAGATCCACATGACTTATAGAATCTACCTTTTTAATATATAGTTATACCTCATGGCTTGATCGTGTCCTAATGTCATTCAAAGCATACTAATCATGCCAAAGTATTCTTATCTCTGACCTTAGGGAACCAGTAAAAGCGATATTTTTAAGCTCCCATTGGTTCTCTACCTATAGCTAACAAGTTTAGTTTTGCAGAAGGTTTGAGCCAAAATGGTGGGAAATAATACAGAGCTAAAGGAACAGCAAATTGCCTGGAGCTCACATTAGCAAATTCTTCATCAGAAGAATGTTTCCAGAATTCTACACTTTTACAGCTTTCCTAAATTTTTCATGGACCGTGGCTTTCTCATATGTTGAACCAAGAATTTAAAAGAAACTATGTCTTACTAGGTTTGTAAAGCTTTAAATAGGCTCAGTTTAATTTGATGAAGTAGGCAAAGGTAGTTACATGGACAGATATTCTATGGTTCATTACATCAGCCTAGCTAGAAATAGGCTTGTTTTATGGGGTATAGCCTTTCCATTGGAAGGTCACTGCCTACTCAGCCTGATAAAGAACAAGTGGGTCACTTGGGTATGATTTTCTGTCCCTAAATGAAGTATTTCATGTTTTATTTCTTTTCATCTGAAATTTATATATATACACATATGTATACATACACACATACATATACCCCTCCACATAGCACCATAGTACATAATATAAACAGTCCCCTGAGTACATGACAGCCAAATTCTCAACTTTTGCCCTAACACTCAAACTGTGAAATGTACATATATAGCATTTATATTCAGAATTAAGTGGCTAGGAGTAGGCTACCACTGGGATGCTTCAGCACAATGAAGCAACAGACAAATGCTTGCTCCCACAATGGCAGCTGGAAAATAAAAGGCCATATTTGGGCAGAGCTTTACCATCTGCTCTACAGATAAAATATGTCCCTTCTAGTCGTCCTGTAACTCAGGCAGTCACAGCCACCTGCAATCACCAAGGCCTCGGTCACATCTTTACGATGCAGTCAGGTTAGATCTGACCTCACATGAAATTGGCCTTGGGCATACTTTCAGAACGAAAGGGTGATGGGTGAGAGGGTTCCCACATTGCTGACTGCATATCTAGCACTTTAGTGGACTTGTGTTATGAACATCTTCCACTCACAAACACCATTAGTTCACAGTTCTGCTGGTATCTCTGTCGTGGCAGACTACTGCTCAAGGGCGACAGAAGAAAAGAAGTATTTAGGGTGTAGTCACCACTCCCTTTCCAAACTCCTCATGCTTACCATACTATTCATTTGGCTCCAGATTCTCTCAGAGGAAAATAATACTGTTTGTGTAGCTACCTTACTCGCCCCTCCAACCTCAAAGATCACATGCTGGAATTGTCTGCCTTTAAGATCGCTCTGTGGAATTTTTTAAGGAAGAGAAATGACACACATTGTCTTGGTACCGCTGAGATATTTATGTTTCAGAAAAATATTACAGCCCTATAAGTTGATTATATAAATGATGGGCTTGTAATTACATTTCCTTAAGTCATGCTGAGTCTTAATAGAGCTGGCTTAAATAATTTGATTTTTTTAAAAGCAAGTTTTTGTCCAACATAGCAGGAAAAAAAAAATAAGAGGAAATGAGTTCTGTGGTTGTGATATCCCATCCTGGGTCTCCAACTGAGCTACAGAATCTTATAGCAGGAAGACGGGATTAATTACAAACTGGGCACAGATACCATCTTTTGTAATGATCCATACCTACAGAAATCTCTGCCCATTTCCCCCAAGGCTCAGCTAAGATGCCAATTTAGTTACGTACCAATCGGGTGGCAACTGAAAGAACCTGAAGTGAAAAAATTAAATATAAAAACAGTACATATATCTACCTTAATATGGCATTTCGTGAATATATTGTACATATTCCTCTCTTTACCATATTGGACCTTATCGTTTTTGTTTTTTTTTTCCACTTTCCAACTTTGAAGAAACTACTGAACAAATGGCCTTCAAAATCAAGAGCCAAAATCAAGAGTCGGACATTTAACTAAGCCACCCAGGCCCCCCACTCAACAACTTTTTAATTGAAAAAAAATATTAGAAGTTAAAATAGAACTTATTTATAGCCTGGTCTTGAGTGGTTAACTGACATATCTTTAATGTACTTACAGGGAAGGCTTTATTAAAATAATCAAATTGAGGGGAATATATGATGATGAGTAGAATAGGACCTGAAATACCTTGTTGACTAAAAACTCACAATGACTGGCTTCAGTTGTTTCCTCCACAAGTGTTTTTTTTTTTCCCCCTTTTAAACCTCATTCTATTTTCTTTCTTTTTTTTATTTAAGTTTATTTGTTTTGAGGGAGGAGAGGGAGGCAGAGAGAGTGGGTAGGGGCAGACAGAGAGGGAGAGAAATAATCCCAAGTAGGCTCCGTGCTGTCAGTGTAGGAGCTCAATCTCAGAAACAGTGAAATCAGGAGTTGGACACTTAACCAACTGAGCCACCCAGGTGCCCCTGTCTCATTCTATTTTCAACTAATACGAGAAGAATCAATATACCTGTGTACTAAACCGAAACAAGCATAGTGCAAACTTAGTCTTCTGATCTTTTATTCTTGCAAGACTGTAAAATTAAATAATATCATTGTGTTTCCTTTGCTATAATATATACAATTATGAGACAATCAGCCCCAAGAGGCAAAAGAGAAGTATTGGAAACCATCTTTCTGTTGATTTTGAAAGGCTAGTTAGACAGTATTCAATGATCAAAGTATTTACCACTTAGTTTAAAAATAAATATTTAATAAGCATGTGTGAGACATTTCTGCTTTTACAAGTGAATTTTACTTCTCTAATATGCTATGATACTGGTCTACATAAGATCGTGGTTTAAACATGCTTGATGTTAAAAAACAAAAACAAACAAACAAAAAAACTTAATGTTTCTCCTGGGAAACGAAGTGGCAGGTGAAGATGTGAGAGCAATGAGCATCATACATATGAATAGGAGATTGTCCTTTTTACGGCCAATGAACTGAATATTCTTGTCTGCTATCTTGCAATTATGAAAGTACTCTCTCCATAATGTGATTTCTTATAATATGCATTACAATGTGCATGTACCATTAACCGGTATGAGCTAACCTGGGACACAATTTTCTTGTATAAGCACTTTGCCAGCATTTTGGCTTCTGTTGAACTAGTGTCCAAATAATGGAGTCCAGTGGATACAACCCCAGCCAGAGAAATAAATTTATTTATTTACACCTATCAGAAAATATGCTCTTCTCATTGCACTCAATAGCACTATAATTAAAGTATAAAATGCAATATTCCTTGTAACCATTCTTCAGACTGGAGAGATAACCTAAATCCCCATTCAAATCATAGAACAGATGTGAAACCAGGTCTTCCTAATGTTCATTTATTCATTCAACTTCACTGTGAGATAGCTAGGACAGATATAATCAATGATAATGCAGGAAACAAAGGACCAGGGAGTGCAATTTTCTTTGCAAAATTAGAAGCCACTAGTTTTTGGCAGACCCCAGATGTTATGCAGCATTTGTGAAACTTGGTTATAATGAGTAAGAAAAGACAAACAGGATTTGGGATACAACATTCAAATCAGTAAGATATTGGCATTTTAAATCTTTCCTTACCAGCCCTACTTTGATTTACTCTGTTAATTGTATGTTTATTTTAAAACAGCCAATTATTTCAGTAAGAATGGACTAATAGTATTTTTTTTTAACGTTTATTTATTTTTGAGACAGAGAGAGACAGAGCATGAATGGGGGAGGGGCAGAGAGAGAGGAAGACACAGAATCGGAAGCAGGCTCCAGGCTCTGAGCCATCAGCCCAGAGCCTGACGCAGGGCTCGAACTCACAGACCGTGAGATCATGACCTGAGCTGAAGTTGGACGCTTAACCAACTGCGCCACCCAGGCGCCCCTGGACTAATAGTATTAAAGAAGGCTGTCATCGTCTGTAACAGAATGTCAAAAGGAAATTTTCCTGTGGTCTTGGAGAAGGAATAAAGCATCAAAGGTGAAAATTTTAGGTGTGCCCACACCCTACAGAACCTTAAAGAGCTTCTAGGTCCATCTCCACAAAATCCGCGAACCTGGCAGACCCAGCCCAGTAGACATCAGCAGACTACACTCCTCCAGACTATGTAAGCAGCACTAGGAAGGGAAATTGGGAGCCTTCTCAGGAGTGTAATGTACTTGGTGAGAGATTGCTTGGGGGTGGAGAGGGCTTCCCCTCTCCCAGAGAGCAAGCTAAGTGAGGGGGGCCACACAAGGGAATCACTCCTCATGAAAGGGGCTGCCACCAAAAAGGCATTTGCCCATTGGAACTCGGCTTATGCAGTGGCCATGCCACCCTGTGCCTGTTACCAAGCTGAGGAGAGGACAGTGAAGTAGGCTGGGACAGCAGGGAAGTTTAGCCACCAAGCAGTTTGCAGAACAACAGTACTTATATGGACAAAATGGACTTTAAAATAAACAAAGATGATAAAAAGAAACAAAGGAGGACATTACATAATGATAAAAGTAACAATTCAACAAGAGAATGTAGCAACTGTAAATATTTATGCACCTAACATGGAAACACCTAAACACATAAAGCAATTATTAACAAAGGAAAAAACTGACAATAATACGATAATAGTAGGGGATTTTAACACCCCACTTACATCTATAGATAGATCAGACAGAAAATCAATGAGGAGACAGTAGCTTTGAATGACACATTAGACCATATGGATCTAACAGATATATTCAGAACATTCCACCCAAAAACAGTGGAATACGCATTCTTTTCGAAGGATGAGTGACCTATTGGTGGGCAAAATGAACTACTATTGACAGTAACCAGAAGTGAGCCATCTTTCCAGCAACCAAAACAAGAGGGCGTATTGGAAACTACCAAGCCAAAGAAGCAATTTGCTGTGAGAGATACATGCATAAGAAAGACACCCTCCTCCATCCCCAAAAGTCACATGTGGGAATCAAGAGAAAGACAACATGTGATTATTTACTACACAGAGGACACAGAGAGGAACTAACAGTGATAATCAAACTAATGATTTTTGCCCTTTTTCTCTAATCCATCCTTCTTGCCCCAACAATGAAGAAACCAGAGGAAAGGGGTAAGAAAATGAAGACAAGAGAATGCCTTCTCTATATTTCAGATTTCTCAGCTGGGGCCTGGGTAGCATCGGGAATAAGGGAGACCATGAGCACTATTTAGAAGGAACACTGATTAAACTAGAGTGAACGTGAATTGAAAGACATAGGGTAGACAGGATCTGCCTCAGATAATATCAATGGATTAGAAAGGGAGTTCTACTAGAATGTGTTTGAAGACAGTGATTACAGAAATAAGTGAATAATGTCTGAATCCCACCCAAATAATAAACTGGTTTCATGGGTAATCATTAGATAGTTATTTAGTATTGTTAAATATTACTAAATAGTTCTGGGCTTCAGTTACTTTATTTTAAAAAGTGAGATGTTCGGGCACCTGGGTGGCTCAGTCAGTTAAGCGTCTGACTTTTGGTTTATGCTCAGGTCATGATCTCACGGTCCATGGAGTCTAGCCCTGCATTGGTCTCCGCGTGGACAGTGCAGAGCCTGCGTGGGATTCTCCTCTCTCTTTCTCTCTCTCTCTCAAAAATAAACATTAAAGCTTTTTTTAAGTGAGATGCTAGTATCCTCCCTTTATACATTTATTCCACTAACATCTATTGACTGCATATTGTATGCATAATTTTTTTCTTGAGGCAGAAGGCTAATATATATGATCGGAAGATGGGCAGCTCTATGTACTGGATGGCATTGCAGACAGTTAGGCTTCTTAACCCGATAACAACCTTCAAGAACTGAAAACAAGGTAAAGAACACCCATCATTTATTTCTCATGTCCTCTGTGCCAGACAGTAGATAATGCACTTGAGGGAATATAAACCCCAGCCCTCAAGATACTTACAATCTAAAAGTAAACATATACACACAGAATAGCTCTTAATTGTAACAAACGCAATGACCAATTTGTTTTCCATTTCAGGTATCACAAAACTCTGCAATAGGTCTCATTAAACCCCATTTTACAGATGAGAAAATTAAGTCATGTTGCTAAGAAAAAGTAGATCGTGGTTTTGAATACAAGTTTCTTTGCCTCCAAAGTCTATACTGTTTTGACATCATTGATCATAACCTCAAAGACAAAGCAATGCTTCACATATCCAATTTATAACCTCAAGTTGAGCTGAAGCCTAGAAACATGTTTAAAATGGTTTTGTGTCAATAAATAGTTATTAAGGGAAGCTAAGGATATCTGAAGGAGTAATTCCAACCTTCTTTTAGTGATGACAACATTATGAACACTCATGGTTTTTACACTGAATATTTTTCTTTCATTTGTTGGGCTGTCTATAATCATCCCACTGCAATTATTAATATATCATGTTTACTTGGTTTTAATTTAGCCTTGCCCCTTAGTTCCACATATATGACCAAGAATATTCATAATCCTCTGGCATTTGTTCCTAGGCAGGACAATCCACATCTCCCTGGGACTAGCAGGAAAACAGCAGTTTCTTTTGGTTGGATCCCTAGATGTGAGGATGATTTAAGCCAATGGTTCTTTATGGTCAACTGGTAGCCAGATTCACAGTATGTTTGAGACAGAATAAAAGGGTCAGCTGCCCTAGTTGTATAATGCATGAAGCAAGGATGTATGAGTATCCACTGTGTGTCAGGCCTGCACAAAGTGCTAAAATGTGTTAGCCTAAAAGAAAGAACACACTACTGCTTTATTCCAAATTAATGATAAGGACTATATTCTGTGATTAACAAATTTTCTTGAAGTTCCAAGAAAAAATTTACTCAGTAGCCCACCAAGACCCAGGTTTTGGCAATTCCACCTTGTTTTCCTCTATGAATCACTATGCATTTCTTATAATTTGACAAGACTGCTACTCAAAGATAATTTAATGGGACTTCATTTTTTCTGAATTCAATCTAAAGTTCGCAATCACATATGTCTGTGTGTGTATATACGCAGGTGTATACATATATAAAACTTATCTGTGGAAATGAAGATTAAAAATTTTTAATATCTTGAAAGTGAGTCTTTATTTTTAATGACTTAGAGGTTCAATCTCTGCCACACAAAAATTAATCATTTAACTTTCATTCTCCAACACATTCTTCCCTCCCACCCCACCCATGCCTCCCTCTTTCCTTAGCTTAATGAATTCTAAAACTAAGGAAGGTGAATCACTTAAAAAAAATTCTTATTAATAATCTTTTCTAGTTGCCATTTCCATGTCATATTACAGAAAGAATCCGATCCTTTGCTTCCACATCACTTGTTGTTTCACCTATCTTGCCTTATACACGCTGTGAATCTAGTCCTGGCACATCTAGACAGCAATCCTTACAATCCTATTCTAATCCACATGTAATTCAAGAACACTCACTGAACACGGTACTAATCTTGTCCATGTCCTCAAGGAGGTCCCAAGAGAGTGGGGAACACAGACGTGCAGAATGTAATGAAACTTCATGGTGAGAACACTGTCAGAGCAAGCCTCTGCCAAATACAGAGGCAGCACAGAGGAGTGAGTCATACCAGTCAGAGACATTTATATAAAGACTACAGGAGACAGTTGATTCAAGAAATAAGGTTGGAAGGATAAAACAAAAATGCCCGCTAGGGTATCAGGAATAGAAGTCAAGAATAATTAGAGAATAGTTCTTTCTTGCCTTTAATTCAGGACATATTTCTGAATTAAAAAGTTAATTACTGAAAAAAGTTGTGGCAAATTGTTCTGTGAAGAGCCAGGCAGTAAGGTTTTTTTTTTGGTTTTGGTTTTGGTTTTTGGTGAGCTATGTTGTGTCTCTGACAACTACTCATCTCTGGAGTTGTAGCTTGAATGAAGTTATAGGTAATAAATAAATGAAGGGCTGTGATTATGTTCCAATAAAACTTTATTTAAAAAACAAGTGGTGGGTTGGATTTGACCCATGGGCCACAGTTTGCAATCCCTTAGCATATAGTATCTACCAATAGCACAGAGCAAAGAAAATGATCTTTAATTTTAGCCAGACCTTTACAGACCAGCGATACAATATTTGGGAAGAAAGGGGTATTAAATTGTTGAAGACAACAAATTAATTGAAGACTCTTTATTCAAGTCTTTATTTTTAAGCTCGGAATCCAAGTACATGATTTATTTTCTTCCTAGTTCAATATATCTTTTGGGAAGGGACAGGAAACTATGAAAAGACCCCTAATAAGCTTTCCCAAAGTGTTTTAATTCCTTTCAAGTGACAACAATTTGGGGAATTGAATAAATTTTGTCGTAGAATAATTAAGAGCAAGAGATAATATTTAAACAACACTGGGGACAATTCTTTGAACACAGGTCAAAAATTATTACTACAAGTGTATTTCCTCTAAAGAGCAAGCTTTAATCCCAAACTTCTTTGAAATTATACCATTCTATATAGTTTGGAATTAGCAAATTCCTTCAATTACCACTTAGGAGAATGAAACTAAAGCAGAGATATAAAGATTAAAATGAAAGAAGTAAATATTTACTTTGTTATCTATTTCAAACAACAAGGGTAAAAAGACAAAGATTGAAACCTATTGCTGGAAAAGGAGTATCGTTTGTAAGTACACAAGTATACACAAACACATGTTTCCTAGAGATACCACAAATTAAAATGATTCATGAGACTTCTTATTTATCAAGTAAACAAGAAATAAGTTGTAATAATTCTGTTTCAAAAATAATTCTCTTGACTTATTTTAAGATTTTTTTCTGCTAACTCTTCTAAATCATGGTATATTTTGTAACATAGTTGTATAAAATTGTTCCTTCTGTCTTTGTTTTTATGCTAGTAATTATAAAAGGAACAAAGAAAGCTACTCATCCTGTGAAACCTGTAATACATTTTGGGCCAATCATTTTATTTTAAACTTGAGCCTTTAAAGGCTTTAAAATTGGGTTCGTTAAAAGCTCCTACTTGTGGGCCTTAGAAATGTAGATTTTTGACAGCCTTCCCCAGGTGTTTGTGAAGCAGAAAACACACACTTGAAAAGAAAATGTTAAAACTTTCTTAGGATACAAATGACAGAGAAAAAAGACAAATCGCACCCTTTAACCCTGGTCATAGGGTGCTTTTGGTTTCAACTGGGTTTTGGCATTCTAACCACAATGCTAATTGAACACTTCCTGTGGGAGCTTTCTCCCAAGGGACTTACTTCATACATATTTGGCAGTGAAAAGCTTAGACTGAAATTACTATTCTGCTTTCTTGTTTTAATATTACAATTACAATTTACATCATTAAACTCCTGTAACTTTTGTCACTTAAGAGGTTGTGTGGTTTAGGGTGAAAGAGGAACAAACAAATGTAGTTTATTAGGTATAATATATTTATATTTGCCATACTTTATGAAAGAGGCATCCCAACTCATTTATATTTTGCTTTAAAATTTTATGTTTTAAATTTCATTTTAAGAATTTAGTGAAAGATAGAATATACCAGTGGGTATTGGCTCCACAATATATGACAAATGAATTCTGATTCACAATGTATACAGCAACCAGCCTGGGAACCATACCACCACCTCTGTAGCAATCACCTTAGAATATTCACGACTTTGTTAATATCTTCCAGCTTTCCTATTTCTGTCCCTTGATTCCAATTAAGACCAACTAGTGGAAGCCAAATATGTACCCCAAACATTTTATGAGAATCATGGTACTTTTCACTGTGGCAACACCTAACTCCTGCCACTCTTACACTCTCCTGTCCTTACCAGGAGAAAGGACATATCTATCAATTATCAATTTAAATCTTACAGGACTAATTTCTCCAAAAAGACATAGGCTGAATGGATTAAAAAAAAAAAAAAAAAAAAAAAAAAAAAAACCACAAGACCCAACTAAAATGCTGCCCCACAAAACTCACTTATGCTTTAAGGACACACACAGGTTGGAAATAAAGAAATAGAAAAAATATATTCCAGGAAAATGGAAACCAAAAGTAAGCATGGGTAGGTATATTACACAAAGTCTTTAAGCCAAAGACTATAAGAAACAAAGAAGGTCATTAATGAAAGAGCTGAATTTGTTTGAAAAGATAAAGTAGCTAAAACCTTTAGCTAGACTTGCCAAGAAAAAAAGACTCAAGATTGTAAGTGAAAGACTAGATGTTACAACTGATACCATACAAATAACAAAGGATCTCTCAAGAGAGAACTATGAACAATTATATGCCAACAAATTGGACAGCTTGAAAAAAATGGATAAATTCCGAGAAACATACAACTTACCTACACTGAATGATGAAGAAAAGGAAAATCTGAACAGAGGAATGATTAGTAAGGATTAGAATCCGTAATTAAAACCCTTCCAACAAAGTTCAAGATAAGATGGATTCACTGGTGAATTTTATCAAACATTTAAAAAAGAAAACATTCCAATCCTTTTCAAACTAAAACAAAAATAAATAAAAAACAAAAACAAAAAAAAAATAAAACCAAACCAAAACAAACAAACAAATACAGAAGAGGAGAGACTATTTCCAAATTTATTTATTTTATGAGGCTGGGATTACCCTGACACCAAAGCCAGACCAGGACACTATAGCAAAAGAAGATTACAAACCAATATTGCTATAGGTGTAAAAATCCTTAAAGTATTAGCAAACTAAATTCAATAACACATTAGAATGATTGTACATCATGATCAAGTGAAATTTATTCCAGAGAAGGAAGAATGGTCCAACATCTGCAAAATAATATATGTCATATACCACATTAACAAAATAAAGGGAAGAGTCATATGATCATCTCAATGGATGCAGAGAGAGAATGTGACAAAATGTAGTAATTTTTCATGATACATATTCCCAACAAACTGAGTGTAGAGGGAATGTATTTCAACCTAACAAAAATCATATGACAAACCCACAGAGCTAACATGATACTCAACAGTGAAAAGTTAAAAGCTTTCCAAGACAAGGATGCCAACTCTCACCACCTTCATTCAACATACCACTGGGAATCACAGCCAGAGAAATTAGGCAAGAAATAAAAATAAAAGATATTCTGATCAGGAAGAAGTAAAATTGTCTCTCTTTGCAGACGACATATTAAATACAGTAAACCCTAAATACTTTAACAAAAGACTTAAAATAAATGAATTTAGTAAAGTTTCAGGATACAAATATACAAAAATCAGTTATGTTTCTGTACACCAACAAACCCCCAGAAAGGGAAATGAAGGAAATCTCATTTATAAGAGCATGAAAAGGAATCTAATACTTAGGAATACATTTAACCAAGGAACTGAAAGATCTTTACCTTGAAAAGTCTTAAGGAATTGAAGAAAAGAATTGAAGATGGCACAACTAAATGGCAAGATGGCACATATTGAGGAACTGGAAGAATATTGCTAAAATACCCAGAATACCCTAAGTGATCTAGAGATCAATATAATCTCTTCCAAGTTACAATGACATTTCTCACAATTACAGAAAAACTGATCCCAAAATTTTATCAAATCACAAAAGACCCTAAAATGCCAAAAAATCTTGAGAAAGAACAGAGCTGGAAATCACCCTTCTGATTTTAAACTACATTACAAAGCTATCGAAATGGTATGGTATCAGCATAAAAATAGATACAGAGTGGCATCTGGGTGGCACAGTTGGTTAAGCGTCCAACTGTTGATTTCAGCTCAGGTCATGATCTTATGATTTATGGGATCGACCCCCATGTCAGGCTCTGTACTGAGTCTGCTTGGGATTCTCTCTTTCTGCACTACCTCTCTGTCTCTGTCTCTGTCTCTCTCTCTCTCAAAATAAACAAACTTGGTGGGGAAAAACAGATACACAGAAGAATGGAAGAGAATAGAGACCCTGAGAATAGACTCATAAAAACATGCTCAATTAACTTGTAATAAAGGAGCTGAGAGTATACAATGGGGAAATCACTGGCTAGTCAACAAATAATGTTGAGAAACCTGGATAGTGAAAGATGAAACTGAAGCCCTTCTTACACCATGCACAAACATCAATTCAAAGTGGATTAAAGACTTGAATGTAAGACTGAAATTGTAAAACTCCTAGGAGAAAACACAGAAGGCAAGTAAACTCCTTGATATCATCCTTGAAATTTGCTTTTTTTTTTAATTTGACACCAAAAACAAAGATAACAAAAGCAAAAAATAACCAAGTAGGACTATAGCAAACTAAAAAGCCTCTGCACAGCAAAGGAAACCATCAACAAAATGAAAAGGCAACCTATGGAATAGGATAAAATATTTGCAAACCACATATCTGATAAAGGATTAATATCCCAAACATACAAGGAACTAATACAACTTAATCGCAAAAAAAAAAAATCAAAGTAACTACTTTTAAAAAGGCAAAGGATCTGAATAGATAGACATTATATTCAAAGAAGAGCTACAAAGGACCAATAGGTACATGAAAACGTGTTCAGCATGACACATCATCAGGAGAATGCAAATCAAAACCACAGTAAGGTATCACCTCAGACCTATTAGAATGGCTAATACCAAAAAGATCGGAGATAGCAAATGCTGGAGAGGATGTAGACAAAGGAAATCCTTGCACACTGTTCGTGAGAATGCGAACTAATAAGCTACTATAGAAATCAGTATGGAGCTTTCTCAATAAAATAAAAATAAAACTGCCACAGGATCCAGCAGTCCCACTTCTGGGTATATACCCAAAGGAAAAAAAAATCATTATCTCGAAGAGACATCTGCACTTCCATGTTCACTACAACATTATTCAAATAGACAAAGTACGAAAACAATCTAAGGGCCTGTCAATGAAGAATGAATAAAGAAAATACACACACACACACACACACACACACACTGGAATATTATTCAGCTTTAAGAAGAGAATACTGCCATTTATGACAACATGGATGAAATGAGGGCATTATGCTAAGTGAAATGAGTCAGACATAGAAAGACAAAACTGCATGAAATCACTTACATGTGGTATCTGAGACAAGTTGAACTCACACAGAGTAGAAAAGTTGTTACCAGGGGTGGGGGAGGTGAGGGAGGAAACAGAATGACTGCCAAAAGAATACAAACTTTCAGTTTTAAGATGCATAAAGTCTGAGGATCTGATGTATAACATGGTGACTATAGTTAATAATGCTGTATTATCCGATTGACATTTGCTAAGAGAGCACAGCTTAAATATTCTTACCAAGAAGAAAGAAAGAAAGAACGAAAGAAAGAAAAAGAAAGAAGGAAAGAAGGAAAAAGGGAAAGAGGGAGGAAGGGAGAAAAAGAGGGTGTAAGGAAAGAAGGAAGGAAGGACAGAAGGACGGAAGGAAGGACGGAAGAAAAAGAGGGTGTAAGGAAAGAAGGAAGGAAGGACGGAAGGACGGAAGGAAGGACGGAAGGACGGAAGGAAGGACGGAAGGAAGGGCGGAGGGGGAAGGAAGAGGAAGGGAGGGAGGAAGGGAGGAGAAAAAAGGTAAACATATGAGGTGATGAAAATGTTAATTAATTGGATGGAGCAAATTCTTCTACAGTGTACACTTACATCAAATCATCATGTATACTTATCAATTATACCTCAAAAAAATAAATACATAGAATTGGATTATGGTGATGGTCACAAAACTCTAAATTTACTATAAGTCATTGAATGGCACCCTTGAGGCTGGTGAATTTTGTGGTATTTAAGTTATACCTCAATAAAGCTTTTTAAAAATAAAGAGTTAACCACTAACTCAGAGTTACTAATGATACTCCCTCTACCTTGAATACAGATCAGTCTCAACAAGCTGACACAAGTAATGACATATAATTGCGTTGCTCTGGATTCTTTTTTTCCTTTCACCATGGTGGCATCTGTGTTACTGCTAGTCCTTCTTGTTGTACTTGCATCAATGAACAAGCTAAGTAGAATAGACACTACATTGGCCTAAGCAAAAAAAACTATATAATATGTACCTAAGGTCGATGCTCAAAATCGACACTATTTGTTCTGATAGTCCAGATTGGTTCTGAAGCATCTTATAGGTACTGGTCATTGTTACCATTTTTGTCATAGTGGTCATGATGTTGATCCATTATATTCTATCTAGTCCAAAAGGTTTTGTGTAGTTATTCTCATCAAAAATTTTCATGATACTACAGTAACAAAAAGGTCAAAATTTCTTATGATACAGTTGGGTATGGAGACAACTGAACAATCCCTGTTCAATGAAGATCTGGATCTTCAGCCGTCCCTGAATTCATCAACCTCTTGCCAGTAAGACAACGAAAGTGTGTACAGAGAGGCTGAATATACAGGCCATAATGACATATGAACTCTGACCCACAGTCTCTGCATCCATCCGCCCAGAATAATAATGAACTGGTCAGTCACTGCTGGCATTCCTGTTTTTGCCTCCACTTTGTAGTCAGGACCAACCAAAGAAAATTAGTATGTTCTCCAAACCAAGCACATGCCCTGATTCTAATTAGCCCACCTCCAGGTTCCAAATGCCAACACTCTCCTACTAGAGCATTATCTAAAACTTCTCTCCACTCTCCTACCCCCAACCCACCAACAAACCTTTCTCATTGCCCTGTTTATCTTTGTGTCTCTGAAGGTGACTGATTCCTCTGCTCTGAATGAGTAGACTGTTCTCATCTAGATGATGTCCATTCATTTCCACGTTAGTCCTCATTTTACTATGAAAAAGATCAGATACTATATAATTAACAATTTTGATAGCTCTTAATATTAAATTAGACTAGACTAAGGTCTCACAATGCCTATCTTTTTCTCACCTAACAACATGCCTACCACGAGTCTTTACGAACTTTAATGCAAAAGTATCCTCTGAAAAGTCTTCAAACTGGTACTAATGACATCCCAGTTCTAAGCTGCAATCCTTACTGAAAATTTCTCCAACAGATTTTGCATCTTTTCCTCTGGGACTCAATGTTATGACCCGTATTTCTCACATAATGTTGTTTGACACATCTGGCTGATTTGAACCATACATCTAGGTAATAAAAATCAACACCTTTCTTAGTCTTTTCCCTTATCTCCTTGTACTTAATCCTCACATAATCACACATAAAGTTTCTTCATACCGCTGTCATTTTATTTCTGGCTCGTATCCTATTATGAATTGCTAACTCCCAAAGGCAAAGACAAATTTCTTTAAATCCCACTGTAGCTCTCCACAGAACATAGCATAAGGCTGTAAACCCACGGATAGTCATGCCGGGCTGGCAATCGGAGGATGAGATAGCAAGAAAGAACCAACAGATCTGAAACTGTAATTTGAAACTGTTCTCTCTCTAGATACTCCGAAAGTTAAGACAAAATTCTTCAGGGTTCTGAGAGCTCTCTGGACCAGTGGTTCTCAAGATTGACTCCCTAGAACCGCATCAGCAGTGTCACCTTAGGAGTTTGTCAGAAATACGGATTATTATCCACCTCCCTCCCTCTGCGCATACACTGAATCAGAAACCTGGGGCCAAGGAAATTTGTTTCAACACTGTCACATGGGGATCCTGATCCATACTTAAAGTTTTTGAACCAGTGTTGCATACTACTCCAAGTAGGTACCACCCCAGGAAGCAGAAGTTTTGGCATCAACTAGGGACTTGTTTCAAATACAGAATCTTAGGCCCTATCCCAAACCCGTGGATTCTATAGTTATTCAGTCTATTTGGAAGAGACTCTGTTTTAAGTAAGAAGCTACTTGGGTGATTTGTTTGCACATTAAAGTTTGAGAAACATCGGTCTAGAGAATTCCATTGTACAGAACCTATCAGGATTACAAGCAGAAGATCAATAATCCATTTTATTTATTTGTTTTGTCCAGGAGGAGGCTCTTACTGGCTCCACTCCTAAGAATCAATTGTGCGTATCTCCTGTTAACTAGAAGTTCAGTGCCATCATGCTGAGAGTTTAAAATCAGCCCTTATGGAAACATTGGCACCACAGAAAATCAGCAAATACTACAAATCAGAGCTACCTGCCCCTGTCACCCAGCTATTTGATCTGCACACCAAGGGTAAGAGGACTCATTTTATTAAATTTCGCCCAATCTAAGGTGTGATATATTCAGTTAATAAGGAATCAGAACTTATTGCAAAAGGTGTTATTCTGTTTTTGACATCTTCTACTGGCTTATAACAGTGTGATTTTTAACTAAGGTTTGAGTCTATACCATGGTTTTTATTTATTAAATTTTTCCAAGTTGATTCTGTAGTTACTGAGAGGGTTAATAAAGTAAATTCACATCAGAGCTCAGGGTTTTGATTCATCTGCAGGAAAACTGCAACCCAAGGTCAAAGCAGTATGCTATAATATTAATGGAATTATTGAATAATTTCAAGAAAATATGAATGGCATTTTAGTAACTACATTCAGCAACATTACACCAATCATATTATGATGAATTATTTATCAGTTCCATGAAACTAACCATTCTCCTTCCTTCACTGTTAATCAGATGAAGGAACATTATTGTGACCTTGGTTAGTTGTGGCAGGATTTGTCACGTTTAGGAAGACTAAAATGAAACTAGCTCGAGTTGATTACTCTTTTTCTATACTGAAAATTCTATTGGAATGGACTTTGTGATGTATATATTTTCACCTTTATAACCTTCCTGCTCTGCTTTAAAAGAATCTTTTTCATGAGCTATGTACCACAGCAGAATATTATCAGGGATATGAAAGACTGTAAGTTAGACAGAAAGAGATTTATAATCACAGGACACAAAGTACCCATCAGAAAACAGAATATTATAAACTAATGTTACAAAGTATATGTTGCAAAAAATTAAATTATTTGGAGGGATATACTGATAGGGCACTGAGTGTATTTATTATGTATGGCAGTTGTGTCCTAAAAGAGCAAAACACAGCTCCTAAATATTTCAGGGCTAAATGAACAATGCTTTTTAAAAATCTTATTTGGAAGTGACTGAGTTAATTTTCCATCTTTATTTTCCATTTAACAGAATGTTAGAGATGATTGACATGCTGATTTTTCTGTTTCTTTGACTCTTCAAATTTTAAAAGCAAACCACTGATTTCTGGATCTTAGATAAAATTAAGTAGGGGGAGTTTCCATCCCATCTTAAGTAATCATCAATTTTGCTGACATAATAGACTTCCTTTTCCATCTGACAATTACTCCAAGGTAATGACTCCCTGTGCATTTTGTAATTCAGAAACCACTAATCTACTGACCATTTAATGGAAAATAAATTAAGCAGTTGCAGTGAAAACTTAGTAGGTGAACAACGTAGTCCTCCTGCTAAAATTCATGACCCTTAGGAATAACCAGATATTGTCATCATTGACTAGGAGAAAGCAGTTTTAATGGCTTCGCTCCAACATATATTCATTAATCATTGGTCTTACAGCAATTCCTACACATTTCACCAAGTTATTTCACACTCAACTTCCATATGAATGTCTAGCTTTGTTTTAATCAAATTAATTTTCTAATGCTCAGCTAAATTTTCCATATTCAGACCTGACAGTTATAATCATATATTTTACATTTTATACAGCAATAGGTGATAGCAAGAATTTTAAATTCTATGGAAAAATTACCAGGCTGAAATTGAAAATAATACTTTGATGATTCTACAGAAGCAGAAAAGTCATCTGGCGACAGTACTTAGTAAAGTTGTCTTAAAAAAGAACCTGTCTATAAACATTGATAGGACAATGTGTAGATGAGCACCTTACTACATGGACTTATTAAATATTTGTTGATTTTCTTTAATAGAATTGTAGAGTTAACATTTGAAAGTATATCATAAATCTTTTTCTAGCCTTTAGCAGAGTACTTATTTTGGTATCTTGTGAAATTATACTATAAAAATCAATTCTAATTACTACCTATAATACAACACAGGCAAAAGATAAGAAAACGAAATGTTAATGGTAAGTGATTATGCATTAAATTGCAAGGATTTTTATGATGGGAAGGTCTGAGATTTGCTGTTATCACTGCTCTTAATTCATTTTTATTGAGGTTCATTGAGCGAATAGCTTAAGACTCATAAAGTAGTTTTCCTGGAAGAGTTTGTAGCACTCATATCCATAGTTTTATTCATTCAGGCTTTGCTTATTGAATGCACATTTGATTTAATATAGTACACTGGGTACCAATGGAAATACAGCAACAGTGAGAGCAATACAAAGTGTTCTAAAGATGCATTGATGAATGACAGTTACCATATTCAAGTCTAATATTTACCTGTCTTATATTTTTACTCATTGCAATCTTTGTGAGGACAAAAATTGTATCTTGTTTATTATTTAGTCACCCAGGCCATCCCAGTACCTTGCAGATCACCAAATACTATCTTACTTTGTCTATGAATTTTTCCACATTATACTTGGACAAATACCAGTGAGATAGTGTACAGGTTGAGGAAAGATAGTGCAGGAAGCTCATCCTTGACCACAACACTTAAAGACAGTTTTTCTTCTCATACAAAGAAACCATGAACAGAAAGCCAATAACTATTCTTCTCCCTAGAAAACCAAAGGACATCCTTAATTCAAAAGTGTGTATGCCTAGCTTTGGTTAACTTAGACTCCAGCCTTTCTAAGGAATATAAAAGTGAATACCAAGTCTGTTAAAGTAGTTTGAATTATAAATCATTTGTAAATTATTCAATACTTTTGCAAATTCATATTTCAGTCCAAAATTTTAAAATGACACTTAGCAAAATTAACTTTCAGGATTCTACTTAGTTTTTGGAATTTTGTTTCTGAGGTTAAGAGTATAACTATCAGCTGCTTGTTGGTGACAATAAGAGGTTTTACCTTAGTAACTTGAATAATTCTATATGCTTACCACTAACCATCCCCTCAAGCAGAACTTATCAAGTAGAACTTACCAAGTCCTGAAAAAGGGCTTGGATCTCCTTCCCAATGCCCTCCCTCATTTCCAGTTCTGGGGAATATCCAGCATGTGAAGACTTTTCCTAGTTCATTTCAAGACCCCAAAGAAATTGCATTTTTCATAAAATTACCTTGCAAGATAGGGAGGAAATAGAAAAATATGTTTTAAACCTGCTTTTTACTTCCTCATGTCAAATCATTTTGTTTACTCAATTACATGAAGATATAAATCTCGAGTTTGGCAATCTTAAGGTGGAAGTACAAAATAGAAAAAAAATTTCAAAATAGAAAAATGGTATTGTCACTAACTTTGTTATATAACTAATGCAAAATATTTCTTACCAACCTCAGACTTACATCACAGAAGTTATGAGAAAGGCCAAAAGTGACAAGAGTTTGGACAAACAAAAGGTAGATTAACAAATGCTTTAACTGTTAAACATATTGATAAGACTATCCATTGAATGAAAATTCTTTAGTTTTGTGGCAAAAAGAATTTCTAGGTTAATGACCCAATGACCTTCTAGAACACCACTCCTGATGAATGCATAATGGCGATTAAAATTAAATCAAGGTTGCATTGATACTGACAAAATTGTTTGCAAAATCAATTAGAATATGGATTTTATTAAGTCTCATGGCTATGAAAATATTACTCTGTTGCTTTAGAAATAGCCTTAAGTCTCCAACTCTCTGCTTGGGAGTTTTCTGATTAATACGGTTTTCCTTTCTTCCATTTTCTATCTGGTTGTTTCTTTGTGCGCATTACTTTTGTAGACTTTAACATGTGGCAACAAACTGAATGGATTATTAATGTAGCTGTCCTGTCTGAAATGGGTGTAAAATGATGATTCAATATAAAGAAGCACAAACTATGCTCTGAAGTCAAATAAATCTAGGCAACAATAATGCTACAAGCACACCAAGTAAACTGCAAATTAAATATTTTTGCAATATGTCTGTTCCCAAATCTTCTACCTTACTTCCCAGGTAACAAAACTGTATTTATTTCTATGATATGTGCACTAGTCTTGAAGCGCTAATGCCAATGTCTGAATGATAATGCTATCAGAGTTTCAATCAAAAAATGAAATTTGTGTTGATGTCTAGGCGACATTTTCTCTTAGGTGTCATGCTGAAAGTACTAGGTTTATGAAAAGAAGTAATCCTCTGTCTTTCTGTCTGACAAATATTTAATAGAACAGCTGTAGCTGTAAATGCTGGTGGCCTTAACTTCGAATTGAAATGTCAGATATAGCACTCAAACCTGAATATGTCTATTCAGACACTACATTAAAAAAAAAAATGAAACCTGAATTACCCTTATAAGAAGATGCCTTACTGTCTGTTAGTGCACTGAAAATATGAAGAATTTCAGAAAAAAGTCTTGATCAATAGTGCTAGCTTTATTATGGCTTGCTATTATTCATGTTTACCTATGTCAATGAAAGTTATACATGAGACATCTATTCCTGCAAAGTACTGAGTCAGTAATCAAATAAAAGACTAATTAATAAAAACGTAATGGAAAATTTCTCTGGTAAAAGGAAAAGATAAAATAGAGAACCAGCAAGACCAGAACTGGAAAACAGATCATCTTGTTGTTACATGTTTTATTTTTAAGTAATAATTATAAAGCTTTGCTTGTTATCTTTCATAATATATTATGTACTTATTTATATAATATACTTTGTTTTGTATCATTACTCTGGGATACATGATTCAATTGCTTATTTCTTACTCTCACTAACTTGACTGCAAAAAAGCAAAAGGAGAGGTTAAACTTATAGGAAGACTGTTCAAAAAAATGAAAATACATTTCCAAAATCAGTGTTGAATCTCAAGGATAGAAATGTATCATTGGGGTGCCTGGGTGGCTCAGTTGGTTAATCATCTAACTCTTGGCTTTGGCTCAGGTCATGATTTCACAATTTGTGGGATCAAGCCTGCATGGGGGCTCTGCATTGACAGCATGGAGTCCCCTTGAGATTCCCTCTCTCTCCCACTCTCTGGCTCTCCCCTACTTGTGCTCTCTCTAAATAAATAAATAAACTTAAAGAAAGAATAAAAATGCATCACAATCTCAAAATCTGAAGTTGATGCTTTCTACAAACTATTAAAATTAGGAAAATATTTGAAAAACAAATTCGTACTTTGTTTTAGTCAGAAATAACTAAAGGCTAGTTTTGTGTTTCTGTCATTTCTTCAGGAAACATTGAGTATGTAACTATATGCTTAGTATGGTACTCCCCACCAGAGAGCAAAAGACGAATGAACCTATATTCTAGTAAACCTGTAGGGTATCTTTTGCAGAATATTAGCCATGCATTCATCTGAATTTTATTTTCACAAGCTAGATCTTCCAATTTTCAAATTTATATGCTTAATAAAAAAACTTCTCAGCTCTTTTTTATATCTTCCATTTCTTTCCTAGTCACGCACATAGTTCCTTTATTCCCTTGAACATATGGGGAATAATTATAAGCACCATTTTGCCATCCCTGCCTACTAGTTACATCCTCTTTCTCAGTTCTGATTTCTTTTTTTATTTATCTCCTGAATATGGCATTTTTGGGCTTCTTTGCTAGCTGGGTATTTATGAGTGAGTGTCAGACATCGTGTACCTCACATTGTTTGTTGGTGGATTTTTGATGTGCCTTTTAACAGTGCTGTCTTTTGTTCTGCTTTATTACGTATGCAATTAAGTTAAGGAATTAGAGGAAAGCTTTCAATGCTTGCTTTTAAGTTTCCTAAAGCAAGAATGAAACACCTTTAGTCTAGGGTGAACTTAACCCCATTTTTATGACAATCATTTTCTGAAAATTTTACCACAAAACCCATGTGTTACAGGATTTCCACTCTAGTTAATACGAAAATGAACTATTCTATTGTTCTTTCCCTTTGCTTTGGGTAATTATCTCTCATGCATGTGCAATCAGTACTGAGGCCAAGATTTGAGGAGATCCCAGTCTGTCTGTCTGCCTGTCCCTGTCTCTCTCTCTCTTCTGATATTTGCTCCATAAATTCTAGCAATCTTGGTGTCTGTGAACTCTGGTCTCTGTTTCCTCAATTCCCGCAGACTGCTAGGCTCTGTTTAAGTTCCCTCTTCTGTACAATGGCCTGGGAACTGCAGGAAGTAAGCTGGGGCACTAGTAGATCTTACCTTGTCTATTTCCCTTCCCTTTGCCTTTTTCCCAAAGCATGAAAACCATTCTTTGATGTAATCCACTTTTCTATAGCTGTTTAAGCCAAAAGGCTAAACCTGGTCCCTATTACCTTATCTTTGACAGAAGTAAAAGCACTCTCCAAATCTTAATAAAAAATCTTCATTAAGGAAATGTTGGTCAAAAACTAAGAAAACAGTCTGCTACTTCTAGCCACACAGAGATTTTTAAGTTTTTTTTTTAACTAAAAGAGAAAATGTAAGGATTGAGCAATGAATTTTCAAGCCTGTTGAAAATGTTTCCTGTGAGTTCTTGATATCTTCTAGGACTTGCACTTGAGTTCCTGGTGATGAGAGAAATCAAAGCACCATCCAAGCCCATCCCCTCTGCTGGGAGAAATTATGTACTTGAACTTCAAAGGCAGAGGAAGAATTGCTAGTGACAGTGCCCAGGAAAGAAGCATATATAACCCTCTTTTATAACAAACTCATGACTAAAATTCCCTTGGTCAGTTTCTCTCTTAACAGAACTAAATCTGTGTGCTCTAGTTCGTCCACCACCCATCTCCCTTGATACAGGCTCAGAGCAGCTAGTAACAGTCTCTTTGTGGTCACATATTAACAAGAATCCTTACAGGCTAGGAAACAGGAAAGAACCACAAATCCTTCTCTAAACTCACAAATATATCTGTAACAACAATTTGAGTTACAAAAAAGTATAAAACACTCACTGGGTAAGTGAAGAGGATGAAACAGTAGGAAATTGTTTAATTCTCTATTGCCTTTCCCTAAACTACAGAATTCGTAGTAGCATATTATTATTTTTCTATTATTCCATTATCATGGTCAAGGAATCTGCCTCTCCACGATTTAAAAAGTGCCTAAGGTCTACAGCAGATAATGAAAACATTGAATTAAACCTGAGTGTCTTACATTTATATAATACAAGTTTATCCATGTAGATCATCAACTTTTTATGCTGTCACCCAAGTCAGGAATGGAAATGCCAAGCGTTACTCTGAGAAATACCACATTTCCTGCCAGGTAATCCAATAATGAATGGATCATTATACATAATTCCATAATCTGTGGAGGTTTTCTTGAGCCATATTTTTGTATTCAGTTTATTTACAAATGATAGAGACCCACTTTCTCCCCAGGCACCCTCTCTAGTTCTCAAAGTCAAGAATTTAATTCAACTCTTTGGCTGTCCACATCTTACTACTGAGGTACTCTGTTGTGGTTGATTCTTTGAATCCATCTACTAAGTCCCCTATTTCACTCCCCATCAGATATCTATATACTAATATTAACATGACAGTCTTCTCATCCACAGGGTGGTTGTCTGTCAACATCTTGATCCACAATCTTAAGGAAACTCAGAGTGTACAATCTATTCTGTTTTGTTTTGTTTTCCATAACAAGAGAAGGGCCCTGAAACTCAGAGTCAAGTTAAATGACTGAGCCTAACGTAAACCAGCAGCATAATGGGACTCAAGTTTGCACCCTCTGACCCCAGGGCTTCGTTAAAGGTTTCCTACCATCCTCAGATGTTCTGAATTAGGGCATGTAGACTTTTGTGACCAAGGGTTTTGTTATTTTTTGTGCATTTATTTTTTCATTAATTTGAATTGGCAAACATTATTTTATAAAATTAAGGATGTTTTACATAAAAACTCAGATTTCCTGCTTCTCTAGAATAAATGGCAGATTAGGTCACAGTGCCCACATTTTCACATGGCAACCATTTACTAGAACTGACAGAAGAGGAGCCTCTCAGTTCCTTCCATTCTCTGTTGTCTCTGAGGCAACGTTTGGATTTTCATTTGCTAATTTATGCCAAGCTCACATAATGCAATTGGTCTGTTTCATAGGCACTTATGTCGATTCCTTTGTAATCTGCACTATTAACTTGCTTCTGCAACACAGCGCTAACTGGATCAGACGACAATTTCTCCATTTTCAGTCTTCTTCTCTACAAATGGTATTTCCATACTTTCAGTTTTGCAGGCTGAACACTATAGAGCCATCAATGACTCTCTCTTTCACTCACATCCATATCTAACCCATCAACAAACCTATTCAGTTCTCCTTTTAAAATAGAAAATCCAACCACTTTCCACCAGGAGGATGGATACCATAATCTCTAACTTGGAATATTTAAATAACTTCTTAATTAGTCTCCCTGCTTCCACTTTGCTCCTTTGGGGTCCGACACTGTAACAAAACTCCTCAAAACCCACCAAGAGCTCCCATGTCATTCTAAATGCTATGGAATTTAGCAGGATGACTCATTCCAGCCCCTCCTTCCACCATCTCATCACCTCTGATCTGATCCTCAAATTCTCTTTCTGTGGTCCATTCCCCTCTAGTCACACTGGACTCCTTGCTGACTGGGTCATATTGTATCATAAGTATGCATATTCTCAAATAATATATGTGCAATAAATAAATGATTTAAGAATGACATAAATACACAAGGGCTATGCTGGATTTTCTGGTCAGCTATAACCTTGGAATTTTATCTAGGTAAGAGAAACAGAAGTACCAGTGAGTAGAGAACTGAATTTAAAATAGGGATGAAATATTCCCTAACAGGAATGATGATGGGGAACAGGGCCAAAGGAGTGGATTATTCTGGGTAGTGACAGTAAATAGACAATGTGAATTTCAATCAAACGATGAAAGAATTGAGGGCCTAAAGAAAGCTATTTACAGTGAAAATCTGGAGGATCCCAGTAATTGTTGCAAAGAGAGCTATAAGAGAAGATGACCATTATTAGTGAATGGGTATTTGAAACTGCATTTTGGGGTATGGGCTCTTATTGGTAATGGCAAAGTCTATTATGAGCACATGCAGTGAGTAGTTGATATAAATGAGGACAAGGAATGGAGACGTCAAGACATTGAATCAATCATCTAGTGAGCATTGAAATAATAGAGTACAGAATGAAAATATTTGGGGAGAGGAAGACAGGAAGACCGATGTTACAGTCTTCAGCAAATGAAGGAGACAATTCGAAAGGACAGTATGACTCAAAATGGGAGGAACATAAGTTATCTAATGGCAAGTACCTCAGAGAGGCTCAATGGTCTGTAAGCAGCAAGGAGAATCCCTAAGTACTCTACCTTTGGGCTAGTGGTAAGGAAGGCAAGGGTCATAAAACACGACCCTTGTTTTATGAGAGACTGCAAGGGAAGCAGTATTCTTAGGTTTCAAAATCATGGATTCAAGGAAAGTTTCCTTATATTACTTTAAATGTAAGAAGGCTATAGAGCTCTTATTGTTTTAGCTTCATAAAAATAAACTGAAGTATTTCCTTCATTGAGTATTACGTTTTGATTTTTTTCAGTCTTGAAAATCCAGTTATGTTGACAACAAGCCACAAAATCTCCAAGAGAAGTTATGTCTTCAAGGTGAATAATTTATCTTCAAATAAATGACATATGTACATGTGTATATGCGCATACCTTTATGCTGTTAATAGCATATCAGTTTTTAACATTAAATAATAAAGAACCACCGATTATTTGAGCTAGTGTTTTCAAAATACCTAGTTTAATCTCTTAACTACTTCTCAAAGAGGTAACTCACATATAGGGCATATGGTATCAGCTTCATTATCAATCCCTCTACTACCCTTTCCCTCACCAACTGAATACCACTTCCTCTTTTGTACACGCTATTCTCCAGACTCCCGAGATTATTTTCAGTCTAGAACTTTGCTCAAGGATTATTTATGCCTGGAATGCTCTTCCCTTGATTTCCTTATAAGTAACTCCTCTTTGTGACTCTGATCTCCGCTCAAATGCCTTCTCCTTAAATGTAATTATCTGACTACCCAGAATACAATGGCTACCCATTCAATCATTATCATACACTCTTTTAAATCTTAACAGCATCAAAGTTTTTTATTGGTTTCTTTATTGTCTTTCCCATTGAAAAGAATAAACAGTATCACTGCCTAAAATAGTGTCTGCTACACAGCAAATTCTAATACTTGTCCCATATCTACTACTGCTTAGCCAAATTTATCTATATATCTAAATCACATCTCTATTTGACCTGCAATCAACTGATAAAAGGGAAAAGAATAAAATTTGTAAAAGGAGCAAAATAAATTTCATAATAAACTGTTTTGAGCTATTTTAAAGAAAGAGGTTGTATATACCTTAGCTATATATTACCATAGTAATATCAATAGAGAATGGTAAGTCAGAGAACCCATGATTTAATATCAAATAGCTTGACTCCTTAGTGGAAAATTATATCAAAATTTATGACCAGAATTACTTGTCAAATTACAGAACAAAAGCTTTCCCAGCTGCAAGTTCAGAGCATGTGTAACTTTATAATCATCATATTGAGAATTATGTTTTGACAAGGTCAAACATAAAAATGTTAAAATGTAGGTAATAAGTTACTAACAAAATGCCTGGAGAATGAAGACAACTATGAATTTTTTTTAACATTAAGCATACAATGGGTTCTAAAAATATTACTCTTCCAAATAAGATTTGTACATTTCTTTTCAAAACAACTAAACATGCTCAGTTGTGCATGCTGTGTGTGTACACTTTTATTAATCCTTTCACACTCAATAGAAATCAAGTTCAAGTGATTTAAAAACTCATATAGTAGGTTTTGATTGGAATACTTATCTAGTGCTAGATATTTAGTAGTAGTGTATGAGCTAATGAATTCAGTGATTATCCATACCCCCCCCAAAACACTAAGGCTGTAATTATTGATTTTGAACTTCAAAAATCAAGTATTGAAATAACCATAAGCCTATGTGAGTTTTATTTGCTAGTATTTGTTTACTCATATACTGCTATATATTTAGTGATTAACTTAGTACATTTTAATAATTGAGTTTTCTACCACAAGTCTACAACCTAAAACCAAATTTACAACAAACCAGTGGTTCCTCCTCAATCCAATTCCTCTGCCTTATTGTCTCACATGACCTAAGCATCTTTCCATTCCCAAGCTTGTCCTTCCCTTTTTATTCAGTTTTATATGCATATGTACTTTGTGTGGGTCTTAAAATGTGTATTTGCTTATATTTAAGATATTTCTAACTTGATAAGAAAGACATCATACTGTATGCAATGTTTAGGAACATACTTTTTTCACTTAATATCATATTGCCAAGATAAATCCATATTGCTCTGTATTGTCGTATCTCATTTGTTTTGACTCTCATATAATATTCATATGAGTATCCAGAGGTTATTTCATCTACTCTCTTACTGATAGACATTTCCACTGATTCTAGACTTTTGCTATTACGAGCAGCACTACTAGGATTGTTATTGTTCAAATCTGAATGTACGTGCACAAACATTGTTCTTGGATACACACCAAAGGGTTTTAGGCTTTAGAATACATAAATATTCAATTTTTGAATTTTTAAGAGATAATACTATATTCCAAAGTGGTTGCAGAAATGTGTGTTCCCATTGGAAATTTATCAAAACACTATAGACTTGTATCTTCTCTAAAAGTTTTTTCCAGACTTTCTATTCCTAATGATACAAGTAGAAAATGCCATCCTATTGGTGTCTTGATTAGAATATCACTGGTTAATGATTAATAATGTTGAATCACAAATTTACCCATCATATGGGCTTCCATTTCTACAAGATACCTAGTATGTCTTTTGCCAAATTTTATTGGATTTTTGAATTTTTTTATTCATTTTTTAAGACTTCTTTATATATACCTAATGCCTGGGGTGCCTGGGTGGCTCAGTCAGTTAAACGTCCAACTTCATCTCAGGTCATGATCTTGCAGTTGGTGGGTTTGAGCCCCACCTCAGGCTGTGTGCTGATAGCTCAGAACCTGGAGCCTTCTTCAGATTCTTTGTCTCCCTCTCTCTCTGCCCCTTCTGCACTCACAGTGTTTCCCTCTCAAAAATAAATAAACATTTTTAAAAATTTAAAAAAAAGAGCTCTTTATGTACTCTTGATACTAATATATTGTGGTTAGGTACAATCACCTCATACAGTTTGTAATCCCTCACTTTGCTTAGCTTAGGGTAGTTTTTTAAGAATTTGTGATCTCATTTTAGCATGACTAAATGTGATTTTTTCTGTTGTAGTCAGTTAAGAAACAAGAAATATGAATTATGAAACAAATATGAATTAAGAGACATTTCACTGTCAATATACAGGTTTATCTATCGTTTCTTTTTAATTTTTTAAAATATTTGTTTATTTCTTTTGAGAGACAGAGAGAGAGAGCACAAGCTGGGAGGGGCAGAGAGAGAGAGAGAGAGCACGTGAGTGAAAGAGAATCCCAAGCAGGCTCCATGTGGTCAGCATGGCAGTGCTCGGATACATCTCAGGAACCGCGAGATCATGACCTGAGCTGGAACCAAGAGTCTGTCACTTAACCAACTGAGTCACCCAGACAACCCTATCTGTATTTTTAATCTACAGTTTTAGAATCATGTTTATACATAATTTTTAATTGGATTACATTTCAATATATTTTATAAGGTAGGGGTACCTTTTTTCCCATTTGTGTAATTATTTTCCAGGTTCGTGTGTGATCTCATCCTTCCATATTCCACTGAAATGACAGGCCAATTTTTTCATACAATGAAACCCCACACAGTAATGCATTGACTTCTCATCAATCTATCTCTGCACTTGTGACACTCTAGCTTAGTGACCTTGGTTTACAGTGAGTCTTATTTACTTCGCAAATATCTTCTTGTTGCACTCCTGATTTCTATGTATTCTTTGTTCTTTACGTGTCAATATAAAATTCAAAACGCATTACTGAATTTCATAAACAATTCTGGAGGATTTTGATTGGAATAACACTGATCAATTTAGAGAGATTTAACACTTCACACTGTTGTTTCCTTGTCCGTGAATAGGACAGATCTCAATTAACTTAGTTCTTCTCTAATTTGTATAGGTTTCTCTGTGTATTTTTACATTGCATTTACATTTACATTTATTCTTAAATACTTGACATTATCTTGTACAATTTTAAATGATGTTTAGTCTTTCAACTTTCCAGTTTGCTGCCTTTTATAGAAATGCAATGGACTTTTCCATGCTAATTATTTTTTTTATATATCAATATTTATCTACGACCTGTCAAATTCTTCCATTATATCAAATAATTTGCAGGTGGATTATTTTAGGTTTCTCCATACATGATCATATCATAGGAAAAAATGATTTTATTCCTAATGGACAGTCTTTATCTTCTTTTGTTGTTGTTGTTGTTGTTTATTTATTTTGAGAGAGAAAGAGCATGAGCTGGGGAGGGGCAGAGAGAGAGGGAGAGAGAGAGAATTCCAAGCAGGCTCTGCACTGACAGTGCAGGGCTGAAATTCACGAACTGTGAGATCATGACCTGAGCTGAAATCAAGAGTCAGACGCTCAACTGTCTGAGCCATCCAGGTTCCCTTATAGTCTTTATCTTCTAATTATCTTTTTTCTCTTTTTGCCTAGGGTAGAACCTCCAAAATGATATTGAATATAAATGGTGATATGGGCTTAATTACCTTATTCCTGCTTTTAAAGCTATGTCTTCTAATGTTTCAAATTTTAATATCTTTGCTCTAATGTGTAAAAGATACTCATTAAGAGAGCAAGCACACATCAGTTCTGGTAAATTACTTATTTTAAAAATGCTGCTATGTAGTTGGTATTCTTCTCATGCTATCATCAAAATCTTCTTTTCACATAGCTAGTATCCATCTTTTCACTTTTACCACTATTAATTTTTGTCTTTTCTTCATCAGATGGATAGACATATGTCTATTTTGCTAGGTTCTTAAAGAATTATCAGAAAGAGAAATTAAGAAAATCCCACTCAAAATTGCATCAAAAAGAACAGAATACCTCAGACCAAATTTAACCAAGGAGATGAAAGACATGTCAACTAAACAGCATCAGACACTGATGAAAGAAATGGAAGACACAAGTAAATGGAATGGTATCCCATGCTCATGAATTGAAAGAATATTGTTTAAATGTGCACATTACCGAAAGCAATCTATAGATTTCATGCAACTCCTATCAAAATTCCCACTGCATTTTAAATGGAAAAAGAACAAGTGATCCTAAATATTGTGTGTTACCACAAAAGATTCCACAAATCCAAAGCAATATGAAGAAGAACAAAGTTGGAAACATCATGCCTTCTGACTTCAAACTACATTACAAACATACAGTAATTTAAAAATTATAGTGTTGGCATCAAAGTAGATACAGATCAATGAAATGGACAGCCCAGAAATAAACCTACGGGTATATGCAGAATTAATTTATGGCAAAGTATACAAGTTATATCATGGAGGAAAGGCAGTGTCTTTAATAAACAATGCTGGCAAAACTGGACAGCCATATGCAAAAGAATGAGACTATACCACTATTTTATACCATACACAAAAATCAACTTGAAATGGCCTAAAGACTTGAACAGAAGACCTACAGCCACACAAATCCTAGAAGAGGACTTAGGGGATAATTTCCTTGACATTGGTCATGGTGATGATTTTCTTGTATGTGATACCAAAAGCAAAAATAAACCAGTGAAAATATGTCAAACTAAAAAGCCTCCGCACAGCAAAAGAAACCATCAACAAAATGAAAAGACAATCTACAGAACGAGAGAAAATATTTGCAAACCACATATCTAATAAGGGGTTAATATCCAAAGCATATAAAGACCTTCTACAACTCAGTATCAAAAGAATTAAGAGTCCAATTTAAAAATGGACAAAGAAGTTGAACAGCGATTCTCCCAAAAACAACATACAGATGACCAAGAGGCACATGTAAAGGTACTCAACATCACTAATCATCAGGGAAATGCAAATCAAACCACAACGAGCTATCATCTCACACCTGTTAGAATGGCTATTATCAAAAAGACAAGTTTTGGTGAAGATGTGGAGAAAAGAGAACACTTGTCCACTGTTAATGGGAGCGTAAACTGGCACAGCTACTATGGAAAACTGTACGGACATAGCTCAAAAAATTAAAAATAGAACTACCATATGATCCATAAATTCTGCTTCTGAGTATTTATCTGAAGGAAATGAAAACACTGGTTCGAAAAACTATATGCACCCCCACGTTCACCACAGCACTATTTACTATCATAAGACATGGAAGAACCTAAATGTCTGTCAGCAGATGAATGTGGGGATAAAGGAAACATGTGTGTGTGTATGTATATATATATTATACATACATATATATGTACATGTCATACATATACAAAATATTATTCAGGCATTAAAAAGGAAATCTTGCCATTTGTGACAACATGGATAAACCTTGAGGGCATTACGCTAAGTGGAATATGTCAGACAGGGAAAGACAAATACCATATGATCTCATCTTTAAGTGACATCTAAAACAAAAAGCCTCCATTTTCCACCCCCCACTTCCACACACATACACACACACACACACACACACACACACACACACACACTAACTCATAGATACAGAAAACAAATTGGTTGCTGGTTGCCAGAGGTAGGGGTTGGAAAGTACACAAATATATGAAAGGGGTCAAAACTACAAACTCCTGGTTATAAAATAAGTCATGGGAATGTAACATACAGCATGGTGACTTAGTTAACAATACTGTATTCTATATGTGAAAATTGCTAAGAGTAGGTCTGAAAAGTTTTTATCACAAAAAATGAAAAATTGATAAATGTGTGTGGTAATGGATTTGGAATGAATATATTTTGATAATCATTTTGCAATATATGCATATGTAAAATCATGTTACACATCTGAAACTAATATAATGTTATGTCAATTAATGTCTAAAAAAAAAAACAGCAGAGGTAAGAGGTCACTAACTTAAAAGAAATGAACCAAAGTACAGTAATCCTGAGAATATTTTAGGAACCCACACTGAATTTCCAATTATAATAGTTTTGTGTTAATATATTGTTTTGATTTTAATTATCTAAAAAATATTTTTACATTTTATTTATTTTTTAGAGAGAGAGAGCAGAGAGAGAGACAGAGCACAAGTGGAGGAGATGCAGAGAGAGAGGGAGACACAGAATCTGAAGCAGGCTCCAGGCTCTGAGCTGTCAGGACAGAGCCTGATGTGGGGCTCAAACTCACAAACTGTGAAATCATGACCTGAGCCGATGTCAGACACTTAACCGACTGAGCCGCCCAGGGGCCCTGATTTTAGTAATTTTTTTAAAGTTTATTTATTTTGAGAGAAACAGTGCAAGTGGGGAAGGGGCAGAGAGAGAGAGAGAGAGAGAGAGAGAGAGAGAGAGAGAGAGAGAGAGAATCCTAAGCAGGCTCTGTATGATGCAGGGCTCAAACTCATGTAACAATGAGACCATGACCTGAGCCGAAACCAAGAATCAGATGCTTAACCAACTGATCCAGCCAGGTGTCCCTATGTTAATAATATATTGTTAATGTAAATAGGCTCCAGGAATATGATTTAGGTGACATTTTTGAAAATTTAAGTGATATCTAAAGAATTATGGGTTAATGGCATTATTACTATATGAAGTATATTTTCTTAGAAAAATAGAGCTCTCTTTTAAAAATTATTTTCATTATTTGCTATATAAATATTATACCTATTTGATCATGTTCAGACTTATTCATCCTTATCTTTTGAATGCAATTTCTTACCTTTTCAACATTGGACTGGTCACTGTTAGCTTCAACTACTCTCCTAATACAAGTTTCCCTATTCAAAAGCAGAGTGTCGTGAAAACTTTCATAAGCTAAAATGGTGTAAAGTGAAAAGATACATTTTCCCAAGAAGTTCACATCATGCCACTTTGCTTTTAGGAAAGACCTGCAGTAGTACCTGTTTCACTAACCAGAAATCCCAGGAGGATTTAATCTCTAGAGATAAAAGTCTGGGTGGCTCAGTCCATTAAGCATCTGACTTGATTTCAATTCAGGTCATGATCTCCCAGTTCATGAGGTCGAGCCCCCCACATTGGGTTCTGGGATAGCATGGAGCCTGCTTAGGATTCTCTCTCTCTCCCTCTTTCTCTGCTCCTCCCCCACTCACACTTTCTCTCTCAAAATAAATAAATAGACTAAAAAAAAAAAAGCTGTTATACTAATGGAGATCTTTCATAAAAATGAATGGGCATAACACAAACTTTTGGAAAGTGGGGGATAAGACTAGAGGATAGATTAGCAAAAACAGAAATGGATAATTTCTGTTCAATAAACTTCAATTCAAATTCAATAAACCAATAAATACTCATCTTCTGTTCAATAAAATTCAATTCAAATTCAATTCAAATGTTCAACAAATTTATATGGAAACAAATCAAATGTATTTTATGTAGAATAGGTTTTAGCAGAATATAAAACTCTGACATGTTTCATTTAGATAATTTAATGATGAATGTTATATTGCTTAGTTTAAATTCTGAAACTGATTTTACAACCACTACCAATGTTTGATTGAAATGTGGTCAATGTTAGGAGGAAGCTACTGAAATGTTAATTTAATAAAAATTATGCTAAGATAGGGGCACCTAGGTGGCTCAGTTGGCTAAGCGTCCGACTTCGGCTCAGGTCATGATCTCATGGTTCGTGGGTTCGAGCCCCGCATCGGGCTCTGTGCTGACAGCTCAGAGCCTGGAGCCTGTTTCAGATTCTGTGCCTCCCTCTCTCTCTGCCCCCACTAGTGCTCTCCCTCTGTCTCAAAAATAAATAAACATTCAAAAAATTATGCTAACATAGGTTAATTTTAAAAATGGAAAGCATCAACATAAATCAAGACAATCCTATTATTGTGTTTCAATACATGTCTGAGTTATATCAAAAGTCAGGCTAGTTTGTCAAAAGTAGAATTTGAGAACTCATGAAATGAAATACAGTAAAAGAAAAATCAGACAGTAATATACCATGATTTCAGAGGAAAGAAAAATAAAAGGGGTAGTTTAAGGACAAGAATATTAGCAGAATCACAAAATCAAACAGAAAGCATTGTACTCATCTTATAATATAGGGCAATTTGAACTTCACTTAGTCTCCAAACTCTCTCGGTAATTAGCAATTTCCTGCTCTCCCTGGCTCCTGGGATGTAGGCACAGACATATTGATCTACATGCTGGTGAAATATCATTTTGCAGTAAGTGTCTAAGTGGTGTTGCTACACCAGGTACTTTGATAGTATAAGAGAAGGACACCTCCAGACCCATCTCATTATGAACAAGTAAGACAAATGTTGGTCTCTTGATAAATAAAACAGAAAAACAATGGTTTTTGTGAACTGCACATCTCACCATGGTACTCTTTGATATGTTATCTATTTAAATTTTTAATTAAAATGTCAAATATATAAACATTGTGCCCTAGATAGACAAAATATGGTCTAAATCATGTTGTAATATATGAAAATGAAGTACATAGAAATGCGTATAAAGCCATATGATAAAATTCTGATGGGTTTAAATAAAGCCCCTGAAGAAAAGTTTGAATACCTAAGGCTGGAGTAAAAGAAAGTGGTGGAATGCTTTTGCATTTGTTAAGACTTAGAACATTAACTTAAAAGCAATAAGAAATAATGGAAGTGTTTTCAGTAGGAAACTGACATGAAAATATCCATATGTTGGAAGCATAAAGTGGCATCACTGTGAACAACATCCACCAGGAGCAGGTACACATAAACTAGTAAGAAGACCATTGCAATACTGCCAAGGAGAAAGTGTTTCCTAATAAACAATTGATAGGAATTAATAATTGACAAGAAATGGATGAAAATACTTAGGCAAGGGGTATAGAATGAAAGTAGAAAATTAGAGCTCAGAGCAATGAACACCACACTCCAAAGAAGGCAGCTATAGAGGTCACAGTTGAGCAAGAAAGTCCAAGGTCTGATTTGGAGAAAACCGTTAGAAGACATGAAGGTTTCCAGAAAATAAGATAATTGGAGATGTTACAGAATGGAGAATTCAAGATATCAAACTCATCAACAAGATTAAAAATGAAAATTGTAGGGTGATAGCAAGACCATTTATGGACATGCTATGTCCTGCATAACAGTGAGTTCTCATTCAGAAACCAGCTACCCCAATCTGCCTCCCCCTTTATAAACATCAGAACTTCTAGCGATGTTACGCATCACATTTTTGTTCGTAGAATTTTCCCCCTCAAAAAATTCTATGCTCTAAGTTTTTATAATCTTTTGTTGGTTTCACACAATAAAATTTCTTTAGTATTTAAATAATGATAAATCATTTTAGCAGGGGATTTACTTTGATAAATATGTCACATTTGTAATCATTCGAAGTTAATTTTCATCCAAACTTGAACTTACTAAATCAGCACCTCAATTCTTTATTATGCAATCACAGGATTTTTGAATAAAATCTGAAAAAAATGTTTCTTTGCTTTAAAACAAGTTCCTAAAATATTTATAGAATTACTTTAAATTGATCAGTACAAAGTTTCTTTTAATCTTACAATAAAATCCATGTTTCTTCTGTAATCTTCATTAAAAAACAAGCAAGTATGTCTTTCATAAATTTTTTAAAAAAATTTTAATGTTTATTTTTGAGACAGAGAGACACAGAGAGACAAAGAGAGCAAGCAAGGAAGGGGCAGAGAGAGAAGGAGACAGAATTCGAAGCTGGCTCCAGGTTCTGAGCTGTCAGCACAGAGCCTGATGTAGGGCTTGAACTCATGAACTGCAAGATCATGACCTGAGCCAAAGTCAGACGTTTAACTGACTGAGCCACCCCAGTGCCCCATCAGCAATATGCCTTTAAAATGTAGGCCCCATATAAATGGAACCGGAGCCCAAATTTATATCCTCCTTAAATGCTTGCTATGATAACATTTCTTGTGAAATATCCAAGTAAAGCCCTTGAAAGTTTTTATTGAGAAAGAAATCAAAGCAAAGTAATGGTGCCTGAAATTTGCTTTTTTTTGTTTTTTAACTAAGTATTTCATTATTGAATCTCTTCTTTGCTTGAGAATATGGACATATTTACTTTTCTCCAAACTTTCTTGCAACTAGTTTGTAAGTAATTAATTTTCTCCATTATTTTGCCAAAGATTTCCCAAAATATGTCTTTTCTTAAAATCCAGATTTTTAAAAACTAAGTACTAGAGCAAATAAATGTAATTCTGCAAAGCACAAACAAGAAGAAAATAACTCTTATTGCTTTAGTGTTTCTTGACAGAATGATGTTCATTAGATGGTATTTGTATGTTTTACAACCCAGGAACCTATCTGATGACACTAAATGCTATACAGTAGGAAACAGAAGAAGTAAAATTGTTTTAATTATTTTTACTCAGTAAAATCAAAGTGAGTTTTTGTACATGTAGGGAGAAGTCAAACATTTAGACTTTCACAGAAGCCACACTAATGTTTTTTACTGTTAGTTCAGCCATGTGACTGATTTTATATTTCATCACTTAACAATTTCAAATCCTGCCCTTTCTAAAACTAAAGAACAATTAAAATTACACTGCTTAAAATGTTGATACATGTTTTAATGTAAAAAGTTTTTAGAGCCCCTGAAAATCTAAGATCTATATTTTATGGGGTTTTTTTAAATTTTTTTTTAATGTTTTTTATTTATTTTTGAGACAGAGAGAGACAGAGCATGAACGGGGGAGGGGCAAAGAGAGAGGGAGACACAGAATCGGAATCAGGCTCCAGGCTCTGAGCCATCAGCCCAGAGCCTGACGCGGGGCTCGAACCCGCGGACCGCGAGATCGTGACCTGAGCCGAAGTCGGACGCTTAACTGGCTGAGCCACCCAGGCGCCCCTATATTTTATGTTTTTGATAGAGCCATAACTATGTAGTTTTATAACTATTTTCAAATATTTAAAAATTTAGATTTGGTCATATTTTAAAAACTCGGTGTGTATACTAAAAATTATTACATCTATTTCCTTAACATTCAGTTTTAGCTTGGATTATGAACACTGCCATAGAATGGAAGGTTTCTTTCCCAAATTCCATCTATTTTCATCATTATTTACCATTACTGCTTCCCTGAAAGTAAGCAACATAATTATCATTTATATACAATTTTCTTATGGAAATATGTAAGGTGTAAATATTTTCTGATTGTGACATTAATTAATAAGTCAAAATTTCACCTCTTAAACAATATTAATACTAAGTTACTATTATTAATTTTTCTCTGATTTTTGTCATTTAATTTTTATTTTGAATACATTTTTGGTAAAATATAGAGAGATGATAAAATACTTGTATTCATCCTCATATATTTTTGTTCATAGATATAAATACTCTGTATTTTTATGGCCTAACACAAAGAAAACAACATTTCACACATGTGTGCACATTTAGCATCAGAAATACATTTCATTCGTTGTAAAAACATAGCTGTAAAAATAAAAATAAGCTACCCAGTTACAAATTATCTATTTGCTTTAAGTAAGATTGTTGTAATTATGAGAATACCTTGCTTTAACTGTCCTTTAAAGCCTCTTGGAAATGTCCAGATCAGTAAAAACAAGTTCCTGAGTTTACTAAAATTAATTTTAAAATAGCACATTTGCAGTAGCTTTGGCAATTCTCAAGCTCAAATGTGTAATTCCTGGTTTTATGTATACCCAATCAACATTTTCCTGTGTGTCTGAGATCAAATATCCTTAAAAATACTTTGAAGTGCACATTGCTAGCTAATTGGATAGTTATAATACCATTTAATTCATTCCTAAATGTTGAAATAAGGGTGGCAGAATTCTAGCTAGTGTTATAAAGCATGAGACTCTGAATAGGTCTCCCACTTCCATGAAATACAGCAAATAAATATTACACAAAACATTTAATGGCTCCTTAAAAACTTACATTTTAATGTCATTGATTTCTCAAATACCTATGGCCTTCTCATTTGAAGCCTATGAAGCAAATATCTATAAATAGAAGATTGTTTCCCAACCTTAACATATTACAAGCCTACTATGACATCCTGCCTTGAAGAACAATAACATTAGTCAAGAGAAACATGAATATCGGAAACAGAAGACACGACAAATAATACCGCGCGCACGCGTGTGTAAGCTATATAGCAGATATGTATCTCTGCATATATATACTGATATATATGCGCAGATATATAGCATCTGTTTTTTGAACAGAAATAATATATTGAAATGTTTAACTGGCATCAAGCAAGCACTTTCAATTAATGAATGTTTTAGAAAAATAAAATATCTTCATCATCTTGTTTTTTTCATTAGGGCCAAATCTAAAGGAATCGAATTCAACCCATGGGGAGGATTATGGAGCGCGATTTTCTTGAACCATGAAATTTTCTCTCTTTTCAAAAATAAAATTGTGATCTTCCAAATTAAATTTCAGTGATTGCAAAGTGTCAGTTGCTTACTCTACACTGTGATGTTACTTGCCACAACTTTCCTGTGAAGTATTTCCCTAGTTTTCATTCTAAAATTGAGGAAATGAAGGATTGAGGCAATTACATAAGTGAATTGTCCGGCACCATTTCAGTAGTAAATGATGAAGCCTGGATGGGGCACAGATCGCCAGGACTCCAAAGCTTATGCTATTAACACGCTATTTACCGTCTGTCAATCTTCTTTACCCCTCACTGCAAAAAGCCACTTACAGGTGAAGAACAGAGAACAGAAAAACAAGGCAGAAGCTATCAAACCAATATTCCCAGCTTGTTTATTCTAGCTCCATTACAAAGTATTTTCTTTAAAAGGCTTAAGCGATGTTGAAATACATCCCACCTCACCTGAAGTGTATAGTTTAGTATTATATATTCAATCAAAACTTCTGAAAATCTATTATTAAGAAAGCTGAAGGATTTCAATGTCATTATAAAAATAAAGCATTTGACAAAGCTCTGAGTGAGGGAGTGGCTGGGGTGTGGGTGGGAAGGAGACAGATGATGTTAGCCATGGACTTTTCAGAAAATATTTCAAAGATTTTTAGTGCTATGAAATGATTTTGCACATATGCCTCTAATTACATAATTCATATACCCAATTGTTTTTGTTTTGCCATAAACTACTTCTTTGGTTACTAATCAAAATTGTACTGAGTATTCCAATTTTTCTTATTTTTGTTATTCAATTGAATTTATAGTAAAGAATCCCCTACAGGGTGCGTGTCCATAAGCATGTAAAATACTCGTCTCTAATATAAATTATAAAAGCCTGGTGAAGACCTGAAGACAATGGCTAAATAAGACTTTGTTGGTCAGTAAAAGTTTGGTCGTGCAAACACACAATATGACATCAAATGAGATGTATATTTCAGCTAGCATTCATACTATATATATATGTGTGTGTGTGTGTGTGTGTGTATATGTGTGTGTGTGTGTATATATATATATATATATATATATATATATATATAATTAACCACTTTTGTGAATTATTTCAAGCTGCATAAATATTTACACCTGGACTAATGGAGGACAGGTAGGAAGGAGGGAGGCAATTTGAAATCCCGTCAGTCATCAACACAGCCAGCCTGTTATTGTGCTTGTATTTCAACCAGGTATCTCAGCCACTGCTATTTTGCTTTATAATTAACATTTCTGTGAGTATAAAAACTGAGAAGACTATTTTTTAATTTAGTGTTCTCTTGAGTGAAACTTCAAATTTCACCATTCACCAGGTTCTCATTATGTGACAAAGGATCCAAAGACAAAGAGAGACCAGATGAGAGGCAGTAGCTTAAACTCGCAGACTTCAGTCATTTTCAAAAGAGATAAACTCGAGGCAGTTTGTAATTGTGCTTTAAAATACATTCCTACTTTGTTTCTGCCTCACTGAATCTAGGGTGTACTTGTGTGCATTAAGAGATTGAGGGAAAATGGAAGAGGGAAAGACTAGATCACTGAAGAAATTATCATTCAGACTTGATCGAAGAATGAGCAGGGATAATACACAGGCAATTAGAGATTCAACAAGTAACACCTTATTATAATGTTTTTAAAAATTTAGACTTTTGTTGTTAAATTGCCTAAAATGAATTTAAGATGGTGGACACAGTACAAATTTATCGTAATTTAAATGACCTTAAACTATCAAGAAAAAAATAAACAATCTGCTATTTTTATTTAGGATCAATGATCTTTGAAAATAAACATGATTGATTATGGTTTTGGAAGCAGGAGGGGAGGAAGAAGCAGGACGGCTCAGGGATCAAACACTTTGCCTGTGGGTCACTGTGGACTAGGTTTTATAATAGCAAGTTAACACTTTCCTCAAGGCCCAGCCATGCCTCACACCTGAATTAGCTGCTTTGTGTTCTGCACACACACACATAGCCAACTTTACTTTGCTCCTAGGAGACATACATTTTCTCTCTAGCTCCCATTTTTTTCTCTGGAAAAACTGTGCCCACCCTTTTAAATTCATCTTAGGCAATTTAACAAAAAAAAAAAAGTCTAAATTTTTGAAAATATATTACTTGTTGAATCTCTAATTGCCTATATTATATATACATACACACACACACACACACACACATATATATATATATATATATATATATATATATATATAGCCTATATATTAACAACATATATATGTGTTGTTAATGAAACCAAACACTTTAGAGGGGGCTTAAATGAAAAACTCTCACAACTTTCCCCCAACTTCTGATTGTACTATCCCCGGACCAGAGAAACAATGTTATGAATGTTTTTGAATTTTTTGGGTAACTTTCATATAATAAGCCTACGCACATATGTTTTTAAAAATTTACAAATGCAGGATTACAATATATAGGAAAATGCTTGCATGAAGGATGGATGAATCAAAGAAACAGTGAATAAAGAACCAATCCTCTGAGGGGAATTGTTTCACTTCTATGATATGCCAAGAGTTGGTATTAGCATATCCTTCTACCAACAGATGTTAATGGACTTGAATAGGCACACGGAGGTGATTACAGATCTCCACCACTGGCAGCCTCCGTTAACCAATGAGGGGAATCAACTGGGATAAGAATCAGAGGATTCTGTTTAACTTTCTCAGGGCCAGAACTTGCACCCTCTCAGTATACCAACCTGCTGCATTGCTAAATAGGGTCTCTCATCTCCAAATACGAGTGATGTTTTTCTGGGGCTACAAAGTACTTAATCAGCATTCCAGCAACTCCATTAGTTTCCCATCTGACTAATTAGGAAAAGATGGCTTGAATCAAGGAAGTGTGAGGAAGAAAAAGGGGTGGGGGAGACTTCATTTCCATAACTTAATAGTCTCATAACTGGTTCTCTTTTATAGCAGGGGAAATTAATAACATCAAAGCCTCTTGTAGCTCCAGAACAAGTATGTAGGACGCAGTTCATCTACTTGATGAATACACCTTCATTAAGAGATCTCCACTTTTTATATCTTCCTCTAATGACTGTTTACCAAGCCACAAGACTGTGGCTGCCTTATGTGGTTGACAGACTGCCATAGCCATGGTCTTCTTGTCTTTTCTAAGCCATACGGTTTTATTTCAAAAGATTCCTCAAGTTAAAATGAATAAATACAGCTGGAATAATAATACTCCCCTTCTATACTACTTGAGTTTTGTTTTTAGAGTGAAATCAGAAACTGATGATGAAGGGAAGCTGAGATAAGCCATCTAATTATACGTGCATCTTTGGAGGAAGGATAATTATAACCTGCTTGACCCTCTAGTATGCTTACATCCTAAGTTTCTCAGAAATTTAGGATTTCAAGCCCTGAGATAGGTTGGGGCACCAGATTCTAATAGGTTGAAACTGGTAAGGCATAAATCAAGAGTTGCCTGATACTTGAGCACATAAATTTAAGGAGGAAGACATGAAAAGCATCATCAAAGAAAAAAAAAAAAGACCAAGTCATTGATCCAAAGCCCCTAAACACAGAGTTAAATATGGATTAAATAAGAAGCACCACCACAAAATGATGAATAGGAAATTCAGCTGGGACCAGAGCATTGGAAATAAGTAGAGATGCAGAATCCAAAGACAATCTTTGAAAGTGGAAATAAAATGGTAAGCCTCTTCATTAACCCCTCTTTTCCTTTTCAGGGATGTGGAATGGTATACATGAACCTGACCCAATCTAGACATCCTAAGCAAGTCTGCTCCCGGCCGTGAGGAGTTTGAGGAGTGCAAGATCATTGGTACCTTCTCACTGACTGGAGTATTGACTCTGGTTCTTTTCAAATCAACAACTCTTACCATACCATCTAGTTCCAGGAACATGTTCATGCTCGTTCCTCTGGGACAAAGACCTTGATTCATTACTTCCTTAATACTCTCACTTACCAGGGAACGAAATCCCTACTTATTTTACTTGGTCTCTTAGGAATAGGCAAACTGTCTAATAACCCAGATGCTCTGTCTTGGTCTATTTGTACCTGTTGTTTCCCTTTGGGGAACTTCCTACCAAGCTGTACGCCTGCATCTTACAGTCCCCTGATATTTGTATGCCATCCTCCTTATGCCTACCCAACAGGACCTATTACATGCCAGTCCCAAAAGTACAAGGAGAAAAAAGACCTCTTTCCCATCCTCAAGAGGCTCTCGTTTTAACAAGGAGGACTTGTTAACGACCAGATGAACCACAGTGCCTTAAGCACCATAGAGTGTACAGAAAGCTCCTCTGCCCTGAGGTAAGGTAGCAACAGCTCTAAAAAGCACGTTGCAGGGAGTCAGGGTTGTCTAGGAAAAGCTTCAGAGGGGGCTATATTGGGCTTTCGATTTGAGCTAAGACTTTATCCAATGAAAACAAAATGGAAGCGTCTTTCAGACCTAGGGAACTTCATTGTAGATGGCATGGAAGAATGAAGACTTACTGGTTTGGGAACTGAGGGATTTGCTAGTGAGGAAGGGAGGGTAGATGGGGCACCTGGGTGGCTCAGTCGGTTGAGTGTCTGGTTTCAGCTCAGGTCACGATCTCATGGGTCATGAGTTCGAGCTTTGCATCTGGCTCTCTGCTGTCAACGCAGAGCCCACCTCAGATCCTCTGTCTCCCTTTCTCTGCCCCTTCTCCACTCATGCTCACTTGCTCTCTCTAAATAAACAAATAAACATTTAAGAAAAGAAAGAGAGGTTAGGAAATAATACAAGAAATGTGACTTAGGGACAAAAGGAGGGGTTCCTGAGTATCATAGTCAAGGGTTTTGATTTTATTCTATAAGAAATCAAGGAGCCATCCACAGCTTTCAAAATTAGAGCATGATTATGTCTGGGGTTCACAAAAATAATGCTGATGGTAGTGTTAAAGATGACTCTGTGTTTGGGTCTTCACCAGCTCTTTTTATTGGAAGCCATATAGATTATTCACTCTGCTCTGGCAGTTACACCATGTTCCCTGATCTTGTTCTCTGACCTACAACCAATATGGTCCTTATTTTGATAAGCTGGATGCTAATTATCAGGAAAATCTTAACTTTCAAAATATCTAAGAAAACATGCTTATTTCCTGAACCAGATAAGAATTTCCCCAATATATAAAATGGTAACATAAGCATGTATAATACACAGCAGGAGACAGAAAAGAGGTGAGTGTTTGGGGGTAGAAAGTGTTTTAAAAAGAGAAATTGTGCTTTTCTGATGGTATTGGAGCAAACTTGAATTAAGCAACAACATTGTAAATTAAACTTGGGCATGTAGTTCTTTGCTATCGGCTGGGAACAAATGATAATGATTTGAAGAGGGCAAAGATAAAAGCCATAGTGAAATGGGTCTAGGTTGCAGCAGTAAATGATTATTTACAGGACTTTGTAAGGAAAATATTTCTCACTGCTGGAAACCACCAAACCAGGATAAACATTAATTCTCAGAATGTCATGAATATAGGAAACACTGAAACAGACTAGCCCAAGGTAAAGACAGGGGAGACAGGATGAGAAGGTTGAAGATAGTACATAAAGTGAGGTCACAATGGTTACTGCAGTCAAGAGCAACAGATAGGCAAGTGAGAAATATTTACAACTAGTGAGGGACATTCCTTCATGGCCCTATAGCTGGATGCAGACAACTGTATGATCTTATATACTGATACCTGTCCTTTACAAAACTGACAGAAAAATAAAAAGTGCACAAAGAACCTAAAGATCAGTCAAGGTAGAAGTATATGTTTGAAAACTGAGTCAGAATAAATTAATGTCATTTGGTCCAACAGTTAACACGCTAGTAGAATAACCAGATTTTAGCCTTAGAGAATGGAATCAAATCTTGGTTTCACCACTTACTAAATGCCTATCACTTGGCAAGATCATGCCCCTTCATTTGCCTTTTAATTGTTTAAAAACAAGATTCTGATTCATTAAATAATCCTGATTGTAAAGTTGTCATATACAATAAACACGTAAAGTGAGATAATATACAAATGGCATTCGCACATAGCACATATTCATTAAATGTTGAAAGACATTTTCCCACCAGATCAAGAGAGGTGTCTTGCTTCCAGTAACATAATGCAACCTCATAAATGATGACATTAAAAAAGACCAATAACTGGGGCGCCTGGGTGGCGCAGTCGGTTAAGCGTCCGACTTCAGCCAGGTCACGATCTCGCGGTCCGTGAGTTCGAGCCCCGCGTCAGGCTCTGGGCCGATGGCTCGGAGCCTGGAGCCTGTTTCCGATTCTGTGTCTCCCTCTCTCTCTGCCCCTCCCCCGTTCATGCTCTGTCTCTCTCTGTCCCAAAAATAAATAAAAAACGTTGAAAAAAAAAATTAAAAAAAAAAAAAAAAGACCAATAACTAATGGAAACTTTCAATGGCCTTACCCATCACAGTATAAATCTTGCCCATCAGAAGTGGTTTCAACCACCAGTGAGAATAGAGACAGCGGAAGATCAGATTTATAAGGACAAATGTGAAATCCCAGGCAGGAGGTGTGACTAATAGCCAATGTAATGGGGGAAAAAAATGATCTCAAATTTGGAAACAGGCAAAAGGATGCAAGGTTTCTTTCCAGAGAGGTAGTGGGTGTTGTAGTAGCTCAATTTGCTTGAGGAATTACCTGACCTCCAAGGTATATGTACCTTTGTCTTCCTATTTAAGTATACTTAACTCTTAAGGGTTGACATTAGCATGCAGAAAAGAAATAAGGGAGTAAATGAGAGCAATGAAGACATTTTATTCAATAGCATGATAAGTATCTTCTGTCCAGGATAAAGGGTAACACCAGATGTTTATTGTCTTGAAAGACAGTTTTGTATCTATTAGCACATTCTTTGCCCTATTCCTTTGGTTGGCCAACCCATCTGTAAGTTTCTGTTCCTTTGTTGTTGTTGTTGTTTTGAACTAATCTTAATCATCATACTAATCCTCGCAGTAACCGATATATTAAAGGAAATCTCTGGCATATGTTCAAATTTTATGTTTATAGGAGAGTCATTTCTAAGTTTTTGAACATGATACTTTACCATAAACTTCTTTAAACAAAAGTACAAAACACTATTACTATGTGCATTTGTTAACGTTCCATTATAAATACGCCTTAGTTAACTATTTGAATGTAACTCACTGCACACATTGGTCCCTTGTAATTAATGCCACCGTTTCAAAGTCCTAAAGATTCCTATTCAGGTGTTGCTGAAAGAGAAACTTTGAATCATGGGGATTGATCACATCTTCAATGGGACAGCACCTCCCTTGAATCTGCAAGTTGGCCAACCATTTACATTAACTTTGCCCACAAAGCTGTTGATCAAAAAAAGGGTGTTACTAGATGACTGCATCTTTCACAAAAACACTGAAAGTATAAAAACTGGCTACACTACCATTCGGAATTCAATGTAAGAAGTGAGGGGGAGAAGGCAAGGAGAACCAGTTTATCCATTATTTCAGGTTTTGCCTGCACAACAGCCCCAGCGACCACTTTCCTACCTCCCCCTATACACACAATTCACATCTACTCTCCCCACAGAAAATGAATGGAGATACTACAGTAATGCAACATTCTCTGATAGCGAGGCACACAATTTTTCTTGGGTAACTGATACATTCCTTTAATCTACAAGTAAGTTTATTACCTTACCTTACTAATAAGTTATTTAATAATAACTTACAAATTACTTACAAGTAAGTATTTAATAAGCCCTTACTATGCACAAAGCAATCTATAGGTTTTATGCCTGTGTCTGCACTAAAGAAGAAATAGAACACATAATTTCTGCTATGGACTGAATGTTTGTGTGCCTCTCAGATTCATGTATTAAAACCTCATGCCCAATGTATTACAAGGTAGAGCCTTTCAGAGGTGCTTAGGTGATAAAGGTAGATCCCTCTTGAATGGGATTAGCACTACCATGCTAATGGCCTGAGAGTGCTCCTTTGTCCCACCATGCAGTGTTACAGTAGAAAACCATCATCTAGGAAGGAGTCTTCCCCCCAGACACCAAACCTGCCACTGCCATGAGCTTGAACTTTCACCCTTCAGATATGTGAGAAATAAATGTTCGTAATTTATAAGCCACATAATTTATATTATCATAGCCCAAAGAGATTAAAACAGTCCCTTTAATGAAGGTACCCACCATTAAAACAATTTTTAAGATTATTAATAGTCATTAAGTTGTCCTGAAAATGTTTATGAATTTTCAAAGGCCCAATTAATAAGTGAGAATTCCTTAAATTACATTAGGTAAAGATGTTTGCTTTATTTGATTTATCCAAGTATTAAACAGGGAACTCACGGCATGAGTTCACACTGAAATCATTATCTGAACAATTAGATCAGCTGGGGCCCAAGAAGGTAGTGGAAAAAGAGAAGTTATCATCCACCTGAATACTTTTTTCCAAACCATTGATGTTCATAAAGCTATTTTTCATGGACATTTAAATGTTCTATCACTATTGCAAATATAAAGCCGAGGAGACTTACAAGATATTAAAAATTTTAAAAAACTACCAAAATCAAAGAAATAGATTAAAATGTACATACACAGTGAAGTTTCTATAAAAATATGAGTCATTTGAGTTGAATGTTTTAAATTTGTTTTCATTCCCAGACTATTTACATGTAAGCTTCTTCCTTAAAGTTTTAGGGAAGAGGGAAAAGAGAAGGATATAGGATAACACATTTATTTTGTGCAAGTCTGAATTATTTTTTATCATAGATATGTAAGCTACTTACTGGTAAGAGGCATTGTACTTAATAAGAATATCAAATCTGTTTTTCTTTTTTCTCATTAATAACTTCATTCCTCACTCAGAATGGCAACATATACATAAAATAGTAATTGATGTTTCAGACGAGTTTGAAAAATCTGAGAATTACCAGGTCAGATTTACTCTCATTTGGAATCTTCCTTTGACTCTTCCAAATATATGACAACATATTTTGTAACATCACTTTCTCCTTTTGCAAACTGAACCACATAATTGCGCCCTTAGTTTATACTGTTTTTCTTATTTGTTTTGTGAGATATGAAGTCTTTTGAGGGTACCTAGGTAAAGATAAGCTATTTCAAAAGTGGCTCTAAACTTCCTGATCAAAGTTTGTCTCCTTTCAAATGCAGCAGTTTAGGGGCGCCTGGGTGGCTCAGTCGGTTAAGCGGCTGACTTCGGCTCAGGTCATGATCTCGCAGTCCGTGAGTTCAAGCCCCGTGTCGGGCTCTGTGCTGACAGCTCAGAGCCTGGAGCCTGTTTCAGATTCTGTGTCTCCCTCTCTCTGACCCTCCCCCATTCATGCTTTGTCTCTCTCTGTCTCAAACATAAAAAAAAAAAAAAAGTTAAAAAAATGCAGCAGTTTATAATAACAGGTTTAGATCTATAAAAATCTCTACAGCAAAAAAAAAGAAAATCAAAAGTCACACACACAGTAATAATGCACAATGTTGCACAGCATTATTTTCAATTTACCAGATAATCCTGAGTAGAGATCATACTACAACAAACTTTAACAAGGTGTCACCTTCTTGGTATTATTTTAAAAGGCTATTTCTATTCTAAAATCTCTTAATTTGGGTCTCGTTCTGCAGTCTGTGCTAATCTACAATGAAGACCAGAGGGCCCCCACCTCTTTAACTAAATTTGACTTTCAACCATTTATTATGCCAACCAGACATGTAAAACATTTTACCTTTCTTCCAGAATGAAAACCTTTGTCTCCTGTTAGGAGGATATTAGGCATTCATATTCAGGTATTCAGAGTTTTGTTTTAAATTGGTTTACAGCAAACCTGTTTACAGCTAATCATAAGCTAGAATGTGGTGTAGTTCTAAAATAGTGTACTTTAGATCTCATGATCCACACCCTTATGCGCTGTGTGGGGAAACCACCATCATCATTTTGAATCTAGCACTGAAGATACCAAGTAAGAGAAACTTTCTGCATTCTATACCACTAAGTATTCCAAATTTACAAGTATAACCAATATATTTTCCTCTTTTTAAAAATTTTAAATTACTATCTTACATATATGCAGACAGGCTCTCACATGTGTTCATTGTATTTAAAGTATGCATAAAAAGAATGAGGGTTTTGTCATTGACTTATTCAGTTTATTAAGTACAGAACTCTCTAGGCTATACAGGACAGGTACTATTGAACCTTCTGAGAGATAAGGGTTGACATTTTAGTTCTCATGAACAGAGACCATATCACAACATTAAAGTACATAAAATACAACAGCAATGGGACTTTATTAATAACACATTCATTTTTATGGAATTTTTTGGTAAATTTCTACTTTTTAAACAGTGAATCAGTAATTGCCAGATATCTTTAAATCACATGGACTAGTGGGTTTTTGTTTTCCAATACTCTGACATAACCATCTATAATCTTTAAAATAAATTGAATTGTGAGTACATTTTATAAACAGAACATGGATATTAGTAAAACAAAGGATTCATTTATTTTAAAACTATTTTCTTAAGATCAGGAATAATGCATAAGAAATCATTTGACTTTCTAAAAATTTTCAGTCTTCATATCAGTTTAAAAACTTATGTGTATATATGTGTCGTATATATATGTGTGTATATATGTGTCATATATATATATATATATATATATATGACACATACATACTTTTATTAACTTAGAAAATAATTGAATGCCTAATGTGTGCCAGCTCCTCTAAATATTTTTTCATTGTCTAGTCAGTTCAAACCAATAGTTTTGCTCTATTTTACCAAAAATACACCTCATATGAAAACTACTAAGAACCTTATGGTACACCCAGAAATAGTAATTAACAACATTGGTCTTGGAGCTCTGATGTATTTGATTTCATAGACTTTTTCTCTTCATTACACAGCAACCTTCAGAGCATGTTAAGTTTATTAACAGAGCAGTGGGTGGGTCTTAGGACTACTTTCTTTCCCTAGTAAGAATCCTATAACAAGTTCAAAATTCTGCTTTTCTGTAATTCATCAATTTCTTGGTATTTTGTCCCCTCCCCTGACAGACCCAGAAACAGGAGTTTCCTGTTTGGAGAACTCTTGTGATAGTATATTAAACACTTGCCTTATGTGGAGAAATTCATTAGAGAGTAAATTGAGTCTTCAAATCATTTTATCCACGATGGAAATTGAGCATGAAACTCTGTTTCTTCAAAGATGAAAGGTATGTTGAAGTTGAGCCCATGAAATTTGTTTCTACTTAAAGATATCTCATTATTCATTGAAAAATTAATAAATTCACAAGCACTTATTGAATGCCTACTATGTGTACAGCATTGAATTTGGTCTATAGAGAATGACAGGCATACAGTCCAGCTAGTGAGACTATTAACCATTTACAAAATGTGTGTGCTTCTATGTGTTCTTGCACCCGGTTTAGAGGAGCAGATTTCGGTAATTTCTTCTCGTCTCTATACAAATTCATTTCAAAGTCATGCTTTACTTTTAAAACTTTATAGGGGCGCCTGGATGGCTCATTTGGTTGCTTAAGTGTCCAACTTCGGCTGAGGTCATGATCTTGTAGTTCATGGGTTCGAGCCCACATCGGGCTCTGTGCTGACAACTCAGAGCCTGGAGCCTGCTTCTGACAAGTGTCTCCCTCTCTCTCTGCCCTTCCCCTGCTCACACTCTGTCTCTTCCCTCCCTCAAAAATGAATAAGCTTCAAAAAATTTAAAAAAATATATTAAAAACTTTATAAACATACTGCTTTTTCTTTGTGATAATTGTTTACAGGTGTTCCACAAGATTTTTTTTAATTTTTATTTTATGTCTTAAGTCAGATTTAGTGTTTGCTCACAGCTTGTGAGCTTCTCTTTTCTTACCCCATTCATCATCCCCTTGATAAATTGGTTACTCACCTCTCTTCTAAGGTCATATCTAAAGCTTTACCACTTACTATGGGTGTGACCTCATACAAGTTATTTACACTCTGTATGCCTCAGTTCCCTCACTTAACAGAGGCCATGTATTAATTATCTTTGTATTGTTAAGAGTAGCTGATATGTCATGCATTAAATAAATATACGTCCCACACATAAATTCATTTAATTGTTGTTTGGTTATAAAAATGAAATTCAAAAATAAAAATTAGACTACCTATAACCACAGAGACTACTCTGGCTATTATCCATGTTTACTATTGATTGTTGATAGAATGTATCATGGCAGCTAAAATTTTATCAAAGAACATGAATAAAGAACACAGAGTTTTTCAATGGATTGTAAAATGTCTGAAAGATAAAAAAATAAGTACGACCATATAAGTTACAACAGAAAATATAATAAATAAATCTGGTAGCCTAATCTGAAGACAGCAATTATAAAAGCATAAAGAAGCCTGAATTGTTCCTGAGTAATATTCTTTGGCCATCAAGAGTTTGATTTGTCTAATAATTCTATTTTAGATACCAGTCTTTCATCTTAGCACTTTTTCAACTTATGTATTTGAAAGTTACATTTGACTTATCTTACATTTAAATGTAATTTATTTAGAAATGCATTGATGTAAAAAGATGACAGCACCTAAACCGATGATAAATGTATCTATAAAGAGTTTGACATTGGCATGCTGTCAAGCCATTTTCATTTGTTAAAAGGCGAGCTGTAACTTTCTCCAGAGATATCTTCCACAGACTTTTTTTTAGTAAGGTGATTACTAATAATACCATTCTACACTGTACAAAAAAAAAAGAAAAGAAAAATCCAGCAGTAATGTACTATCAAGGTAACTCATTCAAATTTAATTAGATACCAGGATTTATTATCAGTGGGTCAAGGATTCACGAAGAATGTTGGTTTAGATGTTTTTGTGGATCACTGATTTTAAGAATCCACATTTAAAAAGATCTTCAAAACGGTCTTAGTTTCTAAAATCATGTTATGCTTCAAAATATTTAAAACAACTCCATGAAGTTCAGGCATTCGGGGGCCTTAATTTTCTGTCTATGGTCTTTCTGGTTGTTAATCAGATTTGGCGTTTGCCTTATGTTTTGATGAGAAAGTTGTAGTTTTGATTAGAAAGATTTTAGACAAAAGTGTACTTTCCCTTATCAAGGGTCATTAAGAAATAAGGCATCCAGCAAAAGACAAGCTGGAACTCATTAGTTAGCTTAATAAAACACTTATGAGGAACAACAACGTGTACTAAAAGAATGACTATATTTACATGGCCTTTTAAATAAACAAACCAAAGCCAAAAAACACAAGAAAAAATGACATAAAATAGACTTATTAAAAGATAAAAGTTGAACAGCTAGGAAAGTCACCTTTATGTTATTATCTTATACATTGCCAGAATAGGTTTTTCTTCAAAAGAGTAAAGTAGGGTCTTTATAAAATTTATTTAATCCTATGTCATGTCTAAGACAGTGGTTAATATTTTAAGATTTTAACTTTCCCCCAAGTATGATATTTGAATTGATAAGTAACTTTCTTAGATTGCTCAACCCAAAAATACATGCAACTCCATATGCTAACATGGCTTTGCATTTCTTTCTTATCTTGGAAAAACATTATAGATTCAAAGCAAAAGAAAGTGGTATTAAGTCTAATTTATAAATTATATCCTGCACTCATTTGTTCCCGGATTTAAACTATGGGAGACTGTGTTGCAAAATAATAGGTAAATTACCTTGAAATAAAAGTGTTTATTAATGTGTGGTAATGATACTTAGAAAAATATATGGAGATTCAATGAGTAAATGGAATTACAAATGATAATTTTGACTAGAGACACAAGACAATGATAAATAACATGGATAACATGTATAATGTTCAAAGTGTCAAAACACTAGCTCTCATAGTGTTGCTGCTAAAATACAAATTGAATTTTACATGATGTAAGATTTTTTTACATTTTTTGAAAATTCTCACTGAAAAAAAGATGATGACAATGTTGATGTAACGCACCGCATAGTACATGGGACATATAAATGTATGGAAATACCCAACACCAGGTAGGTAAAGCTCAAAAAGGGCCAGCTACTTTTAACATATTAAGAAAGTAGCGGGGCGCCTGGGTGGCGCAGTCGGTTAAGCGTCCGACTTCAGCCAGGTCACGATCTCGCGGTCCGTGAGTTCGAGCCCCGCGTCAGGCTCTGGACTGATGGCTCGGAGCCTGGAGCCTGTTTCCGATTCTGTGTCTCCCTCTCTCTCTGCCCCTCCCCCGTTCATGCTCTGTCTCTCTCTGTCCCAAAAATAAAAAATGTTGAAAAAAAGAAAAAGAAAAAGAAAGTAGCTTCTTTTACTTAAGTGGATGATTACTGGAGTAAGCATAAAAATGTCAGCTCCTGGAAGTTAAGTTTTATGGAGAATATATTAAGTACATGATGATGTGCCAGATAATCTGTGCACATAATACAGATGGACCATACTTTAGATATTAGAAGTATTTCATTATGGAGATTGAGGTAGGCAACCTTCATAAAATATGTATTTCCATCTTAGTTCATATTTTTCTAACTAAATTCCTCTTTTAACTTTAGAGATAGATTCTCATGAGGGAAAAAATACTTTACCCTCAAATTGTACTAAACATCACAGTTAAGAATCCTAATGCTTTTCCAAAACGATTCTATCTTTACGTAAAATATATGTATATTTAATTCACTAATACTAATTCTGAAAGAGAGAAGGAGAAAATAACCCTAATAAACTGCATAAACATTCAAACTCTCATTTGCTCAAATGCAACAGATTATTTCTACTTTATTGGTAGTTTCAATCTACTGAAAGGAACTTGGATGTTTATACCACTGCTCTGTCAGTCTCCACCACCCTCTTTACCAACTGAAAGAGAAAATGGAGGTAACTTTGCAAATAATGTTTATATTTAAATATATGGGTCCTTAAATATATGAGTTCTTCTTTTTAAAAAAAAATGATCTGTTTAATGTTTATTCCTTTTTGAGAGAGAAAGAGAGGGAGAGAGACAGGGAGAGAGGGAGAGAGAGAGAATGAGTGGGGGAGGGACAGAGAGTGAGGGGGGCACAAAGGAGCTGAAAGGGCTCTGTGCTAACAGCAGTAAGCCCTGATGCAGGGCTCTAACAGACCACAAGATCATGACCTGAGCCCAAGTTGGACACTTAACTGACTGAGCCATCCAGGTGCTCCTGAGCATTTAAGTAAGTTTCTGTATCTTTTATTCATTCAACCAACCAAAAAAACAAACACACACTGAAAATAGCCTTTGGACCAGTCGCTGCAGTTGTTCTTGGGGATGTGGAATGTGACAACAATGTATATGGACCAATCAAAAATCCTAAATCATATCTACCCCACCTTCAAAAACTTCAGAGTTTAGCGAGGACCCACAAAAACTTATAGTACCTTGTGATCATTTCCATTATTAAAATACATCTGCAATTATATGGGAAAACATAACAGGCAATGGTTAATTTTATAACAATAAATGATAGAAAAAATGATTAATGCCTGTTAATATGGTATGGAGTAAACTAGATTGAGACAATATTTCTGTTCTATAGAGATTATCTCTTTTAAGACACATGCTGGCAATTGTCAGGAATCTGGGGGCCAGTGGTTCAACACACACATTTTTAAAGATTTTAATTTTTATCATTTTAATTTACAACCTAATAATTTACAGTAAAATAGTCAAAACCCACAACTTCCTATTTTATATATATGATGTATGTATTTATATATATTTTATATATTTACTATTTATATTTTAAATACTTCCTATTATACTAAATTTATGCTCTTAAGGTTATTTAAGTCTGTATGCTAGAAATACTGTAAAAGTATTAAATCTCCACATTTAGCAATGTCATATTGGAGACTGGAAATAAGCTCTGTTAGTAGTGTTTACAACACAGAAATCAGAAAATAGTGCAATTCCGGTTTTGGGGTGTGTGTGTGTGTGTGTGTGTGTGTGTGTGTGTGACAGAGAGAGTGATGCAAGCCAATTATTAAACGTTTTCTTGCATACCACCAACAGCACCCAAGACAAGACATCTGACTCACGATTCTATCAGTAGCAAAATACAACCAGAAAATGTACAAGGTAAGTTGAATTCTATACTTAAAGATTCATTGACATTAAAAAAAAATCAACACAATGAAATCTAAATTCTTCCATGGTAGGTATGATTATATTGTGTATGTGAAAAGCTTCTATTAGGCAGATTAGGCATTGATATTAAGAATCAGATTTTCTTTGGGGCACCTGGATGGCTCAGTCAGTTGAGCTACTGACTCTTTATTTCAGCTCAGGTCGTGATCTCATGGTTCATGAGACTGAGCTCCACCCCAGGCTCAGCACTGACAGTATGAAGCCTCCTTGGGATTCTCTCTCTCCCCCTCTGTGCTCACAAGTGTGCCCACACTGTCTCTGACTGTATCTCTCTTTCTCAAAATAAATAAACTTTAAAAAAGTAAGATTTTCTTTGCTTAGGCTTCAGATAGGAGATTCTCAAACCTACATTAATCACTAACATCTGGAATATATTTTATCCAATAAATTATCCAGAATTGAAATTTATTACACTGGAAATAATTTCAAAATCTTATACCGATGTGATCTTCCAGATTGTTGTAGTAATTAGAGGAGCAGGGTCCAACTACAATGTTAACCAGTAACTTCTTCAAACATATAAAAAAGGTAAATGCAACTACACATGAAGAGTAAATTCTATTAAAATTCTATTTTCTCTCTTCCAGCATCCTGAAACTCAAAAATCCATCACTTTCCCTGAAGATCTCTTTATTACTTGTTATGTTGGATCCTTTTCCTCACTCCACCACCCCCCATCCTTCTACGAAGAGCATTCCAGATTGATCACACACACTATCCCATGCTGCCCACAGTCCCTGGACAGCCAGTTCTGTTGTCTGACACACACTATCACTATACTGGTTATCTCAAGAATCCATCCCCTTGGACATGCTCACAAATACACTCTTGCCAGTTGGAGAAAACTCTGAACAACTGCATATTAACTATTTTTGGCAATCTAAATTTTGAGATATTTAACATTTAGAAATAGAACTTATGAAAAAAATGTCTTGAGCTATGGTTTGATATGGAATTTTCATAGCTTACTTTTAATATAGAATAAACAAGACCAAGCACATCCAAATGATTGCAATTCATGACCACCTTAAGGAGAATACAATATATCATTTAACATTTAGAAATATGAATAATTTATGAGTGATTAAGGTAAAAATATCATATATAAAAGATGAGGTAATTACAAGTAACCTTAATCACAATTTATGAAAGAAATAAGATCAATACTAAAATTTAATATGAAGCCTGTTTCTTATCCAGAATATTTTTTCCCAAAACTTATATACACAGATACATATGTAACTTTTTCTATGAAAAAAAACACCTTCAATTACTTTATCAAATACAATACTATTCTTGGAAAAATATAAATCCCTTGTGCATTTGAGATAATAACATTAATTTGCATCTATTAAGTAGAGTTTCAATGCTTATTCAGTTAGATTAATAGATATTCAAAACTCATACTATGTCTTTAGTCTTATTACACTTTTCTTTACAAAAAGCTATTTAGGTAAAAATAGATTGTATATATACTTAGATAGCTATCATTCCATACCTAAAATGTCATTTTACTGAAAGCTAAATATATAGATGTACAAAATAAGACTTTGATTAATGTTAGAAGCTTAGAGAAATGCTACATTAAGAATAATTATCTGCATATACCCCATTCTTGTGTATTACCTTTCTGCCTACTTTTTAAGAAAAATCAGTATTTCTTTTTTATATAATTGGCCTGCAGATATTTAAAAATAAAACCCCAGCCACTGACTGGATGGAAAGGTGGTAGTGTGGTCAGTGTTCATTTTTCTGAGTTTATGTAGTTACCATTCATTTTTGCTTTCCATAATTTCATGTTAAAGTATCTTACTAATCATTGCCTTCTTTATATTATACACAGATTAAAATGTGACAGAAATATAATCACCAAGCAGAAATATTTTAAATAAAACAAAAATCTTCTAATGTAATGCTATCTGTCCTTAGAGTTAATCAAAATGTCAAAATGGGGAATTATGTAAGTATCCTATAGAAATAACTTGTTCTTTTCAGTTTTATTTCAAAAACAAGAGTTTTGTTTATTAGTCCCTTAAGGTAAGGTCAAGCCTTTCTCTTTGGGAGTATTTTCATTGAATAACCAAGTTGACTTTATATAAATCACATCCACACATCTACTTTTTCTTATTTAATTTTATCTGAAGTACGGCACAAATTAAAACCCTTAAATTTAATCTGAGAATCCTTCTTAGATGTTCACTGATTGTTTTTCCAATCTGTATCTCATTCAACAAAATTATTTTAGTAGTTTATCTTTTCTGGACTGATCCAAACCTTGAGTTTTAACTTTAATGGAAAAGATTGCCCTTTAATCTTTCTTCTTCTTTGCTTAAGTTTGCACCTTGCACTAATCTAGTCACTTTTACTATCAATACACAGGACCAACAAGGTCTGTGTAGTGTTGAAGAGGTGGGTAGGGATTCTTCCAACTCTGATGTTCAAGTCACCATGGGCCCAAGTCAGAATGTTTCCAGACTGAATAGGAAGGTCTGGCAAATCCATTGTTTTGGTAAAATGAAAAGTCAGTAAAAAGAGCTTCTAAAATTAAAACTGAAACTTGGGAGTAAATCCTTATCCAATCACCCATACCTGGGAAGAGATTATTTAGCAGTCTATTCAATTTTTATTACCTGCATCTAGTCAAGATCTCATTAGCTCATTTATTCTTTTCTACTACCATTCCAACTACTCTAGTCCAAGTAACCACTGTCTTATTCCTCGACTTTTCCAGAGCATTCTAAAAAGAATTTCTGTCTCAACTTGCTCCTTTTGCAACATATCTTAACCCGGAAGTTGATGCCCTTTGCCTATACTCCCTCTGATTATGTCATGTTTGAATATGAAACCTAAATTAACGTTCTATTGGCTTTTAGATAAAACCCAAAGTCCTCAATATAAAACATAAGATATTTAATCATTTCCCCTGTCCTCAATGTCTCTCTCATTCGATTTCTATGTGCCTATCTCATTACTATTATGTATTCCTCTATTTCCCTGTGTTTTGAGGATATTTTCTCCTTATCACCATGTTTTTAAACAATTTCTCTCACTTTCCAATATTATTCTGAACACTTGTTCAATTTCTCTCTGGTTTTCATCTGGATAATTTTTACTTATTTACCAAATGTCAGCTTATAGTTATTTTCCTTACCTCTTTGAGTTGTTTGAGTATTTTCTGTGTTCATATAGAAACCTGTTCTGCCTCACTACTCCACTGGAATTGCCTTTTCCCTGCATGTTGCTTGCTATGATACACATAGAATGCCTAAAATGTGTGTTTAACAAAAGAAAATAGGTAAGTGGTAAATGACTAAATGATGGTTTAAAATTCATAGTTAGTATTCAGTAAGTGCCGTGTGTGAGGGTACTTAACACGATATCTCTCATCCAGTAAACTATCGGTCACCTGCATTGTTCTCACTTTAACTCTCAGGAGTGCGTCTAATGGCAAAAAATTATTTTGCTGCAGTGATTTCAGTAGGTCTGGTTTGCCCTTTTCAGGCCTGGAGTACAAAACTTGAGGATATTTTGAGAGTCTGAAAAGTACAAGAAACTGACAGCAGCTGTGACAAAAAGGATTGAGAGAGAGACAGTAAAGATACAAGATGCCTGACAACTGCCTAGCTACCCTTGCTTCCAAGAAAATTCAGGACAGAGCAGTTATCATTGAAAAGAAATTTTAGGAAGTATTGAATGTGGCATGTGACAGAATTATCTTCTCCATTTGGCTCTAAAACTTCACAAAAAAAAGTCCATTAAACTCTCATGTCAAAGTTTATATGCAGTCTTTTTTTTTTTTTTTAATTTAATTAGTGTACTGAGTTCTTTATTTCAAGCTGATAGAAGGACTCATTTGAAGACAAGCCTAAAGGTGGGCCAGGCAAGACAAGTCCAAATTTATCCAGGGTAGCACTACATCTGGATATGGGAAACTCTCTCTTTTTCTTCTCTTTGACGTGCAAAGACCATTCTCCTATGAAGGATAAAATGGAACCAAGGGCTGAAGTTTGCAAGATCAGGGAAAGATGTCTAAATAGGACTCTTGTCTGGCTGTCTCCAGATTAGACCTTTAAACATTAAGAAAAAATTGAGGAGTAGTCCTGGATCCCACCACCTAGTCAACAGTGATAAGAACAGACCATGGATTGGGGGTAGGAATCCACCAACAATTTGACCGAAGCATCCTTTCCATCACATTGCTCAAGTCAGGTAGAAACTGGCTGCCTGGGGTTTTCCTTAGGGCAAGATAAGAGAAACCTTGACTTCTGGGATAATGAGCAAAAAACAAAACCTCAGCTTCTGGAAATGGTAGACTTTAAAAACAAAATCAATGTGATCTATCTAATCATTTTCCTCTCTTACTTTTCCTGCACTGCTTTGTCACAAGTTATTTGCAATCGTCTGAAGTACAGAAGGTCCTTTTCTTCAGGTAAAATTTTGAAACCGTGTGACTTTCAGGTATAAATGGTACTAGGTACATTAAGATTTTAAAAAATCCGTTACTCTTCTCAGCATGACTCCCAAGAATTGATATTGGTGTGTTACGCTTTGGGGAGTAGAGAGCTGCCATGAAGTTCTACTTTAATAAACTCACTGGCTAGAAAAAATGCTTGTATCAGCTGCTAGGTCACAATTCTATTTTCTTAGTTATACTGTTTTTTCCCAAGTTTCTTTGGCCAAAAACATTTGGAATTCCCATTCCAGATACAGAGGAATGACCATTAGGTCTTTTAGAAAACTGTTCTTTATATGTACAAGCACATGGTCCCCATCATTAACTCAACATTAAGACAATTTCTGGCGTTACTACAGGAAACTTGTTTTCTCAAAAAATATGCACTTTGAGGGGCGCCTGGGTGGCTCAGTCGGTTAAGCGTCCGACTTTGGCTCAGGTCACGATCTCACGGTCCGTGAGTTCGAGCCCCTCGTCGGGCTCTGGGCTGACTGCTCAGAGCCTGGAGCCTGTTTCGGATTCTGTGTCTCCCTCTCTCTCTGACCCTCCCCCGTTCATGCTTTGTCTCTCTCTGTCTCAAAAATAAATAAACGTTAAAAAAAAATATGCATTTTGAAATTAATGAATGATATTGGAATTTATTACTCATTTGAACTAGAATAACAAATTTCTGTCCCACAGGTACATTTTAGAAATGACCTAGGTACTGGATATTATGGTAAGAGCTGAAGAAGCCTTTTCAAAATTTAACATGAGATTAAGTCACATTAAACAGAAATGCTAGTTATTAACAGAAACTGAAGACAAATTTATATTTACAGAACAGTTCTTTTTGTCTGTAAATGTGTTATCTTCATGTAATTTTAAAATTATGTCAATAAATGGCAATTTTATGATTAAAATTTAAAAAGGAATTTTATTTTTTTAATTTTTTAATGTTTATTTATTTATGAAAGAGAGAGAGGCAGAGTGTGAGCAGGGAAGGGACAGAGAGAGAGGGAGGCACAGAATCCAAAGCAGGATTCAGTCTCTGAGCTGTCAGCACAAGCCCGAGATGGGGCTCAAACTCATGAACTGTGAGATCATGACCTGAGGTGAAGTCAGACACTTAACTGACTCTGGCACCCCAAAGGGAATTTTAAAAATGAGAAAGTCAATGAATTTTATTCCATTAATGAATATTCAGTGCAAAATATTAAGCAACTCCTTAAATTATCAAGTAATATGTTGATAACAAGTGTTGGCAAGAATGTGGGGAAAAGGGAACCCTATAAATTGGTGTAGCCACTATGGAAACATTATGAAGTTTCCTCAAAAAATTAAAACTTAGTTCTAATAATTAGAACTACCATATGATTTAGTGATACCTCTTCTGGGTATATATCCAAAAGGAGTGATATCAGTATGTCTAAAAGGGATCTGTCTACACTCCATGTTCATTGCAGCATTATTCACAACAGCCAAGTTATGGAAACAACCTAAATGTCCTACAGCAGATGAATGAAGAAAATCTTGCATATATATACATACATACGATGGTTTATTCAGCCATAAAAGAGAAGGAAATTCTTCCATTTGCAACAACTCAAATGAACCTGGAGGACATTATGTTAAGTGAAATAAGCCAGACACAGAAAGACAAATACTGTATAATAGCACCTGTATATGGAATTGTAAGAAGTCAAACTAATCAAACCAGAGAGTAAAACAGTGGTTGCTAGGGATTGGGAGATGGGGGACAGACGTGGGGAAACGTTGGTCAAAGAGTACTAACTTTCAATTATTAGTAAGTTCTGAATTCTGAGGATCTAATTCACAACATGGCAATTATTGTTAATACAATATTGTATACTTGAAATTAGCTAAGAGGGCACATTTATCTTATTATTTCTTTGCAGTAAGTGCTGCTAAAAGTTAGTTTAGCTTTCAAAATATTATGTTACTCATGTAGGGCCTTAGCTGTGCATAAATTGCTTTATTTTGATATACTCCTGAAACTCTGGGTTTTTTCCACTCCACAGTACATAACATGCATCGGAGTGTTTTCTTATAGCACACATATCTTCAATCTCTCTTAAAGTGGAGAGTGAAGAGACTGGGGATGTCCTAGAAAGAGGAGTAGGAGAAAGGCTTTGAAATTCATATCCTTTGAAGATTCGAAATGTTTTAAACCTAATCGAGTCCCACAGAGGCCCAAATCATCTCTTTATAAAGCAAATCTGATCTTGCCACTGTCTTGGTTAAAAGTCTTTAATGACATCCTTTGCTCTTCGAATAAAGACCAAAGTCCTTTATATAGTCACAATGGTGTGACTGGTTGTCACTTTATTACCTGACTTGATCTCCTTTTCTACCTATTCTCCCGACCTTCCCACGCTGTTTCTGCCCATCAGAACTCATCCAAAGAGTATTTTCTGGCACCAACTGAATCAAAGTATCCTGTTCCTTCCCTTTCTCCTTCATACCATGTGTTATGAGTAATTAAATAATGTGTTTATCTTTAAAATAATTTCTCTAATAGAAGGTAAATCCAATGAGGGCAGGGCCATGGATGCCTTATTCACTGCTCTGTCTGCAGTGGCTAAGATCGTTCCAAGTACACGTTAGCTGCTCTACAAAGAGTTTGAATAATGAGTTTAGTTTTTATTACTATGTGACTTTTATAATTTAGAATTATTCTCAATTACTGGTACATGGATTCCCATATGTGTACCTTATATTTACAAACTTTCAACTATTGCTGTTCGTTGGCTACTTTCATTAAAAACTATCAAGTGGTCTTTTTTCTATAAAAATCATTTCATTTCTTCCCCAGTCTTTTAATTTCCTATCTTGTATTTTAGGCTACTATAACATTCAAAGCCTGAAAATTAATTGCTACTATACACAAGAGATATTCATGGAATAATGACATGATACATTCAACCATTTATTCATTCCAACTTTCCTTCAAAATATTCATCATCAATGCTATCTGTATAAATTAGCAGATAGCCTTTCACCATCCCTTCCATATAATGTGGTTATTTGTATACAAAGTGCAAGTTTGGTGGTTTTTACTTTTTTTTTTCTTTTATATATATAGAGAGAGGCAAAAGGATAGAAAAAGAGAGAATCCCAAGCAGGCCCCATGCTCAGCGTGGAGCCCGATGTGGAATTTGATCTCATAACCCTGGGATCATGACCTAAGCCGAAATGAAGAGTCAGACACTCAACCAACTGAGCCACCCAGGAGCCCCAGTTTTTACATTTTCATATCTATTTGCAGCCTACATATATTGTAATGGGAAGAAATGACATTAAAATCTTAAAGAAAAAACAGTAAAGAGGAGAGAAAAATATGATCTTAAAAGTTTTAAAAATTAAAAAAATGAGAGAAGGTGAATAACCATAAAACAATTGGGAAAATCCCTTTCTATGATATAGCAAATCCATAGACAAAGTATAGATTTGTATTTCCTACTGGTCTGCTTTCATGGCACTCTGCACAAATGGTTTTATGAAGGCCATCTAATGCAACTTGCATGGAATGAGATACACTGCTACAACTGAAGCCATGTTTACACTTTACAGAAAGGTAAACTTTAGGTCTAGACTAAATTTTTGCCAAAAATAGATGTCTCTTTCTTAAGTACCATAGATGAAGTATAATAAATATAGAAATTAGGAATATGGGGGGCACCCATATTAGGAATACGGGGGTAGCTCCATCAGTTCAGTGTCCGACTTTGACTCAGGTCGTGATCTCATGGTTCATGAGTTCGTGCCTTGTGTCTGGCTTGCTGCTGTCAGACTGTCAGCAAAAAGCCCTCTTGGCATCCTCTGTCCCCCTGTGTCTACCCCTCCCCTGCTTGTATGCTCTCAAAAATAAGCATTTAAAAAAACAAGAGGGATGCCTGGGTGGCTCAGTCAGTTAAGTATCTGGCTTTGGCTCAGGTCATGATCTCACAGTTCGTGAGTTCCAGCCCCGCATGGGGCTCTGTGCTGACAGCTCAGAGCCTGGAGTCTGCTTCGGATTCTGTGTCTCCTCCTCTCTCTCCCCCTCCCCTGCTTGTGGTCTGTCTGTATCTCTCAAGAATAAATAAACTTAAAAATTTTTTTAAAAAAACAAGAAATATAGAAGTAGATTCAATACAAAAGTATGAAACAATTTTGTTCTCAAGACCCCCCACCTATCAGTATATAATACAGCAGAAAACTTGCCTCATTCAAATATGTGAAGGTCAAGGAAAAAAATAGAGAAATAACAAACACTGCTATTTACAGGGAATTGAAAGATAAGGTTTTAAATATATGTTCTAAAGTGTGTTTATTTCTTAATTACTAGCCAATAAATTAAATGAATTAAACAGCATGGAACCAGCGGACTGAATTGACAATAGTGTAAACACAATAATACAAATAACAGGTTAATCTTATTTACATGTAAACACATTTAAACAGTTCTATTCTTACAGTAATATACATAAGAATCCAACTATTTAAGTATACACAAGTCATGAATTCTTAGGTATCTGAAACACGCCTTGAGAGATCATATAATTATGTTCTATTCAAGATTGAGATATTAATCTTATGCCTGTAGATTCCCAGTGAAAGGAATACGTATTTTTTGTTTCCTCGATCAGTGCAGTATACTGCAGCTCTTACAATCAGAAAATTGCACATTTTACCTTCAATTACCTTTTCCTGTTATCTAAACAAAATATACTAATAAGATGTGCACAATAGGGTCTGTATTCACTCCATTGTGCTGTGGATGAGATCTCGTTTTCAACAGCTATTAAAAAGCTAGTGTTTTGTTTTTCATTGCATGAATGTGTTCAATATTTGCATAATGATCCCTCTCAAAAGATGAGAGAATGAATGAGGAATAAATAAATTGCAACCTCCCTGAATAACGACTCTACCTTTAAAGATGGATCACGCGTGGCCATGCTCGAATGCATCCAATATATCAATATTTATTAAGTAGACAGAAAGTCAATTGAACCATAACTTGCTTTGTGCTAAGAAAGAAGAAACACTGAAAAGGATATGGGAGGATTATTAAAAAGAAACTTAAGAACCCTCCCCAAATCAATATGAGAAGCTCCTACTGAATCTCTTTTTCCAAATCTTTATGGAATTGAATAAACCATCTACACAGGGAATTAAAAAAGATAACTAAATATGAAATGATCATGCCCTGTCAGAAAACCTTATTGAATTCTTAAAACAAGGATATTCAATGTCCATTTATAAAGATGTTCTGTACCATTTGTATACATTGTGCAAGAATTCTTAGTTGTATACATATATATTCACTTCCCCAACTGGAACGTAATCCTTGAGAACATAATCAATGTTTTCATGTATTTTGAGTTCCATTGAAAAGTGTTTAATAAATGTAAACTAGCAGATGGTGAAGAATTGGTGCAGTGTATTAGAAAGATGGCATCCACACACCAAAACCAAAACAAGCATGGGCTTATCCCTTTTCTTTATCATAGTAATGTTTGTTGAACATTCTGTGTGCCAGGCACAGTACAAGCACTTTCTTTACATTATTTAATGCTGACCAACTCTTAGTTGAGTTTTATAATTTCCATTGTATAAAGGAAACAAGTTGGAACAGTTCAATTATTTTTTCCTAGATTAAAAAAGGAATAATTAGAAAGCCAAGGGAGTCAGCACTGTTTTTTTTTTGTGATTCCACAGACCATGCTTTTACCCACCTCTCTATACTTTTTGGACCACTTGGTGATTACCTTGAAAAAAATATATATGAACAACATGTTTGATTGAAAAAAAGATTTAATAATTTAAAGTAAATCCTCAGCTGTTGCTCTCTGCCTGACAATTAAAAATGTACTCCTACATACAAGGTAGACATAGGCTTATTGAAAATATTTATTCCTCTCGTGATGATAAAAACTAGGGGGCATGATCTTTAACCCCTTACTGACTTATTTTCCTATCTGTAATGTGGATATATTATTCGGAGATATTATCTTAGGTTTTCTGTATGTATGTTTCCTTTTCTGTGTTTTCTATTTTCACCTCCCCTCATCCCAATACCTGTCTGACTTAGTTTTAGGGGAGGTTTGTGACTTTTGTTTTACACAAGTTTGAGCTCACACTTGAGCTCCTGGGCCACAACCAAAATTAAGAATTACAAACTTTTGGATGACACACACACACACATGGATAACATACAATTTTGAGCGTAAGCCTAAAAAAGAGATACATGTTTAAAAAAGAGAACACAAATTTCTTAAGCTATGTTTACTTTTCAGCATGTATTTCTTAAAGGAACAGTCTAAGGGTCTGAAGAAATAAATAAAATATATAAAATATATGAAATTTCATCTTCATATGAAAAGTTAAATTTTAAAATAAAGCTAAGTAGCTAAAGAGTAGGCATTTTTCAATATCCTGTGGTTTTTTTCTTCCATTGACTTTGGCTCTTGCTCTCTACCATAAGATCTTTGTCAAACAAACAAAAAACCCAAAACTATGCTCTCCTCCTCTACGTTAATTGGTCCCACAGACTGAACAATTGAGCTCAAATACAGAATAATGATGCAGCAGGTTAAAGGTGAGATAAAAAATGATTTTATGCCAAGGGTAAGGCCCTAGGGGGCCACCATTCATTATGCGCTTTCTGTTTAGATCAAGAATGAGAGCAGAGTCTGGGCAGGATTATTAGCTTTAAGAGAAATAGGAAGGATGCATCTGGCTAGAGTGGAGTCTCCATTAGGCCACCTCACACATGATGCCTCCTCTTGACTAAATTTATTTTTTCTCTGAGGATCCATCAAGTTCTTCTACTCCACCCAGTATACTGTGCATCTCCTTCATGCACCTTTTTCTCTTATTTCTTTCTTTTTCCTTTCTTACTTGGGTAAACATTGCAAAGGACTGTTCTGTCTTTAGTTTCCAAGTTATTTTCTACAGATACTGAGACCTAGGAAGAGGAGGGGAAGAACAGACGTTTTGCTTCCTAACAGTTTCAGGGTTTCTCTCTCTCTCTCTCTCTCTCTCTCTCTCTCTCTCGGGCACGCGCACGCGCACACACAAACACACACACACACAACTTCTACTTTTGCAAAAAAAAAAAAAATTCCAAGTTTGAAAAAACATTGGCCTATTCATACTTCATTTAACTTTTTCACTGCTCATTTACTCTGTAGCATCTTGAAATCCAGTTTCTAATCTCACTACTCAATTGAAACAATCTTTTAAAAGTCACAGCTGGACCTAATGGAGAAGCCAGTGCACTTGCTGTCTCAGTCTAGGTACTTTGCCATCTCTCTGTAGCACTTGAAAGGGACAGTGCCCTCCTTTAAAAAACTCTTCTGCATTTTGTCCTTCTTGGGCAATCTACTATCCCAGTTGCCCTCTGGCTACCCTAAGAGCTACTCCCCTGAATCCTTCACTGACTCTCAGTCAGGGAGATGGGCCAGGTGCTCTCTATGGGCAATGAAATATATGGTGGGTCAAGAAATAGTGGACTTGAAATATGAAGACTTGGAAACAAGCTTAGGGAGTTTTGGATTTTCTATCAAATATGATCAAATATTTCACAGACTTATAAATAAATAAAATGAATAAATACATTCTTAGAAAAAGTGAACATCAATTTAAAATACCAGATTTGAAAAATTTTCTTTAGAATGATGTTTTACAATATTCTTTGAATGAAATGTTGTGTTAACATTTTGACAGTCTGGTTTCTTAACCCAGGGTATGTCCCTGATAATGCTGTGTGAAGGGGAGAATAGTAAAATAAACAGTTGATGGGATCAGGGCAGTGTGCTAAGGGACAAATATCTTATTTTTAAGTGTATACTAAAACACACATTTTCGTTGACTATATGTCTTAAGGTTAGTTGAGATTTACCCTAAGAAAAATACAATTACTTATTTTTTAAAATAATTAGATCTATGTCAGTTTTAATAATTCACCTCCTTTGAATGTATTTTCAGACTTAAATAACTATAATTTAAAAGATTGGTGATATGTTTTTGCCCTGTATTTAACTGAATATGGCCTTGGTGGCAAATACAGATGAAAAATGGTACTTTAATATGAACAGTTGGATATGAGTAATGAATAGTACATTATTCTGATAGTTACATCACTTAGGAAAATATTTTAAATAACTTGAAAGTTGTTTAGATATATTGTTTTGAGATAATGATTATGGCTAGATTCACTTTGCATCCACTTTAGGTGGCACTAAAATGGTTTAAACACAGGTCTCCATGATGGGAAATGGATTTCTGAGATCATAAGCCACATCTCATGATCAGTTTTGTTTCATTCATTTCAGCATTTAGTGGAAAAAATATCAAATTCTAAGAAAAAAAAATCAAATGTTCTAATTATACCTAGTTATAACAAATTTGTCTGTTTATAAAGAATGTATTCAAAGGAAAATTGTTTAAAAGTTTGATGAATTATACACTTAAATGTGGGTATTTAATACATAGTTGAAAGATTAAACATCTCTGGCTACTCAAAGATAGAATGGGCAGGGGCCTATTCTCCACAATATACAATAACAAGAATTACAATAAAGATGATAAGATGGTCTACTTATTTATTACCTTCCAAAATTAGGTTCCAAGATGGTCACATTAACCCTTTGCATTAAAATCTTGGACAGCCCAGTATCTGGAGTGAAGCTTACAAGTTATGGGGTGCAAGTTCTACAGATACTATGAAGTTAGAAAAGTTACTTTTGATTTATATTCACGATAACTCAAGAGTAAATAGAATGCAACTTATATAAAACTTAAAGAAGTATATATCATATACAGAAGCTACCTTAAAACATTTAGAATCTCCTATTAGCATTTTTTTCAGTGCTGTGATGTTATATATTTATGAGCCCATGCTTCTAGTCTTTGTGGAGCTGAGGCGAAGGAACCTGCTCACTCACAGTTGTGACCTCAGAACTATCACAGGGCCTCCACAAAGTAGACAACTATTTGTTGATTGGATGAATGGGTAATTTATCAAACACTAAGTGGTATCTATCACTTTCTAATCATCTACTCTCTGGTCTCTGATTCCTTGTATATGATGACCATGGTATGGCTTAGATCCTCACTGACCAGCTGTTCTTGGTTATGTTTGAACAATGTTTCCTGGTTTATACCAAATCCTAAAGAGCCAATATCTGGTCTTTTATCACCAGTAACCTAAACTAGAACTCTTGGTCCCTACCCATGTTAATTGCTATAAAGGTCTATCTCCCTGATGGCTAGATTCACATTTCTTAAATTTTTTTTTTTAAATTTCTTTGTAAGTTTATTTGTTTTGAGTGAGACAGAGCATGAGCAGGGGAAGAAGGGGGGCGGGGAGAGGGGGAGAGAGGGAGAGAGGGAGAGAGAGAGAATGAATCGCAAGCAGGCTCTGCCCCATCAGCGCAGAGCCTGATGTGGGGCTCAAACTCATCAACTGTGAGATCATGACCTGAGCAGAAACTGGAAGTCAGACACTTAACTGAGCACCCAGGTGCTCCCACATTTCTTAAATTTTCAATATTAATCCCAACATTCTTCAAGTGCTGACTTCTCCATTTGGAATCTTAACATCTGCTCACTCCCATCTTGCATGCTTGAATTCTTAGACTGTGAGTTTGGACTATTTCAGAACTAGACATTCTGTACCTGTCTTTAAGTTATAAACATTAAACTTTATCGGCTATATTGACTCATTTAACTTCTCTAACAAGTGTAACACTCAGGCATCACTTGTACTGTCACTGAGACTCCGGCATGGTATTTTTTGCCTTTCCTGAAAAGAAGTACCAAACATGATCCAGTCCCCATAGCTCTGTGCTGGATTGCTGCATTCCATCTCCCTAAAACCAGTTCTGGTACCTATATGCTTCCCAACTGTAGGAAAGGAACTTGTCGGCGGGGGAGGGGGGGTACTATTAGAGGGTAAAAGTAGAGAGAATAGAGGTATTGGTTATGAATGAAGATGAAAAGAAATTCTAGATTGTAACTGGAAAAATAACTTGGGATAATAGGGATTATGGTTTTTGAAATGGAAAAAGATAGAATTACAGAGATAGTAATAAAGATAAGCCTTCTCTTTACTACTTTGATCCTTCCATAAGGGTAATAAGAGGGGGGTGATTACTGAAAGAGAGAAGAAGGAGATTTTAAGGAGATAACAAATGTTTCTGAAAAATGTTTCTGCTGTAAGTAATTCACCAAGGAATCAAGATACTTTGAATTAAAAAATAAATAAAGAGGTAATAGTCCAGCTAATATTATGCAGCATAAATATGTAGTTGGTCAAGTCTTATTATCATAAAACATTGACAAGATAATGTACTTGCTAACTAATCTTGTTCACCAAAAAAAAGTGAAAGATGTTATTAAAATCATAAAGTTATTTTCTCATATGTTAAATTTAATCATCTCTAAAGAAACAGTCCAACAAAGAATATACTAATACAAAAGGTAGATTGAAAATAAATGCAAAACTCGGTTTAAAATGCAATTCTTTGATTCTAAGTTTGCTACCTTCTTTCCTTTTAAAGCAAACTACTGCAACAAAATGAGGTTTGCATTTGGGTTATATCCAAGGGCACCATTCAATTTCACAATCTCCACTACAGCAATTGCACTGAGTTCATTTCATTCATGTGCATAGAAGCACTCAAAAAAAAATCTATGTCAACAATTGTGGTACTTTGTTCTTTTCCCTATGGACATTATATTGCTCAACTGTCCTCAAACAACATAATGGAAAAAATAGATATTAAGTGCAACATTAATTCCAGTGAAGATAATTAGTGCCAACATTGTACTTGCAGTGTTTTAAATGGAAGATTAATGTATGGAATAATATTTACTATAAGGGACTGAAATTCATATCTATTCATATATATCTATATACATATAAAAATTTATATATATTCTACATATATAGATGTATATTAAAATATGTAAATAAGCATAGTACAGATAAGTCTACATAATTATGTAAAAATCACACTATCTACATGTATATTGGCATACAGAATTTATACATATCGTACATGATAGATCTGTTCCATTACATACATTCAACTGTCTGAAAAGTTAAAGTTTAAACTATAATCACATCAATAAAAATAGTATCTTGGACTTACATACAACTTTATAATTTACAATTGTGACCAGTTTGTATATATAATCCCTAATCCTGATGGAACAGAAAATGCATTATCCTCACTAAGAAGGTGAATAAAACAAGTTATGGATAGGTTAAGCAACATAGGTCAGAAAGCTAGCCAGTCAAGAATCTGTATTTTGCAAGAAACCAAGTTCTCCATATATTTTTCTTGCTACCCCATTTTTAATATACTTTAGTGCCTACCTACATATCAATATCATCTATAAGTTTAACTAGACTCTTAAGTACATTTTTACCTGTTTTGATGCAGCCCTTTCTCCCATTTCCAACAACGGGGATTCCAGAACTTTCATTTTTTCAAACCTCTAGCTCGTTGCCGACTTCTGTCTAGAAGATGATTACATGACCTACTACATCAAGAAAACTGAAGTTATTAGGAATGAATACTCAGTTTGTTATTTCAAAAGAGTCCCTATTTTTCTGAGTTTCAATATTTCCTTTAGGCTAAAAGGGCAGTTTTACTTCCAGACAAGTTGATTCCATTAAGTGGCATGTTATTTAGCATACTCTCTCCCTTGTCTTACACTATGTGCAAAGAGGCTACTCTGACGCTTCAATAGGAAAATAACAGACTGTCTTTATTGCTGTTGAAACCACAATTCCTAAATAGCCAGGAGTCCAACTCTTTACCAGTTCCAGTGAAGAGGGCTAGGATCTATCAGGGCATTACCCTTGCTCATGATGAAGCTAGCAAAATTTATCTGACTGTGGATTTTCCAGGTGACTCTATTGTAGCTTAAGTTTGAGGACAATGAGGCAGAATAAAAAGGAGAGAATCCAGATTTTGAAATTGAGAAATTGATACAACAAGTTTTGGGCATAGGACTTTGGGAACAACATTCTCTTTATACGCAGTCTAATGTCCTCACTACTGCACTGTATTCCTTCAAAAGAACACTCTAGGATGATATTCTTTGCTTACAGTCCTCTGCACAAGAAAAGCATGCTTCTGGAAAACCTGTCTTCAGGAAAGAATAAGGAACTTCAGCTTTATGTGGCTTGAAACACAAATGAGTTTCATTCTTTGGTGAGGGATTCATCAGTTGTTTTCAGCCAAAGTTTGATTTAAAAAACAATCCTTCCAGGTATTGTTACAAATATGTTATCACACTGTGAAATTTGGTTCCAGGGTGGACAAATTAAGCAGGGAGCACTCCTTAACGTCAGTTTCACAAACCTGCTTTTTCATAAGCCTCAGGCTGACTATATAATTTGCATATCATACAAATGATAAACATAATCATACTAACAGCTTAAAGTCTCTACTATGTATGCAATACTTAGATAAAGGCCCATATTCTGCAATAAACCCACGTTAGAACAATAGTTACTAATGATTTCTTAGTAAGTTAAATGTGCACATAATTTCAGATACAAAAGATGAAAACAAACAGTTACTTGAATTTTTAAACTAGAATAGTAATCCTTTAACTTTTTCTTAGGCTTCAGAAATAATCATTTATGGTTATAGATCATCTTCTGGGAGGAAAAGACAAAATCTCTACTTTATCTAAGTTTATGCTATATTTATTAAATATTGTATTGTTTTTACCCTGCCTATCTAAAAGGTAATTTTTTAAAACAGGAATGTGTCATAATCATTAAGATTTTCTTTAGGAATGTTAGTACTTTTACTTAAAAGGAATTGTTAGGATTAGAAATGCACATTTATAAATCTGAATGTTAATTACAGCCATTATTCACAGACATTATTCTTCTGGAGGTGTGGATATCACTCTAGTGTAGCACTTTTTTTTTTTTTAATATATAATGACCCATCAAAGGTTTGTTCCTAAGTATATCAGCTTCTGTCAAAAGATTTTCATTACTATAGATAGAAATTATTTAAGATAACTAATGGTCTATCATGTGGAATGCTTTGAAGTGCTGAATTATGGCCTTTAAAAGAGATATTCATAAAGATCTTTGTCATGAGTTATAGGACAAAATAAAAAAAATATAGGGCATTTTAAGAGTTGGAATGATATACATCACTGATTTTTCAAACTTGTATTTTCATTAAAAAGTCTATATAATTCCTTAATTTAAAGTACTGGAAAACAAAATCATAAAAGTCTAATTGAATCTAATTAAAAGATTTCCAATGTCACAGCTTATTTGAATCTGTATTCAAAAATTTTGTTAAAATGTCTAATCACAAGTATGCAAAATAAAGGGGCTTCTTACATTTATTGTGATTTACATTCATGGAAAAGTGCTATAAATCAAAACAATATAAGTCAAATCCATTTCCTCATATTAACTGTTTATAATAGAGGTTTAGATTGCTCACCCAAGTCTATTGACTACATAGCAATGGCAAAGATACGTTGCATCATTAACTACCAACACTACACCTTGTAGCCTTGACTTTACCAAAGTTCCAGATAAATTAAATAATTCAAAATTAATAATATAACCTGAAAATTATCTAACACTTAACATTTTACAGTACTATCAGACACATATCCTGATTACCACTTGAAGAACTATTTATTATTATTCTATACAATAAAACCTGTGTGTACAAGGATGTATGTGGATAATTTTCTATCTCGTTTCTAGTTCCTGCTAAATTTCTCCTGCAACCATTTAAAAGAAACTTAAGGCTTAGAATTATAAAATTCAAAATAATTTTTTTAGAGTGGATAACTGATAGGGAGCTTTAAGAATTCTTTTAGGGGATCTTTAGGCAGCTCATGAACTTTCTCAAAAATATATTCATAAGAGTATATTTCACTGCTTTTATTCTTTTTAGTATGAGAAAAAGGATGGTGATGCTTTTTTATGTTGGTATATCTATCTTGTTATTAAGTTGTTAAAATATGTAAGAAAAGCTAAGGGTTGGCGCATCTGGGTGGCTGAGTTGGTAAAGCATCTGACTTTGGCTCCAGTCATATTCTCATAGTTCGTGAGCTCTGTGCTGACAGCATGGAGCCTCCTTGGGATTCTCTCGCTCCTTCTATCTCTGCCCCTCTCCCACTCTCATGCACTCTCTCTCAAAATAAATTAAAACTTAAAAAAAAAAAAAGCTAAGCATTCAATACACTAATCCTCATAGACTTACTATGATTATGTTTGAGATAATCTATAAAAGTCATTTAACAGTTTCTGGTACCCAGTTAAACAGTTATTGTTAGTCAATATTAGAGTTATTATTAACAATAAATACTGTGACATGTGATAAAAAAGTAGAATGTTTTAATAAGGCTAATTTATACCATTGTGACCTTCATTTCTATGTATGTATGTATGTATATATATTTGAAGGGTCAAATATATATATGTATGTATTTGAAGGAATAATGGTTGAAAACTTCCCAAATGTAAAATACAAAGTAAATCATCAAAGAGATTCAGTGTACTACAAGTAGGATAAACACAAGAGCCACACTAAAACACATTGTACTCAAATCATTAAGCGGCGCCTGGGTGGCTCAGTTATTTGGGTGTCTGACTTCAGCTCAGGTCATGGTATCATAGTTCGTGAGTTCAAGCCCCACGTCAGGCTCTCCACTATCAGCACAGAGCCTGCTTCAGATCCTCTGCCTTCCTCCCTCTACCCCTACTCTACTCACTCTCACTCACTTACTCTTTCAAAAATAAACATTAAAAAAATTTAAGCCAAATACAAAGAAAAATCTTCAAAAATGCCAAGGAAGAAGACTCACAACCATGTATAATGGGTTTTTAATAATATTAACAGCCAATTCCTCATCAAACCTATGGAGGCCATGAAGCAGTGGGATGCTTATTCAAAGTATTGAGTCATCAAGAAGCTATATATATATATATATATATATGTATATATATATATATATATATATAGTGCATATTTATCTATCTATATAGTGCATATTTATCTATATATAGTGCATATATGTATAGTGCATATGTATAGTGCATATATATAGTGCATATTTATCTATATAGGTATATATTGCAAATAGCAGTCTCAATATACACGATGTGCACATTGACAAAATTCAAAGACATAGACAGTTCTATAATAATAAAAAAAACTAACAATAGGAGACCTCAATACCCCACTTTCAATAATGGGTAAAACTAGACACAACAGCAGTGACACATACAGAACATTCTATACAACAGAATATGCATTCTTCTGAAGGGTACCTGGAACATACTCCAGGGCAGACTATATATTAGGTCATAAACATATTAGGCCATATGTTAGGCCTTTATCAAATTTAAACAAAACTGAAATTATATCAAGCATCTTCCCTGATCACAATGAACTTAAGCAATTACTACAAAAAAAATGGGAAATCCACAAATATGGATAACACACTCAAACAGATGATAGGGATGCCATAACAAATTGCCACAGATGGAATGAAATAACAGACATTATTTTCTCATATTTCTGGAGAGTACAAGTCCAAGATCACAATGACAATGGGTTGTTTTTTTCTGAGGGCTTTTCTCTTTGCCTTATAGGTGGCCATATTCTGTTTTCATATGATCTTCCCTTTGTGTGTTGATGCCCTTATCTCCTCTTATAAGGACACCAGACATATTAGATTAGAGGCTACCCAAATTACCTTATTTTACCTTAATTACTTCATTTTTTTCATTACATACTGTTTTTAGTTCATTTTTATTTTTATTTATTTTTTGGTTGATATGTCTTATACATTTCTTATTCAGTCATTTTTGAATTTAATTTCATTCAATTTTTAATTTTAGTTTTGAATTTTGAATTCATTTAATTTTAATTTACATTCAAGTTAGCTAGCATATAGTGATTTCAGGAATGGATTTCAGTGATTCATCCCCTCTGTGTAACACCTACCACTCATCCCAATAAATGTCTTCCTTAATGTCCCTTACCCATTTAGCCCATCTCCCCACCCACAACCCCTCCAACAACCCTCAGTTTGTTTTCTGTATTTAAGAGTCTCCTATGTTTTGTCCCTTTCCTTGTTTTTATATTATTTTTGGTTCCCTTCCCTTATGTTCATCTGTTTATCTTAAATTCCTCATATGAGTGAAGTCATTTTTCTCTAATATCACTTAGCATAATACCCTTTAGTTCCATCCACATAGTTGCAAATGGCAAGATTTCATTCTTTCTTATTGCCAATATTCCATTGTATGTATATGTGTATGTATGTACACACACACACGCCACATCTTCTTTGTCCATTCATCCGTTGATGGACATTTGGTCTCTTTCCATACTTTGGCTATTGTTGATAGCACTGCTATAAACATTGGGGTGCATGTGTCCCTTTAAAACAGCACACTTGTTATAAAAACAAATGTTTTTATATATTTATAAATATACATCTATGTATTTATATATTTTTATCTTTTATATATTTCTATCTCTTATAACATATAAACAGCACCCTTGGATAAATACCTTGTAGTGCAATTGCTGGGTCTTAGGGTAGTTCTATTTTTTTAATTTTTTGAGGAACCTCCACACTGTTTTCCAGAGCAGCTGCACCAATTTGCATTCCCTTCTTAGTTACTTCTTTAAGGCCCTATCTCTAATCACAGTAACATTCTAAGGTAAAGACTTCAACATAAATGATTTTGGGTGGGAACACAATTCAGCCCATAACAGAGTCAAAGAAGCAACTAGAAACATGAGAAAATAATTCGAGATGACAGGGCGCCTCGGTGGCTCAGTCGGTTAAGCATCCGACTTCAGCTCAGGTCACGATCTCACGGTTCTTGAGTTCAAGCCCCACGTCAGGCTCTGTGCTGACAGCTCAGAGCCTGGAGCCTGGATTCTGTGTGTCCCTCTCTCTCTGACCCTCCCCCATTCATGCTCTGCCTCTCTCTGTCTCAATAATAAACATTAAAAAAAACAATTAAAGGGGCGCCTGGGTGGCGCAGTCGGTTAAGCGTCCGACTTCAGCCAGGTCACGATCTCACGGTCCGTGAGTTCGAGCACCGCGTCGGGCTCTGGGCTGATGGCTCGGAGCCTGGAGCCTGTTTCCGATTCTGTGTCTCCCTCTCTCTCTGCCCCTCCCCCGTTCATGCTCTGTCTCTCTCTGTCCCAAAAACTAAATAAAAAACGTTGAAAAAAAAATTAAAAAAAAAAAAACAATTAAAAGAAAATAATTTGAGATGAATGAAAACAAACACAACATACTAAAATTTACAGGATCCTGCAAAAGCACTCCTCAAAAGGAAATTCATATCTGTTAAGTGTCTACATTAAATAGAAGACAGACTTCCAATCAACAACCTAACTTTACACCTTTAAAAAACTAGAAAGAGAGAGCAAACACATAGTGAACAAAAATAAGGAAATAAGATCAGAAGAGAGATGACTCAAATAAAAAATAGAGAATATATGCAAAACCAATGTCATTTCTTTGAAAGCATCAACAAAATGGAGAAACTTTTAGTGAGACTGAGAAAAAAGAGACGACAACTAACTAAACCAGAAATCAAAGTGGGGACATTACTCTCAAACTACCAGAAATTATAAGGATTCTAAGAACACTATGAACAATTGTATTGGTGATAAATTAGATAATCTAGACAAAATGGGTAAATTAGAAACATACAAATCATTTCTATCTCAGGGGGAAAAAGATGATCTCAATACACTTACAATAATTAAAGAGATTGAATCGATAGTCAATAAGTTCAGGAATAGATGGTTTCTCAATTGAATTATAGCAAACTTTTTTTTTTTTTCAACGTTTTTATTTATTTTTGGGACAGAGAGAGACAGAGCATGAACAGGGGAAGGGGCAGAGAGAGAGGGAGACACAGAATCGGAAACAGGCTCCAGGCTCTGAGCCGTCAGCCCAGAGCCCGACGCGGGGCTCGAACTCACGGACCGCGAGATCGTGACCTGGTTAAAGTCAGACGCTTAACCGACTGTGCCACCCAGGCGCCCCAATTATAGCAAACTTTTAAGTAATTAAAAACAACTCAAACTCTTTCCAAAAAAATTTCCTGGGACATTGTCTAAGGCCAGATTCACACAGATACCAAAGTCCAACAAAGATACCACAAGACAACAACAGAATATTCCTTATGAATTAGACACCAAAATGTTCAACGAAATACTAGAAAACCAAATCCATTTAACAGAACATAAATGGATTAAACACTGTGACCAAGGGGAATTTATCTCAAGAATGCAAGGGTATTCCAATTAAAAAAAAAAAAAAATTAAATCATTGTATTACACCACATTTGTAGCACAAAGGGCAAAAATCTGTAAAGCAACTGATAAAATTAAACACTCTTTCATAATAGAAATATGACCTAATAGAAACATAAAGAACTGAAATTTCTGCTTTAAGATCAGGACAAAGATTCTCACTTTCACCACAGATAATGAGCATTGTAGAGTAAATAGGGAAGAAAAATAAACAGTATTTAAACTGAGAAAGAAGTAAAACCATCTTTATTTGTAGGTGACGCGATTCATGATTCTCTACATAGAAAATCTTAATCTACAAAATAGTCATATTTTTTAAGAATTAAAAGTGTAATGTTTACATTTGTCTTTTTTTTTTTTTTTTTGAGAGCACCAGGATCTTTGGCTAACTCCTGATAGATAGCTCTTGAAATTCCAGCTTCATCCTCGAGTAAAAGTGTATCCTTTTTATTTGACATTCATTTGTTTATAATACATGTTATTAGTTTTAATCAAACAGGATGCAGAGGCCATACTAAAATAAGAATATTTTAGTGTCTCAATACCATCCAGGCACAGGTCAGACCTTACTCTCTATATACATTCCTATACTTGATTTAACAGACGTTCACATGTTCATGGACTACCTACTGAATATTTCCTCACATATTGTACAAAAATAGAAATAAGGTGACTGTGATGCCACTTTTGTGATCACAATTTTGAACGTGATAGTTTTGGGACATACAATTTATTGACCATTTAATTATATAATGGCCACCATCAACGACACAAAGCAAAAAAAAAATCTTTCCATTAAATGTTTAGGTTTTCTCAGGGCACCTGTGGCTCAGTGAGTTAAGCATCCAACTTTAGCTCAGGTCATGATCTAACCATTCCTTAGTTTGAGCCCCGCATCCCACTCTCTGCTGTCAGCAAAGGGACGCTTCACATCGTCTGCCTCCTCTTTCTCACTGCCCCTCCCCTGCTCACACTCTCTTTCAAAAAACATTTTTTAAGGTATTCTCAATATGTTCTATGAGAGTTTTATCACCAATAGAAGAGAATAAATCATTAATTTACTATGTTCTGGAACTTGAAGGAGTATTTTCATCAGCAGGGCAAAATAAGTGATATATAAACTCCCCCTTTCACTTATTACATGCCATCCTAATTTTTGACCATCCTTGAACATAACCTATAGCTATGATTATGCAAGAAATAGAAATACAAGTTTATTTCTTTGAAAATAATTCTGTTGTTACTTTAAAATATAGAAATGATCGATTTAGCCTGTGACATAGTTTCTGTATTTCCCACCATGAAATCTCAGTGCAATCATTAACTTTGTCTTCCTCTCTGTTGCCCAAGGACACTCAAGCTGTTAAGTGTTTCCAGACCCGTGGTCCATGTCCATTCTCCACACTGTTGAAAAAAAAAAATCTACAGAGTTGTGAAAAAATATGAAACAGAATTGTGAAATTGTTTCCATTTACTTAAGGAAAAGGGGCAAAAATTGAAACATTGAAGCGACCGGCATAACTGGGACTAATCCCAATGCTGTAAGCACCTAAAATGTTGCTGTAGCATTTCCTATGGATTTGGTGTAAAGTAGAAAAAAGAGACCAAAAGTAATGTTTACATTTCCTATGTTCAGTGCACTAAAGGAATACTGCAAATGTGTATCTAATCTGGATGAGCAAAATTCTACTTGCTTCACCATTTACAATTCTTTTCTGTGAACTTTAAAATTTTATCACGTAATGCTTTCAACTCTACTGAGGAAAGATGTTAATTTATGGCAATGTTAATAAATATAATCTATAGCAAGTCATTATAAGCCTATTGGAGCATTGCATCTTAGGATATTTTCTAGTAATGTAAAGACATTAATTCTGATGAAATAATTCATAGAAGAAAATGTAGTGCAAATGTTCCTCACAATGTATTCTGAAAACTTGAAGGTAGTTGAAAGAATAAGTAACATGGACAAAGAACTAGCATTCATGAGTCACGTTTTTATTTTTCCAGAAGCCCAAGAAATGTAATGGTCAGTTTAATGCCAAGTTATTTTTGGTTGTGATTTTAAATATGAATAAGTATTATTCTTTTTTGAATCTTTTTTTTTTTTTTTAATTTTTTTTTTTCAACGTTTTTTATTTATTTTTGGGACAGAGAGAGACAGAGCATGAACGGGGAAGGGGCAGAGAGAGAGGGAGACACAGAATCGGAAACAGGCTCCAGGCTCCGAGCCATCAACCCAGAGCCTGACGCGGGGCTCGAACTCACGGACCGCGAGATCGTGACCTGGTTGAAGTCGGACGCTTAACCGACTGCGCCACCCAGGCGCCCCTCTTTTTTGAATCTTAACTGTAGCAATAATACAATGGCCCCAAAGAAGGATGTTCTTGTCAAATACATTAACTTTCCCTGGGAAAACCTGAGATAGTCTATGAAAAAGTAGAATTTTAGTTGGTAGAAACAAAGAATAGCAAAACAAAACATCCTGAAGAATCAGAACTATTAGATGTACTGTGGATTACAAATTATTGCACTTTAATTTTTAAATGAGTTTAGACATCTGTGAAACTTAAGCCCCAGGGCAGGTGATTTGTGTGGCAGTATCTCACAAAAGGAACAAAGCTTTGACATGCAAATTTTAGCTTTATGTTGCATCAGCTCAGGTAACCTTGTGAACCACCTTCACACAAACACTGGAAGCTGAGTGATGCCTCCCATATGGATCCATTCTTCCCTTCCCCTTCCCAATCAAGCAGACAGCAATTCTCAGTTCATTTTCTGAACACACTGATAAAAGCTATACTAAGCCTTTACTTATTATTAACCTCCCAGTACTATTATTACTCATATTTTTTTTCCTTTGAGATAAGCAGCTAAGTGCAGAAGCTGATCTTTGCATATGGTGGGCTATTACCCCCCAAAAAGAATTGCAAATGTCAACCTATTATTGGGTCATTAATGTCAGGTCATGATATTTCAGAATTTGATGTTTTTAACCTTTGCAAGCATTAACCCATATACAATACACTTTTCTAAAGAGTTTATTTATTCTGGGAAACAGTGGATGCATGCTTGAGGAACACTGTCCTGTAATATTAGGTGTTGTGTATATGGCAAGGATCATTAAGTATATTTATGTAATCTCCTCAGTTTACTTTGGCCCTTTGTCTATTACTTTAGAAGAATCCAAAATCATGGATGAAAGAAATGTTCAGATATCAGACACAAAAATGAGGGAAACAGAATTTAATAGTGTTTCTCTTGTACAATTATTCAATTCTGACTTACTCTTTAGACAAAATTTGCAAGGATAATACTATCTTTTCTTCTTCATCAGAGGTCAAAATTGTTTCTAGTTATAAAATTCAGTGAAGTCAACTTCACTACATGAAGCAGTTTTAGTGTATAACATTAAAGTCATAATTCAAGAGGGTAAAGAAAATCTATGACAAAATAATTTAAATAGGAGATTCTGTACACAGCTGTGCCAATGTTTACATTACTCTGGATACATGTATTTGCAATGTGGCTTCAGAATATTAGGAAATAACACAGGATGCTTGTGTATTTTAAAATTATTTGAAGTTGTTTTTGCTGATTTATTTTTTTTTTTGTTTTTTTCATAAGCCTCTACTCTAGGTTAACTGGACATACGTAAAAAGAAAATATTCTGAAAACAAATAATGGAGAGTAAGAAAATAAAGAAATTTAGTCAGAGGAAAAAATATAGCTAAACAAATTTATCTGTTATCTTATGATCAAAGGAAGGGATTTTCTGCATATTTCTGTAAAGGAGTCCTCATATAAATCATGCTTTCACTGAATGAATCATTCATTTGGAAGCTATTATTTTAATACCTACTGTGTGCCAACACAGTACCAGGCCCTACTGTGGTCAGCACTCTCATGATCCCCACCTGGCGTAACTTCTCTCCTTGAGTGTGGACACCTATGATTTGCTTCTAACAGAATTTGGCAAAGATGAGGAGATGTCACTCTCTTTGATTATGTTATATAAGATTGTAACTTCCATCTTGCTAAAATCTGTTGTCTTCTCAATTTGCATACTTTCAGGAAGCAAGCTGCCATCTTGGAGAGGCTCACATGGTCAGAATCTAAAGGTAGCCTCTGGGCAATAGTGAGGGAGAATCTGAGCTCTGCCCAACAATTATGTAAGCTTGGAAGCTGCACTTTCCCTCTTTAGCTTTTTTTTTTTTTTTTTTTTTTTTTTTTTCCCTCTTTAGCTTTTAATGAGACTCCAGCCCTGACTGATACCTTGTTTGTAACCTTGTGAGAGACCTTGAAGTAGAGCAAACAGCTAAGCTGTGCACAGACTCTTGACCCAAAGAAACAGATAATGCGGGTTCTTTTAAGTTCCTAAATGTGTGGTGATTTGAAATGCAACAATAGAGAACTAATGAACCAAGGAATGCCATAATAAATAAAAGCATTAATAGTTGCTATATCTCAGGGAACTTATGTGTCCATGGAGAAAGAGCACACAGCTCTAATACAGCGTGGTAAAATGTGATGAAGAGAAAGGTGTCTAAGGCTACTAGGGAGATACAAATTCAGAGAACCAAATGGGGCTTGGGGAAGAGGAAAATCTCCCAGAGAAGTAGCAGCTGAAACTTGAAGAGTGAGTATGAGTTACTGAGGAGAAGGGGGAGGTATGTTGTGTACATCATGGGAAGGGTAAATGGCATTGATCTGGAAGACAGGGAATGTGAAAATACAGAAGTGAGAAGAGGAGAGAATGTTTTGCCTTATCAACATGTCTAGGTTATCAGAAACAAGGCAAGGAGTAGTAAGAGATGAAGAAAGAATTAAGCAGAGACCGGATCATGTAAATCCACATGACTCTTGTTTATGATAAAAATCATGCTTATAAATTCTAGGACAACAAAATTAAAAGAATCTTGGAGAATTATTTGCAAAATGCATTTCCTCCAAAATACTGTCTAGTTGTTCTGATAAAGTGTAATTTTCAAAAACTTTAAAATGGGACTTGACTACCAATGTAAAATGAGTATGTGCTCAAAGATTAATTGATGAGGGAATACATATCAAAGCCTGTTTATTTAGAGAACCAGTCAAATATTAAGATTAGCTTAAGTGAGAATTTGAGTAAGAGGTTTACGTTGTCAACTGAACAAGAGGTTTTGCATTGGTGTAAACAGGAATCTCTTGCTATGCTATTGGTTGTCTATAAATTGATCCGTACTCCTACAGAGTTGTGAGAGAACCTCGTCAGTTAAATACATACTCTTATATAATCCTTTATACAATCAGGTAATCCAGGAGGGCCCACTAGGCTATGTTCAGCAATCTACTGAAAATTCACATAGTAATTAGTCATTTTCCCTATTTGCAAGTATTGCATAATTTTTCTTGCATATCACAGAATACCTATGACTTTCATCCGCCTGACTATTTTCCAAGTGATTAAGGGGCACAACAATTTCCCCTGAACCTTGGATTTTTTTATCCTTTTCTTCCTGGCACTTAAATTCACAGAGAAGTTTGAACTTCACTCCCAAATTATTGTATTCTCATTAAAAACTTTTTTTGGTACCATTTTTTGTTGCTTTGATGTTCTAAATCCATATAATTATCTTACTAGAGTATATGAAGAAGAAATTCCTTTTATTATGTTTATTAGAACATCAAATCATCTTTATTTCTATACATAACTTTCTGTTGTTGTTTTAATAGGACAGTAGCTAGCGTTTATTGTTTACTTATCTGTACTAGGCATTAGGATAAATACCTTACATGCCGTATCCCTGTAAGAGCCTCCTAACACACTTTAGTGGATATTGTTCTCATTCCTATTTTACAAATGAGAAAGCTGCATAAGGTCATTGATCAAGATCAAATAGCTACTAAGTACTGGGAGTAGAGGTGGCTTCAGGCTGAGAGTCCCACTTTGATTAGTGTGAAATCACCACCCACTGATTAAGTCAACAAATGGTGAGAAGATACCTACAGTATCTAGGCCTGGTGCAGAGCAAGGAGACCACTGTGCTAAACAAATACATCCAATAGGAAAGATGTTTTTAAATGTTACTTTACTTTTTAAATGTTATTTTAATTTTAAATTAAAGCAGCATTGATTAAAATTAAATCTAAGCAATAAGACAAACCTCTGTTTGCTGTCAGGTGAATCTCCAATTCTCGGCAATATCCCAGGGAGCAGTGTCCTCTGTTCCAGGATCCCTATCAGTCCAGTTCACAATGTGAACATTGCTTTACTTGCTCATCTTTTTTGTCTCCTATCTGTATTTTTGCCACAGTCTGGCTTTCTGCTTTTCTCAATTTGGTGCCATGCTGTCTCCAGCATCCTATCAAGAATGTCAAATTGCTTTCTAAAATGTTCTATGGCTTCTGGAGAAAAGAAGTGTGTTTCCCTCTGAGTCTCACAGGTTCCATTCCCTCCAATTTTCTCTTCAATACACTCTTCTAAGCTCTATGGAATCAAATTGTATTACCTTTCTCATCCTCAACAAGGAGGGAACTATGCAACATTGGCATCTGCCCTTGGCTGTGATCCATGGCCATGCAGATTCCAGACACAGGCTAATCCTGTTCTCACAGCACAGCAGAACAGCAGACTGCACTCGCCAATGCCCTCTCCTTCCAGAAAGCCTCACCTGGGCAAGGATGAGAACTTCTGCCCCAGTCTGCTCTTCTGACAGGTTAGCAGGATACCCAGTGGCTGGGAGGGTAGAGAATCACAATCTTTCTACTGTACTTCAAATAGGCAGATCAGTGCTACCTCATAAATCGAAACACTATTAGTTGGTTAGGTGTTAGGCAGGGTTTCCAATGTGCCCCAAGTGCCTCCTAGCTGGTAGATATTCCTCTCAGGACTGGCTTTCGAACTTTGTGCCCTATGGTGTTGTGAATTCCCCTTCTTTCCTTCCTGTGTTCCTATCTTTCTTCATCGCTTTCTTTCCTGGATGCTCATAAATATTTTGGTAAAATATTTGAGAAGGGTGTATCAGGATTATATACTATAACAGCATTTTACACAGAAAGTCCCTTATTGGAATGTTAACTCTAACCAGTCTTTAAACTTCCCTTCTTAATTTGGTGATTCAGCTGCATTTAGAGATCCAGGATTCATGTGCCCCATCCCTGCCTTCACTGGCTTAACAGTGAATAGAGTGAACAACCAGAACAGAGAGAAGGTTTGTCAAATAAGACCAGGAAGTACCTGTGCAGTCAAATGATGGTCTCCTGTATACCATCAGGCTTAGCATTTGCTAATTTGATGCCCTATTTATGCATAATCTAGTCTTACATATTTATTTGCAGTTTACTTTTGGTCATTACATTTCTACCAAAGGAACATTACCCAGACCGCATGTGTCTGTACTGGAAAAGAAGAAACCATCTCTTCACTGTCATTTATTTGTTTATTTACCTAGTCACATATGGTAAGATTTGCTCAACTCCTGCTCAGTGTTGGCATTTATCTCTAGGTCTCTGTCTTCTATCTCTCTGCTCTACTCCCCCAACCCCCAATCTCTGGAGAATATCACCATACTTTATATTCTTACTAAATGTTTTTAGAAGATTATGACTTCCAAATGTTCTTCTAAACATAATGTTCTTCTAAATGTTCTTTTTAAATTTCATTTAAGGCTTGTTGCATAATATTCCTATAGCATTCAGTTTCTCTCCCTTTCTGAAAAATATGGTTTCAGCAGCTAACTCTATAAAAACAATCTATGTCATCAAGCTATATACTATTTAGGATTGTTTCCTTTGATTCATGGAAAACATGTTCCAAGAGAGTTAACAAGCAAGGTGCAAGTTGTAAAAGAGTAAGGTTAGAAACAGACTGCCCATCTATCATGATTCCTGGGAAAATATTTTTGCTGGAAGTGACAAATTGCTCTCATTCTCTACTTAGTGTAAACGTGCAGCCAAACAGGCCTCTCCAGCATGTTTTCTTTCTCCCCAGAATGTCACCTTTGGCAAAGCACAGTAGGTGCACCCACCCTGGTCCTGCTCTGTACAGAAAGATACTTCGACAGTGCTCAGACACAACGCATGGGTGACACATTTGTTTCACAGCATAGGGGCTCCAGGGAATTGGGTGTAAATTTTTTCCTCTGGGTGCAATGGAAACTACTATCGACATCAAATAATAGGTCAGTTTCTAAGTTCCCAGGCTAGACCTTGGAGACTATGTTTGCCTTTTGAAGGCAAAAAATGTATTATTTTTTTAAAGGCAGTATGATTAAGCATGTAGCAGTGTTACATAGAAACCATATATAAGCCAATGGAGCTAAAACAGCCCTTTCATTATCAAATATAAAGATTATGAATTATATATGCTTAGTATAGATCCAGGGTTAAGTCAGCGTTCCAACATTTTAGAAAAAAGTATTGAATTTTTTAAAGAAGTTTAGTTTTAGGATCCAGAATGGGATTTAAATGAACAGAGTTCAGAATTTCCATATGATGATTTTCTATTAAGACAGATCAACACATAAGATATTTTCACATTGTCTTATTATGCGAAATGTACATTATCTGTTACTATGTGACGAGAAGTAGTTGACATTTCTGTTTCCTGGATATATAACGGGAATATCTAGACGTTTTACCAAGTATTAAATATCTTTTACAGTATGCCAACATAATCGCATCACTATATGGGTAGGTTTCACATTCCCATCATGGTCCCTATGCTTGTTATTGCTGTGACATGTAACAAACATAGAAGAGCCGCCTCCTACCCTCCCCTGACCATTATCTGAACCACTATTAACCACGGGGCCTTGTATACAATCAGAAAATTACAGAGGTCTCTAAATGGTGAACAGACTCATTCAGAGGATGTGAATATAGGTAACTTGAGTTAAACTAGGTTATGGCAGGAACACGTCCTAATTAGCAAGATAAATGAGAAATGCTCAAATCACCCCCCACCAATCCAAACCATGAACTCTCTTAGAAAGGAAAAAAAGGGAAAACAAAACAAAATCCAAAATTCTGCCTTAACCCTGGCATACTCCTGTGTACCAAAACACACAAGGACTCAGAAATTCTGTAGGGATTAGGGTTTTAGTCCAAAGAATTCTTCACAGAGGATATATCTACATTATTTCATTTTATATCCACTTATGTAGCTGGTCGGTCAAGACAGCAACAAACTATACCTTATGTTAAGAACCTTTTTTCAGGGGTGCCAGGGTGGCTCAGTCAGTTAAGCATTCACTCTTGATTTCAGCTCAGGCTATGATCTCATGGTTTGTGGGATCAAGGCCTGTGTCAGGCTCTGTGCTGTCAGTGTGGAGCCTGCTTGGGATTCTCTCTCTCTCTCTCTCTCTCTCTCTCTCTCTGACCCTCCCCTGCATGCATGCTTTCTCTCTAAATAAATAAATAGACTTAAAAAAAAAAAACACAAAAAACATTTTTCAGTGATTGAAAGTAACAGTAACTTTGCTATTGTTCTTCCCTTTGGACACATGTTATTCTACTTTCAAACTGCTTTTCATATTGTCTTATATCACACTTATTACTCTTACACGGATTTATGCTCACCATCCTAGCACAGACATTCTTTAAGGACAGGTTCTTTTTTTAATTTTCCACAGTTCTCAATACAGAGTCTTGTGTGTTCAATAAATGGTTATGGTGTTGCATATACTTTTGAAGTGTTTAGCAAACATGGAACAGAAGTTTCACCAAACAACAGAGTTTCAAGTTAATAAAGTTGGACAGTACTTTAGTAAATATATCTGTCAGCACTGTGGTAAACTAAGACCAAAGAGTTGAGTAAAATGAGCCTTTCCTTTGAAGAATTTAAATCTCATAGGAATTTAATTCTGAATCTAGAAAGAAATGAAATCTAAAAACAGATGTGTAAATAAAGCTGCTTTAATTAAAACAGTTTGATATGGGGACATGGTTGACAAATAGAAAAATCACAAATGAATTAATTACAGAAATGAAATTAAATTCTGAGATGAAACAATAATTTAATGGATAGTATTGGATAATTTACTATATAATTTGAAAAAATATTCCTACAGCCAAGTGTACCCAAAAACAAATTCCAAACAAGGGATCAAAGTATTAATACAAATTTATTTCAGAAAATTAGAATAATTGCTTTTATCTTTGAGTAGATACTTTGAAAAAGCAATCAAGTAATACAACATCCCCAAAGAGGATAATTGGGAGGGTTGATTACATAAAAACTAATAGGAATCAGTCCACATTTAAAGATAAAATATGGACTTGGGGCAAAATAAGGAAGAATATAGACAGGCCAAATGAAACTTTCTCTGCTAAGTACTCCCATGCATAAATATGAACAGGACTTAAAAAAATGGATAATACAAACTTACATTTAATGGACATATGTATACAAAGGTCTTTTAAATATACCAAAAAAGTTTGACAACATGAGGAGTACAATGATCAACTTTGAAAAGTGAGTTCTATCCACTGTCGACAATGACATAAGAAACAGGTACTCAGAAACATGCATTTTACTTGGGACTGAAAGTTGCCCTAATGCTGTTCAGACACAAAGGGGAAGGTTCACATATTTGTGTCATAGCACTGAAAGTGCTGCACGGCAGTGTAAGACAATAAATCTTAGAGAATCGTTTTGGAGTTCTACTTCAAAAAAATGCTGTTACCAACATACTAGCAGAAACGGATATAGATAAATGAACAAGTTTGTTTACGGTAGTGTGTAAGAGCCAAAAAAAAAAAAAAAGGGGGGGGGCAGGGAAGGGAAAGAAAGGGAAGGGAAAGAAGAAAAAATATAAAAACATAAAAGAAACTATGTAAAGGTCCATCATGTGGAACAGATCAAATAATTTCTAGTATACATCCACACCAGGAAATACAAAGCAGCTATTTTACCAAGAAAGGACTTCTATATATACTAAGGTTGAGAACAGTAAACAAAGAGTAGATCTTTTTTAACTTGCGGGGGGAAAAAGTCATTCTATTTTGTAATAGATCTGTGTTTATCTGTATCAAAATTCTTCCGTGAGCATAAACACATACTGAAAGAGATACACACGGAACTAATAGCAGTCGTGCTGTCTGGAGGAAGGGATCGGACACATCTGAAGGGCTGGAAGGGAAGATCAATTGGTACTTCACACACTTCAGAATGACAATGGCAATATTGCAGAAACTTTTACTTCCTTTTTTATCCTTTTATTTCAAACAAACAAACACAATGAATGAAACCAGGCAGATAAATAGTGCGATACATACGATAATAAAAGAGCGGTCTGGACAGCATGTGTACACACACGGGAATAATAATTATTGGAGAGATTCAGGACTTGAGGGGTGACTAGAGAACAAGTCTTTTTTTCTTTTTCTTTTTTTAAATTTTTGGTCTCCTATATAAAATTAAGGGGAAAAAAGTTTAAAGCACCTATCAGAAGACTCTACACGCAAGGTAGAGAAGAGCAAATAGATTTGTGGGGTAACTGGGCTCCAAGTTCCCTCTTTATCTCCTACCTATCCTATCTGGGGTTCTAGGTAAGTCCAAATCCTCAGTTCTTGAATGCTGAATGAGTACAGTCAGAAAAAGCTCAAAGAAGGGGCGCCTGGGTGGCGCAGTCGGTTAAGCGTCCGACTTCAGCCAGGTCACGATCTCGCGGTCCGTGAGTTCGAGCCCCGCGTCAGGCTCTGGGCTGATGGCTCGGAGCCTGGAGCCTGTTTCCGATTCTGTGTCTCCCTCTCTCTCTGCCCCTCCCCCGTTCATGCTCTGTCTCTCTCTGTCCCAAAAATAAATAAAAAACGTTTAAAAAAAAAAAAAAAAAACAGAAAAAGCTCAAAGAAGAAAAGCATTCCTACTACAGAGAGAATTAGGAGAGATCTTCCTGTACCACAGATGTTTCAGGGAATTTCCCCACTAACCCCAGGTACAGAGCTACACTGAAGGGGCAGCCTTCCCCAATTCTCCCTTCCCCAGGCAGACATGGCATTTAGGACCAGCAAAAGAGGCTTTCAACACTCCCCACCTGTCATGTACCAGTTGAGCCACAGCCATCAAGTGGCTCCCCTCCCTGTCTTTAATAACAGGGCTGAGTCCCATTTTAACACCCCCTGCGCCCTGCAACTGAGATGCAATATTGACACCATACCCCTGATGCAGCAGCAGCAATGGTGGGGATGATGGAAGCAGCCCTACAGGCTGTTTTCTGTCACCACTTTGCCATCTGTTGGGCCAGTTTGTAGGTACGATGCAATAGTGTGGGAAGATTAAAGTCCCAACTTTTAAAACTGAACACTGAACATAAGAATACTGGGGGCATAGAGACTTGGGGATAAGATCCTGGAGAGGAGGAATTAGAAGGGACTCTCTGCACCTGCGTATGAAGCCCGGGTTCACTCTTGAATTGCAAAGATGAAACGAATTGAATCCAGACAGCAAATACTTCCAGACCATGTAAAGACTGAGGCTAAATTCAAGACTGAAGTATACTAGCATATGCATAGGCCAGACAATGAGAGGTCCAGGATAGGATCTAAATTATTAAAAATATAGGGGTGCCTGGGTGGCTGTCGGTGAAGCGTCCAACTTCGACTCAGGTCATGATCTCATGGTTAGTGGGTTTGAGCCCCATGTAGTGCTCTGTGCTGACAGCTCAGAGGCTGGCGGCTGATTCAGATTCTGTGTCTCCCTCTCTCTCTGCCCCTCTCCCACTCGTGCTCTGTCTCTCAAAAATAAATGGTAAAAAATTTAAATTATTAAAAATACAAAGAAGCAAGAAAACAATTATCAGGGGGAAAGCATGATCAACAGATACCAACTTGGAGAGGACACAAATGTTAAAGATTTTTTAAACAACTGTTATCAAAATGACCCATGAAAAAAAGGGTGAATACTCATGAAATGGAAAGATAGAAGTCTCAAAGAAATACAAGTTAAGAAAAAAAAAAAAGCTAAAAAATAGGCAAAAAATTTTACTGGAGTTTCTCACAGCTGGAACTGCGATGTTAAAGCAAAAAGTGTACATTAAGATAGAACAATAGAAATTATCAAAACAGGGGCGCCTGGGTGGCGCAGTCGGTTAAGCGTCCGACTTCAGCCAGGTCACGATCTCGCAGTCCGTGAGTTCGAGCCCCGCGTCGGGCTCTGGGCTGATGGCTCGGAGCCTGGAGCCTGTTTCCGATTCTGTGTCTCCCTCTCTCTCTGCCCCTCCCCCGTTCATGCTCTGTCTCTCTCTGTCCCAAAAATAAATAAAAAAAAAAAAACGTTGAAAAAAAAAAGAAATTATCAAAACAAAAAAATATGTAGAAGAATGAACAGATACCAAAGGTCTAGTATCTGTGACATAAAAGACCCTGCAGAAGAGGAGAAAGGTTGGAACAGAAAAAAACATTTAAAGAAATAATGCTGGATCCTCCCCCATGTTGGTCAAAGACATAAATGAGAAGTTCTAAGAAGCTAAACAAACCATAATCAGGATAAAGTTATTCACACACAGATACATTAGCATCAGACTGCTGAAAACCAAAAATAAATAAACTTTAACATTTATTTATTTTTGAGAGACAGAGGCAGACAGAGTGTGAGCGGGAGAGGAGAAGAGAGAGAAGGAGACACAGAATGTGAAGCAGGCTCCAGCTCTGAGCTGTCAGCACAGGGCTCAACGTGGGGCTCAAACTCACCAGCTGTGAGATCTTGACCCAGCTGATGTCAGACGCTTAACCGACTGAGCCACCCAGGTGCCCCCATAAAGAAACTTTTTTAAAGCAGGCAAAATAAAAAAAAAAATTATGTATGAGAAAACTGGGAGTTAAAGGACTACAGATTTCTCGTGAGAAACCAAGAATGGCAGAAGAGAGCGGAACATTATCCTCGAAGTACTGAAAACAGAGGCACCTGGGTGGCTCCGTGGGTTAAGCTTTTGACCTGGCTCAGGTCATGATCTCCAGGTTTGTGAGTTCCAGCCCAGGTCAGACTCTGCTCAGCAGAGAGCCACCTTTGCTTTGGATCCTTTGTCTCCCTCTCTATCTGCTCCTCCCCTACTTGTGCTCTCTCTCAAAAATAAACAAACAAAAAAAAAAATAGTACTGAAAACAAATGACCTACCAATCCAGAATCCTCCATCTAGGGAAAACAATCTTCCCAGATGAAGGCAAAATAAAGAATTTCAGCAGGAGTAAAACTAAGGAATTTGTCAATACTATGTCTGCTTTAAAAGAAATGCTAAAGCAAGTTCTCCAGTGGAAGGGAAATGATAACAGAAGGACAGGGACACGAGGACATGCGGAAGGTCAAACATGAAGGAGGATAAAGAAAAACATTTTGGTAAATAAAAGACCTTTTTGTCTTTAAATACATTAAATTATGCATGACTGGTGAAAGCAAACATAACAGATGTGATTTTTAGGGCAGTTAGATGTAGTACTTTTGGCAACTGCCTCACATAGGAAGTACAGGTAATGAAAGGTTATGACGGTAAGATCATTCCATTTTACTTGAAGTGGGAAAATATTAATTCTAACTAGATTGTATAAAGTTTGTTAATATAATCCCTAGAAACCACAAAATAAAATAAAACCACTATAACCTATTTACGTGTGGATATTTTCTTTTTCTCCACTTGGTTAATAGAAGCTATTTATGTATGTAGTTATCATTCTCTCATGTGCTTGTGTTATTTTCATCCAATGGGATTTTGTTCTGTTTTTAACTTTGTGAAATATTTGGCTAAATTTTTATCTTTATATAATCTAATATTAGTCTATTCTACCACTTTTCATCTTTATGCTTTAGTTATGTTCTTTTTAGATCTTGTCTTCTAAAGTACAAATTATCTCAAAAGTATTTACCAAATGTTAGCACTTTTCTTATAACTGTATTTTCTAACCACTTTATAAATTTTATTATCAGATTATGTTGGCTATTTTACTGCAATCATTTATATTATTTGTTTTCCCTTGAAATCTGACAAATGTACATTTTTACTATGATTCTGGTTTACGGTTTCCTTTTATTTCTACATTTGTTTGCTACTTATTTTGTTTTTACATTTTTTGGATTATTAGATCTTTCTGCGTACTCTATTTTTAGATACTGCAACCAATGTTGTTACAAAACAACATTTTTCCCATGTAATATCAGCTTAGAAGTGCTCTTTACCAGATTTTCACTTTCTCACTTTTGTAACATGTCACTGTTAGCTCTGTGTTCAATCTCTTTGTGTCTTTCATGTTTGCATGATCTATTAATAACATCAGGACTAATATTGTTCTTTAACTCATTTTAAGATTCTTGTATGTTAATGAATTAGTTGAATCCAATTCCACTGATTCATATAATTCAGTCGTATTAGTAAAGTTTTATGTTCTTACCTATAGTCTATTAATGTCCCTTTGTTGCCTTTCCAATTTTGTTGTTTTTCCTCACTCTATTGATAAAGTTTACACTTGCCTTCCTTCCCTCTCATAATTAACATTTAAGTTCCATATGTATTTTTATTCTATTAGCTATTTTCAAACTATAAAACATTTAAATGCATTTTTAAATAATCAATATAAGTAAGCCCCACACATTCTTTTTTTTTTTTTAATTTTTTTTTCAACGTTTTTTTATTTATTTTTGGGACAGAGAGAGACAGAGCATGAACGGGGGAGGGGCAGAGAGAGAGGGAGACACAGAATCGGAAACAGGCTCCAGGCTCCGAGCCATCAGCCCAGAGCCTGACGCGGGGCTCGAACTCACGGACCGCAAGATCGTGACCTGGCTGAAGTCGGACGCTTAACCGACTGCGCCACCCAGGCGCCCCATGCCCCACACCTTCTTTAGTGCACATTTAATTCTCCCCTTGTCCTATCCTTCTTCTGGGTTTGGGGATAAATTGGAACTTTAGATTTTTTTTTTTTTTTTTTTTTTTTTTTTTTTTTTTTTTTTTTTTAGAGAGAGAGCAAGTGTGCAGGAGCAGGGAAGAGGAACAGAGGGAGAGAGAGAGAGAGAGAGATAAAGAAAATCTTAAGCAGGCTCCGTGTTTAGCACAGAGTCTGACACAGGGCTTGATCCCACGACCCTGGGATGATGACCTGAGCTGAAATTGAGCTAGTCACTCAACAGACTGAGCCATCCAGGTGCCCCCAGATACATTTTTATTCAGAGCTTATTACTAACAGCAAATTGTGAACATGTGTGCAATGTTATTCTTTTATGAATATATGTGACAAGAGAATCTAACACTTCACTGCTTTAGCTTCAACAATAATCACAATACAATTGTATGTATTAAAATAAAGGAAACAGGTGAACTGCCACTAGACCTAGGATAACTGAACTGAGCAAAACTGCTGAGTGTACTACCTCCTTTTTCCACCAGCTTCTCAATTATGGTTCTAAATCATGCAACATGACACCCAATATTTACGTATTAGATATTTTTTTTTACTCTATCACTTAAAAAATAGAACATATATTGAATAGATCTTAGGCACTCTACCGAGTTAAAAAAAAAAAAAGGCCAAAAAGGGGTGTCTGACCTCACAAAATGACTAGTTAATGGGGCAGAAAAATAAATGAGTTGTCAAATGTAGTAGAATGGAGTGTTGCAGTGGTCAATATATGAGTGTTAGAAGAGCACAGAGAAAAAAACTATTCTACCTCTTGATGTCCAAGAATATTCTCTAGGCTGATACCAGGGTATACTAGATATGGATATAAGAGAAGAGAAGGAAAACTCTGTACATGAAGATAGCATAGTTGTAAAACAGAATAACAGAAGGATATTCATTGTGTCAGGATTATCATCACAGAAAACAGGAAACTCTAAGGTAAGAGGCCAGAATGTCGAGAAGGATCTTGGCATACAACGTCTCAAAAGTCTTGTTAAAATTTTGAACCTGATCCTAAGGGCAATGTTATTAATTCTAAGTTTGATGTAAATCAGAGCTTTAACATATTAATGTTCTAAATAGCAAGCAAAATTTCCCCATGTTCAAAGAGCATGCAAAGTCTATATGACTATTGACAGAAAGGACAGGTTTGTGTCATGTATTAACAGTCCCAGTAAAAGCTAACACACAACTCAATGAAACAAACACAACCTGGCTGGCAGAGGAGCAAGGAAACCAGGTCATTTGAATGCAAGAGGGCAGTAAATTGCAGTACATTCCAGTTCACTGTAACTATACTTCTTAATGAGAGTAATCATTTATTATACAGATAACAAAAAATAATAAAGATTTTGTTGAATTAACTGCTTTTAAGAACATAAATTGTTTCACAAGGGTGTTGCATTCTTATATATCTCTTAAAGTTGACAAAGAATCAAGTGTATAGTTCCAGCTGAGCCAAAGAAAATGCAGCTATTGTTTAGCTTCTTTCTCAGTGAACATAAAATTACATCTTTAATTTTGAAATGGAACCAAGTTAATATTTAATGGCTATATGGTCATATTCAGAGTAAATTATGGCCGAATACAGAATTTATGAGTTTGTTTTTAACCACTAGGGCACTATGTTCCCATGAAGCAATTTGACAAAAAATATTTTATCTCAACCATAAAAAATAGTTCACAAAATCATAGATAAGTTTTTATTATCTCAATTATGCAAGTGTTCTTAAAATAGAGGTACTCGGGGTATACAAAACAATTTCTATTGTAATGAAGTATCAGCAACCCAGTTCTGTAAGGACTATTACATTGAACATTATTGTCATGAACATTACATTGTCATGGCACAGATCTTCATCCATGGATCTTGAAGGAGTTTTTTTGGTTACCTTGTCTGCAGATGACCCTAACTTTAAGTGAAATAATTTTTTCATATTATTGTTATATAAGCACATAAGTTATTTATTATATTGTAAAATTGAGGCCTTTTTAATTTTTCTAGACAACATCTGAATTGGATACAGAGGATACAGCCCTGCTATCCCTATGCTTCCTTCTCAACTGGTTGTCAGAATAATTGCTGGCATTTAGTAAGTTCTTCCTAACTATTTCTTCAACACTTGAATAAATACAGGTAAAAATATTCTTCACATATATTAGTATATAGTTGACTCTTGTTACTCACAATGGTTGTGGTCTATAAAGTCATAGCAAACACTGAACCCCTGCCTCTAGCATAGAATACAAAATAAGGTTCCTATAAGCCTCTGGTCAAAACAATTTCGTCAAATACTCAACGTATAAGCCTTGTTTTATATGTGTTTCTGATTACAAACATTGTATTCAGTATCTACTATTGATTCATCAACATTGAACTCATAGCCAACAGCATAAAGGTTATCTAACACAAGCACTTACCTAACACAAGCACCTGAGGCATACTAGAGTCTTTCTGCACCTAAGAACACAAGACAGCACTTCAGCATTACACCTGAGGCCATTTAAAAATTTTTTTTTAACATTTATTTATTTTTGAGACAGAGAGAGAGTATGAACAGGGGAGGGTCAGAGGAAGAGGGAGACAGAATCTGAAACAGGCTCCAGGCTCTGAGCTGTCAGCACAGAGCCCGACGCAGGGCTCAAACCCACAGACCGCGAGATCATGACCTGAGCTGAAGTCGGACGCTTAACCTACTGAGCCACCCAGGCACCCCACCTGAGGCCATTTTAAATGACAAAAGTATGAATGAAAAGCAAATAAGTGTTATAGAGGCATACTTCATTTTATGGCATTTAGCATTATTGCAATTTGCAGGTATTGTGCTCTTTTTTAGTAACTTGAAGGCTTGTGACAACCCTGCATCAGGGAGTCTGTTGGCACCATTCTTCCAACAGCATTTATTTACTTCTTGTTTCTGTGCCACAGTATGGTAATTCTTTCAATATCTCAAGCTTTTCCATTATTATCGTTTTCGTTATGGTGACCTGTCAGTAATCTTGTATGTTACTATTGTTATTGTTTTGGAGCACTACGAACCAAGCCCACATAAGACAGAATTCATAAATGCTGTGTCTATTCTGACTGTTCCAACGACCAACTGTTCTTTTACCTTTCTCCTCCTCAGACCTTCCTGCTTCCTGAGACACAACAATATCGAAATTAGGATAATTAATAACCCTACAATGGCTTCTAAGTGTGCCAGTAAAGAGTTGTACATCTCTTACTTTAAAACCAAAGGTAGAAATTATTAGGGTTAGTGAGCAAGGATATCAAAAGCTGAGAAAGGTCAAAAGCTAAGCCTCTTGCACCAAAGTTAGCCAAGCAGTGACTGCAGGGGAAAAGTTCTTGAAGGAAATGAAAAGTGCTATTCCAGTGAACACACAAATTTTAAGAAGCAACTGTACTGGTGATAAGGAAAAAGTTTTAGTGGAAGATCAAACCAGCCACAACATTCCCCTAAGGCAAAATCTAATCCATAGCAAAGCCCTGACACTCTTCAATTCTATGTAGGCTGACAGAGGTGAGGAAGATGCAGGTAAGGGTCTGAAACCAGTAGAGGCTGGTTCACAAGCCAGAGAAGCCATCTCTGTAAGATCAAAGTAGAAGGTGAAAGCAGCAAATGCTGATGTAGAAGCTGCAACAAGTTATCCAGAAGATCTAAGATAATTAATGAAGCTGATTATACTAAACAATAGATAATCAGTGTAGATAAAACAGCCTTCTACTAGAATAAAATGCCATAGCTGCAGATGAAAAGTTAATGCCTGGCTTCAAACCTTCAATGGTTTGAACCTTCAAACCTGAGTCTCTTGTTAGGGGCTAATGAAGTCAGTGACTAAGTTGAAGCCAAAGCCCAAATTCTGAAATTTGAGGGTCTTTATGAATTATTCTGGATCTACTCTGCCTGTGCTCTAAAACTAGATGAACAAAACCTAGATGACATCACATCTGTTCATATCATGGTTTACTGAAACTTTTAAACCCCATGTTGAGATCAACTGCTCAGAAAATTGTTATTTTAATTTTTTTAACTTTTATTTATTATTAAGAGACTGAGAGAGACAGAGCATGAGCATGAGGGACAGGCAGAAAGAGGAGACACAGAATCTGAAACAGGCTCCAGGTTCTGAGCTGTTAGCACAGAGCCCGATGCGGGGCTCAAACCCACAAACTGCCAGATCATGACCTGAGCCGAAGTCAGATACCTAACCGACTGAGCCATGCAGGTGCCCCAGAAAAATGTTACTTTTAAAATATTACTGCTCACTGACAACACACCTGCTCAAGAACTCTGAGATGTACAAGGAGATTAATGTTTTAATGCCTAACACAACATGCATTCTGTAGCTCACAGATAGCACAGTTATTTTGACTTCCAAGAATTATTTAAGAAATACATTTCATAAGGCTAGAGCCGCCATAGATTGTGATCCCTCTGATGGATCTGGGTAATGTAAGTTGAGAATCTTCTGGAAAGAATTCATCATTCTAGGTGCCATCAAGAACATCTGTGATTCATGGGAAGAGGTCAAAATATCAACACTGACAAGCGATTGGAAGAAGTTGATTCCAATTCTCAGGGATGACTTAGAAGTGCCCAAGACTTCAGCGGAGGAAGTCACTGCAGAGGTGGTAGAAACAGCAAGAAAACTAGAATTAACAGTAGAACCTGAAGATGTGAGTGAGTTCTTGCAACCTCACTGTAAAACTAATAGATGAGGAGTTGCCTATAAATGAGCAAAGAAAGTAGTTTCTTGAGGTGGAATCTACTCCTGGTGATGATGCTGTGAAGATTCTTGAAATGACAACAAAGGATTTTGAGTATCATATAGGCTTAGTTGATAAATAGCAGCAGGGTTTGAGAGAATTGACTCCAATTTTGAAAGAAATTCAACTATGGATAAAATACTATCAAACAGTATCTCATGCTACAGGGAAGTCATCCATGGAAGGAAGAACAAACCAATGTGGCAAACTTCCTTGTTGTTGTATTTTAAGAAATTGCCACAGCCACCCCAACCTTCAACAACCACTACCCTGATCAGTCAGCAACCACCAACATCTAGGCAAGACACTACCAGCAAAAAAATTTGACTTGTTGAAAGCTCGGATGGGGGGGCCCCTGGGTGGCTCAGTCGGTTAAGCGGCCGACTTCGGCTCAGGTCATCATCTCGCGGTCCGTGAGTTCAAGCCCCGCGTCGGGCTCTGTGCTGACAGCTCAGAGCCTGGATCCTGTTTCGGATTCTGTGTCTCCCTCTCTCTGACCCTCCCCCGTTCATGCTTTGTCTCTGTCTCAAAAATAAAAACGTTAAAAAAATTTTTTTTAAATAAAATAAAATAAAAGAAAGCTCAGATGGTTAGCATTTTTTAGTAATAAGGTAATTAAGGTATGTACATTGATTTTCTGTTTAGAAGTAATGCAATTTCACATTCAATAGACTACAGTTTAGTGTAAATATAACTTCTGTATGCCCTGGGAAGTAAATTCATTTGACTTGCTTTATTGCAATATGTGCTTTATTACAACAGTCTGGAATCAAAATGACAGTATTTCTGAGGTATACTTTTGATTTGAAAACTACAAAAAAAACTGAAAAATTCAAAAGCAAAAAACAGAGAATATAAAATAATAGATAATAAAACTAAAAGAAAAGGGACACCATGTTCATGGAATATAAGATTCAATATTAAGATTTCTATTCTCCCAAAACTGGTCTACAGAGTTAATGCAATCCACATCTCTACAAGCTTTTTTTGTAGAAATTGAGATTATTTTTAAGATTTACATGAAAATGCAAAGGACCTAACCACACCAAAAGTCTTGGTGGGAATGAGGAGTTGGTAGACTCATACTTCCTAATTTCAGACTTTTTATAAAACTGTAGTAATCAAGAGTGTGGTAATCATGACAGGATATATAAATCAATGTAGTAAATTCATACATAATAAATTGTATTTTGGCAAAAATGTATTAAGAAATTTAAATCAATGATGAAAAGAATGCCACTTTGTAAATATAATAGGAAAAACATATCTTTCTTTAAAATATAAGGTATTGGAAGAATTAACCTTAAATTTTCAAATATGCAGTAACAATCAATTTCAAGCTCTATTTAGAATAATTGTCCAAGTACATTGTTTCCCATAACTTTAGTTGTCCAATTTATCATAACCATTTCTAAAAGTTTATGTTGAAACAATGTGTTTTTAAAGAATTCTTTTGTGCCTTCTTTTGTGTTCATGGTCCTTTTGGTCAAGTGTGACGTTTAATACTACTCTATTATATAGCACTAATATCTAGACTGAAAATGGAGAGATGTGAAAAACAATCTTCTCTTCATAATGCTGCTCATTAACATATGTTGATTACTAAAAGCAATAAAAAAGTCACTGAATATATATTAAAATTTTCTAGTATTTCTTGTTTTTATTGCTAAAACCTATTTCCTCTAACTGCAATAGACTTAAAACGGTTTTTAGAATCAATTTCTCTTATTTTTGCTATTTATCTGAAAGCAATGTATAAAAGATGATCAATTCCTAGATGGTTAAGTGAGGAGAAGTGTAATGTTGACAGCTACAGGCAAAATATTCAGCAAACTATTAAAATATAGCCCTATATAAGAGGGACAAGTCCCCTATCAAGGTATAATTGCTTCAAAATAGTCATCCAAATAATTTCTACAGAATTAGGTGTTTTTGGTCTGGTTTGTGTGTGTGCATGTAAGCATGTTACCAGAACATATAGGAAGGTTTTGAAACTAAGGAATAAAATCAAATAAGAAGTGAACAGAAAATATTCAGTAATCGCTGAAAAACAAATAGATCTGGATCAAGTGGAAATGTTGGCTTTGTATTTAAGGAGTTATAATAAGTATGTAAGGAATTTTATATATTTTCTGAAGAATTAGAATTAAGAAATATAAATAGATTGGTTCACAGCCAAAGAAAAAGAAAAATCATTTGCTAGATATAGAAGTTCTATTATCATTCAAGCATCCATCATATAGAGTACACTGAAAAAGGTTTTCCCATAGATTATCAGGTGACTGAATTGTCTCATGAGGTAGAATTGAGGCAACATTCATTTAATCAAAATATTCCTTTGTTCTCCACCCCACTCTCACCAGGGCCCTATAGTTTAAAACAAAGTTAGGTTAGCCATAAGATCATGACAAATTATATTGGCAGAGTGATCTAAGACCTTCTCAGTGGCCTTAGATGAACGATGGAGTTGGTATGTTTGTGTCATTACTATCAGCAATAGATATGCTATCATGAACCAGAAGTATAGTGGTTAGAGAAAAATAATTTTATGACAGTCTTTACACATATTTTAAATATTCATAGAGTAATGTTCAAAACATATTGTTTTCTACTAGCAAGATTGGAAAAAGATACATTCCCAAATATATTTGGTGCAAGGTAGTCCCCAAATCTTTCAGGGCAAGTTATCTTTTATTAATCTATTTAACACCAGTTGCTTATAAGAGTTAAAGCGACTTTAATGTTGTGCCCAAAATATAATTTAAAAAGAGAAAAAGCATTTGACTTTCTCATGTACCTAATTTGTCTCTAATTTAGTCTTAAGGTTGGGAATTTTGCTGGAACACAGAATACAAAATGAGATGTGAGTTATACTTTAACTTTTAAAATTGCAGTATAATGTATATTCAAGAAAATTAATGAATTTTGTATAACCCACACTGAGTGACATCAAGCACAACATGGCAGGCTGCCTTGGTTTGTTCCAGATTTTGGTAGAAAACTTTCAAAATTTTAACCATTATATAGGATGTGAACTATTGGTGTTAAGTGTATGCTGGCTTTATTTATTTATTTTTTTTAACTTGGAAGTTTTCCTTTTTTTTTTTTTTTGGTTCTGTCTCCTTGAAGAATTTGTCTTAGGTTGATGTTATTTCTTCACCAAGTATTTGGAAGAATTATCTGTTGAAGCCATTGAGCCTGGCGTCTCTTCTGTGAAAAGTTTTTTGTTTTTAATTGAAGATTCAATTTTAATAATAGAATATGATTTAAATATAGTATTCTAAGTTAGCTCTTCTGAATTTTTCTAGGGGTTTGTTCATTTCATCAGAATTTTCAAATTTATTGTCCAAAAAAATCAGTTTATATATTCTGTAGTGAGCAATTTAACACTTTCATATAATCATGTCTCCTTTTTGGTTCCTGATATTAGTAATTTGCACCTTTTCTCTCTCCCTCATTAGTTCTCACTGGGGGCTTCTCAGTTTTACCCACAAAGAATTGTTTCTTTCAATTCAACAATGCTTATTCTATAAGTTTCTGCTTTTGTCATTATTTACCTGCTTCTTTGAGTTTAATTTGCAGCTATTTTTACATTTTTCTTTAGATACAGATTGGTTTTTAGCCATTTCTGTGTTAGCGTGTGCATTTAAAGCTACACATTTTCCCCTGAGCCCAGCTATAGTTGCATCCCATAAATTTATGCTATGTTATCACTGTCCTTCAATTCCAAATACTGAGTGATGTTTTTTTCCTAATTTCTTTGACACACAGGTTATTTAGAAACATACAGGTTAATTCCCAATGATCTTGATTTTCCTACTTAGTTTGTGTTACTGATTTTTAGATTAATTACACTATGTTCATATGATTCTCTATCCTTTAGAATTTATTGAAATGACTTTATGGTGTTGTACACTTGGGTTCAATGTGAGTGTCTATAGCACATCAATATCAAACCCAAAGAACCATGAAAACATTTACAATAAAATTAGGTATGAAGGTCTCCCCCCAGCACCCCCCCCCCCACACACACACACACACAGAACAAACTAGAAGAGGACAGGGCAAAACAACAGTGATCACCCAGCTGTGAATTATCTTTATCTGTATGGGAGAAACAAAGGAAGGCTAAAGGGCACCAGAGGGACCTCAGCCTAGAGGCCATGTGCAATTTCTGGCCAGTGCAATCACTCCCTTCGTGAAGCCAGCAAGGAGATTCCAGAATATACCCCAAATTACACAGTTCGAATTTGAAGTATTATCTGACTTGAAAGATCAATTCCTTCCACTCTATCCCAAAAGCGTTATACTTCATGGAAGACAGGAAACAAATGATCTAAGAAAGGAATAGCCCTTGGAAAGCAAAACCTTTTTTCTCAAAAAATAAGTGGCAAAAGATACAAAGAAATATTGTCTTGGAGAGGAGAAAGGAAATAAAACATACATCCAATGATGTTGAGCTTTGCAGCTGAATGGGAAACAAGGCTACATTGCGGGTATTAAGCATGTTGGTACAACTGGAGGCCACAATCTCTATCGTGCAAATAGCCTCTTTCTCTACTCTAGCATGTAAATATTTTAAGCAAAATCCAAGTGATAAGGTATTTTACAGGACTTGCGTTGGAAGTTTGCTTTATCCGAGTGACAACTTATTTTACATGACTTATTGTAAGTTTGTTTTCTTTTATTGTTTTATTTCTCTAATAGTGTCTCTGGTTTTCATTTTTCTCCATAATAGAGACCTAGAATTCTTCCATAGTAAGTAAACCAAACTATGACATCCTTCTGGTAGGGTATGACATATTGTTTCCCCCACTGATAGCTGAATAGCATGGCAATGGGGAGACAGAGACGAATACTGGGATAAGAATAGATTTATTCAGGGTTTAGGATACTCAGTAGGATATACTAATTAAGCACACAATGAGACAGTGGTAATTGGGACTAATTCTTAATTCTTTAATGTGTTTTTCCTCTCAAGCTTTACAGGAAATATATCATTCTGTAAACCTGGAATTGTATACTGTGGGAAATATGTTTGAATAAAACAGTGTCTTTTATGATAATTTGTAAGGTAAAAGATCGCAGTTCCTTTCCACTAGCACGCTTTCATCTGCATCCATGACTTGCTACTGCCTAAACTTTATTTGATTGGTATCTGCCAATCATTCTGTTCAAATGAACATATTAAGTATACTCTGAAAACAGATGGGCTAAAACATATGGCATTGATGCTACATATACTTTGACTTTGCTGGCTGCCTGGCCCCCAGCTCCTTCACTCTGAAAGACAGATAGAAAATGACACATCTATTTTCTTTATTATATCAGATCTCAACCCGACATTAATATCAATTGAATAAAATCAATTTTAAAACTCCCCCCAAATGTCACATTATTCAAATAGACTATGTTGTCACAAAATGTACTATCTGTTAAAGCAATAAAAGTAAAACACAAATGCCCCGTGTTGACATTTCACTGCATAGTATCTCCACTAATAAGATTCTGACTCCATTTCTAGTTATAATGCACTTGTGAAACACCAGAAACCAAATATAAATCAGATGTTGTAAAGCAGCCCCACACTCCATGACAGCCTAAGAACCTGCAGAGGAAGAAGTGGAAGAAAAGGGCAGGCAAGTTTACTTCTCTTTGCCTCAAAGAGGGCAAGCATGTTTCTTTCCTTTCTCCTTTTTATGTTTCTTGTATGTATTGTACAATAAAGGTTACCTGACAGTGCACATTTGCACACACATACATAATTGTACTTAAGATGCATATACCAGTTCATCTTATGTTTTATTAACTATTTGATTATGTGCAATTTTGATAAAATGGTATAAGCATCTTAAGTATTTGCATGCAGTTTTCCATTTTTAAAGTAGTTTTCAACATTGCATTGAACAGTTTAGAGAAATTTTCCATGTAACCATTATAATTTTCCTTCCAAATTCCCCATCTGAATCAGTACTATTAATATTACTATGGTCTACAAAAGTGGTAAGAAAAAGGATCTTTGGGGCGCCTGGGTGGCTCAGTCAGTTGAGCGTCCGACTTCAGCTCAGGTCACGATCTCACGGTTCGTGAGTTCGAGCTGCGCGTCAGGCTCTGGGCTGATGGCTCAGAGCCTGGAGCCTGCTCCTGATTCTGTGTCTCCCTCTCTCTGCCCCTCCCCCATTCATGCTCTGTCTCTCTCTGTCTCAAAAATAAACATTAAAAAAAATTAAAAAAAAAAAGAAAAAGGATCTTTGATTTGCCCCACCCCCTTGATCTTCCTTTACCTATGAATGTTTTCTATTTTTAATTAAGTTTTCTATTTTGATTAAAAGTAGATATATAAAAAATATTGTAAAGTATTGAAACCATATCTCAAAAACCTGGAGCTTACCCTATGGTTTCCTTATCAACAATCATTTCATTAATGATACATCAATTCTTTCATTGAAAATTCTTCTTCCATCCTTTTTTCACACTTTCCAGGTATTTAAAATTGGCCATTTTAAACTTTCATTAAAATTTCTGTTTACAGAAATTTGTTAGAAGATAGTCCATTAAATAGCTTCAGAAAGAAGCCAATATTTGGATAATTTCTGTGCTGAAAAAAAATGCTATATTTCAACAGTTTGGGGTTTTCCTTTCTAAAAATATTTTTAGTCTTGCATAAATATGGGTGTTTGAACTTCCAAAGCTTCCTTTTGCATAGTGGTTTAATGCATAAAAATATTAGGCATTAATATTCTCCAATTAGAAGCCAGAGGACTCAGTTTTATGTTCAAATAATGTTATTTTACTTGCTAAATCAAATGAATAGCCAAGTTCTATTTTTCAAAGGAACATATGACAACTTTTCTGAGGAACACTGGGGAATTTACTGCTTTATCTGATGAATCATTTTTCATTAATTTGGGGGAATAAAGTCCTACAAAGGGGTAAAATTTAAATGTGAGCTCCCTTCCATTGTCCAAGGTTTTATTAAAACTTAACAAATGAGGCTTTTTTCAGTATTTACATAAGGCACTTTATTATCAAATGTTTCATGTGTCATGAGTTAATGTCTTTTTAATATGAAAGTAGTGAAGTTTTTCTATTGACCTGTACATCATTCTGCTCACTGGTATAATTAGTGGTAATAAAACATTATCTCTCTTAATCAACTCTTTAAAGCTGGCAGGAATCATCAATTCTACATCCTTCCCATTTAGATGAGTAATGTACACTCTGCAGAGATTTTGTCGCATTTAGGGGAAAAATATATTCTTGTTAGAGAATGTTCCATTTGCTCTACTAATGACTAACCAATGACAATAATTACTATACAACACTAAACTCCTTAATACAGTGTAGAAAAATCCCTTTTGCCATGTCTGACCACTAAGGCATTGTTAAGCTTTCAATGACCTATGTACTATGTAAGACAGTGATAGGAAAATTGTGATTCTGTCATTTTTGATTTTCATATCTCATAAGGTTATGTTAATAACACTAGAAAGTAAGACTAAACAGGAAAAATAAACCAATTCTTTGACAAGGAGATAACCAGTATGCATTATCTATTTGCCTATGTTTTTCATTTATTATGTCATAGAATTGTTTTCCTATTATTTTAACAAATTCATTTAGTGACTTTAAAATTTTAAATATGAAGGTGCCTATAATGTTGATGTAACATTCTGATGGTATTTTTGGTACAAAAATGTTATTATGTAAGAACACAGATAAAAGTTTTGGACAAGTTATGACACATAGTTCCCAGTAGTTCCTGTTATTTCAACTACTCTAACAGCTGGAATCTGAGATTAAACATCCAGCTTTTAACCCCCCAAAATATAAATGTCTTTAAACAGAGAACATCTAATCCCAAGAGAGCTGGATTTGAATTCCCATGTTAATTAAATCAAGTAATGAAATACAAATAAAGATGGATGTTATACAATAGATTTTCTATCAAGAAAATTTAAGAATGCTATGTGCACATGAAAAGAAGAAAAAAACAAAAGGTACGAGATCATGGTTTTCTACAGTGGCCAACCCCATCCCACTGATTTCCTATGGCTAGTGTGCAGAGTTTTGGAATTTTTAAGAAATCAGCAGAGAGTCATAGAGCTGGCAAGAAGAATGTGAAGTAACAGAGGCCTTGGTTCAGAGTATGGAAGGAAAAGACAGAACATGGAAGGCAGGGAACACAGACCTAAGCGTCAACTTTCTGAGATGAGCAGGGCCTGCTGGGGACTTAAGAACAGCACACAGAACAGATGAAAGAACACAGTTCTGCCATAACAGTACGTTATGGTTACAGGGTGTTCAAATAGGATCCTTCTGCCCTTGCTTTCAACTGAGGAATGAGAATGATAGCTGCAGCATTCTAAAGAGTTAGTGAAGCCACACTGCACAGTTTCCAAGAAGGGGCTTACAAGTATTTAGGAAACTCTTCTACATTGATTGTTAGAGATTTGAGAGTCTCTGAGTAGAGTTTCTGCAGAGAGCTGGTATGTTTTTAGCATTCTCCTTGCCCCCAAAGGTAGAGGAGTGGCCGAGATCCCATCTCTTAACTCCAGTGTTCAGTTAGACTGCAGCTGGATAATGCAAAACACTTGACATGAATCCCAGTGCTTACAGCAGACTGACTCATGTATAGAAAGCTAGAGGAAGAAGAGCAGTTTAGTCTTTCTGGCTACATCCCAGAGGGGAGTTGTTGTTGGGCTGGGCTTGACCTGTTTTCCAGTTTGTTGAGTCAAGAATACTTGATTACCTCCCACTCAAAAGATGTGTGTCCCATATGTGAAAGAGCCAGATGAGGATTGCCTAGGAGCCTTCCCAGATGGGCCACTGAGAAAGGTGACAGAACCTAAGAAACTGGAAGCTACAGGTACATTTCTGACCTGTAGAGCTGCACACGCAGTGAATCACCAAGCCAGTGAGAAATGCTTTGCCCAAGCCTCCAAAACCAATAAAATCTGATGAGAGCACAGATTCCTTTTGAGAGGAAAAAAAACTCAAGCTCTAAGTACTTGCCAGGCCCAGTCATTTTAGAATAAGTCAGGTAAGAACAATCCCCTACATCTCTCCCTCTCCCTCCCTCCCTCTTTTGCCCCCCTCTCTCCTCTCCCTGTCCCCCCTTCTCCCCTCCCTCTCCCTCCCCTTCTTCTTCTCTCTTCAATCTTGTATCAGATGCTGGTGATTAGTAAGATGAGAAACCGGAATCAAAGACTAACGCAAGGTAGGAAGGGAAAGATGGGGTGGACTGTTCTCAGTACTGAATTGGGTCTGCTTTCCAATCAACTCCACTGAAAGAGTTTCATTATCCAAGAATGAGTAGAAAATAGGACTACTGGAGTTTTCAAGCCAGGGGTATGGGGAAAACTTCTTCCACAAATGGACAATGGAAATAAAAAATTAGCCTCTTTTATTATATCCCCAGCATCCTGCCTGTTCAAAATATTCCATGAAATTTCTACTTGTCTTTGGAGGCCACACAGACAGACATAAGAACGCAAAGGGGAAGGGTGGGGAAAAAAACTGAATGATTAAGTGTTTACTCCAAAGAAAGTAACTTGTAAAGCTGAAGTAAATGAGGGAGCTTGAAGTGACAATTACAAATGGTTCCTACCAAGAGCAGAAATGAGAGATAGAAAACAAATTGAATTCAGATTTAGAAAGAAATATCAAGTCTTCTGTATATCCAAGATGTATTCTGTAAATGCAAATGCTAGGCACATAATACCAAAATAATCTTAAACAGGATTGTTAAGTTATCCCATCATGAGTGGTATAAGAAAATGCCAACCTCATTCTCTCTCTCAAGGTTCTTGAAATCTTTACCAATTTAATGGGCAAAAATAAAGTCTTAATGACCAGGAAGCCACAGAACTGATTTGTGTGTGTCTATGTATGTTTAATATGAAATTTTAGAGTTTACCAATAACCATTAACAAGGTTTAAGATCAAATCTGAAATATTAATTCTTTTTGTTTCCCAATCCAATATATTTGGATGTTATTTAAAAAACACCAAATGTGTTATCTTCATGCCAGATAAAACTGAAAAAAACTTTTGATGGATATTTTATGTATTGATCAGAAAATATTTATACATACTTTCACAAGTTTCACCATTGGAATGCATCGATGCTGATAAAGCATGCAAATAACGGATCCAAAGTGTACCCCAAATAACGGTAATTATACCAATTATTGTGTTGTGATATTCACAAGCCCACAGAGGAATTGGATCTTGGGCCAAGTTTTAGGATGCATTTCCGCACAGGTTAGAAAATGTCTGATAGCCTTGATTTAAGCAACACTAGAATTAGCATGTTTTGGCACCATTAAGGATTATAGCCCTGTTTTTTAATGGATTTGCATTAGAATTTCCCTGTAAATGAATGCAATTTTATCTTCTAACTAAAAGTTATGAAAAGAAGCTCAGGCATTTAAGTATCAGAAATTAACTTGTTCACCATTATTTTTTCTTCTAGATCTATAATTCTTTCTACATTTTCATTCAGATTTGATAAGCAATTTATAGCTTAGCAAGGAAATCATAATAAATTGGTGTCATAAAAAACAACCCTCAAACTGATAGCCTTTTATTATACCTTAAAAAAAAAGTATTCCTGGATAATTATTATTAAAAGGCAAATTCACTTAGCTCATACACTCCACAATTAAAATAACCCATCAAAAACATCCTTGTATTAGAAGTTTTCCCTATCAGCTTAAAGGTTAGAACTATATGACTATACACTGGGTGCTGGTATTTATCTCAAATCATATACATGAAACTTCATAAAATTTTTGATGCTTAAATTTAGAGGTGATAGGTGAAAATATTCAAAATCTCTCATTTTTTTCATATCATAAGTAACATAAATTAGGGTAATCATACATATTCTGATTCTATGAGCAGCCCAACAGCTTCAAATTGCATAAATATGAAAACTTTAGGCAGCTCCCATCTTTTCCCCACAAATAGTGGTGTGTATTCACAGCATTTGAGGAATGTACTTTGCTTGGATATAAAATCAAATTTTAATTTAGTCAAAATTTAAAACTATTACCTGATAAGCCTTGCAGATTTTTCACTTAAAATAATTCTTTTTGGTTTTGTATTGAATCTTTCCAAGTACTTACCTAAAGTTAAATATCTGATCCCACCTGAGCAAATTTATTTACTGCTATGTGTTTTTACTTTTTTAAGGATAGTCAGCAGCTATTTTCTTTCTAAGATGATTTTTACATAAAAAGTTAGTAATACAAAAAAAAAAAGGTTGGATAAGTCAAATTTAATCCTACATTTTCAAAATGATGAGGGTAAACATGCAGGGGTATATCTTTTTATAGAAAATAAGATATAAATAATTTTACCCCAGGAACTATCAATTAAAGGACTACTTTAATTCTCAGGAATTCATAATCAGGGAGGTGTTTTAGCAGTGCAACTTTTTGTCAATGTACAACAATTAAAACATGTTACACTGTGAAAATACACAGTAAAACAATGGCAGACGGAAAAATATAAAGTAAATGCTATAACATAGATGGTGGAATTGCCTTTCACCCATACCTATAGCCAGGACTACAGACTCACTCTCAAATATTGCTAACTCTAGATAACCTCTGACAATACTCTGGATTTAAAAATATGTAAACCATTGTGGGATTTGGCTATGTAATTTCACTCACTTGATTTTCATTTTCCTCCTTTCCGTATGCCAATTCTGCAGAGAGTTTATGAATGCTTGAGATAATGTGATACATATAATCAACTACATAGTCACACATATATGGACATATACCATTCAACAGAACACACCATCTCTGGGTAACTACCAGATACCAGGAATAATACTAGAAAAACAGATCTAGATCTATATTCCAAATCAACAGGTTCTGCCAACAAGTTAAGCCTTTTCTACAATTACATCAAGAATTATTGGTAGGGAAATTATGGCACCTTAGAAAAAATAAACTATGCCTTCATTTCACCAATGCTATGTGACTTACCTAAGAAAATTATTGATTCTAATATTAAGTCCTAGTGATTCTCCTCCTAAATGATTTTAAAGTGACCTGATAAGAACATGCAAAGAAAATTATATCCAATTCTTCCCTTCTTTCTAAACCTGTACCCATACTTTGAGGTTAACAAGACTATGAAAATTCTTGGAACAGAGTTACAGACAACATAAACAAAGTAATAAACGGATAAGGCAAAGAATGATAATACTGAAAGAAACCAAATACTCTGTGAGCTCCAAGTGCCTGGATGCCAAGAGGCTCAGCTGTGTTACTGCGGAAATTTATCCCTATGCTAATATTGCAAAATCTACTAAGAGATCTAACAGAGAAATCCAGACTACTAGTGATTGCATAAAGAAAACATTTGCCCAAGCAACTGTTTTTGTTTCTTAAGACAAGAGCCTGGATATTACGATATTTTAAGTTCACATATGCTTATTAAAAGTTTAAGTTTTTTTTTTAATATTGAATAGTATAAGACATTAAAATAACATTCATTTTATTTATCAAGCTCATGTGCCTAGATGCACAGATTTCCATCTAGAACGTAAAGGAATTTCTATGTCTTTAGATTAGACGTCCTTCCATGAAAGTTCACCGATTCAAACAACCATGGCTTCTAAATGAAGAAGGATCACAACTTTATTGTTTGATGTTCAGACAGAAAGTATGGTTAGGTCTTCGATGCTCCATCCTAATTAAGTATAGAATTTTGTTTGCTCACAGCTGTTTTGCCAATATGTTCTTTTCCTCAAGAGGTATGCCAGGATGTAATATATATAAGTCAGTTTTTTCCCATTTTATCCAGCACAAGTTGTTCCATTTTCTAGTCAAATGAGTAAGAGTGAGGAGCTAGCTCCAAAGTTACTTTAATGTGAATCTCTATCAACTTCATGAAATGCAAAACACCTGTCATTACCCAAAGGTTCTTCAAAAAAGGTTTCATTATTTTTTGAGCATGCCTGACATATTAACTAGGCAATACAATCTCATTCAGTTGTTGGTGCTACCAACACACAAATTCTTAAATTCTGACTGAAGACTCATTTCCACCCACCTGTGAGATCTTCCTATTGGCATCTGTCCAGATGCATTCTCCATCCTGTTCTCTGTCCCAGGAGGCTGACATGTATGGATACCTTAATTGGTGCTCATGCTCTTTGGCTTCCAATTAGTTCTGCCAACAAGGAATCCCAGTGAATACCCAAAGAACGAAGAAGAGTGTTATCTAGTTTCCATGACCCCCATGCTCAGCCCTGGTTCACTCCCTTGTGATGTTGCCTTCATCTGTTCTTGGCCCTTGACTATTTTCAAGGCCACTTAACTATGCAGAAGTCTCCTCTTTCATCTCTTTCTCTCCTCATCCATTCATGCTCAGGGGTGGAATCCACTGGGCTACTACTCATTTGGGGTTCCTATAGTATCTTTTGTAGTTCCTTTACATCCTATTAATGGCCTTATAATTAATTGTTTTATAAGCAAGTCCTCCTTGAACCATCCTAATTTTTTCCTGTTAGGACCCTGACACAATAGCTTTATCTTTCTAAAACTAAGCTCTTTCATCCCCCCAAAACTATTTGGTTTCCAAAATTCTGTTAATATTACCATTTTTCTAGGGGCACCTGGGTGGCCCGTTCAGTTAAGCAGCTGACCCCTTGATTTAGGCTCAGGTCATGATCTCACAGATTGTGAGTTTGAGCCCTGTGTTGGACTCCAGGCTGACAGTGTGGAGCCTGTTTAGGATTCTCTCTCTCTCTCAGAATAAGTCATAAATAAAATATTACCATTTTTCTAGGCATATTACCATGAAATTTCATAATAAAACCAATAATAATCTTCATTTGCTTAAAGCATTATTAACAAGTCCATTTCATGTACATCCTTTCATTTACTCTCACAATTTATGCATCATTGCTTCTACTATACATGATACTCCTTTGCAACATCATGCATGTGGTCATCCAGAATGCTATCTTTGCTTGAGGCATTTGGAATCCATTGAACACAGGTGACTTCTTTTCTTCCCTACATTACTAGCTACTTATTTACATTCTATCTGTCTATTTTTTGTGTACCATTATTTTGAGGTGTTCACTATTTAAATAGAGCCCTAAATAGATTTCTAACATCCTCACTTACTCCAGTCTATCAGCAGTAGCAGAACTGTTCTTAGAGCTTTTGTGTTATGTAGAAGTTCTAAATCCTTCAGTGACTTTTCACCGACCCTCATAATTTTCATAGTTCACAATTTTCTAGGCTTTAATAACCCCTTGAGACTGGTCTCCCACTATCCCCCTCATTACTTCCTCAATTTCAGTCCAAATAAATGAACATGATTGGACCTGATCTTCCCTACTTCGATGCCTTGCCTACATATTCTCCTATACTGGAAAAATTCACCCTTTCTTAGAAACTGATAAAATACTCTCCAAATTAAGGTCCAAGGAAAATTCCACTGTAAGTTTCCTCTGCCAGTTGACAATCATTTTGTTCTCTAAACTTCCACAGCACTGTCACATTCTTCCATTCTTATCACATCGCACTTCTATTTTAGCTTTTACATAAGTATTTTGTATGATATCCATCATCTATTTTAGACCCTTTAGCTAAAGGAATGCATCTTATTCCTGTTTGCAGTACTTGAGGTCACTGAAACTTAATTGATGACATTTGTATTTTTTTTAGTATCAACTCAGTAGTGTATTAAAGAAATGTTTAAAATTTTTTGATTGCTATTAACTGTATATTACCAAGTTATCTACTTTCCATCTTTTAATAAAATCTCAGGTAGATCGTTTAACTTTATGGTAACCTCTAGTAGCGAAAATATAATCCAGAAAAACTTTTTATACAATGGTAATTTTCCTGTAAGAAACTGTAGAGATGTATATACATATGTTTTTATAAGTCTGTATATGCAACTATATGGCCATGTGTATTTTTTCTTCATTACATTCTAATACCTAGAATGGACCCATCATTTTACAGTCTCAAAAGTATTTTAAGTAAAAAAAGCAGGAAAAACAAGACTAAAGGTTTTATATAGTTTTATATTAGTGCTGCAAAATACTTGGTTAGAGATATAATAAAACTCTCATTACAACCGCACAGGGAGCTTCTTTCTCACATGTATTTGCATTTATTACAACATCTTGATTATTCTCGGTTAACCAGAAATATTTGTTCCTTATTCAAAGATCAACCTTCCTCTCCTTACAAATTACAATGTAATCTTCAAAAGCACAGGTCTTCTTATCCCCTTTCTATTCTTCAAAAAATTTATAAACCTTATCATCAGAGAGTTCAGCCATATCATTAATGCTTTTCTAGACTTGAGTGCTACCTCAAATCAACGGTTGCTTAATGTTCTAAGTTACTTCAATTCCATCCTTTCTCAGATAATTTATCTCTTCAGATAAGACATAACATTAAAGGATATAACCACATTGGGGAGATTATTTTACCTTTTAACTGTATAAACTCAGTTTGAGATCATTAGAGTGTTTGATGTTCTCTTTGCTTCTAACTACATTTACCCTTGCTCTGCATTATTGAATAACATTGTGCTATAGATGGGGACCAGCTTCCTTTGCATCACACATGATTGAAAAATGAGCCAGAATAAGTACACCTAATTGGGGCAATAAATGGTCATTTAACAGGCTGTAGTTAAGCGTGGTTTGCTAAACTCTTAATAGAGAAATTTTATGCAAGTCTGGCTTTATTCTACCTCTCCTGGTACCACACCATTTAAAAGGTAATAGATATTGTCTTTCAGGATCTTCAATGTGCCAGGCACTGTATTTGGATATTACACATCTTACTTTCTTCTAGTCCCTTTGCAAAAGTGCTTTTTACAAATGAGGTCCAGGGAAGCTACCTTGACCCAGTGCTCATTAGAGAGGAAATCAGTGGGATGAGATTCTGAGATCTACAATCTTTTCCATGTCCCATGCTGCATCCTGAGAATGGTCCGGAGGAACTGGGAGTAAAGGCAACTATCATGAAATACAGCCCTACTCAGATATGTACAGTTGTGAGCAAGTAAGACCAAATGAACTTAGATCGGTCACATTTGGAGAGGTCATAGTTTCACTATTCCCACCATGACTAATTTCCTACATGAGGTCACTGAATGCAGACTTGGGCAAAAGGCTGCATAGTTGGTTCTTGTCCCTGGTAAGACCCGGCTCCTACAGCCATTGGCTATTCCAAAGGAGAAGAAAGTATGCCATTGAGGAAATCTAAATGCAAATATTGTCTACCATCCAACTGGTGAGTGTTGAAAAGTAGGTGTGAAGCAGACATGGCATCTTCTGCCCAGACACTACCTGGCCATTAAGTCAAACGTGGCTTTTTTTTTTTTTAAAGCAATTACAGACATCAAAACTGAGCCATTTGGGAGTGGAATACTCCATTCTTATTGCAAAATTGTATGTCCACCAGAAAGCTGTACCAAGCTGTCAGAGATTACATCAAGGAGGCAAAGATACTTCACACAAGAGGAGGATAAGATAAGAATAGAGGATACAGCATGTGTTTAGATGTGTTAAAAAGTCAAATTTGGTGTTTTCTTCCAATTTTGGTTTTGTACATAAATCAGCATTCATAGGTATGGATAGTCACAGAATATTTTCTTCATCCATAAATAATTGCTCAACTCCCATGTGACATTGTCCTAGATCCCCTAGACTTATCACTAACCAACATAGATTACAATTACTTTTTTTTTTAAATTTTTTATTTTTGAGAGTGAGAAAGAGATCCCAAGCAGGGAAGGGGCAGAGAGAGAGGGAGACACAGAATCCAAAGCAGGCTCCAGGCTCTGAATGGTCAGCACAGAGCCCAACATGGGGCCTGAACTCGTGAACTGTGAGATCATGACCTGAGCTGAAGCTGGATGCTTAACCAACTAAGCCACCCAGGTGTCCCAGATTACAATTTCTTGCCACACAGTCTTACATTCCATTGAGGAGAGAGAAATTAACTACATAAGAAAATACTATGTTTCATTATACCTTTAAAAAATCAATTTTCCAAAGCCCAATCTAATATTTTTAAAAGCACAGATGATAGAAAGCTACTTTATTATAACATATCTAGTTCCTCAATATGTTTTATAAGTTATACTGTGGAAACTTAAAAGTCACTTGACCCATCTAAAATTATTTGAGTGCCTACTATAGGCAAGCAGTATTCTAGAAATAGGCAAACTGTTTTTTTCCAAGTTAGTTATTTTCCTTCATTTTAAGCAATTCATATTCTAACAGAGGAGAAAAACAAACATGAATTAAGATACTAGTAATTTCAGTTACTGACGTATACTCTTAAAACAACGGGAAAGGGTAGTGTGACAGAGGGACTAAGTGACAACTTGAAAACTTGGACCAAAGTGGTCAGCAAAACAGTCCTAAAGATGTAGACTGGAAGAGATCTCTGAAAACACTACCTCCCAGTACATCCAATAGCATCAATAATTCCTGTCTCTGCTTCAAATTTCCAGGGACTTGAAACTCCTTCCTTTCATGACTAAGGCAGGATTAGAACAAAACATTACTGTCCGAGGAAAAGGAAGATCCAAGGGCTCTGAGAGAAGAATGAGCTTAATGTATTCTAGAAACAGAAAAAAGGTTCATGTAGCCTACGCAGAGACAAGATAATGAATTTTAGTACCAGATAAAGTTAGAAAGTTGTGCAGAAATTCAATAGGAACAGCTTTATGGGCATTGGTAAATAATTTTACAGTTAATTATAATTCTAAAATGGAGTCACAGGAGAGAAGGGACACAATCTCATGTTTTTTGTTTGTTTTTTTAAAGATCACCTGAGGGGCACCTGGATGGCTCGATCACTTAACTCTTAATTTCAGCTCAGGTCATGATCTCATGGTTCATGGGATCAAGCCCCAGGTCAGGCTCCATGCTGACAGCACGGAGTGTTCTTGGGGTTCTCTCTCTCCTTCTCTTTCTGGCCCTCCCCTGATCACATGCTCTCTTTCTCTTAAAGTAAAAAATAAACAAAAAGAATTCATCTTGAGTACTGCTGCAGCCCTCATGACAGGTGATGGTGCCATGGACCATCTACACCATATGGTGTAGAAAAAGACATGAAGATCAGTGGAAAGGTGATGAGCATGCTTTAGAGAGAAAGAGGACACACTCTGGTTCAGCCAGTATGTCATGGTATCAGAAGACTTTTGCTACTCGCTATGATAGCAGTTCACCTTCCTCCATGAAATGATCTCTCCCAGAGGCCTACCTTATTTTCACCATAGCATTACCTGAAATTTTTTTGTGTACTTGTTTGGTGTCTATCTACTTTCACTAGAATACAAGGGCTAAGAGTGCTAGGAACTTGTCTGGCTTATTCACAGTTATGTCTACGGTACACAAAACACTGCCTGAAACATAGTAGGCACTCATTAAGTAGTGAGTGAATTCGTGACTGTAATTTCTACCCAATGGTTCTCCTTCTCCACCTTGGGACACATAGGATAATTTGTTATCTATTTTACTTATGAAATAAGTGAATCCAGCTATGCTATCCCTCTTGAATTTCTCTTCTTTAGGGTATTTCTACTTCCTTAAAATATTCCTCTTATATGCTTTTTTGATTCTTAAATATCATAGGTCACTTTTAAACTTTGATTTCTAGAATTTATTACACAGACTTCCCACAGGAAGGAGGTAAATTATCTATAATAAGACTTAGTGGTAGAGACTACTAGTTACCACCCATGACATTTTATTCCTTGGTCATGGAAAATTCATTCCATCTGTGACTATACTGAGCATCTCTCCATACAGCCAAGTTTGGCCATGTGATTGTTCAGGCCAATTAGATTTGGGTAGAAGTGTTGTGTGGGAGCTCAACGTCAGCTTAAGGAAAACATACTGTGTTGGAAGGAGTGACCATTTTAACTTATTCTCCCTCACCTTCCACCTTCCTACTACTTATCATACTGCAGGAGATCCTCAAGATATCTTAGAACCTGCAAATTTAGCCATATGCAAAGAATGGAGGAAAAGAAAAAAAATGAAGCAGTTGTGGTCCTTCACGACCATGAGTTTACCTTTTACTTCTTTCATGTAAGAGAAAAAACTCGGTCTTAATCTGTTATCTGGTGCTTTCTGTTGTATGCCCAGGAATCTAAACTTAATTGACAGAAAATTCAGTTTATTTCTCAATTTCTACTGTACCTAGTCATTCCTAGTCATTTGAGACTTATAAAGATTATGATACCATTTCAGGAGGAAAAAAAAAAAAAAAGAGGGATATATCACTAGGAGGAACCTGAAAACTCAATTGTTTTAAATACTGATGATGATAGACAAATCACAGATACTCAAATGCAGCTCTGGCTTGGTCGTTTTTTCTAGTGTTTCTTTTAAAATATAGATTGGATGGGGCGCCTGGGTGGCGCAGTCGGTTAAGCGTCCGACTTCAGCCAGGTCACGATCTCGCGGTCCGTGAGTTCGAGCCCCGCGTCAGGCTCTGGGCTGATGGCTCGGAGCCTGGAGCCTGTTTCCGATTCTGTGTCTCCCTCTCTCTCTGCCCCTGCCCCGTTCATGCTTTGTCTTTCTCTGTCCCAAAAATAAATAAAAAACGTTGAAAAAAAAAAAAAATTTTTAAAAAAAATAAAAAAAATAAATAAATAAATAAAATATAGATTGGAATTACTGGTATTATTTATTGCAAAACTAGATATAATTATTGGTGTTTTTTAAAATAAATGAATCATTAAAGTTTCTAATCATGACTATATTTTTCCAGGCTTTCATAAATGCCTTATAATGTAATGGTCACTGACATGATTAAGGCAATTTATTTCAAAATTATAATGAAATTGGTCATTGAACTGAATGTATTCCAAGAAAAAAGGAAACATTTGTGTTAAATATCCATTAACTCAATCTGCCTATCATCTTCCTCATTTCATTTGAATTTATAGATATTATGGATTTGCTGAATTCATTAGCTCGTTATCTAATATCTCTAATATCTACAACACATATATATGTGTGCTTTAAATGTTCCCTACTTTAAAAATGCCTGATATACCAAAATCCAACAATTTAAGCACAATATTATAAGCACTTATTCTTCCCTCTGCTATGATATTGTATACTATAAAAGTTACCTTTTATCCAGAAATCCACTACCTCCTATACATCCAGTTAATGACTTTAGTATTGTCAGTTCATCAATACCACCCTTAACTGTGTTCCCACATTCACTGCCCATTTGCTAGGTTTTTCTGGAACTTTATGAGGGATTGCAATTTGATGCTATGTGACATTATCACAATATTTAAGTATACAACACATGAATTACAAAGAAAATATGGTACTAAAGAGAATCCTAAATATAGTTTTCATACTTTGAAACATTACCACATTTATGGATTTAAATTACTTTAACTTGGATTTCTAACCCAACCCCCCCCCTTTTTTTTTTTTTAACAGATTTTCATACATGCTGTATAAACATTTTTTCCCCCAAACAATGAAAATGACTTGCCATATGCCATCATAAAGCTGGTCAGGCTTTATCCTTATTAGTTTACATTGCATCCTCATTTAGCAGGATCTGGAAAAGTCTGAAAATCCGATTATCAGTTGGCCAAATCTCATTTTAACGTGCATTATTTTGTAACTTTCATCTACAGTTATTTTTTGACAACAATAAGTTATAGTCATTTTTATTTGTCAAAACTGATCATCTTGAAGTAGAACAAAAGCAGTGAAGGTCACGCAAGCTATTTCTGATGAGCCGTTCTACTGCACTGTCTACAACTTGCAAGAGTTCTATGCCAGGATCTTTAAATGTACAGCCTCTTTATGGACGTAAAGAAGGACTAAGTGGAAGTGAATTCTGCTCAAGACACATGGTATGAAGAGCATTGCTCTCTCGAGGACTTTCATACACATTCAGTGACAGTTGTCAGCTGTAAGCACAATTATAAGTTTCATTAATGGGAGTTTCTTTCAAACCCATCTTCATTTATTTGAAGGCTAATATTAAAATGGGCATATGGTAGTTGCCTGTATTAGGAGTAAAACCCTGCCTGAAATAATACCTATGAACACAAGCACACAGATCTACACATAAAGTAATACATCTGCTGTATGACACACATATACATGCTTTAAATTGTTAGCTTTAGCTCTCAATTTCATTGGCTGACATGTATCAGAGAATTCCTATAAATTGTTTGTGAGGCTATCCTACAATTTATAATTGAATTACCATTTTTCATAAGAAAAATATAGATATACTGCTATAAATGCAGAAATATTTGTTATCCATTGACCCTTAGTATTATGTGTTTGTTATTGATTTCTTGTTTAAAATATGCAATTACATAATATATGATTGCCTTAACTAAACTGTATTTATCATGTTTGACAGATATCAGGAGAGTTATTGTAGTACAACCTCAGGGAGATAAATGGGTAATGCTTCCACTATGCTAGTTTCCAGTATGCACGCCTTTGATTTCTATAGTTCTTAACTCATATTTTGTTCAGGTTGAATAAGATTCTGAAAAAAATAGAATTAAAATAACCAAAACAGATTCCTGAATGACTTTATTCTGCCACTACCTTAAATGTCTTTAAAGATTTCATTTGTCCTATCAGTACCCCCCTCCTAAAATTTTTTAATAGTCTCCAATGCATTCAGACAAGCTCCCATCTGGCCATTCCTCAATACTAATCTATAGGAAAAGGAAAGTAACAACAGGAAAATATCAGGATAAACATAAAGAGATTCTTACGGCCAGCTCTGTCTTCTGTTTGCATGGACCAAGGTGGGCATTGCACTGAGAACCAACACACAGAATAAATCTAAGGAGCATGTCTTTGAATTGTGGCTTAAGAGATGCTGCATGAAGGTAACGTCAAGTTACTCACACCCTTTGTATCGGCTTCCATAACATGAGTTTAAAGCAGGCATCCTATTTACCAGATTTTATCATCTCATGAAACTTAAGAACATTAGCAACTCTGCCATAGTTCTCTAATCGGGGCAAAGTTTGATCAAGCAGCCTTCCATTGTTTCAAGTGACAGCACCTTCAGCAGCAAGAAAACAGGAGTTTTCCTGACAGAATCCTTATCTCATCATCCTGTGTTCAGCCACTGCTTTGTGACCTTTGCAGGCTGGAGTCCTAGCCTTCTCTTTAACATCCTGGTGAATTCAGAAATAATTTTTTTATTGAGTTTCTACTGAACTCGTTACATAGATTTTCTTATTTAATCCCACCACAACCCTTGGTAGGAGGTAGTATCACCATTTTAGAGAAGTGAAAACAGACTGGGGAGGTTAAGTAACTTGCTCAAGTTCATTTTATTGGAAAATGTGGTGAAAGCAGATTGGGAGCACAGCCTGTATGACTCCAGAACCCCAAGCTTTAACTCCTATAATTAGGTTCTTACACATAACTATCAGATTTTTTTCCTCCAGGTTTTTATTTGAATTCCAGTTAGTTAACATTTAGTATAATATTGGCTTCAGATGTAGAATTCAGTGATTCATCACTTATGTACAACACCCAGTGCTCATCACAACAAGTGTCCTCCTTAATGCCCATCACGCATTTAACACATCTTCCTGCCCACCTCCCCTCCAGCAACCCTCAGTTTGTTATCTGCAATTAAGAGTGTGGTTTTTGGTTTGCCTCTCATCCCCCTGTCTCCCGCCATGTGTTCATTTGTTTAGTTTCTTAAATTCCACATATGAGTGAAATAAATCATGTTGGATTGGTCTTTCTCTGACTTGTTTCACTTCACTTAATACTCTCTAACTCCATCCACATCATTGCAAATGGCAAGATTTCATTCTTTTTTGTGGCTGAGTAATATCCCATTGTGTGTGTATGCATATATACATATATATGTATATACATAAAGAAGATATGCTGTGTATGTATGCATATATATATATGTATATACATATATATGTATATATATACATATGCATACACACACAGAGAGCACATCATCTTTATCTATTACTATCAGATTTCTTTCATGTGTCTGAACTTTCATACCTTGTCTGCTAGCAGATAATCAAAACACTGAGCTTAACCTGCTGGCACACCATCCTGCTTTCCCAAAATATATCTAGCCAGCCCTCCCAAATCCCTCAAGCCAAGAGCCTAAAAAAATGAACATTTATTGTCTTCCCACTGCTACTCCTCTATTTCATGTCCCACCAACCTATTAAGGCATCCTACACAACTTACCCATACATTCCCACTCCCCTTCAGTATCATGCCTTGAGGAATTGTTTAGGTTGTCTAAGAGATAGGAATCAGCCAGGCAGTTTGCCTATTATCGGAGTCCTGAACATCCTGATAACTCACCTCTTCTCTTTATTATTTAACATGTTTATGTGTACCACCTGTCCATTTAGATTATAAATCTGTTCATATTACACATCTGCATCCTCATAGTACCTATCAAAGGTTAATGAATATATCAAACAATTCAGATGAAAGCACGCACAAACACACACACACACACACACACACACACACACACACACACAACATGGATAAATGCGGCTTTCAAATTATTATGTGGGGAAAAGCCAGAGCATTGATAAATAGAAACTGTTCAAATGGGTGCTAAGTGGTCTTCACAAAAAGGCTTATATTCTATTGCATTGTAATTACATATAAAAGGGTAAAACAAATGTCTTTCTGAGTAACAGTCTATGTCATGAATAATCACTCACCAGATAATTTAACTTACATGGCTTACTTTATCTTATGTATTTATGATTGCCTCCTATGTATTACACAATATTGCAAGATACCTATAAAGAGTGGTAAATATTTTACAGATTATACTAAATACTATTAAAGTATCCCTATTTACTATGAAATAGTCAATGTATACTTGCTTAAAATATGTAAAATATGTAAAAGAGCAATACAACTACTATTAAAGAACTATTTATCTATTAGTGTCAACAAACGTATCTGTTGATTATGTATGAATTACAGTTCAATTGTTAAATATACCAAAATCTAAGACTTACTAATGACTTAGAACATCTAAATCTTAATTTACTCATAATATCCAAATAATACCTTCTTCACAGTTTCTCATGAGGAACAAATGAGATTTTATACACACCCATACACACTCACGCAAATGGTTTGTAAGCTACAAATATTCAACATGTTAACTAACAACAACTCTCAAAAAGAGTGGTCTTCCTTTTCAGAATTACAGTATTAGGTTTTAAGATAAAGCCAAATTAAGTCACAATATATGGCTTAGATGATATGTTGTAATAGTTTTGTTTTGCATGATATCATGCATGAGTCTAAGCACACTGCTGGTCTTTAATAATTCCACCCAGGGGAAAAACCATCCTTATGGGAGAATTATGATCCAGCATGGCAAAAAAGTTGAAAGAAATATTTGTATCACACCAACATCACTGAGAATGTACCACAGACATTTGGAGAATTTTGTCTAAGTGTTTAATGAAAAAATTAGTATACCAAATTTCCTATAATTAAGATGAACCAATTTAAAAATCAGTGTTGAAAACCACTTATAAAAAGTTGAAAAACCTGACATTATGTCTAAAACATAAAACTCTAACAGAAAATTTGATACATTCCAAAGATAAATATGATGTTTGTATAGCCAGAGAGCAGAATTCAAAAACTGAAGTCTACCTCAATTCTAGGTTTATCTCTGGATTTTTAGTTAAGTGTTTTTTTTTTTTAATATGAAGATCTAATCCTCCAACTCGAGCCTAAGTTATAGTTGCTTTTCCACAAAGTATTGAAAAAAGAACAACCTGTGATGCATTCCCTCACCTCCGTCCAAGTCTCCAATGTGGAAACAGAGTTGGCAGGATAGTTGGTCAAGATGAGTGATGTGGCTTATAGGCAAATAATGCAGCAATCCATCTTTATACCTGACCTTCCAACAGGAACAGACAAGGATAAGCAACTGAGATTCTCCATCCCACCACCACATCTCTCACTGACATAAGTAAACACATTACCCTAAAGAATGAATTCAATAAATTTATCTTCATTATTTATGTTGTTATAGATCACAGTATATCAAAGCTCTCTAAACAACAAGCCAATGGAAATGCAAATCAAATACAAAGACCTCGAGTTTAAAATACCTTTTAAACCTAACCTTTCCTAGTATTTAGGACGTGTAAAGTAACATAGTATAAAATAGTCTTTACATCTCAAAAGTTAATTTATTAGTAACTCTTACCTGTACACCCATCTTAGTATTGCAGAATCAGTGGGGTGATCATGATTGATTCAATTATTTTATGACTAACTTACTATACTTTTACTATAAATCCGACCTATTTCTCACCTTTGTTCTAAAGAAAATAAATTGCACAATGGAAGGCCTATTATTTTTATAAGGATTTTCAAACACAAATGCCCACTTAAAACATTCACCAAAAATATATCAGAACTCAAGCAAAAAAAAAAAAAGGGATATATTCCACACAAATGTTAAAACAAATAATAATAAAAGTGAAACCGAGATCCTGACTACACACCCCCAAAGCAACTTTAGTGAGGCTAGGATACACAGGCTTTATGGATCTGTTATGTCGTATTAAATTATTTTTATATCAAGTGAATAGCATCAAATATATTTTTGGCTATATGTATGCAATATTAAGATACTAGATATGGATCTCTATATCAAACTTTATAGTTACTGAAATATAACATCATTTACATCATTTGACTGAAAATATTCATATGCTTTAAGTAAGCAGATATTATCCCCACCTAATGAAGATACAAATTCAGACATGTTTATTCATTCTCTCATTCATTCCATCACCCCTATTACTTAGTACCTACCATAGATTAGGTAATACCCTGGGTATTAGGAATTTATTAGTGAATGGCACAAATTAAGTTTCTACTCTGAGCCTTGTTCTTGAGAGAGGATAGGAGTAGGAAAAGAGACACATATATCAAGTGGGGATAAACACTACAAATAAAAAGAAATCAGGTAAGATAAGGAAGCTAATTCATATGGGGTGGTCAGGAACATGTTCTTTTAGCAGAGCCCTCTGTGAAAGGAAGTTGAACCATGCATCTATCTGGAGAGATTACATTCCGAAAAAAGAAGACAGTAACTTCCAAGACCCATAGGTTTTACTGGCTCAGAATTCTTTAAGAATTATGGCTTTTAGAGAGAGAAATGTCCAAGAAGCACCCAAGAGAGAAGCTGAGCAGACTTAAACAGAATGACAATATACAATACATGATGTTTTTACAATGTTATACAAGGACATTCCAGTTTTACCAGAAAATATTTTACATGTATAAATGCATTATGTGAGTGCTTTAGGAATGAAAAAACTGAAAACAAGGAGAAAATTGAATTCTAGTGTTCCCTATTTTAGTAAAACTCTAAGGAAGGTGAAATGCAAGCAAATAGGAAAAAGATCTTGGAGCTGGACTATAAAATTTAAGTCATTGAAGACTTGTTGGAATTTTTAGAAAATTTATTAAGTTCACAGAATGTAGAATATAGAGTCTAGTGTATTTTATTTAAACATCAAATAATTGGTCCACATCAGTTAATAACTGGGTAACATTTATGACATTTTATTGAGTGCGCTCGCGCTCTCTCGTTCTCTCTCTCTCTCTGAATATTTCCTAAAGCAGGCCAAATGTCATAATACCAAAATGAAATTTAGCAAGATTCACTGTTATGGGAGTCATAATTTCCATTTTACCTTCTGATCGTCTGATTAAAACCAGTGTTGGGGTACTGAAAAAGAATGTACCGTGCATATGTTGGATGGATATCTTCACTAATTATTCCCTTCACCAACCTTTTGGTCAATGAGTGCCAGTGAGTGTAAAGTTATACTAGATCCTAAAGTTTGAATAAAGAACTATAAACTTTACCAGTCAGCCCTTATGAAAGTTAATAACTCCTACCAAGAACTACCATTTGCCCAACATTGCCCGATTCATGGATTTCCTTATACCTCCCATCGTTTTTCAGCTCCCTTTGCTAGATTCTTCTCAGTGGCCTACCCCAAATTTTAGGGACTAATAAAGCTAGGAGTTGGACACCATCTCTTTACACTATTTTTCTAAGCAAATATTTCCTCCCAAGGCTTTGAAACTATCTACAGATTGTCTAGTTTATACCTCCAATCCTGACTTCCATTGCCCCTATCATTGAATCTTACTTTCTACTCTATCAGGATGACTAAAATTCATCTTAGTCAAAATAAATCTGGGGGCGCCTGGGTGGCGCCGTCGGTTAAGCGTCCGACTTCAGCCAGGTCACGATCTCGCGGTCCGTGAGTTCGAGCCCCGCGTCGGGCTCTGGGCTGATGGCTCGGAGCCTGGAGCCTGTTTCCGATTCTGTGTCTCCCTCTCTCTCTGCCCCTCCCCCGTTCATGCTCTGTCTCTCTCTGTCCCAAAAATAAATAAAAAACGTTGAAAAAAAATTAAAAAAAAAATAAATAAATCTGTAATTTTTTTTCCCATAACATAAATCTATGTATCTGCCAAGCTTTTCCATACCTCAACAAATCAGATTATCCCCCATAAAATGAGTCAGATTAAAAATGTGGAGTCAACATCAATGTTTCTTACCTTCCCTGCTGTATCTATCCTACTTATTCTATACTATCAACCTCTAATATTGTATCTTAGAGGCTTTGATTTGTTTCCCCATTTGCACTGACAACAACCTGGCCCAAGTGACCCTCATCTCTTTCCTATACTGGTCTGTTTTTACTTTGGTTTCTCTTTAATCCACAGATTTGAAATAGAAGATTTCCTACAGATCATTTAAATTTCAGTGTGAAGATTTCCTCTCAAAGATGAATTCACAGCTAGATGTTAGGGAGGTGGCTCATCTAACAGAATTATCAAGCCCTAAAATGATCCAAACATAAAGTACAAAGTACAACCTTGGCTCAAAGTATATGGATATGCAATGTCTGTGAAGAATGTATTTTGAGAGTTGCAACAGAAATTAAGGTGAAATTACTATCAATAGCAGGTCAGATTAAGGCTAAGATGAATATAAACTGTGGAAAGGATCACTCCTAATTTAAGGCTAAAAAGCAGAGATAAGGAAATTTCTAAGTTTGATTTAACTGTAAAAAAGATTTTATTGAGAAAATCAGGAAAATCTGCACTGAGAACAAGACTCAGAATAATACTAAACAGTTGATTAAATTTGGGGTAAATATTAAATAAAACCAGTTAGAAATTAAACACAGAATCCTAAAGACTTGATGTATCTTTTACAGTTTTGAATATAAAAACATGGAGGTAGCAGGTTATCAGGCAAAGATAACTTTAATAAATGCTTATTGTTTGGTTTACTCTCTGAATCAAAAGCTTATACTTCATAATCCTGCATATGCTGCCTTGTTTATCTATCTCAAAGGTATCAACATAAGTACTAATAAATTCTCTGAATAGTTTGATATGCCCTTTAAAGATAACAGTAACAGTTTAAGTGGGACTAAATACAGGTTTTAAATAACTTTCTCTAATGTGAAAATATTCCTTGAAGTATATTTCTAACCTGAGATTACTTATTTAAAGAGTGCCTCAGGGGGAAAAATTAAGGAAATTATGCTGTAGATGTTAGAAAAGTACTATTAAAAAGCTAGAACAGAACAAGACAGAAAACTTAAGTCCATTAACTTGAGAATCCGGTTCTGTTCTGTGCATGTCCATTCAGAAAGGGACACACGTTAGAGATGGTCTGAAAGGTAAAGTTAAGGCTAATACCATGGTCATTTGATGTCAGATGTGGTCTTGAGGAAAGCTAGATTTAATATCAGGTGTAGTGGGAAGGCTTAATGAGAACGGACTTCTGATTCTTCTACTCTTGCCTTGGCTAGAATAGTTTCTATCATTCAAGTATTTGAGTTGAGAATTATTAGTGGTCAAGATGAAATTGTCCCTCAAGAACTAGTAAATAAGTCTCAAAAAAATTTATGATAAGATTCAAGAGTACTTCAGAATTTTTTTTCCTGGTGTAATAAATACTGCTCTTTTTTTGTATGAAAACAGCACAGGAAACTCCAAGACATATGTACATTATCTATGTGGAAGAGTCAACTTCAAAACTCACTGGTAAATTATTTTTGGTTTTCAGAATGTAAAAAGACATATTGCAAGGCTTTCACTTAATGCGCTGTAGTCCTAGACATTCCAAAAAACAACTTAGTGCAGTATTTTCAAGCAATGTTCCAAAGAACTGAGAGATTCCATTTTTTACCCATCATGCACTTCAACAATTTACTATCCCATTCCCTGAACTATCATTGCCATGGACTATTAAACTCTGAAATCTGAAACTAACTGTCTAATTTCTGATTAGGAAATCCTATTGTCTTAAGCTTTTTAACACCAAGAACACTGTACCCCAATTTTGTTGAAACCTCCAACTCTCTGAGGAGCTCCATTGTCATCTTTTTACGCTTCCCTACAATTTCTTTCCATAATCATTTTTCATGGGAAAACTATGCTTAAGTAATTCACCGCTTATCAGGCACAGATTTCTTGTCTCCCAAACTTGTGTTCATCTCCTCTTATTGGTTCTAATACCAATCATTTTGGAGTGGAATCAAATTTGACAGAAGAACTCTTAAAGATGAGTTCTCATACAAGATACTTATTGTACTTGGGGTTATGCTTGAATTATAGGGAGTGAATATTTCTCCAAAGACTAATGTAATCCACTTGGTTCTTGGCAAAGATGTAGTAACTTTATGTATTTAAATATATATTTCCTTTAAATAAGACAACAATTAGTTTTTCCCTGTAGCTATAGGTATTCCATCTAATCCTCATGCCTAGTTAGTATTCATGAACACTAGTTCTAAGCTTTTTGAATTTCTACTCCTGTCTCTAGAATTCACCTTTTACAGTTTTAAGGAGCTAAAATGCTCTTCCAGGATTACTTTGGTCACAACAGTAGGAATCAAATTTAAACTGGCTAATGCAAAATGTAATTGGTTGACTCAGGCAGCTGAGAAGTCCAGGAATAGTTGAGATTTCAGTTTGGCTGGATCCAGATGCTCAGATACTATCATCAGGAGTTTTCTTATATCAGAACACTGCTATTTTCCTTGTTGGCTTTATTCTAGGCAGGATCATTCCACACAAGGGCAGCACAGTTAAGAATGGCTCCAGGCTTATAAATCATAAGCCTAGTAAAGTAGAAAGACAAGAACTCCTCTTTCCTGTTATTCTAGCCATATCCCCAGATATTTGTCTGGCTTGGGTCACTAATCTGCCTCTAAAGCAATCACTTCAGCTAGAGAGAGAAATGGTTTGAATGTGTCCTGTTCCCATCTTATGAGATCAGATTAAGATCCTTCAGATCTATAATGCAGGAGTTGAGAGAGACAGAGACAGAGAGAGTGACAGAGACAGAGAGAGTGACAGAGACAGAGAGAGTGACAGAGACAGAGAGAGTGACAGAGACAGAGAGAGAGACAGAGACAGAGAGACAGAGTGACAGAGAGAGAGTGACAGAGAGAGAGTGACAGAGAGAGAGTGACAGAGAGAGAGTGACAGAGAGAGAGTGACAGAGAGAGAGTGACAGAGAGAGTGACAGAGAGAGTGACAGAGAGAGTGACAGAGAGAGTGACAGAGAGAGTGACAGAGAGAGTGACAGAGACAGAGAGAAGGTGGTTCCTAAACCAAAATTTGAAAGCTTTTGTCAGATAAGGGGAGAAAATTTTCTGGACAGTGACAAAACTTTTGATTCCTAATATATCATGTGTTGTGGAGTGAATCATGTTCCCCCAAATTTATGTTGAAGCCCAAACCCCAAAGGTGAGTGCACTTGGAGATCGTGCTTTCAACGCAATATGAAGATTAAGTGAGGTCATAGGTCATTATGACTGGTGTTTTTTTACAAGAAGAGATACACCAGGGAAGTATGCGCACAGAGAAAAATCCATGTTAGGATTCAGTGAGAAAGCTGTAGTCTTTGAGTCAAAGAAACCCTACAAGTATCTGCCCTTGTTAATACCTTGACCTTGAACTTCTAGTATTCAGCTATGAGAAAGTCAATTTCTGTTTTAAGCTGTCCAGCATGGCATATTTTCTTACGGTGGCCCTGGAATATAAATATATGCTAAGTACAACTTATGAATATTGGTGTTTGGAAAACAGGGAGAAAAATCATGATCTATCAGAGTAAGATGATAAAGTAACTTCAGGAACTCAAGCTTCTTTTAACTGATGAGTAGGAATGAATTGTATTCCCAGGGTCAATGATACTCTTAAAGGTTGGCTTCTGGCTTCAGAGTCAATGTACTTGAAACCAGGGACAATTACAAATACACCAAAGAATGTGTTTGTATAACTACAAATAGTTTTTCAAGGGGAAAAACAAACAAAAACAGGACACTATTTGCTAATGTCCAAAGATCTTGTATTTCCAAAACTGAGATAAAGAGTTCAGATTCTTTAGTCTTTTAAGACTGCTTTTTATATCATATCTTATGAATTTGTTAGCAACTAATTACCATGTATACTATCAGTAGCATAGTATTTCCAGACATTTTTGTAGGTAGAATTTTGCTATATCACAGAGGCATTATGTCAGGCAGGTGCCCTGTCATTGTGACAATGATTTTTAATATAAAAAAGCTAAAATAAAATTCATTAACACAAATTAAAAAAAAATCATAGGATATACAAAAAAACCAAAAAGATATTTATCTTACATAGATAAAAATATTAAAATACAGAAATGCTGTTTTTAGAAAAATCTAGTACAATAAAGTTTAAAAAGATATTAAACAAAATGCAAATTGATACAATCAACCTTGAAATGTATGGAAACCCAGTCTGGACTGTTGCTCAAATATAATGGAACTCATATTATAATTCCCTAAACTATTATTTAAGATAGAGATTACATCTAATATATCTCTGGATATTTGATCTATTTTCTCTTCTACTTGATTGTATCTTTTTAAATAATGAATATAAATTCTGTAGTATTTAGTACTTAATCTCAAGAAACAATTCGTATTTCTTTGGAAATAGGGATACATACTAACAAACAATTGTTTAGTTGTGTATTGTGACACCAGAAGACCTTACAATACTATGGAATGTTTGTTAATGATAAGAACTAGATTGTAATAATGGTGTTGAAATTCAACGAATTATCTTGTATCAAGAAGTTTTGTTTTACTACAGAGATTTAATGAAATTATGGACCTAAACAAATAGAAAGATATTCACATTCATGAATCTGAAGACAATTTTGGTAAGATGGCAATACTTCTCAAATTGAACTACGGATTTAACAAATCCTTATCAAAATGTCAGTTAGTTTCCTTGCAAAAATTGACAAGGTGATCCTAAAAATCATATGCACATTCAAGGAACCCAGAAAAGCCAAAACAATCTTGAAGGAAAAGAACAAAGTTGGAGGACTCCTACTTCCCAATTTCAAGTTTTACTGAAAAGCTACGTTAATCCAGACAGTGTGGTAGTGGACATAAAAGATCAATGGACTAGAACTGTGAGTCTATACATAAAATCTCACATTTGTGATCAGCTGAGTATTCAACTTTTGCTAACATACTTCAAAAAGAATCTTTTCAACAAATGGTGCTGTGACAACTGGATACCCATATGCAAGATAATGAAAGTGGGTTCCTACCTCATACCATATGCAAAAATTAGAAAACTTGTATATCAATCTTAGTTGTTTTTTAGTAGGACATTGCAAACACAAGCAACAGAAGCAAAAATAGATAAACGGACATCAAAATCAGAAACGTGCTTCAAAGAATGCCATTAAGGAAAGAAACTACACAATGGGAGAAAACTTTTGTTAATCCTGTATCTTGTAGCAGACTTGTATTTAAAAAACAGAACTCTTGCAACTCAATAAGAAACACTGAAAATCTAATTTTAAATGGGCTAAGTATCTCAGGAGACTTTTCTTCAAAGATATACAAATGGCCAATACATGAAAAGATGTTCAACATCATTAGCTTCAGGGAAATGCAAATTAAACCCACCATGAGTTATTTCTTCACATCCACAAAGGTAGCTATAACCAAAAAGACAGAAAAAAATTATGTTAATTTAGAAGGGCCAATTATAAAGACCACATATATGATTCCATTTATAGAGATGGCCAGAATAGACAAATCTATAGTGACAGGAAAGTAGTAGTGGTGGTTGCTTAGGGCTAGGGAGAGACAGCTAGTGGGTATGTGTTTTTTGGAGGTCGGGGGGTGGGGGTGGGTGATAACAATGTTCTAAAATTAATAGTTATACAACTTTTTGACTATATTAAAAACCGCTGAATTTTATACTTTAAATATACTGTACAGTATGTCAGCTACATCTCAATAATGTTATAAAAATTAATAGTGTTTAAAAATATATATGAGACAGCCATAGGAGGATTTATTGACACTAATAAAGTAGAAGAAACAAAGCTCTTGATTTGCATACAATTGTTAACAAAAAGACCAGGCACAAACTAAAGTGTGCTGCAGTGTCACCTGAGCTCATTAAAAGCTCATGATGAGAGTCCTCAGCACATATCAATTCCATCCTTCAAGATACTAGGTATGGAGTGTTTTCTTGAATACTATAATGAACAATCAAAAGAGGAAACACATTGAAATTTTACTTAAATCAAGGATAGCTATTTACATAACTACAAGGATATAAGAAAATGTAGGAGAGGACAACTGCAGAGTAGAAGGTCAGCAACTGGAGATAGTATGAAGTAAAGACAGGAAAATACTTCCATGTGAAGAATATTAGACCTTTTGACTATCATATGTAATTTGGTTTTTTACCAGTGGGGAATTTGTGTTATATTATCATAAACACTTGATTTCACTAACTTAATGTTGCATCAAGATACATACTTACAGTTTAATGATATACACTTTGTGAAAATAGAAAATGTCTAATCCTCAAAGAAAATTAAAATAATGATTTAAAAATATATATAGGAACAATTCATTTAAAATCCATGAAAATAAGTATTCACATTAAAATAGCATTAAATAATTACTCAAGCAATATTGAAACATTTACTCAAAGTAAGGTGAATTCAATTTCAATTCTACAATTGCATCTCTATCAGACACATATTCCAAACACATTTCTATTGACACACAGAGTACCTAATTCATGACATTGTCCTCTGTAGAGAGAATATATACAAATTATATATATTTATGCCATTTTTTATGAAATTATACTGTATTACTATAAAACTATGCCTTAATACTTCCTCTCCTGGAGAGGAGTTAAGATGGCAGAGCAGCATGGAGACCCTGAGCTTATCTTATCCCTGAAACACAGCTAGGTCAGTACCAAACCATTTTGAACACGTAGGAAATTCATCTGTGGATTAGCACGACAATCTGTCTGCATAACTTGAGCCACAGAATTCACCAAGTACATGGTGTGGAGAGGTGAACTGTGGGAAAGGAAAGCCACAGAAGGTAGGGACAGAGAGGACAGAGAAAGACAAAGGGGGAGAATGCAGTGCATTAGGATTGTACAAGAAAAGCACTCCCCTGAAAGTAGTTGGAGAGAAAGAGAAAAAGAGTGAAAACACTTGCAGGGCAATGAACAAGAAATCCATTCCCCAAAACCATTGAGGGGAATAAAGGAGAGGGTTTCAATATTACCAGGTTTCTATAAACAGTGGAGCACAGAGTCTGAAATTCCAGGCTCACTGCCTGGTTGTGCTCTGGTGAGGAAGTAGGTCGAATCCCCAGAGGCAAGCAGAGGGGTCTGAGGGATCCATGTACCACATGGGAAGAAGCAGTTTTCCTGCTTGGAGTGCATTTGATAGAAGTCATATAGCCTTCCCACAGGCAAAGGTCCCAACGGAGCACAGAGACCAGCCATGTTTGCTGATATTGAGACAGACAAGCCAGAGTGTGGCAAAACTGGCACCAGCTATGTGTTGTGATTTGCCATAATCTCAATCTCTGCTGCTATGCAGTCATACAAACATTTTCTGGGACAAGCCAGTACCCAGCCATTGTGCAGTGAGACAGTTCCTTAGAGAGTTGGCCCAAATCCAAGTTCCAAGGGTCTCTGAGTTTGGGGTTTTGAAACACAACCCCACTTGATATAAAACTCTGGAGGGAGGTGCTGCCTGGCAGGTGGACAGCTTGGATATGGTCAGGGTAGAGGTGGGGAGTGGACGGAGGCCTGAGACTAAGGCGGGGTGCTTGATCGCAACTCAGTGAGAGTGCAGGTTCCTGTGTCAGAGACTAGGAAGCTGCATGAGGCCATTTCCACCTCTCTGGGGCATGTGCATGTGCACCACACTGATCCACCCAGTAAGCTAAGCAGCATTACTTAGTGAAGAACAGAGCCATTACACAAAGTCCCGCCCAACTGTGCCTTCCAAGCACATCCCCTAGAAGACCAGCACAAGTCATTATACCAGCTTAGTGTATGGACTATAGAGGGTATCATAGTTTCAATTCTAGAGGAAACTGGAAGTAACCTCATTTGGGTTTCATTCTGTTTGTTGGTTCATTTATTTGTTCATTTTCTTTGCTTTTGTTTGTTTTTGCTGAAATCATTCTTTTTTTCTTTTCTTCTTCTTTCTTGGACACAGATAATTTTTATTTTTTAAATTTTGTATTCTATTTTATTTTATACTATTTAATTTATATATATGTATGTGTATATATATACATATCTGTGTGTGTTATACACATTTATATGTATGCATATATGTATATATATATTAATTTTTAAATTGTTTCTACCCTTTTCTTTCTCTTTTTTCTCTATTAAATCACGATTCTTTCAACAAGCAGACCAAAACACACTTAGGATCTAGCTTCCTTTAGTTGCTTTTTGTCTCGTTTTCAATTTCTAATTTTTAATTTTTATTTTATTGATTTTTTTATTCTTCCTAAATGACAAAACAAAGCAATTTACCCCAAAAGAAATAACAGGAAGAAATAACAGCCAGGGGCTTAATCAACACGTATATTAGCAATGTGTCTGAACTAAAATTTAGAACCACGATAATAAGAATACTAGCTGCAGTTGAAGAAAGGATAGAATCCCTACAAAGATAAAAGAAGTAATATCTAGACAGGACAAAATTAAAAATGATATAACCGAGATGCAATCTTGAAAGATTGCCACAATGGCAAGGATGGATGAAGCAGAGCAGCGAATCAGTGATATAGAAGATAAAACTATGGAAGATAATGAAGCAGAAAAAAGGAGGGAAGCAAAGGCAAAGATGACAATACAAGACTTAAAGAACCCAGTGACTTATTAGAAAGGAGGACCATCTGAACCATAGGAGTCTGAGAAGATGAAGAGAGAGTAAAAGGGGCAGAAGGTTTATGCAAGCAAATTATAGCAGAAAATTTACCTAATCTGGGAAAGGCACAGACATCAAAATCCAAGAAGCACAGAAATACCATTAGATTTAACAAAAACTGGCCATCACAAAGCCATATCACAGTTAAATTCAAAAAAATTCACAAAGAAAAAATCATGAAAGCAACAAAGGAAAAAAGTCATTAACCTATAAGGGAAGACAGATCAGGTTTGCAGATCTATCCACAGAAACTTAGCAGGGTAGAAAGGAGAGGCAGGATATATTCAATGTGCTGAAATGGAAAAATATACAGGGCAATAATTCTTTATCCATCAAGACTGTCATTAAATATAGAGAGATAAAGAGTTTCCCAGAAAAACAAAAACTAAAGGCGTTCGTGAACACTAAACTAGTCCTGCAAAAAATTTTAAGGGGGATTGTTTGAGTGGAGAAAAGACAAAACAAGAAGACCAAAAGCAACAACGACTAGAAAGAATCCGAGAACATCACCATAAACACCAACTCTACAGGCAACACAATGGCACTAAATGCTTATCTTACAGTATTCACTTTAATTTCAATGGACTAAACGCTCCAGTCAAAAGTCATAGGGTATGACAATGGATAAGAAAACAAAACTTATCTATATGCTGCTTACAAGAGATTCACATTAGACTTGAAGACACCTGCAGATTGAAAGTAAGGGGATGGAGAACCATGTATCATGCTAATGGTCATCAAAAGATAGCTGGAGTAGCCATACCTATATCAGACAAACTAGATTTTAAAATAAATACTATAACAAGAGATGAAGAAGGATGTTATGTCATAATTAAGAGGTCTATCCACCAAGAAGATCTAACAACTATATTCATGCCCCTAATGTGCAAGAACCCAAATATAGAAATAAATCAGTCACAAACAAAGAAATTCATTGATAATAATGTCATAGTACTGGGGGACTTCAATATCCCACCTACAGCAATGGAGAGACCACCTAAGCATAAAATTAACAAGGAAACCATGGCATTGACTGACACTCTAAACCAGATGGACTTAACGGATGTCTTCAGAGCATTTCATCCTAAAGCAGCAGAATACACATTCTTCTTGAGTGCACATGGAACATTCTCCAGGAGAGTTCACATACTGGGTCACAAAAGTCAGCCCTCAGCAAGTACAAAAAAAAAAAAAAAAAAATCAAGACCATATGCATATTTTTGGACCACGACACTATGAAACTCAAAAATCAACCACAAGAAAAAAAATTTGGAAAGGCCATGAATACATGGAGATTCAAGAACATCCTACTAAAAAATGAATGGGTTGACCTCAATTAAAGGGGAAATTAAAAACACAGAAGCCAATACAAATGAAAACACAACAGAACAAAACCTCTGGGATGCAGCAAAGGTGGTCTTAAGAAGGAAGTATATAGCAATTCAGGCCTTCCTAAGAAAGGAAGGTCTCAAGTAAACAATCTAACCTTACCCTAAAAGATCTAGAAAAAGAACAGCAAATAAAGCCCAAACATAGCAGAAGAATGGAAATGATAAAGATTAAAGCAGAAATCAATGTTATCAAAATTAAAAAACAAACAAACCAGAACAGATCAATGAAACCAGGAGATGGTTCTTTGAAAGAATTAATAAAACTGATGAACCCCTAGCCAGCTTGATCAAAAAGGACCAAGTAAATAAAATCATGGTTAAAAAGGAGAGATTACAACCAACACTGCGGAAAAACAAACAATAATAAGAATATTATGAGCAATTATATGCCAAAAAATTGGACAATATGGAAGAAATGGACCAATTCCTAGAAACATATAAACTACCAAAAACTGAAATAAGAAGAAATAGAACACTTGAACAGACTCATAACCAGTAAAGAACTTGAATCAGTAATCAAAAAGCTCCCAACAAACCAGAGTCCAGGGCTGGATGGCTTTCCAGAGGAATTCTATGAAACATTTAAAGAAGAGTTAACACTTGTTCTTTTGAAGCTGTTCCAAAAAATAGAAATGGAAGGAAAACTTCCCAACTATTCTATGAAGCCAGTATTACCTTGATTCAGACAAAGACCCCACTAAAAAGGAGAACTATAGACCAATTTCCCTGATGAACACAGATGCGAAAATTCTCAAAAAGATATTAGCCAACCAGATTCAACAATACATGAAGGAAGAATTATTCGCCACAAACACATGGGATTTATTCCTGGGATGTGGTGCTGGTTCGATATCCACAAATCCATCAAATTGATACATTACATTAATAAAAGAAAGGTTAAGAACTACAAGAACTTCTCAATAGAGAAAAAGCATTTGACAAAATAAAGCATCCTTTCTTGATAAAAATCCTCAAGAAGTTGTGATAGAAGGATCATCCCTCAAGATTGTACAGGCTATATAGAATAGACCGACCACTGATATCATTCTCAATGGGAAAAAAGTGAGAGCTTTCCCCCTAATATCAGAACACGACAAGGAGGTCCACTCTCACCATTGTTATTCAATATGGTGTTGGAAGTCCTAGCCTCAGCAATCAGACAACACAAAGAAATAAAACGTATCCAAATCGGCAAGGAGGAAGTCAAACTTTCACTCTTTGCAGATAACAGGATCCTCCATGGAAAACTCAAACTGCTAGAATTGATCCATGAATTTAGCAAAGTTGTAGGATATAACATTAAAGTACAAAAATCAGTTTCATTTCTTTATGCCAAGAATGAAGCAGCAGAAAGAGAAATCAAGAAATAAATCCCATCTGCAATTTCACCAAAAACCATAAAACATGGAGGAATAAATCTAACCAAAGAGGTAAAAAATCTATACACTGAAAACTATGGAAACCTTATGAAAGAAATTGAAGAAGACACAAAAAAATGGAAAATGATTCCATGCTCCTGGATCGAAGAACAAATATTGTTAAAATGTCGATACTACCCAAAGTAATCTACATATTCAATGCAATCCCTATCAAAATAACACCAGCATTTTTCACAGAGCTAGAACAAGCAATCCTAAAAAATGTATGGAACCAGAAAAGAACCCAAATAGCCAAAGCAATCTTGAAAAAGAAAACCAAAGCAGTAGGCATCACAATCCCAGACTTCAAGCTATACTATAAAGCTGTAATCATCAAGACGGTATGGTACTGGCACAAGAACAGACACTCAGATCAATGGAATAGAGAACCCAGAAATGGACCCACAAACATATGGCCAACTAATCGTTGACAAAGCAGGAAAGAATATCCAAAGGAATAAAGACAGTCTCTTCAGCAAGGTGTGCTGGGAAAACTGGACAGTGACATGCAGAAGAATGAACCTGGACCACTTTCTTACACCATACACAAAAACAAACTCAAAATGGATGGAAGACCTAAATGTAAGACAGGAAGCCATCAAAATCCTTAAGAAAGCAGGCAAAAACCTCTTTGATCTTGGCAGCAGCAACTTCTTACTCAACATGTCTCCAGAGGCAAGGGAAACAAAATAAAAAATGAACTAGTGGAACCTCATCAAAATAATAAGCTTCTGCACAGCAAAGGAAACAATCAGCAAAACTAAAAGACAACCGACAGAATCAGAGAAGATATTTGCAAATGACCTATCAGATAAAGGGTTAGTATCCAAAATCTATAAAGAACTATCAAACTCAACACCCAAAAAACAAATCATCCAGTGAAGAAATGGGCAAAAGACATGAATAGACACTTCTCCAAAGACATCCAGATGGCCAACTGACACATGAAAAATAGTATAAAACAATATAAAAACAATATAAAAATAATATAAAAACAGGGAAGGGGAAAACCTAAGAGATTCTTAAATATGGAGAACAAACAGAGGGTTACTGGAGGGGTTGTGGGAGGAGGATGGGTTAAATGGTAAGGGGCATTAAGGAATCTACTCCTGAAATCATTGTTGCACCATATGCTAACTTGGATGTAAATTAAGAAAATAAAATTAAATTTAAAAAAATTAAAAAAAAAATAACTTATCAAACTCAACATCCCCCCCAAAAAAAACCCAAAAAATAATCCAGTGAAGAAATAGACAAAAGACATGAATAGACATTTCCAAAGGAGACATCCTTATGGCTAACAGACACATGAAAAGATGCTCAACATCACTCATCATCAGAGAAATATAAATCAAAATCCCAAGGAGATACCATTTCACACCTCGCAGAATGGCTAAAATTAACTCAGCCAACAACAGATATTGGTGAGGATATGGAGAAAGGGGACCCCTTTTGCATTGCTGGTGGGAATGAGAACTGGTGCAGCCACTCTGGAAAACAGTGTGGAGGTTTCTCAAAAAATTAAAAATAGAACTACTCTATGATCCAGTAATTGCACTACTAGGTGTTTATCCAAAGGATACAAAAATGCTGATTCAAAAGGTCATATGCACCCCTAAGCTTATAGCACTATTGACAATAGACAAAGTACGGAAAAAGACCATCCAGCAACTGATGGATAAAGAAGATGTGCTACATATATACAATTGAATATTACTCAGTAATCAAAAAGAATGAAGTCTTGCTATTTACAACAACATGGATGGAACTAGAGTGTATTATGCTAAATGAAATAATTCAGAGAAAAAAATATGATTTCATTCATATGTGGAATTTAAGAAACAGATGAACATAAGGGAAGTGAGAAGAATAAAAACAGAGGGAGACAAACCATGAGAGACTCTTAAATACAGAGAACAAATGGGATTGCTGGAAGGGAGGTAGGTGGGAGGATGGGCTAAGTGGGTGATGGGTATTAAGGAGGACACTGGTGGATGAGCACTGAGTGTTATATGTAACTGATGAATCACTAAATTCTATTCCTGAAATGAAATGAAATGAAATAAACCACTCAACAACGAAAAAAAAAAAAACATATGTACAGTGGAAAAAGATATATATACTCATTTTAGTTGCCTAATAATGGAAGAAGTTTGTTGATTAGAAAGATGGTTATCAGAGTGAGTATAAGCCTGAATCTGGAGTAAAGAAGAATCAAGTACAAAATAAATAAATAAATAAATAAATAAATAAATAAATAAATAAATAAATAAATACTTCCTCTCTTCATCTCATTTTAGACTGGATCTACAGAGCCCTTTCAACATGGAGAATGTGATTTTTTTGAAATTTCTAACAAAAAATAAGTTGATTATATTTAAAGCTTTAGTACAAACATTATTAATACCCATTAAATATCCTAGTCAAAAAATGGAACATATTTAAGATAATTTTAAGTAGATTCCATTGAATTAGTGCTTTTTATAATATTGAAGTTCAATCAACATTGCCTTATTTCAGAAGTCAGGGTAAAACCTCTACATAGGAAGAAGGAATGATATTCCATCTGAATCCTTAGGAAAAGGGAGGGCTAACTTAAATTTTTCAAGTGTTTTCATGTTTTAAAGCAACATCAGAAATATGCTTAGCTTTGAGGATAACTAAAAATACTAGTTGGCTATTCTGTTGTATCAATTGTAATACGGAAAAAAAGGGAGAGAGCATTTAAGATAAGTTCAAGAAAAAAATAAAGCAAGGAGAAAAGTGAGAAAAAAAACAGTAAATTTTGAGTAGTAGCAACATAGGAAAAGTCACTACTAATAATTAAAGGACATCATCTTAATTGGATTGACTTGGAATTTCAGTTCAAACTGCTAATAAAGGAAATTTTCCTTATTATGGAAGATGTTCGTCTCAACCTACTAGGTTAATTATCCCATCCTATTTTTAACAGAAAAATAGAGATTTGTGACACTGCACTGAAACAAACAGCATTGTATTTAATTATAAAAAAACTCAACTTGCTTGAGAGAATCTCAAGCAGGCTCTGCACTGTCAGCGCAGAGCTGATATGGGGATCAAACTAACAAACCTTGAGATCATGACCTGAACCTAAATCTGAAGTCAGACCCTTAACTGACTGAGCCACCCAAGCGCCCCTCTATTTTAATTATCAAAAACATTTCCCAGTGAAGAAACTATAACATCAAGATAGACATGGGATGAATAAAATGGTGACCTAAAGGATATGAAGCCTAAAAAGATAAATGACTTTAACATTTCTTTTTGCCCCTGACCAACTTTTTTGGTTGAGTTTATGCAGATAGTTTACCTGTTCTAAAATCATAAAGTACATTTAAAAGCTTCCCTAAGTATTTCTCAATATTTCCCTGACTTCACTTCGATTTTAATTGTTTTTATCTTTCTAATGATTAGTATGGCCCCAAATTGTTGCTATTTTGTCTACATATGTCCTGCTCTAAAAATGTAGACTAGATTCTCTGCCAAAGTCAGTCCCATCAGATGAGTAAGTGTTTGGATTGTTAGGTCTCAACAAACCAGTGATTCAATAGCTTACTCAGTGTGAATTACTGAAAACTGTAATAAAAGAGCTATGCCTTTTTATTGCTACAAATTTTGCTTTATACAGTAGAACATGGTACTTGGTAACAGCAGTGACTTTCCTCTCCTCTGCATCTGATTTCATACTTAAGTTGGTTGCTGTAAGGCAGATTCACCATTTAAAAATCCCTTTCTGATGTGGTGTCATAGGCATTGTTCTTCCATTACACAGAAATAAGATGATGACCAAGTATAAAAGCATTTTGTAGCCATAGTGGCAATAAAGCAGTAATCTAAAGATAGACAGCCCAAAAGATTACATGGCAGCTACAGAAAGTGGCTGACATTTAGATATGATTGAAATGCTCAATTTAGTTCAAGCAATTTCTGAAAGAGTATCATTCATATACACTAAGAAGTTCTTCAGGTCAAGTTGAGGATTCTCTTGAAAACAAATTCAATACTCTTGCATGAATGGTTGAAAAAAATGTGGAAGTTTTGATAACTGCTTCAATTACAGATTTAATATGGTCTCTTTAGATTAGAGAGGGAACATCCTACAATATTGTGATTTGTGATAGGAGGGAAGCTTAAAGCCACTATGAGAAACTTCTACCTCTGGAAAAAAATTTTTTTTCACTGTATTTCAGGCTATAAATTCATGATAAATTTCTATGTATTTGATATCTTCCTATCCATTTTAAGTTCTCCATTTTAAGTCCTTCTTTTGAAGATATAGATAATAGCACTTAAAATGAGAATTTGTGGGGCACCTGGGTGGCTCAGTTGGTTGAACATTGAATTTTGATTTTGGCTCAGGTTGTGATCCCATGGTCATAGGATAGCGCCCCCATGTCAGGCTCTGTGCTAAGCAGGGAGCCTGCTTAAGATTCTCTTTCTCTCCCTCTCTCACTCTCCCCTACTCATGCACTCTCTCTCAAAAGAAAAAGAAAAAAGAAAAAACAAGAACTTGTGTCAGGTGAGAGAGCAAAATGGGTCTGCTATATCCATGAATTTCCATTAGTGAATGGGGATCGACTGTATCTGCCAGACACATGAGAAATATTGCTGACCCTAGCCAGCTTTCATAAGTTGGACACTTACGACATTCCTCTACTCCAACTTTAAGGATGTAGAGATGCTATGTAATTTATAGAAGAAATGGTCAATGAAAATAACCTTGCGATATTACGATCTCTAAGATGAAATTATTTGAATTTGACTTACTGCATAAACCTTCATCACCACTACAACCCAACCACGTATCCACTGCCTGCTACTTCTAAGATGAATTTTTGAATAATTTGACTATATGGACAGGCCAATAGAACCCACTGAAACAGATCAGACTGACAAAAATCATTTTTTTCCTTCTACAATTCAGAAAATTATCAAAGGTAAACCAAGAATAACTGCCATATCATATTTGATCAGAACAGTTTATGATCATAAAATATTCACACCATGTTTTCATCCCATTGAGAACACATATGTGCCAGGAGTTCACTTAAGAAATTTCTACTTAGCATTTGTTTTTCAGATTAAGCAACCTCTGGAAGAATATAGGTCTGGGTCTATATATTTCTATAGGTTGTTAAAATGGTAGATTAAGGCTGGCTTAATTCTAAACCTTTTTACCTCTTAATGATAGAGTTAAATTCATCTCAGGGGGAATTAAAATATCCTATTTTCTGAAGGATGCTTTAGGGATTTCTCTATCTATTAATGGACCGACAGGTGTTCTCTAAACAATTAGGACTAATTAGCATTTTTGTTGACTAGATTGAATAGGGAGCACTGGAAGAAACACTTAATGGCCATATAAGTAATTATCTCACCCTTGGAATTTTCTTTGCCAGCAAAGAGAAAAACTGTACTGTGGAGAAGTATGGAAAAGGAAAAGTTGCTTTACTCCATGATTATTACCATGAGTTAGCTTCCTGTAAAGAAGGAAAACAACGTTAAATCGTGTATAATTCAAATTAGATTCCTATATACAACAGCTACCATACACTATGTTGAATCCTTTACATAATTTGCCTCTTAGCTTCAGAAGCCTTACAAGTTAGGGGCTAATACCACCAGATTTATTTTTTAGGAAACGGATATTTCAAGTAGATGTTTAACTTATCCAAAATTATAGAAATAAGTCCAATTTTTGGCTATCCCATTATAAAGGACCTTTGCTTTTCAAAGACACCTTGCCACCTCTTCATCCAGTTTTTCCCTAAAGGCATCCCATTTATTAAGGATTTTTATTTTAAAAGTGGAATTGCATAATGATATAGTCACTAACTAGGATTTCTACTTTCTAGTTGCACAGAAAATTCTCTTCATATTTCTTTTCATTAATCAGTGTAATTTTAACAATCTACTATGTGCCAATCATTGTACCAGACCCAGAAAAAACAGAGTAATTAAAATAATCCTTGCCCTAAAGGGATAATGGGCAGTATGTTTTAATATAGTTTTGAGTGTATTCTGATTATTTATACCCATTATCAAGTTCTCTGTTGAGTTTCCTACAGTAATGCAAAGGCAATTGACTTAGTGGGTCATTAATAAGCACAATCGTTATTTAAGTTACTTCCGGTCTTAACATATTGGGAATGAGATAGCCAGATAGCAGAAATCTCAAAATTAAAACTTGGAGTCAAGAAATAAACATGCTGATATCAAAAGAAGAAATATTACATAAAATAACTGAATTGTTTCAATGTTATTAGACACTTAAATACCTATTTGTTCATTACATTGATATTCTCTCATCACCATCATACCATTTGACAACCTTATCTTTAATTTTTTTAAGCCCCCAATTGCATTATAGCTCCATAATCAGGCTGAAAATATGTGATTTTAGATTATAATATTTTAAGAAGTCCAACTATATGAGGACATATTTTATATACTCTTTACTTTGGAGATAGGAGTTAGGCAAATATTAATCCAACACATCATTTTCAAAGCTGTCTTCTTTTTGGTCTAGATTTTTCACATTAGACCATATCTGTTCTGGATCTCATCATCTACAGAATAGCGACAAGATTTCTACTTTTTTTTTCCTTAATCAAATACTAAAAATAATTTACTTTAGAAAAACTTATTTTCTTTAATAATTCTCAGTCCTAAGAGGAAGCAGTCTATGAAAAGCTAATAAATAAGGGTAAGTAATAAACTCCACCTTAATACAATTTTATATTCTAAATGCTTAGGGTAGGTTGGAGGTGGTGGGAGAGATTGAGACTATAAAACAATGTTGCACTGCACCTATACCCAGCTGCCAAGAGTTCATTGCCACTGACAATTCTTTGCAATATGTAACACTTATGGCAAAGTATTTTGTCATGTTGACTGTAAGTCTCTGAAAAGTTAAAAGTAACTTTTGGAGGCTTTTGAAGGTATAGGAAGCTCAAGAAGGTAAAATCAAGCATGGCGGTTGCTGAATTACACATAAGAAACTAAATACATGACCAAATTCACAAGCTGACACCACAACAGAGCTATAAATGAATAGTAACCAATAGCCTCTTGAAAGATTTAAGATAGGCCACGTTGGTTTCACCATAATGCGGAAGTTGCTTTAACAATGACCTTCGTTTTAGATTTTCTTTTTCAGATGTTCAATATGTACCTTATTCACAATGGAGACTTTATTAAGAGTACAATATATAGGGGCACCTGGATGTCTCAGTCGATTAAGCGTCTGACTTCAGCTCAGGTCATAATCTCACGGTTCGTGGCTTCCAGCCCTGTGTAGGCCGTGCTAGCAGCTCAGAGTCTAGAGCCTGCTTCAGATTCTGTGTCTCCCTCTCTGTCTCTGCCCCTCCCCCGCTGAGCTCACCGGCCTTCGCTCAGTCTCTCTCAAAAAAGAAACATTTTTTAAAAAGTAGAAAATATAAATACTGACAGCATAAATCTAAATCCAATCATAGAAAATAATGCAAGTAAGAGAAGAATAGTTTTGCTTGATTTCTCAATTCACAACCCAAATAAAAATATGCCCATATATTTTTCTAGGATAAAAAGCAAACAAAACATTCCCTTCTCTCATCAATACAGAATTTTACTTTTAAAATGTTTATGATTCTGGTTCATATAATGTAAGGAATCACCAATACTTAGTATTTTGTAAAAAATCAATCCCCATTCCCATTCTCTGGGTGGTACTTCCTCACCGCTGCTTTCCAAAGGAAAGGACCAGGTCAGTTCTTTCATTAGGAACTCATTTCCTTACCCAAATAAATATAGTTACATGGCTGTTATTTGTATTATCAATTTCAGATATGGGCCCATGACTTCCTGCCATGGCAGGTATGAAGTTATTTTCTTGGGCTGTCATATTTAACATTTCCACTCCCTCTAAAACCATGTACAGGGTTATTCCAGTTTTGGTTAAATCAGTGGTCAGAGTTTACATTTTCTTAACTATGTAAATACCACTGGGCCACATGGTATTTTTTATTACTTTTGCTTTCTCGTGCAAGTTTATGTTTGCCTAGTATTTTTGTTTGCTTTATGCATCATTCTTGTGACACACACACACACACACACACACACACACACACACACACAGAGTCACTATTTTTTCCCCCAGATGTTTAAGCAAATCTTCCAGATGTATCAAGCTCTTCCAAATAATCATTAGGTGTATAGGTAAATCTTTCATCTTCTCCCTGACTACCATCTCCCAGGGTTCGAGCTTTCTACTCCATCCTCATTGCTCCCCTGAGGGACACTCCAACTGCCATCACCTTGCTATTCAGCCTGATTGTTTTCCAAGGAGGGATCCTCACAAATCCCTTCTCTTCATTTAATTATTTTTCTGATGAAAATCCTCTAACTTCCAAATAAACGGTACATAAAAGATAATTTATTTTTTTTATGTCCACGATGTGTATCATGTTCCCTTCTTTATTGTTAATCAAGGGGGTATAGATTTCTAGTTGTTCATTTTTCTCTAAACTTGTGAACGTATTTGTTGAGTGGATACAGGACAGGCTCCTCAAAATAAATTCTCAGATACTTTATTTAGGGAGCTTTGTATCATTTTCTAGTTAGTTGCTTTCTTTGCAATTTCTCTTTGTGCTCTAATTTCATTTACTAATTAATGTTAGAACCCCTATTGAATGTACATAGAACCCCTTTAACTTATCCTTGAAGAGCTTCATTTTCTTTTTTCTTTTTATATGATTTGACTTTCTTATCCTACCCTTGCCTGTTTGACCTAGTCTTTAAATACCACAATAGTTTCAAAATCTGTTTTATTTTGTATTTTATTTTGTGTCATGTATGTCTCTTTGGATCAATCTCAGAACATATGACCTTTAGCTTTTTTTTTTTTCCTTTTAACATTATACTTCCTCTATTGTAGATTTTCTCCAAATTTATTTTGATTTCTGTCTTTCACAATGAAGGCCTTCCTTCAATTATCTGGTGATCTTTGGCACTATTTCAAAAAGGGGGCCATAAAAGTTGATGAGAAGCCCTTTATGAAAATAGCTTAATAGGCCTCACTGAGGAGTCACTGGGTAAGGCAAAGTTTTCTTTGGACAATTATCCATGTCCCTCTTTGAAGACCTATTGTGGGGGGCCATCTAGGTTCTCTGGGAGAATCATTCCCTTATCTTATGTCTAGGGGGACTTTTTTGAGGTTGGCTTCAGGTGACTAGGAAACAATAAAAAAAAAAAAAAAAAAAAGAGCCTGGAGAACAATGTTCAGTTCATATGTATTAACTCACCATACCAACTTGTTGGATTTACTTTGTTCTTCTCCTTAGCCTGGTGTTTCCATGTTCAGAATCAATTACTGAAATTTTTGCCTTCATGCTAAACTCACCCCTACTCAGTTTTAACAAGGGCCATGAAGAAAACTGGACTCTGATATTTGCTGGGTTACTCAAGGCTGAGCAAGGGACCTGGGTCTCTCATGTCTCCATGCATTTACTTCAAGAATTTCCATTGCTTCCAGATTTAACTGGTCCATGGTCAGGGTCTTTCTTGAAGTCCTGAAGAGCTACACACACAACTGGAGGCAGTAAGAGATTCCTTTTAATGCTTTATCACTATGCTTAGCACTTCATGTGCTCTTTTCTCCCATTATCTGAGTTTATACCTTGATTGACACTTTTCCTTTTTGAAAGCATATAAAAATTGTAGCCAGGAGATGGTTTTTCATTAATCTGCCATAGTTATTCAGAAATGTCAAAATAATCTCAAGGATTTGGGGTGATTAAGTGTCTGACTCTAGATTTCAGCTCAGGTCATGGTCTCAAGGTTCTTGAGTTTGAGCCCCATATCAGTCTCTGCACCAACAGTGTGGAGCCTGGTTGGAATTCTCGCTCTCCCTCTCCCTTTCTGCTCCTCACCTGCTCTCTCTCAAAGTAAATAAATGAACTTAAGAAAATACTTTAAGAGATAATCATCTCAAAGGTTTTAGTTTATAATCAATTCAAAGAAACATAAGAATCTGAGGAAATTTTTTTAATGTTTATTTACTTATTGAGAGAGGGAGAGAGAGAATTCCAGGCAGGCTTTGGACTGTCAGTACAGAGCCTGATTTCATGAACTTCGGTTCATGACCTCAACTGAAATCATGAGTCAGAGGCTTAACAGACTGAGCCATCCAAGTACCCAGGAATTTGAGGAAATTTTTACATGTAAAAATGACAGATCCAGAATATTAACGGTTTTTCTCTTAAACTCCCTTTACAATTATATCAAAAGTTTTAAAACCTGTACTTAAGATACAATAGTGGCTTTCAAATTTCTACTTTCAAAATTCTATCCAGTAGATTCTTTGCTAAATATGAGGCAACAGATGAAAGCTATCTGAATTTTTTTAAAAAACCTTAACAGCAAAAATGACATTGAGCCTTTGGGAAAGGATTCTTTAAGACATCTTGGGGAAGAATTTGAAATCAGATTTTTTTGTTTGTTTTGTTTTTCCCCCCCTCAGCAATTGCTCTAACTTATGACTAGTTTATATTATTTTGCTTGCATATACATATACATTTCAAAAGTAAATTCAATTCTCTTGAGTCATTTTTGTTCCCTTTTATATGTATCCAGAAATCAGCTGGCAATAGTTCACACATTTGTATTTCAGGTCAATTAATCAAAGTTATTAGACTCTACTGATTATTTACAGAACACTAAATTCCTTAAAATTCAACAACAGCTGCATTATACTTTAAGACTGCCCCTCAGAAACCCTAAATCCCAGTTTTAGTATAGATACTGAGATAAGATTGAGGTTGTACAACGTTATTTAATTCAATGACTTTCTTTTATCAAAAGAAGAACAACTTAAATATACAAATTCATTCACTGAAGTCAAAGACAGGATTCACACAGAGCGTAAGCCACTAAGCGTGGCACAACAACAACAACAACAACAACAACAACAACAACAAGTCTCCCCATTCAAGTAACTTAAAATCAGGTAGGGGAGGATACATAGATACATCATGAAGTACACAGATTCATGACATAGAAGAATCAAAGTAATATGGATAATTACAGTCAGAATCCTCCAGAGTTCTTTCCATTTGAGGAATAGTGTGAAAGTCAGGAATAATCTCACAGAGGGGTACCATCCATGCTCAGCACTAACAAGCCACTCAGTAGTTGAGAGGGTAAGAGGTGGTCGAGGGCTGGGGAAAAGGTACATAAGTTGGAAAATACAAGTGACAAAAAATGGTTTCTATGATTATTACAATGTCAGGGGTGCCCAAGACCACCTCTAGATTTGGTGATTTCCTGGAACAACTCACAGAACTCAGCATGTGTTTGTTTTGGTTAGGACTCAGCTAATAGATAAAAAGCAAAATCAGCAAGGGGGAAAGGCACATGGGGCAAAATACACACTAACAGATATGATATTCAAAAGTCCTCTCTTAATAGAGCCATACACAACATACTCCGATCCTCCAAGGAGTGACAGAATTGCAACAACACATGAAATTTTATATCCAAAGGATACTCACCTGTACCTAGGAATCCAAGGTTTGGGGGAGGGGGGGTGGTCATATAGGCACCTTCTGCCTAATACATATTTAAATTCTAGACCTCCAAAAGGAAAGCAAGTCTTCATTAGAAAACAATGTTTGTGCCAATTTAGGCAAGTGAGTCCCTTTTTTAAGTTCTGGGAATGGTGGGAATCCTCTTGAAACCACGTTACCATAAGCCAACCAAGGGCCAACCTTGCAAGCACGTCTTTTTAACAAGAGCAGTCCTGGACTTGCCAAGTTTGTTCTCTTTGCAGGATTATTATAACTACAGAACACAGTTTATGGAATGTCTTGAGAATTAAAAAAATCTAAAAAAGTTTCCTGAAGCATTCAATCTTGTCATTAATTTTGATAATGCTTTGTAAAATTAATGAGAACATTTGATACTCTGCCACAGAGGAACTTCCTAATGGTTTATTTGTTACTCTTCATTGTTAAGAGAGAACAGAAGATAAAAGGTCTTAGTCAACAATCAGATTACTGACAGAAATGTTCTGGTGACATGACTAAACATTACCTCAAGTTTTCACTCATTCGTTTTTCCTCTAATCATGCGCAAAGTTCTTTTTGAGTTTAGATTATCTTTAAATAGTTGCAAGCGATCATAACCTATTTTATCCCTTGTGTTCAGGTTAAAATATGAACAAGATTTTCATGTTATGAAAACAGTGTTTGATAAAAAAAAAAAATTGGATGTGTGTACTAGTTTTTTTTCACAGCAATAACCAGGCTGAGACTTGAATGCCTTCAAACATTTCATTGACCAAAAGAAATTAAAAAAAACATGTCAACTTTCTATTTTAAATTTTGATCTGTCACGAATTATAAGTGTACTGCCCACAGAGCTAGCCTCCGTTAAATGGAAGAAAGCTAGTTTTCCAAACTCTTTCAACCCAACTGTTGCCATCATCCATCCAGAGCCATAGTTATACAAAGTGTACACAGGTTATGGAAAAATATGACTTTTATGTCCTATATTAACAACGCACAATTTATACTTTCTACCAGTGTGACTGAAGAAATAAGATATCTACCTACAGAAACAGTGTGTCATTTTTACAGATAAATGGCAAATAAAGTAAACTTCAGTAGTATATAAAAACCAGCTAATTATAAATTGTTCTGATAGAAGACCCATGATAAGGATAACGTTCTGCTGTCGCTAATAAAAAAGTACAGTCATGAAGGAAAAGCTGACCCCTGATGTTATATAAGATTTATTTTATCTCCAGACTAGGGTGGGAATAAGTTTGGCTAAAATTACTAGGGTGTAACGAACATGATGATTATTTCCATGTGTCAAATACCAGAGAAAGAAGTCTTTCAAGTTTATTGGGTCCAACTTTCATAGAACAAAATGGCCTTGAGGTCAGGTGTGAAATCTCTTTTGTGCTATTAATCTTCATCTGAACATGAAATTGTTTTTTTTTTTTTCCTTTTAGCTTTAGTGACAGGTTCTAATTGCCACTTTTCCTGTAAGAGTAATTTATACAAACAAGGAGAGAACATGGAAGAAGAGAGTCCTCTTGAGGATTTATGGTCATCATAAAAAATTTTTAACACTAGCTCAAAATATTTTTCAATAAGCCTAAAACAATTTTGCATAAAATAGGAAAACAGGTTCTATTGACCACCTGGTACATACTGATAGTTGGCCTAAAGTTATTGTTTGTTCATATTAAATGAACACATGTTAATTTTGCAATAAATATACTAAGTGTATAGTATTTGAAAAATAATTTTATACTCTTAGCTATAATAGTTCCATTATAGTATAGTTCAATAATTCTAATCTTTGAAACTCATAAGTACCTACTATGAAATATTCTTAGGATGGCAAATACCCTCTAAATTAAGTTAGACCATATAAGATAATATGGGTGGACATTAAAAATAAGGAAGGGCCATAAAAACATTCCTGACAAATCTTAAGGATGTCAAACACACACACACACACACACACACACACACACACACACACAAAACAACAACAACAACAACAACAACAGTGGAAGAAATGGTTTTGTGTCTGGGAAAACCAGCTTCATTTCTTAGTTTCCTCAATGTTTCTAACAGTTTTGAATTAGCATTTTCTTCTTTGACCATCTGTTGTTTCTGCTTCAGTGTTTTCTTCTCTTCATTTACTGTAATTAAACTACTTCTCTATTTCTACCAAGTCTCAGTTCATGTGCATCGCTGTATTTAAACAATTTCAAATGTGTCAAATAGTACAATCGTTCAACTATGAGAAGGATTTGAAGGCATACTTTATAACCAGTCATGTGGTGCTGTTTTCCCCTCCCTTCCTTTCTTACTAACCAGGGGAGATCACAGAGGACAATAGTTCAGTCCTCTGGTGTTCTCAGTCCTTTTCTTACTCTTACACAGTGGCACGTGGTGCCTAGAGATTACAAAATTGATCGGAGATACCACAGGAAGATAACCACTTTACCACAACACAAAGAAAGTGCTGCTTCACTGCACAGATTAGCTTGCGGAAAACAAAACGAGATAAGAAAGTTCCCACCAGCTAAATGTCAAGAATCACACACACTTACTGGCAACACTCAAATACCAAGCAATTCATAGAATGCTTCTGCTTAACTACTGTTTAAGCTCTATTATAACTGGAGAATGCTAATAAAAAAATAAAGAGTCTATTATATTGTACAGGATTGTAATTTAAAGGTGTAATATTTTCCAGTGAACTTAAGGAGCTAGATCTTATTAGCATGAGTGCCAGTGTTCCTGAGTGGTATCCAGAGATGGAGAGGGAGCTAGGTTGTAGCTGAGGTTTACAATGGAAGGAAAGTCTCCCCATACTTAATGGAAAGGATTAGGAATACAGAGAACATGGACAGTAATAGCAACAATGGCAACAAAGTACACATACTGTGCTGTAAAAATGATGAGAAGAGGTTTGATTGCGGCTACCACGTGCATGTCTAACTACGGCATTCCACTGGCCCCGAGATCATCGCCAAGTGTACATTTCAGTGGTAAGGATGTGGGAATCACAGGAGAGCAGAAAGTAGATTGGGACCACAGTCAAAGAGGAACACACACGGGATGAGGTCCAATAAATCCCTGCCCTCCATTTCGGTAATTCCACAAGTCTACTCTAGAGCATCTATTTGAGCCAAAGCCTGTGAACTTAATACTGTGATTTCTGACAAGACAATCTTCTCGCTTTATTGATCTTTGACATCATGTATCTATGATGTCCTTTACATCCATGTATCTTAGCAGGGATTCCTTATATTGTACATAATAGGACAAAATAAGGTACATGGAAGTACTGTTGATTCTCAGAAATAGCTCAGGTTGTAATCAGCCAAAATAGAATAGCTCTGACAAATTAATTAGCATTCTACCCTGGGACAGTCATAAAGTTAGCTGTTTCTCAGCTATGATTAAGCTAATAGAGTACTAGTTTCTTAGCTAGCAAGTTCTCTAAGATTACCAGAGCTAAATTCCCTGCTTCATCATATACAACCAACAACCAGTGATACTTGTTAAATGTTACCTCTGCTCTCGCTGCTTTGGTTTTCACAGTCAGTTTATGTTAATACTAATATTAATACCACATGCTTGCTTTGAGAATTAATTAACATATGAAGAATATAGCATACTCTCTAACCTATAAGTACTACTAGATGTTGTTAGCTAGCATTCCTATTACATTAGCCTGCCAGCCCCACTCCAGTAGACTATCAAGCACAGTAGTGAATGGTTATGGTGTGGCTTTTATGCCGAAATAGTCCTAAAAAACAGTACCAGTCTTATCATTTATGGGTCATGGAACAACAGTTCAGATACTTCATGTTTCTGAACCTCTGTTACCACATCTACAAATTCAAGAAAAATAAAGGCTACAAAGAGAAGCCAGTTTATTTACACTGCAGAATCTCCAAAGTGTTCAAAAATTGGCTTCACTAGGGATCTTTTTGAGAAGTCAAATTAGATCTGAAGAAAGCAGGCAAATTCAGTGAGAGTTTGTTCTGTGGTGAGACCACTCCATTCCCTCCCTCAAGCTGTTAGCCAAGTGGCCATCTTTCCACTTGAGCAAAGACTGACCCTTTCCTGCACAGATAGGTAGAATGAGAAAGGCTCCAAAGTGAGGCACACCCTTTGTCAACCAGAGGCAATAGAAGTATTTCTCTCCAGTGAAGTTCTGACAAGGCCCTAGAATAGGCCTACAAAAGTGACATTAAAGATTTTCTAACAAGTGTCAGATGATCAGCAATTAAACCCTACCCAAGTAGACAGATTCACATCAGGTTTGTAGTGTCCCATTGTTAAACAGGACTCAGTGTGTTATCAGACATGGAAGCACATCACTAACGTTAAAAACAGAAATCCAGGGGCGCCTGGGTGGCTCAGTCGGTTAGGCGTCCGACTTCAGCTCAGGTCACGATCTCAAGGTCTGTGAGTCCGTGAGTTCGAGCCCCGCGTCGGGCTCTGGGCTGATGGCTCAGAGCCTGGAGCCTGCTTCCGATACTGTATCTCCCGTTCTCTCTGCCCCTCCCCCGTTCATGCTCTGTCTCTGTCCCAAAAATAAATAAACGTTAAAAAACAAAACAACAACAACAACAAAAAACAAACAAACAGAAATCCATATGGAGTAAAATATTTTCTAGAAAGGAATTAGAAATGAAAAACATGGAATGGAATAAACCACCCTCAAATTGAACATATTAATAGATATGTAAGCTTGAATGTATCAGCGGTATAGAAAAAAATGTATTTTTCAGCCTATTTAAAATCTCTTCCAAATTTATTTCTTAGCTCTATAATGGTTTGATTCTTGCCATCACAGCATCCACATCTTTCCTAAAAAGTTTATATATAGTCTTTGCCTGTCCAAAGTCGTATATTTAATATCACAACTCCATCAGATTTTATTCTCAACTTAGACAAGGAAACTAAGTCACAGAGAAGCTGGGTAACACGCTAGGGTCACAGTGTTGCTTCCTATCAAGTTATATTTTAGCCTAGGTCAACAGCTTTCAGATTTCCTGTTCTTAAGCACATTGCTGGGCTGCCTCCTCTTTAACATATTAGCTCCTCAGGGTAGAGACACCCCCATCTCAACTGTTAAATCTCCAGTACCCAGAGGAAAGACTACACAAGAAGGTGAGGTACTTGGTACATATTTGTTGTATGAAAGAGGAAAACAAAAAAGCCAGTATTTACACAGAAGTCTACCCACACTGAGCAGAATATTTATATTGTTATAGAAGTATCAACATCAATTTCACTAAAAGTGTTCTATAATGATAGGGTTGTGATATGGAGGCAAGTTATATGCAAAAGTTCATCAGGTGACAGACCTAAATCCTTATAGTAGGAAGACAACAGAAGAAATGCATATTTAATTGAAATATCCAGAAACAGTGGTATTTTTAAGCATGTTTAAAAAAATTGGAGGTGAAGGTAGTAAGAAACAAAATCTCTCAGAAGACAGAGAATCCTTGCCTTTGGCATATTGAGTATCATGGCTGGGAGAGGGGCAGGAGCTGCTGGCAAAAATGGAGTAACCGGTTCCTTCTGGATGGTTCCTTTAGAGGCCCAAAACCCATCCTCAACATGAGAAAACATGAGGAAAGTGCACAGAAATCAATGGGCCACTTCTAACAGAACCATTAAGATGAACAAATGGTCACATAAGGTCAAAGACCATACATTTATTATAAACATACATCCTTTAAAGACTGAGGAGGATATAATTTCTCTGTGGATTCAGAAACTGGTTCTCACTTTGCAAACCTATTTCCAGTTTCTGCCCCCAAACCTTTTACAGACAAAAATCAACAAACTGCTTTAGTGTTCCTGAGAGGCTTTTTGCCTAAGGATTGCCTTTCTAATTAAGCCCTCCAACTCTTTAACATGCTAATTTTATCCATTAACTTGTAGATGAAGTGGTTTCAGCTGTAATCTGTGCATCACACACAATGGGGCTTGATCTACAATTTCCGAAAAGCTGGATTGAAAATTTTTGCCAGCTTTCATTAAAGAAACTTGAGTTTTATAGCACCAAATTATTTTTCAGTGTAGTTAACCAGAGTTTTATGGACTGGCCAACAGAGAAGAGGATAAAAGGATATCAGCACTGACGCTGGGGAGGGACAAGGGCGATGAAGTGAGTGGACCACGAAGTGGAAGTTCTCTGGAGCACGTTTGTGGATCTCCACCTTAAAGATCTCATCAGCGAGTGAAAGGACAAAACCTAAACTTCAATATATTGAGACTTCTGGAAACGCAATGTCAACTATCATCACTTGACCATATTCACGGTCTGCCCCAAACCCAGAAGGAGGTGGAGAAACCAATTAGCAAAAGGGACCCCAATCTTAAGAATGGGTTGCATCTGAGGTCCCCTGCAATTTTCTTAAAGACAAACCCAGTACTAGTTTCACTTCTGCACAGCCTTCCAACTTGGGACTTTTTTAATGTTTATTTTGAAAGACAGACAGAGTGCACACAAAGTGGTGGAGGTGGGGAGAGGCAGAGAGAATCCCAAGCAGTCTCCCCACTGTCCGTGCAAAGCCAGACACAGGGATTGATTCTACACCCCTGAGATCATGACCTAGGACAAAAATCAAGAGTAGGAAGCTTAACCAACTGAGCCACCCAGGTGCCCCTCCAACTTAGGATTTTTAAGCTCCAGACACTGGAGTTTGTTTGCTAAGAACAGGGTAATAATATCACCAATGTCATGCAATTGTTGAGGGATAAAACACTGTTTTATGTCTTGTATTACTATATTTCACCTATGTGATTAGGAGAAGGACAATGGAGTTTTCTGGCATGCTGAATGAAGGATGCCATATGCAAGCTAGTCCATAACCTACCTCAAGGGAAATGATTCATCAAAGTTGCAATCAAACCACTAGAAGCACGCTTTCTTTTGACTCTAAATGGCACAACCCAGGAGGTAAAATTTGAACACTTTTCATGCCTGACAGAGGGAAAAATTAGAATAACCTGTGTCAAAGGAAAATTGCACCTGACAGAGTTAAACAGGCAAGGAAGACACCATTCAGGACTATCACAATAAGGATCGAGACTTACAAAAGGGAACAGATATTGAACTCAACTCCACTGTAACACGAGGCCATAGAGTTTTCAAGCACTGAGGTGAACGAGAAGGAGAACCGGCAATGGAGTCACAAAGAGTGAGGGTAATCAATGTGCACAGACTACGGGTGTTTGCTAATTGGCACTTACCTTAAATCTGCGTCCTCCTCTCCCACAGAAACTGGGCGACAGGGGTCTTCTCTTTCTTGATCATTACCTTTCAAAGGTATGGTTCCTAGTCCTTGAAAAAGCTAGTCCTGTGTTGTCAAACTGTCAAGGGGCTGGAGAACTTTTCCATCGCACAGGGGCAGAGGAAATTTACAATAGCAAGTTTTTTCAAATAAAAGCTCTAAGAAAAACGGGTCAGGGAAGTATAGGCAGGAAGAGATCGATCTAAAATTTAGTTAGGCTGAGGAGACTGTTAAGGTGATCTCAATTACCTGAGGCAATAAACCATTGTCACTTTAGGAAAGGTACTGTGTGTTGTGGTGAAAACCCCAGACTGTGTGACTGGATCCACCCCCCGCGCCCCCACACACAAGCTGTGGGACTGTGGGTGAGACAGACAACCTGAGCTACAGCCTCCTTGCTTATGAGAGAGTAATAATAACTGTACCCAGGGCCTGGAGTAAAATAGCTGCTCTGTATGTATTAGCTATCATTAGTATTCTTTTCACTATCGTTACCGCATTAATACTTGCTTGGCAATTTAACACGTTAGAAATGCTAGACTCTGGGAGGGAAAGAAACCAATTTCAAACGGTTAGAGGAGATAGTAATTGTAACAAACTAGGCCACAGGACATTGATCTGGGCTGCCTCTCAATAATGATGTTCCCCTCAGAGATTACTCGAAGCCACAACCTCAGGAAGTTTGAGCCTAGGATTAGATGGCTTGAATGCTGTTCCTCCCTGAGGCTCAAAGCGCTGGCACTCCAGACCCAGGCACTCTGCCCACACCGGGTCCTGGAAGTCCTCACACCAAAGCCTGGACTGAGGAGGAGTGACCGAAGTTCCCTTAAACTGAGTCCATTGCTACCCTCAGGGTCCACCATGAGAGAAGAAACATACCACTATCACGCATGAGACCTCATGGGTAGTGCAGCCCTCCTTCCCTTACACAACTTAACGCAAACTAGGACACCGTAATGATTCCTGGGCAATGCTCTAGGGCCCCAGAAGGGCCACGAAACAGCAAAGGGCAGAGGCCTCCTTGAGGTAGGCTTCCAAACAGCTCAAAGAGCTCAATGCCTCTAGGTGCTTCTTCCAGAAACAACCACGACCTTTGTGTTTGGTGAGCACAAGCGTGCCACTCCACTGACAGACACAGAACTTCTACAGAGTCACCAGTTCACAATCCTTTCTCGAATTTCAGATAGCAAAAAAACCCCAAATTCATGACAGAGAAACCACATGAATTATTTTCCTTTCTCCCTGATTCCTTTGCCAAATAGCAAATGTTGATGTATTAAAATTGCCTTAATTATTCCATTGAGTCGTTCTAGCAATTACATTCTCTCAAATTAATTAAAAAAACGTAGGACTTTTAATGGAAATAAACTTGTTCAAGCTGTAAAAAGATGGGAAAAAAGTTCTAACCCTTGATAGGAAGAGACCTGTTTGACACGCTTAAATCACAACGCTCCTTCACAAGAAATTGTTTTCCTTTTTAATATATTAACTTTGTAGACTCCACAAATTGTTTTCCACATGAATATAATCATTTCTGCTAAGACGATATTAGTTGAGCAAACCCCCTTCTACGGTTTAAAAAACAACATGAAACAATACGTATTTCTTACCGTCTAATTCTAGAGGTCAGAAGTCTGAAATGGTCTCACTTGTGATCTAGGGAGATCAAAATGGAGACAGGACTCTGTTCCTTCTGGAAGCTCTAGAGGAGAATCCATTTCTTTGCCTTTTCCAGCTTCTAGAGGTTCCTAACATTCTTTGGTTCCTCCATCTTGAAAGCCAGTAACAGCGGATCCAGCCCTTACCACATCACTAACTCCTGTCATGTCTCTCTTCCACTCTCTCTCATTTTATAAAGACCCTTGTGATTCCATTGGGCCCACCTGGACAGTCCAGGCTATGGTCCCCATCTCCAGGTCAGCTAATTAATAACATTAGTTCCACCAGCAACCTTAAAGCCTCTTTGCTGTGTGTCCTAGAATGTTCATGGGTTCCAGTGATTAAGATGTAAGACATCTGTGGATAGCCATTATTCTGCTTACACAAGAGTGGTTAGAAAAGAAACACGGCAGAGGAATAAGAGCCTTCCAGGCTCAGCCTCCAGCAGAACCACTGCGTTGCCTGAATTCTAAGCGCCATTATTATCAGAACGATACACAACATCGAGGACTGAAGCAGCTGAAGGCTTAAGAGACTTAATAATAGCCCACCACCAACCTTAATCAAGGCAAGTTCTAGGGGCTGAGAGTCTAGTGCTCAGAAGGGTGAAATTGGCTTTTAACAGAATAAGCCTCTTAAATGGATACTTCAGTGGTGTTTATAAGATGAGCAAATGATGTTTAAAAACAAAGGTGTTACTGGTTTTCTATAGTGCTATGCAAAATACGGATGAGTCCCATGTACATTTTTGACTTTGAAGTAATTTGCAACAAACCACCAAAAATGAATAAATGAGATACATTGAATAAGCCCTAAAAACAGAAAACAAGGCAGTATAAAAAGAATTAATGCTTGAACAGCCCTTGATTTCCACATGATAGAAAGCAGCTGAGAAGTTTCAGTATCTCTCGGAACTACTGCAACCAATGGGTAGTTACACTGTAATCATGCGTAATTTTTTTTTAAATTTGTGATTGTAGCAATACAGAACCCATTGGAGGCTTTTATAAAGAGAATAAACAGCAGATTACAAGTAGACATATCAATAAAATGTTCTGTATGATGGAAGCAACATTTCTTATATCTGTCGTGGAAAGTTCCCACCACAATGGAGGGATAGAAAGCTGTCTCCATGACAGTCTTCACAGCAGTTTCCTTTGTAAAACACTTGAATCTTCTGGTTTTAACTTCTGAGATACATTTAGATTTATCTAATGGAAGCAGGACTGTAGAAGAAGACTATCAGCCTGAATTCACCTGACCTGAGCTGTTTGAGAGTTTGGTTTCTTTACTCTGAAGACTGTAAAGGAGCTCTTTATTATCAGTATTGGAAGAACCGATGAACATTTCTGTTGTGATTTTGGAATGCCACAGATTATTAACTTTTTGATGGAAGGAGTTATAACACCACCTGCTCTTTAAATGTTAGTTTACATAATGGCTCTGCCAGATTATAGAGTTATTTCAGGGGCAACAACAGAAGTTTTAATGCCTCAAAAGGAATTATTCACCAGATAATGATAACAATCATTATCGACAAGATAAGACCCCATTTCCTGACAGATTCTCAGAGGTAAGTGTTCCATAGATAGCAAACATAAAAATCTTCTGTTCCGAGGCATTCTTTCTTTCCCCCTATTGCCGGGGCTGTCCTTCTACTCACTGAAACTTATTATATGAAATAAAATCTGTCTTCCCAAGTTTTCCATTAAAAAACTGATTTGTGTGCTCCAGGAGGATGGGAAGGTTGTCATATATATGTTTGATACAAAGGAAAACACATTGAAAAAGTACAATTTATATTTAGCAACTGCTGTGAACATCTGTTAACTAAGGGACACATTTATTATTCAAGGCAATCATTAACATAACTATGTGATCATTTGTCTGAGAAACCTGAGCTCTGAGTTCAGAGAGAAATCTCTCCCTCTCCTTTGGGCTGGTGCAGAGGAGAGCAGGATTGTGGTTTGTATCAATTGGATTCTTGTCAAGATTATTCCCCTTGGTGGTGGCTTGACTATAGCTGAAAGAAACCTCTTTCACTACCCTCCCATCCATCACTGATTTGTTGGATACACTGCCAAGTGATTTGGGTGGTGGAGCCCAGGAGTGATATAGTACAGGTCTGATATACGAAATGTTTAACAACTAGGCCTGTGAAGGTAATACCCAATTAGGATGGGTCCTGGAAATAGTGTACTGAAGTCCCCTGCTAAGCCATGCAGTCTTTAAGTCCAGGCCAAGAATAAGGTCCTAAGGGAGGTAGTAGGGCTGTTGGCACACCCTGAGGACATCAATGGAACTTAAGACAGCAGCGACTTATTGATCTGAAGTATTCCAATGTTTTAACAACTGGTCCAAACAAACTGAATATAAGCTCTAGTATAAGCAAAGGAAATTTCATCACTGCATTGGGTTTGACCGCCCCAGAAACAGTAGATCTGTGTGGCAGGCATTTCAGTCGCAAGATGTAAAATTCTCCATCTTTAAGATATTGTGCACTTAAAAGAACTGTTTTAAGGAATGAAAGGGTCCCACAGAAACTCAATAAAACTACTCATGGATCTTGCTATATTAGCTCATTTTTACTAGTAATAAGAGATTGTTTTTTGAACATTTAACGTATGTCTGCAGGGAATAATATAGTATGATGGAAAATGCTCAGACTTGAGGGCTAGCAGCCCTCAGTCAAGATCATGGTCCTACCATTTATCACCTCTGCAATCCTGGGCAAGTTGCTTCATCCCTGTGTGCTTTAGCTGGCATAGCTACAGGTAAGGTCAAGGGTACCTACTGCACAACTGTTCCCACTTCTGGATTGAGCAGTCTGTAGCACTTGCCACCTGCTAAACATGCCAAACTTTGTTTCCGATTTCTTGACTCTTTCCCCCACCTACAACATGAGTTCCGTGAGATTTGTCTTTTTTTTAAAGTTTGTTTGTTTGTTTGTTTGTTTGTTTATAGGAGGGACTGAGAGAGAGGGAGAATCCCAAGTAGACTCTGCACAGTCAGCACAGAGCATGACACAGGGCTTGATCCCATGAACCATGAGATGGTGACCTGAGCCAAAATCAAGAGTCTGACCCTTAACTGACTGAGCCACCCAGGTACTCCAGGATTTGTGTTTTGGCTTAAAAAAAAAAAAACTGATTTGTGTTTCCATCCAGGAGGATGGAAAGGTTGTCATATATACGTGAGATATGATCTCAGGGATTGTGAGAATGAGCACTGCGTTGGGCTCACCATTTGCTTTTATATCTCCAGTGCCTAGATGTGTGGTTAGCACATAGTAGTTGATCTATATTCATCTGTTGAAAAAACTAATAAATTGATATTGTAAATGTTCTGGATCTTTTGTATCTATTAGGATGTTCTCTGTTGCCGTAACAGAAACCCTGAGTTAAAGTGGTTTAAATACTAAGGAAATGTGGTGTGCTTACCAGACTGGAAGTCCTGCACTATCCAAGTTGAAGCCCTGTCTTTAAGTGTTTTATTCTGCTTCCTCTTCACTTTTTTGTCAACAAACTGAATTTTCTCATGCTGTCAAAAGTCTGCCAGCAACAGCTGGGGGAATTTAGTTTCCTATTTAAATCAAAGGGAGGTAGAGAAAACCTCTTTTGTATCCATGGGGTAAAAGCCATTTCCCTGGATCAGATTGAAATTCATGAGCTCATCTCATTTGTTCCCAAACTTGAGCATGTATCAGACTCACCTGGAGAGTTTGTTAAAACATAGATTGCTGGGGTCCCCTCCTCTAGTTTATGATCCAGTAGGTCTCAGTTGGAGCCTAATAATTTGCATTTCTGACAAGTCCCCCGGGGATGCTAATGCTGCCGAACCATACTTGGAGAACCTTTGCCTGAACTGCTATGCATCTTTGAGGAAAGGCCAGAAGCCACCTAGCTGAGGCCTGGATCCCTGAATCAATCAGTGGTAAGAGGGATGGGAGGACCAAGGCTGGGTTGGATTTCAGAGGCCATTCCTATTGCTGAGGGCAGGATCAGCTTCCCCAGACCTTCATGGGATACAATAGGGAAGATGGCAGGAAGAAGGAGAAGCAGAATGGATGGATTCTTGATAGGAAAACTGGCAGCTAAATAACCCTTTTAATGTAACAAGGAGTTACTTGTTGTTACTTTAATGTAACAAGGAGTTCTCATGACTAAGATTCAATTATCAGTGTTCAGTGGATTTCTTTTCCTTCCAGTGCCCTCCTACTTTGCATATACTGAGTCAGCTGCTTTCCACTATCGTTTATTTCATTCATCTATTTAGTCCATATCTGAGGGTCTGCTTCTCCAAGGCCCTAAACACTGCTCTGGGATAATCAATAGAAAATAAAATAGCTCTATGGGGCGCCTGGGTGGCGCAGTCGGTTAAGCGTCCGACTTCAACCAGGTCACGATCTCGCGGTCCGTGAGTTCGAGCCCCGCGTCAGGCTCTGGGTTGATGGCTCAGAGCCTGGAGCCTGTTTCCGATTCTGTGTCTCCCTCTCTCTCTGCCCCTTCCCCGTTCGTGCTCTGTCTCTCTCTGTCCCAAAAATAAATAAAAAAAAAAAAAAAAAAAAAAAAAAAAAAAAAAAACGTTGAAAATAAAATAGCTCTAAATTTAAGGAGTGGTCATTTAAAACTCAGTTACTGGGGAGGCAATGGAGCTAATGTCTTGGAGTGAATTTATTTTTTAATGTTTATTTATTTTGAGATAAAGAGAGGGGGCGGGCAGAGAGGCAGAGAGAGAGGAGAGAATCCCAAGCAGGCTCCGTGGTATTGACTGGGGCATGAACCAATAAACTGTAAGATCATGACCTGAGTTGAAATCAAGAGATGGACACTTAACCAACTGAGCCACCCAGGTGTCCCTGGAATACCTTTAAAATACAAAAGTCAGGGCGCCTGGGTGGCTCAATCAGTTAAGTTCCTGTCTCTGGATTTTGACTGAAGTCATGATCTCATGCTTTGTGAGAATGAGCACTGTGTTAGGCTCTGTACTGATAGTGAGAAGTCTGCTTGGGTTTCTCTCTCTTCCTCTCTCTCTGGGCCTACCCCTGCTCATGTGCACACTTTCTCTCTCTCTCTCTCAAAATAAATAAATAAACATTTTTTTAAAAAACAAAACAAAAACCAAGAGTCTATAATACAAGGTAAAATGCTTCAAAGTCTAATAGAAAGTCTTGATTTATGTGAGGTCTGCCTGATTTCTTTACTTCATTGGCCTCTTCTCCAAGCCATGCTAACACAACATCTACCTTTAGAAAAACCACAGTTGCTATATCAGGAGGAACAATTCAGGCTTGTTTTAAGGTGACTCATATGCTGCTCCCATCTATTTGCCTTATTTTTGAGACTAAGGACCTACTATGTAATGAGAACATTCTCTTTCCTATCTTATATATTATTCTAACAGATCTTACTTTTTATAAATACCACATTAACTTTTTATGTCATGGTCAATATATTTTTAAAAGATTATGAACAAGGTTGTCAGTGATTATTATGGCTATTATTAGAAATTGGGGAAGTCCATTAATTTGCCTGAAAATAACAGATAGCTGTGGAGAAAAGGAAGTCTAGTGAAAACTTTTTCCATCAGATTTTAGTTGTAAGGAAGAACCAATCCTTTTTAGCAATGCTAAGAAGGAAAATAAGGGAACTGAGCCCCAAATATCAGTGAAGAATTTGCAAACATTTCCTAAAACAATGTTTAAAATGCCTATTGAGGAACCCTAAATATTTGACTTATTCAGTAGGAAATCAAAATCAGTAGGAAATCCTCCCTGTAAGAAATAAAGCTTAATAATTACCAAGATGCATACTGAAACTTTGAATCTTTATGGTACATAAATAAAAAAATATATATTCTCATTACTGTGATGTTGATAACATGTTAAAAATCTAACATATGGCAGATAAAAATGCACACGTATTTTTGTTCACATGAGATAATAAATAATGAGACATTAACTTTTACAGTTAATGCAGAATTCTCAAGCACACTTTATTTATATACCTACTGTTTCAAAAGGTTTTTAGGAGTATTAACTGTTATTAAACACTCAGGGATTCAGGATCAAGCTTATTACCAGTAGTTATTAGGTGCTCATCAGATGTTAGTTCCAATTCCTTATTTTCTCACACAGTCAATAGACAACAATTGATTACAACCATTTTACACAGAAGATTGAAGTTCATTGTGTTTAAATCTTTCACCTAATATTATGGAGCAGGGAAAACACTCGAACTTCACCCAAACGGTTTTAATGACTGTTCTATTGTTTCAATGAGATGTGATGTTATCTTCCTACTCATAATTTGGCCTGAAAATTCTTCTCAGATTTTTGGATGGTTGCCAGTATTGTGGGAATATACTGTGAGTGATTTTTTTTATGGCCCAGCATATTATCAATTTGGTGAACATCCTATGTGAAAAGAACATGGTTTCTGGTATTGTTGAGCTCAATGTTCTATTATTTTTTTCAATGTTCTATTATTGAATACACTATATTAATCAGAGCAGATCTGTAAATTATGTTGTTAATGTCTTCTACATCCTTACTGCCTTTTATCTGTTTTGTGTGTATGTGTGTCATTGAACAAGTTATAAGAATCTCTCCCATCAGGACTGTGAATTTGTCCATTATTTCAAAAATCTGATTACTAATATAATAATCCTCCTACTCCATAATGTTGCCAAAATGACTTCCATGAAGTAAAATCAATTTCTTTTATTATAGTATTTTATTGAGATCAAAGAATCATCAATTATAAGATATACTATTTCATATATTATAAAGAAAGGAAAATTCTTGCTAAGTAAAATCTATTATGATATACCACAATGACAATTCTACATAATTTTGTCTTTCAAGACTCTTGTTCTTAAATTTCTTTCATTTCTTTCAAGGCATCTAGCAATCTCTACTAACTTCAGTTGCATTGCACCTGAATCAGTAATAAAGCAAAGCATAGCTTCATCTACTTGTGGGAATGTTCCATTCTTAGGTCCCCTAAGGTATTTGGTTTTTGCTGTAAAAAAAAAAAAAAAAAATAGGAAACTGAATTGAGTTCATGCTTCTACTTCTGAATATTTGTTTCAAAAATACCAAATGCATGGCTCACTGCTGTTTGTGACTTTCCTCAAGGACAATATATTTTTGTTTCAATTCTGAGTCATTGTCTAATTTTTTTGAAGATGTCTTATGTGACCATTGAACTCAATACATGCTGTATCAACCAAGTAGATCATTTAATTGAAGTGCCATGTGCCATGGATGCCACCTGGCCAGCAGCAACTTAAGACTTCTATAAATTATAAGATTTAACCAGGTTTCAGAAATGTGACTTAGAACTGATGAAATACCACTCTCAGCCATCTGATTCATCCTTTGAAATTATTAACTGTTACACTTTATTATATGTCTTCCTCTCATTAACAGTAAAAGGCATAAATAATGGCAACTCAAAATTTCTGAAGAACAAAGATCATGAATAACCCAAAGTATGCCAATTCATTAGCATTAGATTTCACCGGAGTCCACAGATGATGTTCAGTACATGCTAGATGATAAGGAAGGTGCAAGAATGGAAATGAGAGAATGCTGAACCCTGTCACTGTGTGTTGCCCTCCCTGTACTCCTCTCATTTCTTCTGGAAAAGGTATTCTTCATCTTGGCATTATTTTCTTCTCTAACCATGAGGTCAGAATGGGAACCAGCAAATTCTTACACAATCCTCAGCTCCATAGTTATAGATTTTGGTTTAAAGATACCACCTGAGCAAGACTGGGCCAAACATAGGAACACATTCCTCAACCCATAATGATTAGTCTGGTTGTAGGTATGTGACCCAATATAGGCCAGTTAGAAACTTTCCCTCGGGATTTTTCAAAATGAAGCTGAAAAGGACTATGTATATATATATATATATATATATATATATATATATATATACACACACACACACACACACACACACACACACACACACGTATTTTTTCTGTTTGGAAAGCAATGAAGATACAAGCATTGATGATGTCAGAAATCATCATTTTAGCCCTGAAGAAACACGGTCTGAGATAATTTGCCTGGCACACAGCAAAAAATGAGAGGTACAAAGAGAATCCCAATGGTTATAATTCTCCAGTTCCTCTTATTTAGAGTCTTCTACAATTTACATGAGCCAAATAATCCTCCATTTTGCTTAAGTATGTTTGCATTGGATTTCTTACATTTACAACCAAAACTGCATTACCTCTGGCTAATATGCACTTAGCACATGTTTATGATTAAGGATAATATAATTATAATTATTTTCTGTGATAGCAAGTGTCGCTTAATCACAGAAAGTAAAAACATAATATTTTAAGGTTTATAGAAATGAATAAAGTTTTCACTGAGTTGTTTCTTTTTTCTTTAGTTTTCTTTTGATCTCATGTTTTAAGAAGAAATGTGTGAACAAAATATTACTTGGAACTTGGGAAAAGTTAAATGCAAAAAAAAAATAAAATAAAAGGGATTCAAAGTAACATACTCATCTCTCAACATATTGAAAAATGCAGCCTTTCATTCCTTCTTTGATACATTATTATATAATCAAAATAAGGTTTGTCCATAATTATAATCACAATGACTGTGCTTCATACACTCAATGAGAATATATTGAACAAAGAATTAGACATCAGCAGGAGTTTTTCAGTTTGACATACTGACAGATCTAAGTAATTCTCGGCATGCTCTGAATTTTAATATGTGTGTGTGTGTATATATATATATATATATATATAGGCATAATATATATAATATATCTATATATAGTCATAGGTAAAAGCCTGCCTATATATTGCAGGCTTTTACCTATGCCTATTTTTCTTAAAGGATTCCTGAGACACAAAGCTATATACACTAGTCTAAAGGGAATATCATAGCTTTTTTAAAATAAAAAAATTGTGTTTGAACTGATGTAGTCAGTATCAACACTTCTGTCTGAATTTTAAAATAAAACTTCAGGGGCGCCTGGGTGGCGCAGTCGGTTAAGCGTCCGACTTCAGCCAGGTCACGATCTCGCGGTCCGTGAGTTCGAGCCCCGCGTCAGGCTCTGGGCTGATGGCTCGGAGCCTGGAGCCTGTTTCCGATTCTGTGTCTCCCTCTCTCTCTGCCCCTCCCCCGTTCATGCTCTGTCTCTCTCTGTCCCAAAAATAAATAAAAAACGTTGAAAAAAAAATTTTTTTAAAAAAATAAAAAATAAAATAAAATAAAATAAAACTTCAGTGGTTCTATGACTGATGAAATCTGTCCCTTTAGTACAAATGGGCAAATCTCTTGACTGTATGAAGACTCCCAAAGCAGATACAACACTAATATTTCCTTAGTAGTGTTGAAAATCTTGAGCCTTTAATTTGACTTACAGCATATCCAAACATAAATTATAAAAATAATAATGATCAGTGTTCTCTTTGGAAATTATAGTCCCCTAATTGAAAATAGACAATATTGTATTTCAAACCATATGAAGCCAACTTTAAATTTTTATGAAAGAAAATATTTGTTTTCACTATTGAGTTTTTATTTCCAATATAGAGAATTGACCATTTTCTGACACCAGGGACATTTATATTTGGAAATTGAGAATTCTATTGATTAATTTAGTGATGTTACTTCTGCTTTCACACTAAGGGAAAGGTGGCATTCAACTAATGAATTAAGTTCTCAGATATTTCATATAACTTTTATGGTAAGTGGACCATAGGCTAGAGGCTGCTGATTTTGGAGACTGGAATACACAGACCTCTGCAGTGAAAAGAACAACGAAATATTTCTCGGTACTTGACTAAGTAATGGTCATGTACTTATTTATTTTTTTTTAACAGAGAGTCTAATTCTAAAAGAACCTTACTTCCTAGCTTTACAACTATCTGGCAGTATTGAGCTCTCTTTAATTTCCTTTGATGTAACTTTGACATGACAGTTACCATGGAAAAGAGTCAGACAGTATTTGTTGACTTCCCTTTAGATGTTAAAAACTTTTCTAGATGAAATAAAAAGTGTGTATTGCCTACCAAAATTACTCGTCATCTGTAAGTCAGGTACCTCCATGATGTCTCAATTTTAGTATGGAATTAATGCATTAGGACTTGGTTTGGACTCACTGTTTTCCATCTCATTTTGAGTACATGGTCATTTCTCTATTTCTAAGATAGAGATGTGACTCCAATTTTTCAGAAATAACTTATGTGTATCCTTTCTTTAAAAGTGATTTGCTAGTGAAGATAATACCAATAGCCAGCCTGAATCAGAAATTAAAATTTATCAGGCCACTTAGTCATCTTTGTCATTGGCATCAAGGGCTATAAAGGTGCTGGTTTTCTTTCTAGACATCATTGTTGAAAGGTGCAGTGATCTTCCTAAGGCCTGACTTTACTCATTATTTTATTAATTTATTTACTCATTTACTCAACCATCCATATCTGCATTTCACTCACGATGGAAGCAAGAATAACATCTGAGCTAATTATATCATACAAATTTTTCAACTGTAGGTTATAAATTTGGACCTCAGAATCCTCTGGGGAAATCATTATCTATCAATAAAGAAGTGTTACTAATTAATAAGGAGCATATCAATGACCCACAAACAAACCTGTCAATGGGAAACATTTTTAATCAGACACAGCTAGTAACAGAATCAGTTTTAGGTGCCCAAAATATAGTGGAATACAGCACGAGTACGTTTCTGGCTATCATGGAGATAGCATGTAAGTAAAGAGAGACACACAATACATAAATACATAATAGAGTGCTATGATACTGAGGGGATGGTTGACCGCTTTAGAGAAATCAGAAATGACTTCTTAGAGAAGATGATATTTGACCATAGACCAAAGAAATAAGAAGGAGCCTTAAGTCAGAAAAGCCAGCACCAGAATCGCAGGAAGAGGAAACTAGCAAGTGCAAGGATTTTGAGGCAAGAATCTGTTTCTCACGTTGAAGATCAAAAGGAGGCCATGTAGCCATGTGGCTATAATGTAGTGCCTTAGTATGCAATATGTCATCATATATATGTCCTATATATCATGTTCTACATACATGTATATGTATATATACATATACGTGTATGTGTATACATATATGTATACATATGTGTATATATACACATATACATGCATGTATAAGTATATATTATATATTATTTATATACTTTTATATATACATATATACATATATTTTTTTCTGAGAAAAACACAAAAACTTCTATGAAATTAAAAGCAGGCAGCAAACGCAACTTATTCTGCATGTCCCCAAAGATATTGGGGGTGGGGTGCACATATGCCCCACAGGAATTAAGAATAAAGTGGAATTACAGAATCAAAAACATACAAAACTGCTACAGCAGGTTATGATTTTACACAGGATGTTAAATGACTAATGCTGACAATAAAATTTACTATAAATCTGAAAAAGCAGTACATATTGCTGAAATGAAACATACCTGTTATGAAAAATGATGCACGGTGTCCAAGTATAACGTATCAAAAAGCAGGGCTTACCCAGGCTGATGAGGACAGGCAGTGTCACAGCCAGTGGTCGCACCACATATCGTCCTACTAAGGACACGATGCATACATACATATGTCATATTATGCATGTGACATTTCCTTTTCTGAATACTATGATATTTCAAATGTATTCTTGGTACTTCCAAATTTCAACTTAACAAGTATGAAGTCTATAAGAAAATGGCAGGCTTTGAGGGGTGGATATTTTATTATTGTTTTATATCCTTGGAACCTCAGCAAAGAGAATTGTGAGTGCAAAAGATGCTGATAAAGCATATTGGGAGTCTGTGAGTGGAGGTGTTTCATGAAGTCTTTGTGTGAGCAGAGACTGTATCAGAGCTGTCTCCTTACCCCTGTCTTCAGTACCACTCACCTCCCCCCTCTTCTGAGCTCACTCACCTTTAGTTGTACAGTTCATATTGTTTCCATGGCAGTTTTCAGTATCTTAACGTTTCCTGTATAGCAGGCCCACCCAAATAAACATTATTTTAACTTAGGATCATGCCACGCACGATAGCAGTCTTTCTACTATCTGAGGATAGAAAAGGGAATATGCCGCTTTCACCCACTGCTTTCTATGTCTGGCAACCGCATGCCTCTGTCTTTGTGCTTTGTTTATCAGTAAGAGGAGCTGCTGTTGATGTTGAAAGTTCTCCCAGTTACCCTGGGTCTGACGTGGATGAGGAGAGGAAAGGGCAGAGTTACAGCTTTGATGTTGGCATGTTAGAAAGCAGAAAACAGAATAGCTTAGCAGCTAGAGAAATGTTGCCTTTGGATCATGAACAGAAGGACCAAGGCAAAAGTTTTATAAATAAAAGTGAAATTTCTCCAAGATTTCATGACTAAAATCTTTAGTGAGGCCACTTAGTTTTCAATAAAGTTTTCAGTTGGAGACTAATTTTCTTTTAGGATTGTAATTATATTTTAGGACTGATTAAATATAGAACAATAAAAAACTAATCAAGCCTCTACTTCTCCCTCTTAAAAATCATTTATATTAAATTTTAAAATACATATTAAGCATATATATCTGTATGTTAAGTGCTTTGTGGATAGAAATCTTCATTTCCATTCTTATTGCTATGTAAAAGTAAGTATATGCCTTTCAAATAAAACATTACCTCTCTAATTAAATCTTGTAAAAATATCAGGAGCTATCAGCATAAGTGGTTGTAAAAGTGATGGTAATATTTCAAAAATTTTAGACAAACTATTTAATAATAGATATTTAATACTTTATTGATGGTATATTATGTATTATTACTTTTATGAGATGGAATACATCTTTTTTTCCAATAAATTTTATGCAGAGAGGAATAAATTTTGAAGATATTATTAATGAAAAGCAAAATTAATTCTTCTGTAATTAGTTCTTCATTATGCTTTCCTAGCTCCTTTGGCTCTTGCCCTACTGGCTCTCTTAGTCTCTGGAAGGCTTAGCAAGTTCCTGCCAAAGGGTCTGTGCACAGACTCTGTCCTGCTCATCAAATGTTCATACTCTCCTTAAATGTGATTGTTTAATCACACTGAATCGCCTCTGAATCTAGGCACACCATGAGTACATAATAAACCTATGCTGAGTGAATGAATCAATGAATCAATGAAATCCTGAGCTAAACTTAATGGCCAGGAAAACTTCCCAAAGGCAAATACAAATTATTTTTATTGGAGATGTTCAATATGGAAGATTCTGAACTCACCTCCTCCCACCAACACAACAAATTTATATCTATGTCTGCAACAATTCTCTCTGAAAAACTAGCTGAACATCTTCTCCACAATACAGAATGAAAGAACCACACTGAGAGCGGTAGGAGCGGCAGAGACATGGTCTCACCAAAAACCCAACCCCTGGTGTGGTGACCCATGATTGGGAGGGATCTCACAAATACAGAGCTTCTCCCTGAGGAGTGAAGTGTTTATGCTCCACACCAGGCACCCCAACCCTTGGAATGTGCATAGGAGAGATGAACCCCCCAAATATATGGCTCTGAAAACCAGGGAGGATATATCTAGGAGAAACAGAGGACAATAGGGAATGAAAATTCAGCTCTTAAGGGGCTGGTGCACAGACTCACTTGCCCCAGGACACAGCCAAAAAGGAGCAGTTTACAAAGCACCTAGAGCACATGAAAAGGAGATTCATTTGCTAATCTTAAAGCATCTGCCAGAGGTGCAGAAGCCTGTTAGAACCCACTCCTGGACCTGAGGCACTGATGGGCACCATTTATGCACTCCCCTCTGACCTGCCAGCACCATGGGGCATACTCTACCACCTACTACTCCCACAATCCTGCTAAAGCCTGAGCACCTCACCCCTGCTCCCACACTCCCACCAAAGCTGATAACTGAAGGTCCACCAGAGTATGGCTCCTATAGCCCCACCAAAGCCATGCATATAGCCCACACAGGGAATGCCCCTGAGCATCTTGCTCTAGTGGCCAGGGGGATAGTGTTTCAGGGTCCCACAGATCTGGAACAAACAGAGTGACAGTTCTTGGCAGGCTATCACCCCCAGGGTACCACACAGACATGAGACTGAAACATATCCCCAGTCTTCCTAGGGGAAGGCCATATGCTTATCACACATCCAGGGGCTACAGAAGGGTTCTCAAGGAACATAGGCCAGACAATGTCATCTTTTTGCTCTCCCTTGGCCACATAATAGCTTGCCAGCACATGCACAAAAGAGTTCATCTATTCATCTGAAGCCCCAATATTTGCAACCGTCACCAAGAGGACACCTCCAGGTCACCTGGTCTGAAAGCCAGCAGGATTTACAATTGTCCCACAGGACTATATGTATTTGCTTACCTTAAACTCTACTGCCTAAGGATCTAGCTTCCAATCAGCCTGAAACTATGTGCTGACATCCATCCATAAAAGATCTACAGATGACCAAGAGGCACATTAAAGATGCTCAACATCACTAATAATCAGGAAAAAGCAAATCAAAACCACAAGGGTATAGCACCTTACCCCTGTCACAATGACTATTATCAAAAAGACAGAAGCAACAAGTGTTAGCAAGGATGTGGAGGAAAGAGAACACTTGTACTCTGTTGGTGGGAATGTAATTTGGTTCAACACTATGGTAAACAGTTCAGAAGTTTTAAATTTAAAAAATTAAGAATAGAAATACCATATGATCCCGGAATTCCACTTCTGGGTATTTATTCAAAGAAAATGAAAACAACCAAAAAGATATATGCACCCCTATGTTCATTGCAGCATTGTTTACAATTAGCCAACATATGCAAACAAGTGTACATCAATGGATAAATGGATAAACTGTGGTATACTTGTTCAGTGTAATGCCATCCAGCCACAAAAAAGAATGAAAACTCACCATTTGCAATGATGTGGATGGACCTAGAGGATTATGCTAAGTGAAATAAGTCAGACAGAGAAAGACAAAGACCATGTGATGTCACTTGTACATGAAATCTCAAAATCAAAACAAACAAACAAAATGTAACTCATAGATACAGAGAACAAGTTGGTGGTTGGCAGAAGAGAGGGGGTTGGGAGGTTGTAAAATGGGAGAAAGGGATCAAGAGGTACACACTTCCAGTTATAAAATAAATAAGTGATAGAGATGTAATGAACAGCACTGTGACTATAGTCAATAATGGTGTATTGCACATTTGGAAGTTGCTAAGAGTAAATCTTAAAATTCTCATCATAAGGAAAAGGTAAATTTGGTTGATTTTGAAGACTTAACAGGGTGGTTATTTATTTGTTTATTTATTTTAAAGTTTTTTTTAATGTTTTATTTATTTCTGAGAGAGACACACACAGAGACAGAGCCTGAGCATGGGAGGGGCAGAGAGAGGGGGAGACACAGAATCTGAAGCAGGCTACAGCCTCTGAGCTGTCAGGACAGAGCCCAACGTGGGGCTCGAACCCATGAGTGGTAAGATCATGACTTGAGCCCAAGTCGATGCTTAACTGACTGAGTCACCCAGGCGCCCCAGTGGGGTGATTATTTAGCAATACATACAAATACTGAATCAGTGTCATGCACCTGAAACTAATATAATTTTATTTATCAATTACAGTTTAATAAAAAAGCTTCAGAACATAAAACAAATTAATTTTTTTATAAAATAATTATTTTATTAAATATTATAATACTCTATTCTAAATGAAGTACAATTGGGTAGTTTGTTACTCTAAGTTGCTCATTGAAACCTATTTTCTAGAGTTATAGTGTTTTCTGTTTATGTCCTGTCATCTCACCTCGTGTCTGGTTTTAAATTAGTTTTTTATTCTTATATCCTTCCTTTCTTCACTGTGACCATTGACACATGTATACAGTGGCAGAATGAACATATTAAATAGGAATACAGTGTGGTTATTAAAGGCAGTGGGTTTGTCCTCAAACAGATTTGGATTTCAACCCTACATTTGAACACTTGTCTGGCAACAGGAGCAAATTAATGTTATTTTTTTATTATTATTATTATTTTTTTAATTTGTGGTGGGAATGCGTGCATGGCTCAGTCGGTTAAGCGTCCCACTTTGGCTCAGGTCATGATCTCGTGGTTTGTGGGTTTGAGTCCTACATCTGGCTCTGTGCTGATGGTGTGGAGCCGGCTTGGGATTCTCTCTCTTCTTCTCTTTGCCCCCCCTCCCCCCGACTCATGCTCTCTCTGACTCTCAAAATAAATAAATAAAATAAAATAAAAATTAGGGGCCCGAGAGGCGCTTGGGTGGCTCAGTCAGTTGAGCGTCTGACTTCGGCTCAGGTCACGATCTCATAGCTCATGAGTTCCAGCCTTGTGTGGGGCTCTGGGCTGACGGTTCAGAACCTGGAGCCTGGTTTGGATTCTGTGTCTTCATCTCTCTCTCTCTGCTTCTCCCCTGCTTCCTCTTTCTCTCTCTCTCATCAAAAATAAATAAACATTAAAAATAAATGGGGGCCAATATACTCCAATGATTATCTTAAAGATTAAATTCACTAATGAATATAAACCCAATACATACAATATACTTTTCATAGTGCCTGAGTTATGTTGTTCTAATCTTCTTTGGTAAATTTACAATTCTAGATAGTTTAGGTCCCACCTTGCTATTTAATTTTAGGAGCTGTGCATGCCCAATACTAAATTTAGAAAACACATATTTTATGTCCATATATAGATTATAGCTCAAAAATATTTACTGTACAAGAAAATACATAGAGCTTAATATCAAATTATATTGTAATACTCATTTATATTGTAGGGCCGTGCAATCTTATGACTTGACTTTTAGATGCATTTTCAATCCTTATCCTTGTTTTTAATCTGTGCCTTCCTAAATTATCCTTAATGCAAACCATCTCCACACATCTATACCAGAGATCTTTGTTAGACTCTAATGTTTCTCTGATTGAAGCTTTAGAATTTTCAGTGATAATTATCATAAAATAACCTTATTTTTTTCTGCTAATACATGTCTTTGAATCTGTGCCCCTTTAGCTGTTCAATCATGATCCTACTTCAGATTTTGAGGAAATGTCCTTGAAGACCACGTTGTTGGAGAAAGACCATTAAAAGTGAGATCTGTCAGGGAAGCTAATGGCAGGTCAGAAAGAGCCTAGTATATGCCCTCTGCTAATCCCTTTTACACTTGAGTTTTATTTTTTTCTATTCTCTTCCCTAATGAATACCTGAATTACCATACCATAATGTGTACCTTCAGGCTACGGCCAACTGAAACTGATTTCTAAATTCATAGGACACAGATCCAACCATGACCACTTTGCAATTTCTGAATGAGGATACTGTTTTTCTGTAACGACATGTGCAAAAGCATTGTCAGGCAGGTTTGAAGCAGTGGAATGAGCGTTGAACTTGGAATGATGGGATTTCTCTTTGTATCCCGGTCTCTCTTAATTTGCTCAGGGACTTTGGAGACTTGTTTCAACTTTTCTTTTTCCTCACCTGCAAATAATGAATCAGCATACCTAGACCATGGTGGCAGTATCAGGATTCAGTGGGTTTCTACATGGCAAAGCCTACCACACACATTGTACACTTGCCTGAGCCTGCAGTGCACTGAACACAGCTCTGGAGTCAGATAGAGATATTTGTGATTTCTGCCTCAACCACACGTGATGAGTTGTGAAATCAGGCAAGGTGCTTAAACTCTCTGAGCATCGGGTTTGTTTTTCCAGTTGTAAAATGAGGATAATTATCTCTATAGGGTTTCTGAAAATAAATGGCCATAAAGAAGTAATGGTACTTAGATAGACTCAATAAACTAGAGTTACCTATAGCAAAATATGGAATGCAAAGTTAGGGAAACAGGGAGAGGGTGAGCAACTTAGAGTGGAAAGGTTTTCAGCCCAATTAAACCTTGATACTAAAAACCATTATGCAAATAGCCAGGTTTTTAAATTATATTCAGCTTATAATTTACCCATTCTAAAGTATATCCTGCTGAATATGAATTTTTTTAATTTGAAGAATTAATATCTTAATAAAACTATAGAGTCATAAATATTAAAATGCTTCACATGTTTTTCATAGCCTTAGCAAATATTTATAATTAGATTAGACATAATGTGCCTGCATGGCTGCTTCCTGAAGTAATACGTCTTAGTTAAAGAGAGTGTATCATGGTGCTACCCAAATAGGAAGTGACTGTTCCTATCCCTGACAGCCACTGGTGGGCTGGGAGACAGCAAGAGAGCATGGAGCAAGGTGGTTACAGACAGGACCGTAGGGCTAGGTTCCTGGGATGCCCCCCCCCCAAAAGCAGGTGGTCAGCAACTAGTAGAGCATTAAACAAAGGTTGCTAAAGACTATGCTTTTTTTAAAATGTAAGTTTTTCCTAATGTGAAGACTAAAACCTTTGTTTTACATGGGCCACTGGGTGGATTGTTTTTAAAGTTTATTTATTTGTTTTGAGAGAGAGAGAGAGAGAGAACACATGCAAGCAGGGGAGGGGCAGAAAGAGCGGGAGAGAGAGAACCCCATGCAGGCTCCATGCTGTCAACACAGAGCCTGATGTGGGGCTCAATCTCACAAACCGTGAGAGCATGGCTGTCTGTTAGGCCTCTGGCTCCTGATTTCAGCTCAGGTCATGATCTCAGGTCATGATCTCAGGCCATGAGATTAAGCCCTGTGTCAGGCTCTGCTCTTGAGTGTGGAGCCTGCTTATGGTTCTTTCTTTCTCCATCTGCCCCTCTCCCCTGCTTGTACTCTTTCTCTCTCTCTGAAAGAAAGAAAGAAAGAAGGAAAGAAAGAAAGAAAGAAAGAAAGAAAGAAAGAGGGAAGAAGGAAGAAAGAAAGAAAGAAAGAAAGAAAGAAAGAAAGAAAGAAAGAAAGAGAAAGAAAAAAGAAAAAAGGTATTTCTCTTACTTTTAAAATGCATAGAGTCTGCTAAGAAGAAATAGATAAGTCACAATAGAGTAATACATTGTTACCTGTGGAATAAAAAAGTTGTACAGTCTACAATGGGAGCACAAAAAATGGAGTGGTTAATCCCCCTGGCCCGTGAAAAGCTCTCAAAACAGAAAGTAGGGGAGGTACCACTTATTTATAAGAGAAGTATTGGAAAGAATGAAAGACCAGTGGGGTAGAGCTGAACAAGGATGGCCCTCCAGACCAGCTCACAGAGCATAGCCAACTTCTCAGTGGCTGAGTTAATTTACATACAATGATAATAAAACTCCATTTCAGAGTTTAAATGAGTATAAAATTCCATTTCAGAATTTAAATACAATCATTCTCAAGATGGACTTAATCATATCAAGCAAATCCATAGTTGAAGAACTCTCTCTTACCTGTTATTCAATATAGGAAACTGCATCCAATATAGATCAACTTTCACTGTTAGTTGCATAAACATAATAAAATGAATACTAGTTATTATGTCATGGTACTCTAAATATTGAGTCCAGAATTTATATCTTATTAATATAAATGTAAATATGGTTTGATTCCATCTTAAATTATGAAACAGTAAACTTTATTTTTAATAGAAAAAGGAAACATTTATCTTGTTTCCTTATATCTTAGTAAGTAGTTATCACATTAATAGTATCCTTTAAATTTCTGTAGGAGTATAATGTGCAATATATTTTTAATAAGCTTGCAATAAAATTTCATGATTATTGTGTCAGATAAACTTATTCCAGGTTTAGAAAAGTTATAATGGACTATGTTATATTTGTCAAGTAAACATAAAGTTATTTGTTGTAATGTATGGTCTACATTTCAGTAATCTGCAAACCCATTCCTGGACATAGAAACAAAATCATTCCAAAATGAAAATGTTCTTTTTTTTTTTATTATTCCCAGGCCATCTAAAATTAATGAACCCTGTTCTCACCTATAGGCATCTAATTTCGCAATTACCAAATGCTTCAACTAAACAACACTTTTTTCCCCACATTCAAAACTAAAATAAACTCAACTCATATTACTGAATGATATATTATTTCAAGATCATTAGGAAAAAGAAATGTGAAAAAGGAATGACCACTGTTATTACGCACTGCTGTATTTACTTATTAAATCCACTCTGTGAAATATCGAATAATTCCGTTAAACAATGAGCTCCATCTGTCTTTTTAGTTTGTTGTGCTGTGTCTTATTTTGCTTTTATTTTATATCACCATTTATTGTCACGCACTTAGTGGATATGAATGAAACAGCTTAGTGAAAACCAAAGGCATAAAATAAATACACTCATTAAATAAAGGCCTCTTTTCTCTGTCTCATCCTTTCCCTTTAGTTTTTCTCCCGTTAGGTGCCATTTTTACTCTCAACTCTGACAATTAATTAATAGAGGGCTTGTTCAAAGCTGTGCTTTTAGCAAAGTAGCTTCCTCCTATTGTATTTCTTTGAAGATAATCAATTGGAGCCTCTTTTAGCTGTCAATAAGTCTTCACAGCCTCCTTTCTTTCCTCCTGTCATCAGCAAGTGATACATTTAGAGCTACATGGGAGCCAATCTAAATTGTCCCCGAGGAAAAAAAAGTAAGCTTGATATTATATATGCTACTAGTAATTTTTAAGAGCCCTGCTACCTCAAAATAGAGATGCCAGCAGTCACAACTGACAATATATCTCTTTGCTTGAGACTGAAACGGGAGAAAGGAGCAAAATAATGCTAAAGTAGGTACTGTCATGCATATCACAATTTGATTAAATGGGTTTTAGAATGCAGCTAGTTACCATAGTGGGATTTTTATGTTAAAAATTTAATAAATAAAAAGTCAGTGACACAATTTGTGGTAGAAGAAGGGGAAAAAATCTTGAGGGGAGTAAAGAAGACTTTATTTCACATTTAGCCATAATGTTCTTTATATGAGTAATTAAGTCTGAGGATATTGTACTGAACAATGATGATAGAAATTAATAGATTCTAAATGAAGCATTTTCCTTTTATTCTCAACAGCTGTTCATTTTTACTTAGTGTGCACATCTTTCCCCCAAAAAGACAAAAGTAAAATTATTCTTTAGGAAATTAATCACATGCGTCTCATTATTTCAAATAAAATGGTCTAAAACCTAACTTCTTAAATGGAGAAATCTCTTCACTGCATCAGCCTCAGAATCTCGTCAATGAGGAGTGCAGTGCCACCGTCTGGTAGGTAGGGGGATCGCTTTTCTTTGTCTAGAGAGTTAACCTGGAACATTGGAATCCAATTGTGGACATGTATGTAGTAAGAAAAATAAACGGTATTAAGCATGTGCTTCATTTACTTTATTATAATGGTGCAAAGTGTTGGAATTGAGTCCACTGAGAACATGGTTTGATGTATGGTTTACTTAAAAGTATTTCGGAGTTTTCTTTCAGTAGGAAGCAATCACTATGGCAAACTCAACAAGCCTTAGCAACTTCATAGGTTAAGACAGCAAAGGAGTAATTTATTTAAAAAATTTTTTTAAATATTTATTTATTTTTTGAGAGGCAAAGTGTGAGTGGGGGAAGAGCAGAGAGAAAGGGAGACACAGAATCCAGAGCAGGCTCCAAGCTCTGAGCTGTCAGCACAGAGCCCAATGTGGGGCTCGAACTCACAAACTGGGAGATTATGACCTGACCGGAACTAAAGGCAGTCAGTTAACCGACCAAGCCACCCAGGTGCCCCATGAATAATTTATTTTTATTTTTTATTTTTTTTTTAATTTTTTTTTTTCAACATTTTTAATTTATTTTTGGGACAGAGAGAGACAGAGCATGAACGGGGGAGGGTCAGAGAGAGAGGGAGACACAGAATCGGAAACAGGCTCCAGGCTCCGAGCCATCAGCCCAGAGCCTGACGCGGGGCTCGAACTCACGGACCGCGAGATCGTGACCTGGCTGAAGTCGGACGCTTAACCGACTGCGCCACCCAGGCGCCCCAATAATTTATTTTTAAAAATGCACGGGGCAGGGGTGCCTGGATGGCTTGGTCAGTTAAGCCTCCAGCTCTTGATTTTGGCTCAAGTCATGATCTCATGGTTTGTGAGTTGAAGCCTTGAATTGGGCTCCATGCTGACAGTATAGATGGAGCCTACTTGGGATTCTCTCTCTCTGGCCCTCCCCTGCTCATGCACTCTCTATCTCTCTCAGAAATAGATAAATAAACATTTATTGAAAATTTTAAAACATGTACAGGGCAAAGAAATATAACTCCCCAGACAAACATTGGCGTCTACTGCATTATATTTTAAAGTTGCATGTGTTACTTTAAATGGGAGGGGGTTGATTTCTGCATGTTAATATGGATTACATGGAGAATTTTCATGCATATGGAGAGAACAGTTTCAGAAGTTCAAGTTTATACAACAGGTGCATAATGATTTTCCACTAAAACATGCTTATATAGACATTACTTCATTTCATTCTCATAATAACCAATGAAGAACTCGATTCTAGATGAGGGAATTGAGAGGCAAACTAGGCAAGTTTCCTGTCCTAGACGATGCAGGGAGCAGTGATGCAGAATTCAAATGCAGGACAATTCCAATTATGAGTTTTCTACAAGCACTTCCCTCAATTCCCTGAATATCTAAACATCGTTCTACATAAGAGACAAAAGGTTTAATTTGCTTTTTTCCCAAGCATTCATGTTCACTTCCTCATGCCAAAAATAGTCAACCAATTAACTATTAGCAAATATACTGTATGTGATTATAGAAACCTGGATATTATATAATGTACATTTCCATAACATTTACTCATTTTACATATATATTATGTATAAGATATTATATAGGTATCTACAATTGCTACTAAAAGGTTTAGATAGATAGATTGATAAAATTTTCACATGAATCCTAACTCAGATTTTCCTTGCAGTCCCAGGGTATTATACTACATGGAATGGTAGTGACAATAATTCTTTGAATATACAGATACTATTAAGGTTCTTTACCAAATTTCACAGCTTAGGTGCCAAAAATATCAAAACACTTATTAGGGATCCACATTCACAATGTCTTGATTTAAAATGATTACAAACTACAAAAGATCTATAAAACATTCAGAAGATAATTGCCACCAGAATGATTTTCTTTAAAAGGTCAGTTTTTTGGCTATATTGTCTTCAGAAGGAACTCTCTTAGGATCTGGGTTTTTGAAACACAGTTTCCTTTGAGACCCTTTTTCAGTAGTATCTGATTATACTATGCTTACATTTAACCTTACGTTAATATTTCATTACTGTTCAGAGTTCTGTTATTATATTTTCTCTTTGAATATTTTTCATTAATTGAATCACTACTAGCATACAGTTTTCATATATTTTTTAACTGAAAAATATCACTGTAAAAATAATACAACGCTTGCTTTATTTATTCCTTTCCAAAGTTCATTGAGGACCTAGTCATATTTGTGTCTTATCATTTGTATTAAACCATTTACTTTGGTAATCAACCAGCATAGCCTAATTTGGCTACAACATAGTAGCATAAGCTAATTGGCAATGATACAGAACAATTTCTCAACCTTAAAAATGTTGGGTTAACTTAGAACTATACTATTTTATGTTTTGTTTTATTTTTTAATTTGAGTTTAATTTATTTAATTAAACCAAAATCATCAGATCATTTGCCAATTTGATAAACTCACCTAGGTCTAAAGAGACCTAGCTCTGTGAAGGTGAAAAATAACACATTTCTGGGGCACGTGGGTGGCTCAGTCAGTGAAGTGTCTGACTTCGGCTCATGTCATGATCTTGCGGTTCATGGGTTGGAGCTCCATGTTGGGCTCTGTGCTGACAGCTTAGAGCCTGGAGCCTGCCTAAGAGTCTGTGTCTCCCTCTCTTTCTGCTCCTCCCCTGCTCACACTCTGTCTCTCTCTCCCTCTCTCAAAAATAAACATTAAAAAAAAAAAACATTTCTTATTACTGGGGTGAGAAGTGGCATTTATTTTTGAAGACTCCCTAAATATACTTTTTATAAACAATAAGGTAACCATTTTGTTTCTTTCACTGCAGTACGGAGGCATTGCCCCTACTTGTTCACAAGACTGTGAAAATACATCTTACTAAATTTAAGAGAATTGATACTAATTATTTTGAGCTACAGATCTGGTAGGTGATACCTATTCCTATACAATGTTGGGGATAAAAATCATTGTGTTCACTTTCACACACATTACCAACTTGAAAGAAAAAATTTCAACACACTACATGGATAACAAAATTGAATATTGTGTTTTATCCCACCAGAGCTGGGGCCAACTGAAGCTAATAAAGTTTCCTGAACATTGAGTGAACCTATCCAGTCAGACACCTGCTATATCAGACTAAGGACTGTTTTCTAGCCAATGAACATTGGGACTTGATATAACCAACTGTGTGTAGATCTATGAACTCATCTATCCTATCACAAGTTTCTAATACTCAATTTACAAAATTACCATGAACTCTTTTTTGTGTGTGTGTGTGTGTGTGTGTGGGTTTTTTTTTTTGACATTTAAAAATGTCAAAAAAACGCCTGGGTGGCTCAGTCGGTTAAGTGTCTGACTTAGGCTCAGGTCATGATCTGGCGGTTCGTGAGTACGAGCCCCACGTCGGGCTCTGTACTGACCGCTCAGAGCCTGGAGCCTGTTTCAGATTCTGTGTCTCCCTCTCTCTCTCTGACCCTCCCCCATTCATGCTCTGTCTCTCTCTGTCTCAAAAATAAATAAATCTAAAAAATCTAAAAAAATAAATAAATTAAAAAAAAAATCCCTGACTTTTCCCCCATTAGCAATTTACTTAGTGAATTTCTTCATTGGTGTGTTCCTTGCCTGACACATTAAGAGACTTGGCTTTGTAAAATTTTGTTTAGCTCTGGTGGTCATTGTTTTACTGCATTAAAATCATTGTGATTCAAGTTTCACATTAATTACTAGGAAAAGAATAAATGAAGACATCAACTTCAGAATTTGAAGGCACCTTATAAATCACAGACACCCTCTTATAATAATACAATGCACTAAAGTGATTTAAAAGCTCTCCTACTAGACACACCTAAATATGTTAAGTAAAAATAAAACAAATGAAAATCTTTAAATTTTTTTAATGTTTATATGTATTTTTGAGACAGAGACAGAGCATGAGTGGGGGAGGGGCAGAGAGAGAGGGAGACAGAATCCGAAGCAGGCTCCAGGCTCTGAGCAGTCAGCACAGAGCCTGACGCAGGGCTTGAACTCATTAACCGTGAGATCACGACCTGAGCTGAAATAGGATGCTTAACCAACTGAGCCACTAAGGCGCCCCACAAATAAAATTATTTTTAATGCCTCACTGAATTTTCAACAACAACAGCAACAACAACAACAACAACATCAACAAGAAAGAATCCTTAGTTTTCCTAAAAGGAGGAATTTAAATCTGGGATAACAAATGTTCAGTCTATCATTGGGGAATGCCTTGGGTGGTGAGGACAAGGGTAGAGGATTGCTCTTAGTTATTTAACGGCTCAATTTTAATGCAAAGACAGATGCTAAAGCTGTCTGAGGAGCTGAGGAGAAAGCAAAATTTGGAAAATAAGAGTATCCCACAAAGTTAGGACCCTCAGGGGGCTGCATTTGCAAAGACTGGTCTTAAAAAATCCACCCAATGGCCCATGAAAACTTAAAAAAAAAAAATTATATTCTCCTAGGGTCTGGAAAAAGTAATTTTTTCCTGACATGGCAAAGGAGCTTAAGTCTTCAGCTAATGCAGTTTTGATGTTCAATTTTATGTTACATGTATAGATGTAACAAAATGAGAAGTTTCCTATGGAGTTCTGAAATGAGCTAATATAATCATCATGCATGGTCTCATACTAAAAACATTCTCAATAAAACAAAACAAAACAAAGTTTGTAATAAAAATAATACACCAAAATACAAACAGTACACAAAATAAAAAACAAGATTAGAGCTACACAAATTTGAGAAGACAGAATGGAAATGTGAAAAAAAAATAGTTTTGTTTGCAGTGAATAAGATTGAACTTTTACAAATGATGTTAAAAATATATAATTTAAATTAATAGTGTCAGTGGTTGGATTAAAACATCATATTAGATAGGGTGAAAGAGAAAATTAGTGAACTGAGTGATATATATAAGGAAATTGCCTAGGATGTATCGTGTGATTTTTTAAAAACTGACAGTTACCGTAATGACTAAAATCCTAAGGTACTTATAAACAAATAGCAAAGTACAACCCTGACATTTATAAAGGATATCATAAACTCCATTGAAAACCGTACCATTAGGGGTGCCTGGGTGGCTCAGTCAATTGGGCGTCTGACTTCGGCCCAGGTCATGATCTCATGGTTCGTGGGTTCGAGCCCTGTGTCAGGCTCTGTGCTGACAGCTCAGAGCCTGGAGCCTGCTTTGAATTCTGTGTCTCCCTCTCTCTCTCTGCCCCTTCCCTACTCACATTGTCTCTCCTTGTCTCTCAAAAATAAATAAACATTGAAAAAAAATTAAAAAAAAAAAAGAAAACCATACCATTAGATCTAAGTTAAGTGGAGAGATATATCATAATTTATGTTGAATTAATATTAAAAGCAGTGTATCACTCCTCAATCTGCAAATTTATTGCAATACAAATAAAGTTTATTTTTTTTGTTGTTTATGTATTTATTTGGAGTGAGCAGGGGAGGGACAGAGAGAGGGAGATAGAATCTCAAGCAGGCTTCACATTGTCATGTGCTGGAACTCACAAACTGTGAGATCGTGACTTGAGCTGAAACCGAGAGTCAGAGGCTTAATCTACAGAGCCACCCAGGTGCCCTATAAATAACATTTCTGAGAGCATTTTCAGAGATTTTAATCTTAAAATTCATATATATTATTCAAAATTGTGGATAATATTTAAAAAATAAGAATAGGGGATGAACCCTATTATATATCATTCTAAAGCACTATAATCATTCAATCAGTGACATTGGTACAAAGTTAAATGGTCAGACTAAAGAAAAACATTCACTTATATGAGCCTAACATATAATAAATGACACACTAGAAGTCTGAAAGAAAATAACAGATTGATTTATGGATGGTGCCAAGACTATGAATATCTGTATGGAAAAGGAAAAATATTGAAACTCTGTCTATTAATGGCCTATATATATATATATATATATATATATACATATGCGTATATATATATACACACACACACACACACACACACAGGCTTATCATATAGAAGTGTGTATTTGAAATATTCCATATATATATATATATATATATATGCATGCCATGGAAGAAATGATTAATACATTTAAACTCAAACTAAAAATTTGTGCCTAAAAATCCCACTTTTTCTCTAAAAAAGATAAAAAGATATGCCTCTGATGGCAAGTAGAGTCAAACCATATAATTCATCAAGAAATAGTATCCACAATATATAGTAAGTTATAAAAATTCATAGAAACGATGAAGAATACATGGAAAACAGGACAAAAACATGAATAAACTTATGAGAAGGTGCTCAACTTCAATATTACTTTGAAAGATGCAAATTAAAATAAGACATTTCTAAAACACATTTTAGTCCATTTTAGCAACAATTTATTATATTATATTATATTATATTATATTATATTATATTAAATAAGAGCAAAGATATGCAAAGATCTGCTCCTGGTAGAAGTGTAAATCAGCATAGGCACCCCAGAGGGTAATTAAGAAATACATAGTAAAGAAAATTACACCCTCTATCATCTACCTTCAACTTACTATGACATATATCCAAAAAGGAATATGTTCAAGGAAATTCCATGAGTTATTTATAAAAGGAACAATATGGGAAGAATGGGGAACATTCTAGTTTATTTGAACACTTTAATACTACAGGGAAGCTGAAATAAATGATTCTATATATACTGATGTGAATAAGTAACAAAAACATAGTGCTGAAAAAATATATATATATAACTATTGATAACAATATGTAAATACTGAAACAAAATTAAGTTTAGATATTTGGTATGATTCAGTAAAACTTGTTATATGTTGCGGAAAACATCAACATCATGGGGATGATGTACAACCCCACAAGGTTAGAGGCTACTTCTATGAGAATAAGGATGTGAGTGGTAAGAAGTAGATCTTTAGCTGTCTTTACTGATTTTACTTCTTAAAAAGCCACAGAAAAAGAAAGCAACATTGAAAGAAAAAAAAGCCCTATTTACCTCAATCAGGGTATTAAATTATTTTCCGTGTTTTTTGTGTGTATTTGAAATATTTCATAGTTTATATTTTAAACATTAAAAAAAAAGAAAGCAAAAGAGTTTCTTAAAACAAACTTCTCATTTTATAGAGAAGTAAATGATGTCTAGAGAAAGGGATACACCTAATTTTATAGGAAGATAGAGGACAGGTTAGAACCAGAACCCAGCCAAGGAAAAGTGACCCAAATGTTTTCAAAGAATGGAATGCTATCTTTGGTGTTGCATATTTTCTGTCTTCAAGTTTCAAATAGAGAACTGCCAGACCCCCAGAAGTCTAAAGAGTAGAGCAGTGTACAATGGAAATATAATGCAAAGTACTATGTAATTTAAAATTTTCTGTAGTCAAATGTAGTCAAATTCTTAAAAAAAAAATTAAAGAACAGGTGAATGTTTTAAAATACATTTCATTTTACCCACTGTATTAAAAACATTGCCATTTTAACACATAATAATTATTAACGAGGTACGGTATTTTACATTATTTTTCCATTGTAAGTTTATACAATCTGATGTGTATTTTACACCTGTAGACTTTATCTCAGTTTGGACTGGACACATTTGAGGTGCTCAGTAGGATGTGGCCAGTATCATAGAAGGCCAGGGTAAATAGAAGATTCTTCAGTCTTCCTGGAAAAGGTAAAATGGGTTAATTGGAAACTGAGTACACTTCCAACAATGATGGGCAAAAACATGTCTTCCAAAATGAGATGTGGACCCTGCAGAGAGGGGTTTTGGGGTCTTCCTACAAGGGTTCCACGCAAGAGATCTTGCTTGTACTTGAAGAGTATACGATATCTGATCAGAAGCTAAGACAGCCATATGTAGCCTGCAGAAAAGAACTGCTTACGTCAAGCGGTAAGAACAAACAAAGTTGATATTTGCTTACACTCCACCAGTTCTACTCTGTTCAATAAACCAATTCTGTCTACATTAAAATTGTAATAAAAACAAAGTACACTTATATGTACCATAAAATAAACATTAACACATTAACTACTTTCCCCACTAATGCACACTATAGCTTGAAACCGTATTTTCTTCTGCCATCTTTGTTTCAATGATGAGTACCCTAAGGGCACAAAAGTAAATGTCAAAATGTCTACCTTTGCTATTATGCATGGTAATCAGGATTTTCTTAATAGTGGGAAACCCCCAAAACTATATGATTATTTTATTAATTAAAACATATATTAAGTAGAACATTGGCACTACTTATAATTGTAAACATTTTCATTCACTTAATCAACTCATGCTCCTCAGATGACTTTACAAGTAAATATTAAAATTTTGAATTTAGCAATTCAATTGATATTAACAAAACATTGATTTATCAATTTTAAAATGGGGTTGCTCTTTAATTATTATTTGAAAACAATGGATTCTATTTTGAACATTCTTTTGAAAATCACTGATCTGATTTTTAGATGAATATAGGAAGTTTTTCAATTTGGCTATGTCTAGGCAACAAGTACATTCCCGATTGGGTTACATTCTTCCATTGCTCTCAAAGTTTGAATAGAACCATTACAATATAGATATAAGGAAGTTATACTTAAGGAGGTAAACCTATTTCCAAACTAATTATATATACTTCTTTTGGATTATTTAGCCCCCGAGTCTGTAGCAAAATACCCGAAATGTTAAATGACTTACCTACTAGCTTTGTGAAAATACCTACTAGCTATTTCTCAACCCAGTTCTCAAAACTCCCATCCCTCACAAGCACAAACTTATCTTGATAACTTCAGGTCTACCCTCTGATTCTCAGTACAAATCTACCCCAAATATTCCCTATTCCCCAAGTGTTCCATCTACGTCATTATTGCACATTGTGTTTAATGTGGGATAACATCTTTCTATTTTAATTTGATCCCTTGACTAGATAAGAACCATATTGAATTCATTTTCACCATTTTGCCTTCCTCTATACACACATAAAACAAGTTCATAGTTTGGAGAAACAATGGGATACAAATAAACAGGTATCAAGCTTTGGAATGGATCAGGGGATCTGACCTCCCACCTCTAGTAAGTCTTCTAATTGCAATTTCCTGAGTAAGTAATTTTTAGGGCTTTATATAAAAAAGAAAAATTCTACCTTTAAAATCTTGGTGATACACATTTCCTCATTGCTTACACATATACATATATAAATTTTATACATTGATACTTAAAAAATTACTTTGGCAAAATTGTACTACATTAAGCAAAAAATCTTTTGTGGTACTCAGCATAGTACATAGCAATGATCCGTGTATTCAAAAACATTAATTATCTAGCACATCAAGAGGGAAATTGTATTTATTTTTTGTTTGCTTGACTGAATTCATTCATTAGCCAGACTTTCCCCAAACGCAAAATACTTTCTAAGAATAAATTAAAAGTTGTGGTACTTGGTCTAAATTTAGCTTAATACAGTGACAACAAAGTGTGTGCTGTGGGTCTTATTACTAACATTTTTTTTAAAGTTCATCTCAGCAGTAGCTTGTCGATATTTTTAATTTTTTTCCCCTCTGACCAGGACACTTAAGAAAACTTTAAAAGCTAATTAGTTACTGTGAATGATTAGCAAAGAGTAAAAACACACAGCGAGGCTATCTGTGGTAAAGCAGGGATGAACTGATGTGTTTGACAAGTGATATTCTGTCAGGTCATGAGTTTAAGATAATTCACATATAGTGTTAATAGCTGAAGGAAGATAGTATTTTACATGCACTTTTGTTCTCATTATAAAAGGAATACCTACGTGTTCATTGTGAACTATTAGAAAATAGAGATAAGAAAAAATAAAATCATTTGAAATCATAATACCTAAAAGATAACCACTGGTAATATTTAGTGAATTTACTTCTCTTTATTCGTATAAGTACACACACATACATAAAGAGAAAATTAGAGTCAAATTATTGATGCAGTGATTTTACTTGCTTTTTAGTTTTACTAATTCCTATTTTCCCATAACTTCTGATAGAATTTTATAGGTTACATAATTTCCTGTGCTACAAGCTAACAGTTGAAGATGAGACAAAAAAAAAAAAAATAAGCCATTTTAGATTTTAGTATTAATCAAAAGGGATTTAACCTTGCTGCAAAGATCAGGTTAAGGACGGGGCTTTCTTTCTCAACCAAACCTCTTGTCTTCATGCATAAGCAAGGTGTCCTGAATTACCACATGGAGAAAAGCCAACTGCCAACTACAAAGATCTGCCTTGGATGCTGAAAAATAAGCTTCTAATGTATCTGAGACATGATGCACATTTGGACATATTCGTTAGAGAAGTTTAGGTGACCTCAATTCAGAGAATATGGAATCAGTAAAAACATGGCTTTTGATTCAAATCTAAGGCCATATTTATATTTGTTTGCCTATATAAAAACTGTAATAAGGGGCGCCTGGGTGTTCAATCAGTTCAGTGTCCAGCTCTTGACTTTAGTTCAGGTCATGATCTAACGGTCAGTGAGTTCAAGCTGTTGCTGACAGTGTGGAGCCTGCTTGGGATTCTCTCTCTCCCTCTCTCTCTGCCCCTCCCCTGCTTGTGTGCTCTCTTTCTCTTTCTCTTAAAATAAATAAATATTTTACGGGGCACCTGGGTGACTCGGTTGAGTGTCTGACTTCAGCTCAGGTCATGATCTCACGGCTCGTGGGTTCAAGCGCCACATCAGGCTCTGTGCTGACAGCTTAGAGCCTGGAGTCTGCTTCAGATTCTGTCTCCTTCTCTCTCTGCACCTCCCTTCACACTCTATCTGTCTCTCTCAAAAATAAACATTAAAAAATAAAAAATAATAAATATTTTTTAAAACTGTAATAAAATATATTTATTATATTTTGTTTAAATTTAGTCTTGTAATATCTTTCTGCACCTAAAATTTAGATAATTCACTTATAATTTTTCATTTTCCCTTTAAGGTTTCAAACTTTAACATTTATTTGTTTAATCTGTATACATATTAATTTGCTATAAAAATTCAATCTTCCCATGGGCCAGAAGAAAAAGTACTATGGTCATGTAAATCATCAGAGTAAAATGTTTAAGAGCATATAATCAATCTGAAGAAATAAATACTAGGCTCTGAATATTTCTTGGATACTAGATTTATCAACATTACACTATAGTAGGAAAAATCTATTCTTTAGCTAGTAATAAATATTCTACAAAACTATGAGTAAATACTGTGGTAAAAGAGAATTATAGATGTTTTTTAAGTGATCTAATAATGTGGATAGGCAGATCATGATGGATCAGTCAGGTTGGAGACTAGCTTCTAGACTCAACATTTGGACACATTTAATGGATAAGCTCACACTCAAGTAAATACCCTGAAAAGGCAAAATCATGAGAAAATCCTTCTCTTTAGGCATCTGCCTTTAGCTGTGTCCTCTGGAAAAGAGAGCAAAGGAGCCAAACTCGTTTGAGAACAGTTCTATTTCTATGGTATTATAGAAAAGGTAGTATCCTTTCTTTCTTTTTTTATTAACTTTTTTTAAATGGTGGAGAACATGTAGATGCTTTTCTTTTTCTCCAGAGCTAGATTAGGAATCTTGGCCCTGAAATGCCAAATTTGTTTCATTTTGCTTCAGGAGAAACTATTAATTACTCACTAGTAAGGATACAAAGATGTTAATCAACAAGTGTAGCCATTTGACTAGAACACATTTTGGGCTTAATGTAAAGTTCAAGTAGTCTGTGGTAGAACACTCTTAAGACAGAATAAGCGAGTTTGTTTAAAAAGAAACCTTAAAATCCTTGTGCTACTGGTAGTATAGATTCAAAATGCAAATTAGCTCATATTAATTCAGGAATTAGCAACTATTGACATATAGCATTAACCCCTTTCAAAGACTACTTGCATATATATACTGCACCTACAATGCATAAGATAACAGGTTACTATACATTAACTATAAATTATTAACTGTATAGATCACAAATTACTGCATTGTTATTATCTATATTCATATATTATGGACACATGTGTGTATGTGTGTGTGTATGTGTGTATATATGTAAATAATGTTCCGAACTTGTGACCCACAATTTATATATATGACAAATAAACATATATATGTAAATAAATTGTAGGCCACGAGTTCAATACTTTAATAGGTAAATGAAATCTCCAGTTTAATTTGCAATCTTAATGGTATGGTATGAACAACTTTTTAAATAAAGAAAACTCTTTCCACAACTGCTGACATGCTTTTCAGGATTTTTGTTTGACTACTGCCAATTTGGGTCCCTAGACTGGAATAAATGCAGAGCCATCTGCTCCAACGCGGCTGTTACGACAGTTTTAGGCTCACTGAAGCAATTGTTTCTATTACCCTTAGAACTTATGACATGCTTCACTTTGCAGCATTCCTACTGAAAAAAAATTGAGCCTAACTTGTATCACAAATATAATTAGGTTATGATCTTGGTAAAAATTCTATGTGCCAGAATAGTGTAACCCTCTCAGCTCCAAGCCTCCAAAAAAGTTTACTGGTGGCTTGAAATGTTGCGCACCATTCCCAACCCTTGCCCCCTCGTTAGCAAATGACTTCGGCATGTAGAATAATGGGGTGTGTTTAATTATGGTAAACCGTGATGGAATCATAATGTTTGTATCGAAAGAAAAATGGGGAGGGGGAATTATTGAAGCAAATTTTTGTTGAGCTTGCTGCAATTCACTGGAAGTAAATGGTGCTGTGGATACAGATTTTGTGACTAGTCTTTTCAAGGTAGTAAGGTATAAAATAGGAGGCTGAGTTCAGGCATGTATTCAGAGTTGTCATGTGGAGATCATGAAAAAATATCAGACAGAGAGTGTGAAGTAAAAGTGATTTTGCTGGCAAAATGTGGAAGCTTCTGCACTGCAAGAGGTCATTTTGATCAAAGATTGTGCATATCTGATCTAAATAAATTAACGGTAATTTGAGTGTTTCCATAAAATGGTGGTAATGGTGGAGACCACAACATGCTAGCAGCTCATTCATTCATTAGCACCAGAGTAGAGGTTTTGCAAGATGACAATATAAAAAGGGTAAAAAAAAATAGCTTTAATAAGGTAAGATTTGGGGCGCCTGGGTGGCTGAGTTGGTTAAGCGTCTGACTCTTGGTTTCGGCTTAGGTCATGATCTCATGGTTTTGTGAGTTTGAGCCCGGAGTCAGGCTATGTGCTGATGATGGGGAACTTGCTTGGGATTCTCTGTCTCCCTCTCTCTCTGCCCATCCTCCATTCACACTGTCTCTGTCTCTCTCAAAATAAATCAGTAAACTTAAAGAAAATAAGCTAAGATTTAAGGAATTCATGAAATTACAAGAATATAAACATTATATAAAGGTAAAGTGCTTGACAGTTGGTTTTCCATAAAGATAGGCTAATCATTTGAAATGGTAAACCAAATGAAATGGGGTATGCTAAAATACCACTGAAGATACAAACCATTTATTTTAAGGCATTATCATGATATTAACAAAGAAGGTGTCAAAGCTCAGCAGGGAGGATGAAAATCAGGTAAGAACAGGGTGCTCAGGTTGCCAGAGGCAATGTGGACTTAAAAGTCTAGAAACAACAAGTAAAGACAGAAGTTTGAGATGCCACACAAAAGCCAGGGCGTTTGTGTTTTCAGAAGCAGGGAGCCTGTAAGCCAAGACATTCACTGGGATAGAAAACAAGGTGGTGACAAGAGATGTTCAAAATCTAAAAGAGACAGAGCAATCAAAACAGTGATGGAAATCTCAAAAGATGGAGGTCGTGCCTTACTTGTTTACCACTGTAGCCAAAATGGCTCAATGAGGAGGTATCTGGAATCATCTGTAGTTACCAACTGATGAAGGGATGGGTAATCAGAAATAAATGGGTGTGGAACTGAGCGACCTGCTCCAAGATATAGAACATAAAGAACTAGTGCATAACTAGGTCTCCAGGAAGGGTAAAGTGAAGATACAATCGTGTGTGGTAGGTGGTAGGTCAGCAATCATTAAACTAGGGCCTGAGGTAAGGCTGTAGAGAGAGGGACTCGCCTTCATCCGGACATTTGGGAAGAAGGTTAGAAAGATGGGGGCTGGATGGGGGAAACTTGCAGCTGGGAGGTAAGATAGAGAAAAATGGAAAAAGGAAAGACTCAGAAATCCAAAAGTCAATGAGCTAAGGGAAAATCAGAATCCACAGTCTTAGTGTCTTGGGTAAAACTTTCCATTAAAAAAAAATGAGTATTAGCTGTTGGTCGCTAAAAGATATAGAGCAGTACCCCCTAGGCTGGTGATGAAGTTGAGTCTTATCTAAGTTAGAGATGCGGCTGCCTAGTGTTTAGGAGCATGAATTCAATGAAAAGAACACCCCTTATTTCTGTCTTTATCCAGGTCTTGGTGTCCAGAGAGATGAATATTTCAGGGTGGCACAAAGGTGTCTTGAGACCAATGGTATTAACATATCTGGGTACCAGTTGAAAAACACAGAGTCATTGGTTCCACTCCAGACTTACTGTTTCAGAAATTCTGGGAGTATAGCCCAGCAATCTGAATTTTTCTAGACCTCCAGGTGATGCTGACACATGTTAAAGATGTTAAAGTCTGAGAACCACTGTTTTGCAGGAAACTAGCATTAATGATAGATAAGGGACAAACTTTGTAATTTATGGTAAAGCCTTTGTCTGGCCCTAAAAAGTAGGAACTAGTGCTTCCAAAGTACACTATCTGGGATTCTATAACATGAAGAGGCACAGTTTTAGGAGGAACTATTATATTAGTAATGGGATCTAAAGAGATAAATCTAAAGAACCTCTAAAAAGAGAAATGTGCCTGGTGGAAAAGAGACTTGTTTTCTTTGCTTTGAGGAATATTACACGTTTGCAAGTGCACAGTTATGTTGCACACTTGATAACATGAAAAGATTTCTAATGAGAATTCCTTACAGCATTACATTTAATAAAGAATAGGATAGGTTAAAGAGAAGTTTTTCTGAATTAAAAAAAAAAAACTAACTAACTAAAAGTATATTTTGCTAAAGTACTAAGCACACAAGCCCCATCTAGTGGCCTTTCTGTCAAGAGTTCAGTGAAGGTTTCTAAAAGGGTGCAGGACAATTATTGAAGGAGAAAGATACAAGCAATTTAACTCTTAGATATGTGGACTACAGCACGTAAGCATCATAATTATCTCACATACTCTTATGCAAACATTCTTCAAGTTTTTTAGAATCACTCCTAAATTTCAAAACTATCTAGAATCAGAAAAGGAAGAGAAACATTGAGTTCCAATTATGTGCCAAGCCTTCTGTTAGCTGGTTTTATATATTTATAGATACAAGATATGGTATAGATATAGATGACAGATATATGTACAGATATAGACATAGACATATAAGGTAAACATTAAATCTGGAAACAAGGGAACATTAATATTTTACTAATATTACAACATATAATAAAATAAAATGGTCTATGCTTCCAGAATACTTCAATGAAAAACAAACAAACAAAATAAAACTCAGAGGGAGACCTTTTTCAAAGTTATTCAGTGTGGTATTCCCATCATACTCTGTGCTTAACTCTGTATGGCATTCTTCATTCTATGACATTTCTATTTTTTGTTTTGTTTTGACCTAGTATTTTAAGCTCTTTGAGGAAGAGAAACACTTTTTTTTTTTACTATGCTGTTGTTTATTCCTGGCACCAAGCACAGTGCTCAATAGAGTAGTCAATAGTTGGTAAATAAGTAAGTAAATGCATGAATGGACAAATATATGAATTAAGTAATAGATGAGTTATTTAAATATTTGCTTTTATATTTCATGTTTTATACACATACATATACACATAAATATACATTACCTTCTTAACAGTGAAACTGAATCTTATCAGCAAGTATGGGAGTATCCAAAGATATTGTGTGCCACATTCTCCAAATATTTATTGACTCAAAATAAAGGTAATTACTGTTTCATTAAGAATCTTAGTAAGGGAAAAGGAATATTTACATAAATAATTATGATGTAATATAGAATATAAAAAGTGACATACAAGACATGACTTTTTGCTCTTTGCGTTTTAGTGGAAGAAATGACTTCTAGTTGAAGGCATCAAGGAAGACTTTACTAAACAGATTCTTGAAAAAAAAAAAGATCAGAACAGTTCGATAAGAAATTAGGATGGAAGGGTATTCCATTAAAAGGAAGAACTTGGGCAGTGCCTGGGTGGCTCTGTCAGTTAAGCATCCGACTCATGATTTACTGGTCATGAGATCGAACCCCATAGTGGGCTCCACACTAAGCTTGGATGCTGCTTGGGATTCTCTCTCTCCCTCTCTTTATGTCCCTCCCTCGCTCATGTGCGCCTACTTGCTCTCTCTCTCTCTTTCTCTCTCTCTCTCAAAATAAACAAACATTTTTTTTTAAAAAGGAAGAACTTGGGTAAAGGGTTTGTTTAGAAGTTAGCCACACTTCCCAGTGTGCTCTTGGCACATTGCACATGAACAGAAGCAACATGGCAATACAGCCTGAAAAGGAAGTGAGGTCAAAGCAGCACCAATATTGTGCCAAGAGCCATATTCCAGCCTGAAGGGCTTCACTTCCAACAAAATCACAGAATCAATGGATCTAAGCAAAAAAGAAAAGTAGGCAACCAAACAAATGTAATAATAACCCTGGTGAAAGAGGCAGATCTATATTTCTAACATAAATAATCCTATTTTGAAAATATCTACTAATTCTCAAATTAAACAGGGGTTTAATTGAACTCACATTCGGTGCACAGACCACAGCACGTAGGCAACACAGGATTTTCCTTTCGCGTAAGCTTTACATACCAGTTCCATCAATAACCAAGAAATTAATTTTAATCAAAATAAGTCTTGGTGGTGATACCGATTACAGGTAATTAGAACCAAAGTTTTGCTGCTTCAACCACAAATGTGTTTCCATTTTTATGAATAGGTATAGTTAAATGTAAATAATTGCTTAAAATTTTCCCTTTTTAGAAAAGAAAACTCTTAGTTTTTTTTTTAATATAGAGAGAAAAAGGGCAAAAATGGATCTTAATTGCTTTAGTGTTGTTTAATAACCTAGCATTACACTGCCAGAAGTGGAAAAATTAGCTTTAGATATCATGTTGCACATTTTAGGTTTCAGTGGAACTAAAATAGCAGTGAGCAAACCTTTTCAAACAACATGTAGGATAGTATCTCTTTTAAGTAATGAGAAGAGCCATCTTTTTGTAAAAGCTCCTTCTTTCTCAGAAAATATTTTCAAGGTGACATGTCAGTTAAATGAAAGAAGCATGAGATGAACAAGGGAGACATAAAATTTATTATGACTATAAAGCATATGAAAAATTTCACATCTACTAAGAGACATCCTCCTTTTTTTTAACCACCTTATTTTCCCCCCTAGTCAAAATTGATTCTACTTCTCAGATCTCCCAAAACTGAATTTAAAGTTTCAGCTAAGAGTCAACTCAAAGGTTATGTTTTGTTTGCTATTTTCAGTCCTGTGAACAATCCTACGGTTTTACAAACCTTTTTAAATTCATTTCAGAACTCATACCCTAACGATTCCTATATGGCTGTGTTTTCTACATTCTCCTTTAGGGCCATTTTCTCCATGTACATTAGGGTGATAATACAACTCAACTGGATCTCACTACTTTAAACTAGAAATTGTGTTCTTTTTCCCAATTCATACACAAGCACTTCCCTTCTCATCCTTCTGTCTAGCTACCCAGACATCCAGCCACCTAGTGACCCAGCCACCCAGCCACCCAGCCACCCAGCCATCTACCCATGTATCCATTCCTCCATTCATTGAGGAACAATTTTAAGTACAGTCATGTATCTAAGAGCCGGCAATACTACATGGTAACAAGAAATACACAGATTTTATTACCTATTATAAGTACAAATATGTGAGCTGCCATTTTAAATTTTGCTAATAGGTGCTATGGGGTTGGGAAGATTTGGGAGCAGACGGGAGTGGACACCCAAAACTGGTGGCTCAAAAATGTTCCCTTGTAAGATTGAGTGAATGATGGTAATAGCCATTAAGATAGAAGGCAGGTTTCAGGATGGGGGTAATAGAGAAACAGCTCAGCTATGGATGTGGTGAATTATACATGTTTGAGTTTCAGAAGAAATCATAGAATTGAGAATGTATAGGTGTCAATTACCCACTGAAGAGAATAATATTGCTCAGGAAAAACACAGAATGTATTTCAAAAAAGTGAAGGTTGACTTTGCCAATTCTGGGGAGTGGACAAATGAAACAAAAATGAAAGCAGACTACAGGGAAATGGGTGACTTTGGTAATCTATATTCAGTTGAGAAGGGAAAATGGATTGAGGAGCAACCTATGTGAGGAACAGTAACTCTGAATATAGACAACTATTTCAGGAAGTCTGGTTGTGACAGAAGAGAGCTATAAAGGGCAGTAAAGGAGATTATGGGTTTAGGAACACAAATGCCGGTACATGTGTATACATGGGGCATATACGTACATAAGCATTACATTTACTGATTTTTTTTTAATAGAAGAAACTTGAAAAAACATTTTTAAAGGTAGGCTTTATTAGAATAGAAGAGAAAAAATAGACATAACCTATAATAGCAAGCTGTCTGAGAATGCAATTGGGGAGAGCATACAGCACACAGAAGTGGCCCTAGATAGGAGATAGGGCACTTTTGTTGTTTAGCAAAAGGGAAAGAGGAAGAGAAAGAGTAGGAATGGAGTCGGAATATCTTGTGGAACAAATCTGAGGAAGTTCCCATCTGATGGGATAGTAGTTAGAGAGTTCGTATCATGGTAGCAGATTTGAGAAGAATAACACTGTCTACAGTAGCTTTCACATAGTCAGTACATGAGGGGCTACTGACTTAGGGGGGATCATAAAAGCAATTTGCCAGACTGTAATATGGCTCCAAAATTACAATTCTTGACTTTAAAATATTTCTTAAGTTTTAGAATTTTAAAGTTTTTAATATTGTCCCTCCTGCTACATGTGTATCTCATTTTTTCTCATTCTGCATCCAAAGAAAATAGAAAAAAAAAATTCACCACAGACACTGCTAACTCTGGTTTTGGAAAACAATTGCTTCTGATAGAAACTGTGACATGTGAAGCTATGGGAAGTTTGGTAATCAAGTATTCTATATTAATAGAAAATCTTGCTTTGTGGATATAGGAAGTAAAGTCTTAAAAGAAATACAATTAACATCATCAGAATACAAATCTTTGATGATATTCATAAATTAATACTCAGCCCCACCATTTATGCATGCATTTTTTTGGAGGGCATTAGAAATTCAAAACAGAAGTCATTTTAAAAATTACTTTAAATATGCACATTCAGTCATCTTCCTATGGTGGAAGATTTATTTGAAAATTTTCTCTTGATGTTATCTCCATTGTAATATTTCATGATGTTGACTCTAACACAAGAATAAGTGCCAGAGAAACATATTACTAAAAGTTACATTTAAAAATGAATATCTTCTATTAAGAAAAAATATCTCCAATCATGTTCATAAGCCAGCCTTCCAAAATGCTGAAAAATGTACTCAAATAACAGACTGCCATATGTCCATAGCCTAAATCAAGTAAGTAAACATAATGTACTTCTTAATAAGAAGAAGCTTTTGATTTTTTTCCACTAATGACAAGTATACTATTTCAAATTATGAAATAAATATGCTCCTTTTCTTTAGAACTATTACTGGATGACTCAGTCTAAGTCTTATATTTAACTGCTTCCTGGGCAAAAATACCCCTAGAAGGCAGATTGTGAATCTTATGTGTCTCTTGACACCCCACAAGGAAAAAAAAAAAGATGCAGACAAAAACTTCAGGCTAATACAGAATAAAAGGTAAGAAATTCAAAGTTTATTCCATATTTAAGGGTGTATAGTTTTCAAAGTTCATCTTCAAAGTACCAGTGTTTGATCTTAATGATTTCCTTTTCTGTTCTCTTTTAGTAGTTTCTTCTAACACTATTTTTGACATAAAAGTCTATGCCTAAATGAAAGATTTTCTGCATAAAGGAAATGCATCATCGAGGAATGTGGATTTCTGAACCTCAAAGATATTTGAACATGGTTTTAGAAGTCACATAGATTCTTTAAAAATAGATACTAAAGACACTTAAGGGGGAAGATCTTTTGGAAATTCTTCTAGGGGACTTGGTTATTTGTTATACCCTTGGCCCAGGAGAAAGTCCCCATCTAGAAATGGATTCTTACATGGTTGGAACTAGCAGTTCCTTATCAGGACCATGACTGGAGAGAAGAAAACAGAGCCACCCTGGAAATGCAAATCCATTAAATCAGACTTGACCACTACCAGGTGACAATTATCACACTTAGTTTGCCTTCATCACATACTGAGAGATTATAGAGTCACCCAAGTATTGGAGCTCTTTCTTGGCTTTACCTAATGGTGTGGCACTTTCATGTACAGACCTTCCAGTCTGAGACAAAACAGTGTCTTCTTTTCCTTTTTTTGCATGTGTTTTTGTCGCCTGCTAGCTGTTATACCTTGGCCCTAATTGACAGTGAAAGCTGACGTTGAACTAAAATGAATAAAATTAAATTGAGCTAAGAAGTCAATTTGAAACAACAGTTGACCTTTTCCGAAAGGCTTGGGGCTCTGGTAATCCACATGATTCAGATGACAGCAGCATGGGATCTGAAAGCCCTTGTGTCCAGAGGCAGGGCTGAATCCATCAAATACAGGTTATCAGCTGTCTGGTTCAGTCTTCCACTCAATCCAAGGAAAGGGATGCTTCATTCGCCCTCCAAATCTATCTCCATAGGTCAGAGACTTTAAAATCAAAATTTATTTTGCTTTGTTCTTAGCCCTAATTCCTGCTGCTTCTTTTAACACCATTTACTTTATTCAAAGGAAGGGAAAAACAGAAAACATCATTTACACAACTATCTTCATACATTGCTACTACTGTCCCCTTTTCTAGATCTCTTTCTCTCAAGGCTATTTCTCGCTACTTTTAGTCATTTGCATTGCTTTTACTCATTTCATTTGAGAATGCTGTGGTATTTGAATTTTTTTAATATGAAATTTATTGTCAAATTGGTTTCCATAAAACACCCAGTGCTCCTTCCAACAGGTGCCCTCCTCAATGCCCGTCACCCACCCTCCCCGACCTCCCACTCCGCATCAACCCTCAGTTTATTCTCAGTTTTTAAGAGTCTCTTATGGTTTGGCTCTCTCCCTCTCTAACTTTTTTTTTCCTTCCCCTCCCCCATGGTCTTCTGTTAAGTTTCTCAGGATCCACATAGGAAAACAGTGTGGAAGTTCCTCAAAAAATTAAAAATAGATCTACCCTATGACCCAGCAATAGCACTGCTAGGAATTTACCCCAGGGATACAGGAGTGCTGATGCATAGGGACACTTGTACCCCAATGTTTACAGCAGCACTTTCAACAATAGCCAAATTATGAAAAGAGCCTAAATGTCCATCAACTGATGAATGGATAAAGAAATTGTGGTTTATATACACAATGGAATATACTACTTGGGAATGAGAAAGAATGAAATATGGCCTTTTGTAGCAACGTGGATGGAACTGGAGAGTGTTATACTAAGTGAAATAAGTCATACAGAGAAAGACAGATACCATATGTTTTCACTCTTATGTAGATCCTGAGAAACTTAACTGAATTTTTATATCATTTGCAATTTGGGTCTTTTTCTCCCCAATTTTAAAAACCATATAGAATTTTTTGTCATAAAAAAAACTTCTCTCTGCACTTCAATGCCTGGACAATGATGAATATTTAAGTAATGCAAGTACTGATCATAGAGTATCACTTGTTAGCATCTACTGAGTTACAACAAATTGTTACTATTTCTCAGTGGTATATCTTCAATTAATTTTTCAAACCTCTTTAATAAAATAGTCAATACTGTAGAGTCCTAGATATAAGATGTTTTCATGTAACACAAACCACATACTTAATGATGGGGAAAAACCAACTATATATACATTATTCTCCCTATCAAAACTTCTGTTAATTATTGTAGAAAGAAATTTTACTGTTCAGGCGTGTGTGTGTGTGTGTGTGTGTGTGTGTGTGTGTGTCTCAGTTAATTTGTCTTATTTGTATCATTTTGAGTATAGGGAAAACTGTGATGTTCCTAATAGAACCTAAAATAATGATATTTCTAATGGAACATGGCCAACATCACACAAGTGATTCTTGCTTTTTTTTTTTTTTGTCAACCAATGATTTTCAAGCCTTGCTTGATTTCTCTCACCTTCTCAACAAAAATTATTGTGATACCCAAATGGTAAACAGCCCTTCCTCATGACCACAGCCAATCTAAGGCTGATCTGTTCTTTCAAGTTCCTCTTTAGAGAAACCTGTGCAAAGCTATAAATAAGCCATTACAATACTCTCTGTCTTGCTCAGTTCAGCAAATGAATAAACCTAACTCTGACAATGAAAGCTTCTCTGGTGGTCTTTATCCGATGGTTTTATCCAAGTAAGAAGAGCTTTCAATGAAATCAATTATACCTAAGACATTTTCTAAGTAATGGCCATTATTTAAAAATATGCCCTCCCCTGAAACATAGTATTTGAAAGATAAAATGGAATTTGGGAACATCTTATCCAAATCCCATGGTTTTATATGGTAGGAAAATGAGATCCAAGATGTCCTTAAGGCCCCTAGACATTGGTGACACAACTATAATTAGAAACAATGTTACTTTATATATTGTCCAGCATACCTCCTCCATAAAGCCTATCACTTTACTGTAAAATTCCATATATCGGTATTCCTTTCAAAAGGACTTTATTCTGTTTTACAATAGAATAAAGTTTGCTTTACATGAAGCATATAAATGAATGCTATTTTTTTTTACTTGCTTCTTCAGGTATTTAGACCAATAGTTGGAAATGCCCTTTCCAAAGATACTTCTTGTCTTTTTGGTGATTTTCAATTTCTCCCACATAAGCAAAAGGATTTTCAAAACATTTAAAAATGTGGCATGGAGTTACTCATGCACAATTTGCTGAGACTATTCTATTATTCTTGTTTGAAGTCCTATTGCCTGGCTCTGATTCTGGCAGTGCAGCATGCTAACTGAAACTATTGTGACCTTGGGCAAAGAACTCAAGTATTTGTGCCAAACAGGAAAACAATAATAGGTATCACAGAGAGTTTTAAGGTGAAATAAGTTAATACATAGAAAATCCCCAAAATAGAGCTGGGCTCTGTAATTGAGTATCACTAAATAAATATTAGCTTTTGTTTTTATGATGTTGGTTAGCTATTAAGAATTATTATTATTATTAGAATTTTAAAAATCCATTTTCATATTTTATATTTGCATTTTACAAACAACAAATCTGATCTTTTTATAATCAACAGATATTTTTGGAGCAGTTTTACTTTCACAGCAAAATTGAGCAGGGAATATAGATATTTTACACATGTCCCTTGTCCCCCACACAATCTCCCCCATTATCAACATCCCCCACCAGAGAGGGACACTTGCTATGTTTGGTGAACCTCCATTGATTGACACATCATTATCACCCCAAGTCCATAGGCTATATTAGTGTTTACTCTTAGTATTACACATTCTATGGTTTTAGAAAAATGTATAATGACATGTTTCCATCATTATACTACGATGCACAGTATTTTCTCTGCCCTAAAATCCCTCTGTGCTCCATCTATTTTTCCCTTCTTTCCCCTAAACCCTGGCTACTATTGGTCTTTTTATTGTCTCTATAATTTTGCTTATTGCTCATGTCACATGGTTGGAATCACACAGTGTGCAGCCTTGTAAGATTTGCTTCTTTCACTTAGTAATATGAATTTAGGGTGCCTCCACGTCTTTGCATTTCTTGATAGCTCATTTATCTTTAATGCTGAATTATATTCCATTTTCCTGATGTACCACAGTTTATCCATTCCCCCACTGAAGGACATCTTGGCTGCCCCCAAGTTCTGGCTAGTATTAATAAAGCTGTTAAGAACATGTACAGGTTTTTGTGTGGATGCACGTTTCCAATTCTTTTGAGCAACCATGAAGAAGTGTAATTCCTTGATCACATAGTATATAGTTAGTTGTGTATGTAAACTTCACCTTTAAAATAGAAAATGTTTACTATTCTTGCCATTGTTCACTGACCTTGAGCATGTTTTGCTGAGCCTACATATAGGAACATTGTGTGGTGATGACAGGTATCTTCAAAGACACCAACAGCTCCCAAAATACAAAAGCCCTACAAAGTATATGATAGGAGCGTTGATCATCTGCATGTTGAGGAAACAGTCAGTAGAAATATTCAATAGAAAAATTCCATTAATTTGTTTCATAAACATCATAACTTTGCCACTTATACCCATAACTCTTGTTTTTTTCTACTCCAATTTTATTCTAGTGTGACTTTATATTCCTATATTTTCCATAAAGACTTCAAAATACTTTTCTTCACTCTTTCACGTATCCATACACTAACTCAACAAAGATTTTCTGAATGTCTTGGCTCATGCACCATATTTGATTCCAAGGATATAAAGATGAATAAGACATGGGTACCATTTTTAGAAACTCATGGTCCCAGAAGAAATAAAACATAAATAAGTAAACTACAGTGTAATAATATAAACACGCATAATGTTAAGTTAGAAGAGAGTGACCAAGTTCACTTGAAGAGGTGGAGAAATCACCGCAAGAAAAAAAATATTTGATTTTCATTTATGTCATCAACATTTCATGCCTGTATTACGGCAGTACCAACTCTCTCCAGATGTATTTTTAACCCTGCAATTACAGAGCTCTTGCCAGAGTACAAATTGATCAGTGAACTAATTTTTGGTGTAGCATGTTATGGGTAAGTGATTCATGAGTTAGTTTATGCCAATCCCTAGGCTACATCGTATATTACAACATTCTGGGATTCCATGCAGTTTTCTAATGATGCTCAGCTTTTTTGAGTTATCAGGTTTCTGCTCTTGCTTCCTCATCCTGTCGTGATTATCCTCCTGGCTATTTATAAGCCTATTAATAACTGTTTCTCCAGCAGCAGATTATATTTCAATTCCTTTGAGAAAACTTACCATGATCCCTAAGACAGTGTAAGATAGCTTTCCTTTATGTTCCCATAAGATCTGTTTTCCCACAAATAAAGTTCTTCCTACTGCACCGTAATTTCCTGATTACTGATCTGTATTCCCCAGAGGCAGAAATTTGCACACTGACTAGTACAGAATAAGTACCAAGTAAGTATTTGTTCAGTGAATAAATGAGTGGATAGATGGATTGAGAGGTAAAGGGTTAATATCAAAGAAAAGACTGGTTTTATGGGTTGGGAGTATAAAGAAAAAGCAATTAGTGACTCAAATTTAATTTGGAGTTTAAAATTTGTATTAAATTAGTGTTATGCTATTCCCCTTTGAGCTCAATAATGTAATTTAAATTTCAGGAAAAATAAATAAATAAGATTCCACCAAATGTAGTTGTATCATAAAGGTAACACTAATAATAATTTCCCTGAGAAATGCTATGATACAAAATCTATATTATTTTGCAAAAATATACCAAGAGCTGGAAATAATTATGTATACTATTTAATAAATAAGTGTAGTTATTTATATTTTGAAATTAGAGGAGGCCAACCATAATAGACCAAAAAATACCCCCAAGCAATACAAACTGTGTTAATATATCTTCCAAAATTGAGACATTACACATTAATCTAGAAAATTACACTCTTAAGTTCAGTGCTTTGCAATCCAATTTAACAATTAGCACTCAAATAATTACCTTTGACTTATTAATTTTCACTCCAAATATCATATTAACCTAACGCAAAAATTCCTATGTCAGGTCTCTACTGTGCGAAGATATGAAAGTTATTCATATAATTCACAAATACTGATAGCTGTGGAAGAAAACTATGCTGATCAAATGCATTCTATATTTAACAGCTATGGGCTTTTACGTATGAACATATTTATATTCATTTTGGTTTCCAGTTAATATTCTTGACTAAAATTAATGTCAATATTTTCAAGTCATTAAAAAACCCAAGTTTTAATGTTAATTAAGATGTGTCTCAGAGACACATAGCTTATACTCATACCCATTCATGCAATTCAGAGCACATTCATTAAATGTCGTTATGTTTGGAGGCATTGTTGTAAGGACTGTGAGGCAGTTGTTCTCAAGCTTTATTGGGAATAATTATTATTTATTATGCTCGCTAAATATAAATTTCTGGGTTCTACCATGGAAATGTTGCTTCAATATTCTGGGGTGGAATTCTACAATCTGCATTTTAAACAAGCACAGGGATCATTCTGATGGAAATTGCATACTCCATGATCAAAAAGAGTGCTGTGATGTGTGGAAAGATGCCTGTAAAGAGCACCTTTTAATGGGTGCTGCCTAACTTACCCTCAAGATCTTACAACCTATTATAGTTAATGTAACTCATATATAAAACTATATTATTGGGTGGGCCACAGGAACTAATAAAAGTTTTGGTGCTGGGTGCAGGAATGGAATCCTACTTCAGAAATATATATCTGGTAAATATACAGGGTGTTGAAGAAGTGTTTGACTGTATCTTAGAGAGTTAATTCAACTATTCCAAATCTCGGAAGCCCTGCAACTAATAATAGTAAAAGAAAGAGACTTAGAATTTGTTTTCAAGAACCAACAAAATTTGGTACCTTGGAACTGCCAGTCCCGTTTGCTAGTTATTATGTGTGTATGTATGTTTTAACTGCCCAGCGTCAACCTTTCCCAGCCCTGAACAATGAGTTCCGTGGAAGTTCCTTAGAACTGTCCTCAAAGACAGTTTCACATAGTGGTTTCACTGACAGAGCTTCAAATCAACTCAGGGTGATCAGGCACACTGCCACCTTAAAACAAAGGCTTTGGGGTTTCAGGGCTGATTCCCCCAGGGTATTTGTCACCCAGAAGACATCTATTTCCTCTTATTTTCTCCTCAACATGTCCAAGCATGGATTATTTCTTTTCATTTCCTACCTGATTATTTTCCTCTAGAATTTGGGAGGAAATGTAAAACAGGTGTTAGCCAGCACAGTACATTGTGATGGTTTTATCCCTTTGAAAACTACAGGAAGGTCTTTTTGGTTCTCAGATAATAATTATATTATTCTTATTCTAACTTTATACAATGAACACCAGCTGTATCATTCAGGGTCTGGTTCAAAAAACAAACAAGGAATTATGCCAGCCAGCTAGATATTTTAGAGATATTACAAGAAATTTATATATATATGTATATATGTACATATATATAAAAATATAAATATATATGTATATATATATAAGTATATATGTATTATATACATGTATATATATTTATATAAATATAAATATAAGTATATAAATATAAATATATATGTACTATATATGTGTATATATATTACAAAAATTTATATATATATTTCTATATCACATATATATTATATTATATATTTAAAGATTAGTGGAATAGAAAGATGTTGAAGACCATACATAGTAATTACTATAAGGAGTAGCTCCCACTTTTAGGGTTGAGGGAAAGAAAGAGATAGGATATCCAGAACAGAGAAACTTGAGAGAGGAGTTTAAGGGTGCCTGGGTGGCTCTGTGGGTTAAGTGACTAGTTTTTGACTCAGGTCAGGATCTTGTTGTTTGTGGGTTTGAGCCAAGCATCAGGCTCTGTGCTGACAGTGTGAAGCTTGCTTGGGATTCCTTCTCTCTCCCTCTCTCTCTCTGCTCCTCCCCTATTAGCTCCCTTTCTCTCTCTAAAATAAATAAAAACATTAAACAATTAAGAAAAAAAAAGACAGGAGTTTACTTCTCAGAATGGACAATGAGGGTGTAGCCATTCCCGAATCATGTTCAGACCTCTGTGGGTACCACAATGCTGGTATCAGACTCTCAGTGCAATTGAAGGGAGGTGACACAGGTTCCTCCAAGGGCTACAAGACAGCTGCCGCCATAAGTGTTAAATGTGTCTGGAGGCAAGGGAATGATACTCTTCTGTGGATATAATCCTGACAAGAATTAGAAACAGGAAGGAAGTATTTTACCCCTTCTCCCTTCTTATGATCTCCTTTTAGTATCTCTCATTGGCAGAAAAGCAACAGGACACTGGCTGGCAAGATAATTTGGGAAACATAATATATAGACCTCATGTAATTTGGGAATTTGGTTGAGAGTTTAGAAAATGTAGTTTGCATAATCACAGAACAATTTTTAGAAGGACGTCCTAGAGCTGAGACACAACAGGTAAATAACCAGCATGGCAGCTATAACAATCTTTTTACATTTTTGAGGCCTGTGTCTTAAGAAAGACAGAACAATTGGCACCACCACTCATTTCACTGGGATATGAGAGACGATGAAAGTGTTTAATTTGGTAAAAAGCAACAGGGTTTCCTCAGAAAAAAATGAAATTGGCTGTCTGAAATGACAAATAACTAAAAGCTATTGTTCACCTATTCATAAGCTCTCCATGCTGAAATAGCCTCCTTTCTTAGAAGACAGATGCTCTGCCTAATATGACTTTGTGGTGGCTGGGGCACCGTATCTCAGCAAAGAACCAGACTGTCAGTTTAAAAATATTACATTAACAGCAGGGCAGAGATGGGGAAAATAGAAGCAAAGAGACCATTATGGCATTACACAAACAGTGCAGGCAAGAGATGGTGAGGACCTAAGTTAAGAAAGCAGAAATGGGAATAGGAAAGACAGAATGTATTCCAGAGAAATTGAGCACGTAAAGACAATGGGCCTTTCTAAATGTGGGGAGTGAAGGAGGCAGAGCAACCTTGGATAACTCCTGACTTTCTGGCTAGATAGGATCATAAATGGTAGCATGTCTACCAAATACAGAAAATTAAAACACAGATTTAGGAGAAAATTTGACAAGTTTAGTTTGGGGCTCATTGATTACACAATCTACATCTAACTGCTGCCTGAACATCACTGGAATTTGGTATATTGTTTGGGCATTGGGCCTTGAATATGTGGATTTTCCTTCAGAGTCCTTCTCAGTTGAGTAAGTCATTTCTTATAGAAAACAACCCCAACTACTAACAGAGGCACTATATATTGTCCTAAATTATAGACACCGCTAATTATTTTGCTAAACTCTTGACTCATCCCCCTTCAAAAACAGTGTTTCAGGAAGATCAAATACATCGTGAATACATTCTGATATCTGAAACATTTGTGCTTTTGTAAATGCTGTGTCTGGAATGAATTTATCCCACACCCCATCTGACTATTTTTGATCTCCTGTGGACACCAGTACAGATGTAACTTTTAGGATGTTATTCCTGGCTAAATAAGTAAATATAAAATTTATTATTCTCATATTAATGAATGCTTCATATTGTTTCATTTTTTAAAATATTTTAATGGTGTAGTTTATTTATTTACTTACATATCTGTCTCCATTCTAGACTTTGATCACCTTAAGTGTATAAAGCAACATACATATATTTTAAAAACATACACAACTAGAAACAGCAAAGAGATTTCTTAAAACTCATACACTGACAAAATATTATCAGTTAGGCATGTAATGAGATACCTCAAATCAACCTAGTAATAAAATGAGAAAAGGGAAGGGAGGCAATTTGCAAAAAGGAATCACAAAATGACCAATAAACAAAAATGTGATGCTCAACTTCAGCAATCAGTGAAATGCACATGGCCAAAAAAGATCCCCTCAGTTTATGTAAACTTGAGACAGGTTTCTTCCAGACTCAAAGTTCCTGACCTCCCTCTCCTAGAGCCCTTACTTTAGAAAACTTGCTATTGTAACTCTTGCCTCTGCCCTTTGGAGATGTAAAAGTTCTCCGGCCTCTTAACAGTTTTACAACCCAGGACTGTTTTTGTCAAGGACCTGGGAGCCATCCCTTTGAAATGTAACTTTTTTAAAAGGTAGAGCCAGTATCCCCTGGTCTCTGTAGGAATCTAACTTGGACAAGTGCCAGTTAGCAAACATTGATAGCCTAATCCCATTGACCAACCACTTCCCTAATCAACTCCAGTACGTTTCATCTAGTTCACCCCAGTGCTTAAAAACTCTCCCACCTTTTGTTTCAGCAGAGTTGAATTCAATCTCTCTCCTTTATTGCAATAGCCTTGACTCTTATTTCAAATGTTTTTAAATAGTCTCCCTTTCCTGTTTAATTCTGTCTGGTGCCATTTTTATTTGGCACACCTAAGTATAGTTTTTACATTTATATCTAAAAGTTTGCAAAATTAAAAAGTCTGAGGATATGTAATTTTGGCAAAAAATTAAAAAAAAGTTTTTCTTTGGTTTTTGTGTAAACATAAACTGATACAATGGTTTTGAAGATCAATTTTACTACCCCAAGTAACTTATACTCAAATGCATAAAGAGCTTGCTTGTAGCATTGCTTAGACTCATTAAATTTGAAAACAACAGACAATACATTATGGTATATTTGTATCCCTAAGTGAATAAAGTCTATTTCATTAGCAGAAAGACTAGTAATGATGTATAAATTTGAGAAACACAGTTGTGAAAAACATACATACGTTTGTATGCATGTATGTTTGTATGTACGCATACAGGCAGGCATATACAGTGTGTCAAGGTATACAACCAAAGATAAAGAAGGGCATTATCATTTCCTTAAAATTTTAAATGATCTGGGAGATTCAGGGAAGATACCTTTGCAGTACTGTTGCAGCACAGGCTTTGGAAACTTCAGGATCCACACAATAACCAGACAGAACAATCAGATAGTAAAATCAAAATCATATGATATGATTTTACAGCCCAACTCATGACTTATCCTCACAAACCTCAAAATACAAATGCATGGAGACATACTAGCAATAGTCGCTAAACCCAATGCCGTCAGCGTGTCTGTCGAAGAAAGCAGTGGGAAGCAACAAAGCATGTTATGAGCCTGAAAACCAAAGACTGCAAAAAAGCCAACTAGTATTCACTGGAAATCAATCTGCAAACAGCGGAGAATCAGAAGTTTTTCCCACTCTAGCAGGGGGAGAGTGTAAACACCCTGATACAAGGCTGCAGGGGCTGGAGCCTCTGACTCGAAACTAATCCACCAAGTCTTTCTTACTATTTGGGAGTCCACAAAGAAGAGAAACTGCTGGAAGTGGAATCAAGCATTAGTGGCACAAGGTCAGTGGAAAGAGAAGATCTGAGTAAATGTAAGGGAGGAGATGGAACCAGAATATCTCAGAAAAGAAGCCACCATACTTTACAACTATGTGAAAACAACAGGACTGGGAAGTTAGTAAATTTAGAAAATCTATCTGAACCAAGCCTCCTTCTAAAAATTGAGAAAATTTAAAAAAAAAAAAAAATTTTAAGGGGCGCCTGGGTGGCGCAGTCGGTTAAGCGTCCGACTTCAGCCAGGTCATGATCTTGCGGTCCGTGAGTTCGAGCCCCGCGTCAGGCTCTGGGCTGATGGCTCGGAGCCTGGAGCCTGTTTCCGATTCTGTGTCTCCCTCTCTCTCTGCCCCTCCCCCGTTCATGCTCTGTCTCTCTCTGTCCCAAAAATAAATTAAAAAATGTTGAAAAATAAATAAATAAATAAATAAAAATTGAGAAAATTTAAATTCACATACAAATAAGCATCAGAAAATGATTGAGATCAAATCCTATAAGAAGTTATTATAACAATATTATTTTGCTGCTATCTTTGCAATGAAAGCGCACCAGAATGACGTGCAGAAATCAGACCAAACATTTAACATATAATTTTCAAAAAAAAACCTGAAAGACATTTAAAAAAAGAAAAATAAGATACCAAATAATAACATAAACCAGAATTAGAGAAATTCAGAAATAAGGTTAGAGATTTTGAAAAAGAAGAGAAGAAAAAAACATTTAAAAATAAAATCTTGAAGGAGCGTAAAAGAAACACCACTAGTAATACCGTAAGGGAAGTAGAAAGTGGAAAAAGGTAGATATCTAAAATTAAAAATAAATTTAACAACAGATCAAAAGTATTGAAGAATGTACTGAAAAGAAGCAAGTACAAGTCAACAAATGTATATAATAGGTGTCCTTGAGGAAAAACAAATCAAAACAAGGGGAGAGAACAATTACTTAAAACTATAACTCACTGGGTCGCTTGGGTGGCTCAGTCGGGTAAGCATCTGACTTCTGCTCAGGTCATGATCTCACGGTTCGTGGATTCAAGCCCCAAGTCAGACTTTGTGCTGACAGCTCAAAGCCTGGAGCCTGCTTTGGATTCTGTGTCTCCCTCTCTCTCTCTGCCCCTTCCCTGCTCATGCTCTGTCTCTCTCTGTCTTTCAAAAATCAATAAAAACATTTAAATATTTAAAAAAAGACTATAACTCATTATAATCTGCTAAAAATTTGATATTAAAAGGTATATTATGTTACTGAGAACGTCAACTCAGAACTGCCAACACAAAGCTATAAGCTATATTCTAGTAACATTACTGCACCTTAAAGAAAACAAGACGTTGGGCACTGAGAGAGTAAAAATATAATATGTTATTTATAAACAGTAGAAAATTAGACTGTCAATATTTGCCAGCATTGCTTTCTCCCAGAAATCAGTGCATATTAAAGAGATGCAAGGAAAGAAAACCCCAATATTCTTCTATCCAGCAGAAATGACTTTCATGTAAGAGGGTCACAAACTCTTATCACCAAGTAAGAATTTATGAAATATTGTCTTTATAAGTCCTGCGTAAGAAATGTATTAAAGACTTTTGACAGAACTAGTTAGTAAGCATTGCATATATAGTTACTGAAAAAATAAATGAAGTGTGCAGATGTAGTAAGTGAATAAAATTTAATTAGAATATGGATAAAATATTCCAAAATATAACTGACTTTAGTAATCATAATTGGTAGGGTAGTTTTAGTATTATTAATATTAATAATCACATTGATAATGTGATATATCTAAAATGGAGTAAAGCAAATGAATAAGGAGATTATTTTATCTTTTATCACCTGTGTCTTTAAGAACCATGTCTTATGCCTAGATTGTGGCCATAAGAATACTATTTCTTAAGAAAACAAACCAAGGGTCATGTAAAAATGACTGATTCCATGTGTGTGACAGATAATGAACAAGCTCAGTTTGGAATATTTTCTTAAATTGTATGACAATGAAACTAGCGAAAACTTTAAGGATCATGTCAAAAGAACTCAAAGGCCAAATCAGAGAAGGGTCAATTTGCATCATGTGGGACAATCTGGACTTCAATAAGGATAAGAATCACAAACATTCTTAAAGCTACTTTTATGATGACCTTAATTGTACAATCTTTTAGGGTGCCTGGGTGGCTCAGTTGGTTAAGTGTCCAACACTTGATTTTGGCTCAGGCCATGACCTCCACGTTTATGGGATTAAGCCCACAGCCTCTGTGTGGACAGTGTGGAGCCTGCTTGGGATTCTCTGTCTATTCCTCTCTCTGCCCCTCCCCTACTCTCTCTTTCTATCAAAATAAAAAAATAAACACTTAAAAACCTGATTTTTTGATGATGTTAAAAAAAAGAATTGGTCACCTTCTGAGAAAGGGAGGGTACCAATTCATTATCTTAAAACTAGTTAAATAAAAAGAAATATTCAAGAATCTATCCTGACTTTCCTGAAGATGATAAGTAAAATAGATAACTGCATCACTGAAGTTGACTTTTATCCTGAGTGCATCTGTCAAAGAAAATAAGTAATGCTATAGAGAAGGGAAAATGACATATAAGACATTTCAGATGAGTAAGTATATGAGGAATTTCATATACCTATGAAAAAGAACCATTCAATGAATTATCATGGTAACAGAAATTAATATAGAATAAAATACTCTTCCACTTCAATTCTTTGGACAGATACACAAAAGTAGTGACAATGGGGGAAAATGTTTGCAACAATGGGGAGCAATAAATAATAATTAACTCTTATTTATTGCTGTTAACCATATAAATTTGACTCAATCACCCTGTAAAGCAGTTTGACATTTCCTAGTAAAGCTTAACATATGCATGCTTTGCTTTGAGATACTGTCATGATACTTCTAGGTATATACTGCAGAGGCTCTTATACATGTGTATCAAGAGATACGTTCAAGATGGTTTATGGCAACATAATTCACTATATCCAAAAACTGAAATCAACTCCAGTATCCATAAACAAGAGAATAAATAAGTGGGTGTGTGTGCCCATAAATGAGAACACTATTCCTTGGTAAAATAAATGAGTACATCTACAGCCATCATCATGGATGAACTTCAAAAATATGACATTTAAGTGAAAGGAACATACCACATAACAACAAAAATGACATGATTCCACTTACATAGAATGCAAACTCCAGCAATATATGTTTGCAAATGCATAGATTGATGGTGAAAACTCTTAACAAGAGGAAAAGGGAATGATTTATATATAATTTATGATCATAGTAAATTCTTAGAGTGAAATGTGTTCAGGGAGAGGCACACAGAGACATGGAAATATTCTGTTTATTTGACTGGGTAGAGAAGTAGATACAAATTCATTTTGTCATTTTCCTTAAACTGTGCATGTGTATGTGTGTGTAATTATAGATTTTTCTCTATTTCTATACATCTATATTCGTCTCTGTTTCTATCTCTATATTATTGTTATGACTTCACCTGGTTGTATGGAATATTCCTTTCTTTCTTGCCAGTTCACGGTAGAAGCATTTAGGAAAATCCTTTTACATATCTTACTCAACAACTTTTTCTGGTTCAGTGTGGGGATGGATGGGGCACTCCTGTAATGCTATGTATGGATTAGGTTATTTAACCCTCGCAGGATGTTCTTGGAAAGTACTATCATTATCCCCATCTTAAGGAAATTCAGGCACAGCACAATTATGTGTGCAAGGTAATTGGTAAATTACTTGTGCAAGCTATACTTCATTTACACGTTTGTTTTTTTAACCAGTTCACTGTATTGCTAGTAAAAATAACACTGCACATTCAAACAAAACGACCACATGGAAAAACTTGTAATAGTTCTTTGCCTAACGAATAAAATGCAAACTCTTCACTCTTGAATTTGGAACCCATTATGACATTTTCAAGCCACATTTGAATAATGTTGGTCCTCCCCTCTTTCCTCACAGCTCCCCAATCTCCGTTCACCATGCTCGCTCTTCACAAGATATCTTCTTCCTTCCTGTTGTCAATAGCTGAAACTAAGTCATGCACCCACCTTCTCAAATGCCACTTTCTCATAAACATCGCCATTAATTTGTTTTTTCAGATGGCCCTTTCCCTGTCTCCCCTATGCAGTATTTTCTGATTGCCCATTTAGATAGTCTCTCTCCCTCCTCTTAGTTCACTTGAAAGTTTGATTTATCTCTGTTGGAATGTAACATGAGTCAGGAGCTTGTGCAAACTATTTCTTCAGTGTTCATCACAAACTGGTAGAGATGAAAGTGAGACATTTCTGCTCACATACAAGAAGCACTGTTCCAAAATGGAAGGCGGCTTGAAGCAAGTGTTACCCGAAGGCTTCAGACCCCACAAAAAGATGGAAGTGGATCTCCTTTGGTGTTAGGAAGAAAACCCGTGGCTTAAAACAGTCAAACAGACTGATACCAAAAATCACATAGGGTAAGCCACACTCCCAGTCTAATTGTTATAGTCCCTAATGCCTTCGTGTATATGATGTTCTTTTGGTATGCTAACATATACATGTAGATGGTGTTTTAAGAGTTCATGCTACTTTAATAAAGCTTTAGGTATACTAATAAATAAGGGATATAATAAACAAGGGTACACATGTTTGTTCCTCATGGAAGAAATGGTTCTTAGACCAGCAGCAAGAGCATCATATAGAAGCATACAAGCAATGCCCCCCTTCAGACCTCCTGTATCAGACTCAGCTTTTTAACAAGGATCCCAAGTGTTTTGTATACACAAGCAATTTTGACAAGCTCTGGGCCCAGATCACATGCTCTGTTGTTTATATTAATTATTTATAGTTAGATGAGCACTTAATTGGTCAAAATCCTATATGAAATACTCTTTGTACTTAGTTAGAGATATGGAAGTCATTAAGGAGCTGAAAGTATACCTGACTTGTTTCTACATGATCCACTTTATCAATTCCTCCTGAGAGACAATTTCAATAACCATTCGGTTTATTTGCAACCAAAGGCTATAAAAATAGACCTGGGTAGAAATATGATTTGTTTCTGGTTTCACTGACAGTCACATGACTCTAGGCAAGCCATGATAAAATGTATCTGATAATAGTTTCTTAAAAATTTCAGTTTTTACTTCCTCTATTGGTCACACAGTCATACTGAGCATTGTGCTAGTTCAGAGAGACCATAGCTTCTTCATTTTATGTCCTCTGGCATGGTACAGATTTAGTCACGAGATCTGCAGAATACCTGCTTGATCTGGGATGCATGCTAGGAGGCTTCGTAAGCTTTAATTAATAAGTCTTCCCTCTTCACCTGAGTGATTGAACATCAGTTCTGTGTCTAAGCCAAAGCAATGAAAATCATTCCATAGGCATTCAAGGACAAACCCTCTTATTACAATTCTATTATTTAAATCCACGAATGTGATATATAATGTTTCAAGAGAATGAATGATGATTTTAGATGTTTAATTAGGTATCCAGATACCACTACACAATCTTGTTAATAAAATAGCAGCCAGGATGAGTCTCAATTATTTAGACACCGAAATGGAAGTGTATAATCAGAATAATATTCATAGTTATCACATCTTAATTAAAATATATTTACCTTAGAGATGTACTTCATTTCTCTTTAGTATAATATTCACCAGTAGTGTAAAGACTATAGTAGATGACAGTTTCAAACTGTTTATATTTTTCAACATTGAACAGAATCAGGAAGTGTTTCTTTGTGAAAATCTTTTTGGCTTTATCATGATCCTTCAGTATTAGGCATTATAAAATGTACATTAAAGTATATATAGTCATTATTCAAGATTACTTTCTCTGTGTCACAAAGATTTGAATCTAAGTAACCTTATACAAGATGATTTATTTTTAGCATCACTGAATAAACACATAGCTAGTTATTTTTAGTAAACGTTCTTATATTGAGGATAATTTATTAAAGGGCCATTTATCAACACTTTGCAAAGTAAACTAAATACATTTTGTTTTAATTGAATTTGGTGAAACTTTAATTTAGAAAGAATACACATACTTTTAATATGCTTATTTGGAACTATTATTTTTCAAGGAAACTATGATTAATATAAACAAATGCATACTTGTATTATCTGTTTGACATAATTTATATTGGAAAAAATCATCAATAGATAATATAAAATGATTTCTACAAAATGAATAATTACATAGTTTTAGTAATTCTGGAAAGAAAAATAAAGACTGCATTTTTTAAAGAAAATGCCACTTGTAATTTTTTTGAGTTCTCCTTGACCTCTATGCCTGAGATTCTGAAATAAAGGTGATTTGTGGCAAAAACAAGTTTGAGGAAGCCAAGAATTTTCACTCACTCTACAATCATGCATTACTAAATAAATCAGCAACCTCTATTCTTCGGTGGTTAACAAAGTATTATTTATTATCTTCATTTTACTATGCACATGGAATATACTATTCTTTTCCAAGGTCATTGTTAGTACCATGCTGTAGATGCATTTGTCAGATGCTGCTCTAAGGTTAGTTACTAAGTGACAAGTCCAAACCCAATATAAATAATAGTTCTATTTATTTTAGGCTATTGAAGGTGAACCAAAGTTTCTTTCCATATCTAGTAACTTTATATTCTGATGTATTTCCCTTCTACTTCCAAATTAATCTCCATTAAGTTGAACACCTTTGGTATTCATAAACTTACCTCCTGAGATAAAACACAAGGGAATGCTTCATAAACTAGATGGTGCTATCAGGGGCCGGGTACTGTTATCACCACTGTTCTTATGACGCAGTAAGCAGTTTGCGGAACAGGGAATCATTGAGAACAGAGATGATGAAAGGTTGGAGAACTGAGTCCTGCATTCTAGAAATATTTAGAATTTGGGATGATGATGAAAACCCAAACAAAAAGAAGAAGAAGAGCAGCTAATGAAATAAGAACCTAAAGGCTAACAGTCCTTTTGAAGAAAGACTTTGGGTGGCTGAATAGGAAGCCGAGGGACCAGATTGCTGCACTGGTACTCTGAATGCACCAGTCTTTATGAACCCATAACGATGATCCTTCTGCAGAGACATGTTGAGGAAAAAGGAGACATGACCACTAGGAAAAAAGTCATCTGAACACACACCAAACGATCTTTGTTGCCATTTACAGTTGCTAGGCGAAAATAAAATTATTTCTAAAAACTGCTAAACACACTGTATAACATTGTATGAACAATGATGAATATGACAATAGAAATTATCACAATTTGAAAACTGAAAATCACCCTACTATTCTTGAATGTATTATAGCTGAATCAAACTGGGGTCAAATTCAATGCATCTGAGTTATCACTGTGAACCACCTTATCAAAATGAATCTGGTTCTAGGTTACACAGTCTGTGTTTTTCTTTAAAATTGAAATTTAAATTACAATATCACATATGAATTGCAAGCAATGCTACTACAGATTCCAAAACGATACATGGAATAGTTTTGCTGCAGCTCGTATTTTAGTGCCATTCTGGTTTGTTTTTCAACATTTGAAACTATCAGAATTTCGGGTATTAGAAGAATAGTCAAGTAGTTGAAAAAGTATTGATGATTGTGTCCATATGTTTGCTCTGCATGGCTAAAAGAACAGAACTTGTTTTTTCCCACTGGTGTTTAGAAACTGCATCAATCAGCTACTTTGAAAGGGTGCCAAGTGTCGAGTGAGGCAAAATGAAGGTTCAAAGCCATTTTGACCCTACACTTCCAGGTTACTAGTGAAATAACCACACCTATACAAATGAGCCAGATTCAATACCTAAAAAAAAGCACAGAGTAAGTTCCCATAAGATTGGAATTTTTAAATCATTTTACTGAAATAGGAAAATATTTTCAGTTTCCTAAGAGTAAACACTGCAGAGTACAGATGGCTGCTTTTTATAAGAAACATATCAGTTATCATTTCATAATAGCCACCAGGTAGTTTTGAAAGCTAAAAAGTTGTTAAATTATTTGATACCATTGGTGATGAAAACAAAATGATACCTAAAAGGTATATAAATATTTTGATGGTAAAACTTTGCCCGTTAAAGTGTGTAGAACCCTCTCTTGTCTGAAATAAACATGAACAAGAACAGATGGAAGATCAGGTTAAGGAATAATTAGTAAAATATTCACCAGCTTTGAAAATTGTCATAAATGAAGCAAAATCAAATTTGCAGAACACAATATTAGTGTTATTCCATGTAATCCTACATGGCTATAATTACATAAATACATTTTGGTATAACTCTTTCTAATCAGACATTTTTGAGGTGACAAATGAACTGTATTGTAGTAAGTTGTATTTTATAAAGAATACACATCCGTGTAAAGAAGAGACAATGGTGCATTTCAAGTTCTTTATTCAAATTCAAACCTGGCAAACTTTCTAGAGCACTTGAGTTTTAAGTCATTATAGCCATCTAAAACTAGGTCTCAACTTGCTTTAGCAATATATCAAATGAGACAAACACAAGGAAAATATGATCGTGCTGTATAAAAATAGAAATGTGACCTATGCATTGCTACTTTCCCTGCCCCTATTTATTTCAGCATACTATCCACAGTGGTTTCCTAACCACTTATTAAAAATTGAAAGGCAACAGCTATAAACTCTGAGAAACACGATAGGCAACCCACTTATAGCAGATGTGGATTTAAAAAAAAAAATGTTTGCCTGGAGTTGCTGAAAACCATCTAAATCTTAAATCTCTCCAATTCTGATGGATAGTTGCTTGCACCATACGTGTTCATATCAGTAATAATTGAAAACAAGGTTTTGAGGTAAAAATTCATTCTTGCCACCTTGAGAAGTGTGGTTTGTGAGAAAATTATTAGTGGTTGAATATCCTCCACTATCTCTACTTCTCTTGTGAAATAAACAAAAAAAAAGAGAGGGAGAGAGTAATCTATTAATACATAATGAGTTCTTGAGCTTATAAATAACTCCCAGAGTGAAAAAAATTCCTATAAAAATGCTAATTCTACACACACACATACATGCATATAATTTATAGATGAAGTTTCAACTTCAACTATTCTTTATAATAATATTTATGCCTTAAAGCCCTACTAATAGTCAAATTGCAATAAAATTATGGTACATGGAAATACTGAAGATAAAATGAAAATGAAAGACTAACTAATATTATCCTAATAGATAAGTATCATAATTCCAAAATACAATGGAGGACATTTTAACTGTTAGAAAAATTATTTTTTTTCTAGTGAAAACCCTTTCATTTTCATTTTCTACTTCCTCCTTTTCTTGTTGTTTTGGCCTAACCAACAAAATATAGAGTAAAACAGAAGAATCAGCCTGATAAACTATGTTAATACCAATAACAAAAACATGTATCCTAACCTGCCCCTACAAGAGTAGAAGATATTTAATTTTCACAAAGAAATTGCCTTAATGTATCAAGACATTTTGTGGCCATTGGTTCAATTCCTGCTCCAATGTACTAAATCCCATCTATTTACTTTCTTTTTTCTTAATTTCTTTATGTTTATTTATTTTTGAAAGAGAGAGAGAGCGAGACCAAGCGTGAGCGGGGTAGAGGCAGAGACAGAGAGGGAGACACAGAATCCGAAGCAGGCTCCAGGCTCTGAGCTATCAGCACACAGCCCGAGGTGGGGCTCGAACTCATGAGTCATGAGATCATGACCTGAACTGAATTTAGTCGCTTAACCAACTGAGTCACCCAGGCAACCCCCCCACCCTGCACCATCTATTTACTTTCTATATTAAATTTATTTCTATTTCTAACAAGAAAACATGTTTCTTCATATTAATTGTCCTTTGTATTTTGCACCTCTGTGGCTTCCATTTTTTTAACCAATATATCTGCCTTATAAAACAAGAGCCTAGAAAGAATGCAGTATTGATGCTTGAAGCATGTGTAGTGTTCTAAATTTATTACAAGAAGTGAAAAGCAAATGAATTCTTCTCCCACCAAAGTCATGAAAGGACATGTCTAACAGTTCCAAAGCAGCCCTTTGTGATTTAGAGAGAAACTATCAGACTAGCCTCCAGATAGGGCTGCACAGGTCCAGAAAATTACTTATAAAGTAGTCACCTTTGGTATGACCTGAGATAAATAAAGAGCTGGAAGGTAGCTGCCCTGAGTACATTAACTTTCATCCTTCTTTCTCAGTTGATAACTTTGGTTGTCTTGCCCACCTGAACATCTGCATATACCTAACAAGGAAGAGCCAATATGCCTCATCTTTGAAAGTGAAGAAAAGAAAACAAACTTCATCTGGTGATTTGTTGTGGCTGTTGTCATTTGGAAGCTCCATCTTTTGCCGTGGTGATCAGTCCAGCCATACCGGAAACGGTTTTCAAACTCATACAACCGCAACAAGGAGAATGACCGGTGAGAGTATTTTTGGGAGAACAAATTCCTAAGAGTTAAATCTGAGCAGTTTCCACTATCACTAACCATATATTTAACCAATTTCTTTGCAATTCGACTCTGATGCAAACCTGGTAAAGTATCTTTTATGTAATGGCACAACATAATGAAGTTGCAGAATTTGATTATTTAGTAGAGTTTACCCATCCTGGTTTGACATTATTTACCAATATGCATTTAATAGGTACCCTAATAGTCATTTCATGCCCTGAGGACTATCTGCCTTTAAAGCCTTTAATTCTCAGAACTGGTCATTCACTAGTCTTTCTCAGAAAAAATAAAAATGCCATTTCCATTCAAAGCCATGAGTTAAAGATAACAAAACCCCCAAGAATACATGTCCTGAATAACTTAAAAATGGGGTCATTTTCATTTCCAATTCCTTTTGCATGCTTCTGAATTCACTATCATTATTACTTTACATTCACAATAATAATTATCTTCAATTATATTTCAAAATTAATTCTTTAGAAGTGGTGTTAGAATCATGTACTTACAGTCCGTGATTTTCAGCGTCCTCTTGACTTCTCCACTTCCCGATCCCCCACAACCGTCTTCATCATCACACTCCCCGCTGACCTGTTCAGCCATGCCACCGCCACTGCCCATCTGCAGTTCCCACTTGTTGGGCTTGGGTGACCTACCCTGCAACAACTAAATATGGATACAAAAACACTTATTAATGGAAGACTCAAGTCATCTAAGGAAGTGATTCAGAAACGTGTCTAAATTAGAATGATTTTCTTATGGGGCTCTACTATTTTGGTGAGAATACTTTACCAAATTGAGTCTGTAAGAAAAATTAAAACTACTGAAATAATAATAAATAATGGGCAAGGTGTTACAGCTACAAAGATCTACAATCTGCATATCGGCTCAATAATCAAGCTTTGCTTTAGGCTTTGGAAAGCCAATAAACCAGGCTTTCTTGCTCATGGATAGTTTGGCTGGAGAATCTTTTGTCTCTGAATTAACATGTTTAAGCTTGGTCAATCAAACTCCATCAGTCAAACTCCAGGACGACACAACTCCCTTTGCAGTATATTGATTGATACTACTGTGCTGTGCTGTAAGCCAAAAATCCAAAATTTCTCAAAACATAGAGTAATATTCTTCAAGAAAAGATTCCGTTAAAAGAATGTCGAATTTTGCACATATATGTGTATATAGCTTTAAACTTTCTTGGATCAGATGCATAGTCCAATGCATATGGCACAGAACTGAACCTGGGAACAAAAGACTTAGATCCCACTTCCATTTCTACAAATTACTTAGGAAATTTAACCAACTTCTTGGTTCTTGGTTCTCAAGTATTTTATTTACTAATACGAGCAAAATGGATGGAATAGCCATTTCCCCCTACAGCATGGGAGTGCTGGTAATATTTTTGAATAATATTGGTAATGCCTGAACTCCTTTTCAAGAAGATGATATCATGAATAATAGAATATTTCACTTAAAGCTAAGATGAGAGAAATGATTGAGTATGTGGCACACACCCCTGTAAGGCAGTATAGAACATATGACCAAGCATGAGCACAAGAGGGTATTGTTATATTATGAACAAAATGTACCACTGCTGAACACTTAATGGGCACTTAAATTTTTAGGGTGCTTCATGAAAGTATCAGGGTTGTTACTTCTAGGAGATTTTCTAGATAATAGTATCGACTGGCAGACAATAAGTAAACATGCAGCCCAACGACAATATTTCATATTGGAAAACAAAGGGTAAAATATCCGCAGTACAACTAAGATGAATATGTTTAGCATTTAAGGAACACTTACATCAAAGAAGCTGGACTTTTTTATAAGCTTTCAAAATTAAAAATAAAATGAGGTCACAAATTGTGAAATATTGCAATTCTTTAAAATTAATTTTTCCCTAACAAGAACGAAACAGTAATACAATTTGACAATAATTTAAAAATTCTGGCCAGAATTAATTTCTATTTATTAGCATTTCCTAAATGTGTTAATAGGTGTTAAATTCAAAAAGATGTCTCCCCTGATTCTCTTGCATATTCCTCCAAACAAGAGGTTAATATTCCATAAGACATTCCCTTACTGAGAAGATCATACCCCGGGAAACAAGCCATCATATCTTACTTTTTCTCCACGTTTCAGTTTCTCATCCTCTTCACAATCCCTCTCACTGTTTCCAAGTCCCTGAATATGAGACATAATCACTGCTTCCTAAGACAAACTCATCAAAAAATATCCACAATTCTATCTGACCCACACTTCCAGGTTCCCAATAATCCTATCTCCCTCTGATGGGGTCAATAACTCTGCATCCTCTGCATGAAAGTTTCATCTTACTATGTTCATTTTCTTCCTTCTCAATCATTACACATCCACAAATGTTCATTTTCGTTCTCACAACTATGATAAAATTTATCTTGCCAAAATTCCCTATACATTTCTAATCAACAAGAACAAGCTTTCACAGTAAGATCCTTATTCAAACCCCACATCTTTTGGACTAAACTACTCCAATTTCTTCTTAGTTTGATCGTCTCTCTCCTCAAACTTCCAGGAAAATAAAGATAAATGTTTCAGTTAATAGCAGAAATCTCTGTTCTTTCTTTGCAGTCTCTTTCTGGGAATCCATCCCGACAGATTGTGCTCTCACCTGTATACAAATTACACACAAGTCCTTATCTGCAGCTCTTGCTACAATACTTCATCTCTAAGCAGTGATTGGATATAAAAATGTACTCTACTGCTTTGTATCTTAAAATAAAACTTCCATCTCCACTATTCATGTATCATTACAACTTCTCTTCCCAACCCCTGATTGCAGGGGACATCAGTCTCTCCATCTACTACCACCAAATTATTTTCCCCAAATCAGTACTTTCACCATGTCATTTCTCTCTGCCTTACTGCTCTTTGTGACCCTTAACTGTCAAAAACTGCTAGTTCCCAACATGTGTCTAGAGGAGAAATATCACTAGAGATAGACAAATCACAGAAAGAGATCCTGTGGCAAAATGGTTGTGAAATTCCTATGATGGCCCCTTCTTGATACCCATGAACTAAAGGCTCATGAGAAACCTCACAGTAAGCAATCTTGTTTAACAGATGAGACTCACTTCCCATTTTCCAAATTTACATAAGCAAATTACCCCTTCCACTCACTCAACACCCACTGACATACATTTGGAAATGGGGCCTACAAAATACCGTTCAAATACAGTTAAAAACTTTGTTTTTGTTACTTATGTCTAAGCACAATCCCCCAGCACCCAAATTCTGCCTCGGAGCAATCAGTTTGTCACTCTGAAACTGTGTGAATTTATATGTCTATAATTTTGTTTGTGCTTGTTTCATATTTTTCTCACTTCCAACTCTTGTTTTTCCTCCACATAGAATAGAATACCCCCTTTCTTCTTTCACAATTCATCATATCCTAAATCTCAAGTGCAACCTCAAATACCTCTTTTCCCACCCCATACATATTTCTTGGATCTTTTCAATCTATGTGAACCATTCACAGGCACTTAACTTTCTTGAGCATATGCCGTGTCTTTCTGACTAATGGTAAGTTTCTCAAAGATGAGACCATGATATTCTCATTTTTATGCTCCCAATCATTACCAGAGGGATATTTCCACATTATAGATGCTGAATAAATAAGTTTTAATTCATTTGCAATTTGAAAATAATTTATTAAATTTACCCTGTCTTCCACGCCCTTTACATCTAATTTAGGAAAGTGCTTTCACTTTTACTCAAATCTTCAGAGGCCATGATATTCTAGAACAGCTTTTGAATTCATGCTTATTGACTGGTAGATGAATTCACTTATTTATTCAATGACATTGAGTATATATTATGCAACTCATACATATGTTGAAGAATATAATTCACATCAAAGGAGAAGACATAGCCTTAGTTCTTAAAAAGTACTCAGTATATATTCCTTTTTAAAATTTTTAAAGTTTATTTATTTTGAGAAAGAGAGGAAGCATGAGTCGGGGAGGGGCAGAGACAGAGGGAGAGAGAGAGAATCCCAAGCAGGCTCCACACCATCAGTGCAGACCCCAACGCTGGGCTCAAACTCATGAAACCATGAGATCATGACTTGAGCAAAAACTGAGAGTCAGACACTTAACTTACTGAGCCACTCAGGTGGCCCTATATTCCTTATTTCAAAAAAGTTTTTAATGTTTATTTACTTTTGATAGAGAGGCAGAGTGTGAATGTGGGGTGGACAGAGAGAGAGGGAGACACAGAATCCAAAGCAGGCTCCAGGCTCTGAGCTGTCAGCGTAGAGCCTGATGCAGGGCTCGAACCCACAAACTGTGAGATCATGACCTGAGCCAAAGTCGGACACCCAACCGACTGAGCCACCCTGGTGCCCCTATATTCCTTCTTTCAAATTGGTCTACATGAATACGCAACAAAGTACAATCAAAATAAAAGAAATGATGTGAAAATCGGGGGTGGAGTGGGGGAAGCAGACTGATGATTTAGCTTTGTCATCTTGCCAAATTATTTTTCTTTTTGATCTTAGTAAGAAGTTCATCTCATTCCTGTGCTCCAGGAAGCATCTAAAATATTGTGGAAATAAAAATTTAACACTGAAGGATTATACCAAGAAATACTTCCCCAAAATATTTGTGTTTGCTACCCTATTAACTCAAGAGAAAAGGGGTATTCAAATTACCTTTTTAAATGAATACCTAGGAACAGGAATCTAGATAGGGTCAAAAACTTATTTATATAAAATATTCATTTTTTTCTAGAGTAGGAAGGGAACTTTAGCTTTATGATTGGGTCACCAGGTGATGAAATAGCCTCTTGTTCTTTCACAGGACATCAGCTCTTTACCGTCCTCTCCTCCTCCAAAGCCTGGGAGCAGCATGCAGATCACTCCGCCATCTTTCTGTTGGCTCCACCTTCATGGGCAAGTGTTATTTCACTTACTATTCTTAAGTCATTTTGGAGAAATATACACAGCTTCCATCAAAGACAAGCTTTTGCCCCATGTCTTTAGGTAAAACGAAACAAGTTCCACATGTGCACATTTAAAGCAACATACACAGGGGCACCTGGGTGACTCAGTTGGTTAAGCATCTGACTCTTGATTTCAGCTCAGGTCATGATCTCACCATTCATGAGACTGAGCCCCTCACTGGGCTCTATGCAAACAGCATGGAGCCTGCTTAGGATTCTCTCTCTCTCCTTCTCTCTCTCTCTCTCTCTCTGCCTCTCCCCTGTTCAGCTCTCTCTCTCTCAAAAGAAATAAATACACTTAAAAAAAGCAATATATACAAATAAAATGACCCTGTAGAATGATAAAGAAGCCAATTTTTATAAATGACATATGAAAATCAGTCATATCACAGTACATATACTCATGCCACATACTGTATCAAACATCGCTTCTTTTTATCACATACATGGATAGCTGTTCCATATACTCATAAAATATAGAACATATTAGAATTTTTCGAAATGTAAAGCCTTAAAATTTTAACATTACTCTCTGGGCCTACATTCTCTGCATCTGTAAATTAAGAGAACAGTATCTGTTTGGAAGGTTTTGAGACTATTAATTGGTTTAATTATACAAAGTGCTACCATATTGTGAGTGCTCAGTAATGGTTAGTTATTTGTATCACAGTTATCATTATAACCGGTAGGAACTGATACCGGTTACCCTGATTCTGTCTTTCAAAAAGGGAACCCATGCCATGATCATCCTCACCCTGCCTTGACTTGATCTGAGTCTGCCCGGTTGTAAAGATGGCAGTATTTTGAACACTTGAACCTATTCCCAAGTCATGAAAGGTAGAAAGTCAATCAATACATACATATTTATAGAACAACTACAACAGAGGAAGGGCATGATTTTGAGTCCCAGACATACATTAATTGTGTGCCTCTAACCAACTCACTTAAGCCCATTAAAACTTATTTTATTCTACTGAATAATAATGCAAGGGGAAGCACTTTATGTAGTAGAAGGCACCATACTCATTTACAGTGTCCTGTGCAAGACGCCGCATCCATAAAATTGAGAAGCAGAGTGAGGACAGTGAAAAAACCCACAACTTTTAGGGTGTTCCTCCTTTCCTCAATGCCATGCAGTTTGTGCAGTCAGCTGATTAGCTGAAAATAGTCAGTTCTGATGACTGATGCTTCCTGCTTATGTTTAATTGGTTTAGGAAACTCATTAGTTATGCTATCTTGGAGGATGAGTTCGGTGGGTAGAATATCTGATGACTCTAAGGCAAATGTATTTCTTTCAGCTGGTGAATTAATCTCTCAGTAGACTCAATTTGCTTTTTACTAACGGTCTGGCAATATCCCATAGTTGCAATATCCTTTCAAACACTTACAATAAAATCTGGCTAGAGATGGCTCACATACACAACATGTTTGCTGTGAAAGAGAAACATATTCATCCAAAATTTCCAAATGTGAAAGCAATTGAACATGCCTCAAAATCCTATACATAGTAATGCATCTCTAAAATATTTCCTCCTCCGTCCCCTTACAATCATTTACACGGATATACAAGAAGTACATATGTATTTGGAAAATATTAGTCATCAGACACGAGCCTCTACTCATCTATTCAAGTGCAGACATGGTGAAACCTGTTTTCTGAGTTTATGCTATTGATGAGAACATGTTGTTGAAATTAAATGTTGACAGAAAAACTTCAAACTAAAAAATTAAAGATACAGAAAAAAATTATACTTTCACTTCATCAGTTATAAGGCATCTCTAAAGATATATTTTAAGTATAGAATAAAAAATCTCTTTGAATATATACACGCAAATATATACATATATATGAATTTAATTTTGTTATAAAGCACTTGGTATCTGCACTTTCATACAGTTTAAGTGAAACTTAAAAAGAAATGTATGGGAAATAGGAAAACAACGGAAGCTCATAACATTTTAAAATTGGAACTCTGATTCAAAATTCCTCGTGATGTATTTTTAAAGTTATCTCCGTTACATATTTCAAATGAGACCTTTAAAAAAAACTTCTTATATAATATGCCCTCATCTTTTTTTGCAATTTAACTTCCCTTCCCCCAAACCTCTAACTCTGACCCCATCTAGACCCCAACCCGGTCCATCCTTTTTTCACCTCCCTTATGAACACAATTACAACCATATTTTACAGATCTTTTTCTAGCAAATTTTCCCACTCTTTCTCTTTCAAATTAAAAAAAATAAAAATAATTTATGTTAAGCTAACCTAACCATAGATCTCCAAATTCATATTTTCAAAAGCAGTTAAGCCACAATAGACCATTCTACCTAAAAAGCCAAACACATTTTACAGTGTGTCATGTTATGTTACGTTGACCAGACACAGAAGTCATTTCTGTAGGATTTCTTGTCAGTGTTTGCTTTAAGTTTGAGCTTTCTGATCTCGGCTTCTGTTACCCAGTGATTTGAAAGGTCACTGTTCTGTTGGCATTTAGTTTATGCAAGGCAGTCTGGCAATTTATAAAAGTCTTGTGATTTTGTAAATAGAATACTGAACTTAAAAAAGGCTTACCACATTCACTATCTGGCCTCTAATGCTTCAAGAAATCATTTATTTCTAGTCCCCTTAAGAAAATTCTGTATGTCTCCTTTCACTGTGCTAAAACTTATCTTCAACTCAGAATGTGGCCGGTTCTGTCTTCTGAGCTGCCATGCCAAAAGTGACCAGATACGTCTATAATTAATGTGTGTTCCAGTCCAACCCCTATGTTTGACCTCACAGGAGAGTTTAAACTAAAAGCTAATGAGTAAGTGCAGAAATAAAATGGAAGTAGAGTTACAAACACAGCCTCAAAAAGAACTCAGAAAAATTGAGAGACTTTTTCTTTTTTTTCAAAAGAGGAAGTGCCCATGCCAAATGTTAGCAATTCTCAAGTGGCTTTTGTGAAACGTCTGTGTGAAAACACTCTGAAGACCCGGAAAGAATTGCTAAAAAAGAAAAACAGAAGAAAACAACAACAACAACAACAACAACAACAATAACAACACACACACACACTCACACACACATGCACACACAACATTTCTTACAAGACAACCCCAGAGTTAATTTTGGAGCCTTCAATCAAAACATCCATGCTGAGTTAGCTGGACAGATATAGAAGATCAACGGCTACAACAGGGAAGGAACAAGGCCACTTTGTGACAAGCAATGTATAAGGACCCTGAAGCAGGAGCATGGGAGATGAGGGGAGGAGGAGAATGGAGCCTATTTATATTGCAAACATGTAAGATGTTCAATGGACTAAGTGGATGTGTAATGCAAATTTCTTGAAGTCAGACATTTCATTACGTAGGACATGAGGCATGACATTTATAATTGCCCCACCCCCCACCCCCCAAAAAGGTGAGAATTGTTTTCTTGATGCTGCTATCTTACTTCCCAAGTAGTTTATTAATTTTCCAAATCATTACTGCATATTCCACACTAGATATTGTATATCTACATAGACACACACACAAATCACATTGCATATTGTCACGCACAATTATAGGACAGATACCATCCAGGTTTCTAGCTGTTCCAGGTGAGTCTATGATTAAAATTAAAGAACATCCTAAACCAGAAAAATCAGGTATTAAATAATCTCATTATTTTACATTTCTTGGGTGAAGCGTGAATTTGTATTATTCATGGTGTGGTTTATCATCGAGGAGTCATTTTTTAACATGCTGAAAGCCTATATCTCTGTTCCTAGGTCTTCATATGCATGAGAATACTTAAATAACCACCATGTAATACAGACTAACATGCATATTTGCCCTAAAAACACAGATTACCTCAGGAAACGGCCTCTCCCTGGTTTGGATGCTACAGCAACTCAAGGTACTAGTAATTTACTGCTAAGAACATGCCTAACAATTTGCCTCATTATCTTGTAGCATCTTCCTGACACTATAAGGCACAACGACCAAATTTCCAAAATCAAAGATAGAACTGAACATCTGCTCCCTCTGAGCAAACAAGTGAAAGTATTCCAAAACATGGATGGATTGACTGAAGATGAATTCTAGATAACTGATTATCAGCTAGTGAATCAGGTTTCCATTAAGCACACTCTACAGAAGTGAATCGGGACCCATATCAGACAGGTAATTTTAACTTTACATGCATTTGCTAGTTAATGGTATAATAATTAATTTTGCTTGTGTTACTAAGGGAGTGGTTTTCTTTGCTCAGTTCATCTGCTAAATGTTGCTTTATCTTGGCTCAGTCAAAAAGAAAAGGATTGGCAATGTTAGCAATTCAGTTATCTCTACTGACAGAAAGACCATGAAATTTTTACATGGAATACAGGAATTAGCATTTCCATTATTTAGATTTTCCCTTGCCATTTCTTTTTATTATCTTAATATATTTCTAACAGGACTACAGGATTTATGTCATCCAACTGATACATGTTGGAATCACTGTCCTTGAATGATTGATCTGTATAAGCCTGATGTCATGAGAAACAGACAAGGGAAAAAAATAAAAGGAAGGAAGGAAAGGAGGGAGGGAGAAAGGAAACCTTTAATCATGATACATTGTCGATGTAAGGGTTCCAGATTAGAAAAGATTTTTATTTGCTAATTCGTCAAAAGTTCTATTATCTTTTAGAAAGAACTGTGACGGATTGCAAATTCATTTAAAACCTAGTTTTGGCAACTAATCTAGATTGCCTTCACTGGCCAGCTGTGCAGAACTCATCCTCAGATGCTCTATTAAAACATTCTAGGAGAGATGCCCTTAAAGTTCCCCAGTCTATTAAAGGTTTACTTCCAAGGAGCTCGTTCTGATCTCATTTAGTACGACACCCTTGTGTATGCCAGATGGTAACAAGAGTTATAGCTTCACACATGTCATTCTGATTTTCACCTTTGCAGTGAAAGTCCCTTAATCTAGCTTTCTTTACATAAACCAAAAAAAATATGGACAAAGATATGCTAAGCCAGGATTAAGGAATTGTGATCTTGGTAAATATTCTAGAAATAATTTGAGAAAAATTAGTAAAATTTGAGGCTGTGGTTGCCTTGGGGAAAGGGTAGGTGGGTGTTTGGGATTCTAGGCTAGATTCTTCCATTAACGATTTAAATGTGTGCCTAAACAAACTCTAATTTTGCTGAGCCTAAATGTTTTAGCTGAAAAGAAAAGGAGGAGGTTGAAAGTCCCCAAGTGTGCCTTCTGGCTCTAAAATTTTCAATTCTAACATGTTTCAAGCCATTCTAACATTTGGTTTAGAAACTGGCATTCTAGGGGAGCTTGGATGGCTCCGTCGGGTAAGCATCCAGGTCTTGGTTTTGGCTCAGGTCATGATCTCACTGCTTCCTGGGCTCATGCCCCTCATCAGGCTCTGTGCTGACAGTGCAGAGTCTGCATGGGATTCTCTCTCTCTGTCTCTCACTGCCCCTCCCTGACACATGCTGTCTCTCTTTCTGTCTCAAAATAAAAACTTTAATTTTTTTTTTTAAAAAGAAATAGGTATTCTATCATCAAGGGTTATTGCAGCCCTCCTTGACCTACATTTTAATTCTATTCCTTTTTCTGTTAGCTTTAATTTTTGGAGTTTTGTTTTAAATTTTTTTAACATTTATTTATTATTGAGAGAGAGAGAGAGAGCATGAGCATAGGAGGGGCAGACACAGAATCTGAAGCAAACTCCAGGCTCTGAGCTGTCAGCACAGAGCCCAACACGGGGCTCGAACTCAAACAAACTGTGAGATCATGACCTGAGCCAAAGTCAGACGCTCAACCAACTGAGCCATCCAGGCACCCCTAATTTTTGGAGTTTTAAAATGTACAATATATGTTTCTTATAGGCTGAATCATGTTTCTGCAAAAATATATTTTGAAGTCCCAAACTCCAGGACCACCAAACATGACCTTCTTTTTTTTTTTAAATTTTTAATCTTTATTTATTTACTTTTGGGGGGGGAGCCGGCATGAGTGGGGGAGGGGCAGAGAGAGAGGGAGACACAGAATCCGAAGCAGGCTCCAGGTTCTGAGCTGTCAGACAGAGCCCTATGCAGGGCTCGAACTCACTGACCACGAGATCATGACCTGAGCTGAAGTCGGACACTCAACCGGCTGAGTCACCCAGGTACCCCAAACATGACATTCTTTGAAAATAGGGTTTTTACAGAGGTAATAAAGTGAAAATGAGATCATTAGGGTGGGCCCTAACGCAATATGATTACTGTCCTTATAAAAAGGGGAAATGTGAACACAGGGCCAGACATGAACAGAGTGAACACTATACAAGGAGATAGCAGGAAAATGTATGTGACGGTGTAGGGTTGGCTGACACACCTACAAGCCAAGGAGGCCAAATGCTGCCAGAAAACCAGCAGAAGCTAGGAAAGAGGCATGGAGCAGATTCACAGCCCTCAGAAGGACCCACCCTTGCTGACTCTTTGATTTCCAACTTCCAGACTCCAGAACTGTGATGCAATAAATCCACTGTGTTAAGCCACTATTTGTGGTCTATCGTTACAATAACCCTTACGGTTGAATACAAAGATACATGCTAAATAGTGCAAAAGTCATAAGTGTGTAACCTCAAGAATTCGACATGAACTCAGCCATGTGACCACCATTAGCATGATACAGAACATTACCAGCATTTCGGAAGCCTCTTTTACGCCTCATTTTCTTCTCCCAAATATAACACAATTTTGACTTCTACCACAGATTCATTTTTCCTGAGGAACTTTATATGAATGCAAGCATGTCTGTGACATTCCAAATGTAGCAGAAATTCATTCTTTTTAATTACTGTATTTTATTCTATAGTATCAATGAACCATAACTTAATTTCCCATTGTGTTGGTAGACAATTGTACCATTTTGAACGTCTGGATGTAAAAATACTGTTGCTGTGAAAATCTTGTAAATGTCTTTCAGTGTAAAAAAAATGGTCATATATGTTGGGTGTATACCTACATATGAAATTGTGAGGTCATGGAGGTCGGTATCTGTGTAGTGAAACTAGCTTTATTTCCTCCTTAATATTGATGTATAATTTATCAATATAGTCTACAGATCTTAAATATACAGTTCAGTGAGTTTTTGCATAGGTATACATGCAAAAATACAACTCAAGTTAGAATATAGTACAAGCATCCCAGAAATCTATCATCTCAGTCTATAACAAGAATCAGAAGATAACTGCTATTCTGATCTCTACTTACATAGATTCATTTACCTGTTAATGAATTTAATAAAGATAGTATCATGTAGTATATATCCTCTTGTATATGGCTGTTTATATTCAACATTATGTTTTAAACATTTATCATATTATTGTATGTATCAGTTGTTCATTATTATTGTGTAGGGGAGAAAAAGTATCTTTTCTTTCTACCCTTTTAAGTTCTCAACTACAATCTCGGCAACAAAAGACAGATTAACAAGAGAAAAGCATACAAATTTATTTAATAGGAATTTTATATGACACAGGAACCTTCATTAGGAAGAAGCAGTTAAAGCTGAGCATTCTTATGTTAGGTTTGATGAAGAGCAGAAAATCATGGGAAAATGTGATACGACAAAAAAGGCTATGAGCTAAGTGGGGAAAAAGCTTGTTGTTCAGATTCTCCTGAGCTGAGTCCCTAGTCTTTGGAGATAAGGATACTCCCTACCCTGTTTATAGTGAGAGCACCTTTCATATTAGGGTCTTAAAACCTGCTTCAGGGGAAGGTGGGGAAATCCTTCCTGCACCTGCCCTTTCTCAAATTTCTTCAGCTCAAAATATTCAATTCGCCATGATGTCATATTTTGACGTTGCCTTTCCTGAACCCTGTCAATTGCAATATAGGCGTTCCATTTTATGCATAGACAGCAACTTATTTAGCATTGCACTATTCATCTGTTCTCAGTTTTAGGCTACGATAAATAATGCTAATTGCATATTGTTGTGCATATTTTTTGAATGACTTAAGCATTCATTGATCTTGAGTGTATATCCAGGAGTGGAATTGCTGAGACAAAGGGTATATTAATATTTATCTTTAATAGACATTGCCAGAATAGATTTCCAATATGGTTCTTCAGGTTTAAATTTCCACCAACAATACACGACACTTCCAGTTATCCCATGCTTTCTTCAAGACTTGGTAATATTGGCTGTTTTAATTTTAGTTGTTTTGTGGGCATGTAGTGATAGTTTTAGTGATTTATTTCTAGGGGTACCTGGGTGGCTCAGTTAGTTGAGCGTCTGACTTCATTCAGCTCAGGTCATGATCTCACCAATTGTGAGTTCAAGCCCCTAGCAGGCTCTCTAGGGGCAGCGCAGAGCCTGCTTCAGATCCTCTGTCCCCCTCTCTCTGCCCCTCCCCCATTCCCACTGTCTCTCTCAAATATAAATAAAACCTAAAAAAAGATGATTTATTTTTAGATGATTTTGATTTTTTCTTTAAATTTTTTTGATGTTTATTTATTTTTGAGAGAGAAAGAAAGAGAGAGAGAGAGAGAGAGAGAACATAAGTAGGGGAGGGGCAGAGAAAGAGGGAGACACAGAATCCAAAGCAGGTTCCAGGCTCTGAGCTGTCATCACAGAGCCTGACGGGGGGCCTGAGAACCATGAGATCATGACCTGAGCCGAAGTGGGATGCCAAACCGACTGAACCACCCAGGTGCCCCTGATTTTGATTTTTTTTTCATCCTCTAATATAAGGTGACTTTTCAAGTCATTTACCCATAGGAAAAAACAGGTTATCTACATTTTCTAATGGATTTCTAAGAGTTCTTTATAAATTCTAGATATGACATTTATTTTCATGTTTATGTAATATTTTTATTATTTTTGTCTTTCCTTGCCATTTGTAGATGGATCATTTTTTATTGCTTGTTAGCCTCTTGTTACACCTTTTTGAATATCTTAGATATTATAATTGTAATATTTATGTATAGTATAATATTTATTCTAGACTTATTACTTTCAATAAGTATACTTATTGAATATAAGTATTCAATACTACTTTCAATAGTATTACCACTTCGGCAACAATATAAGAACCTTAGAAAAGTTAAACACTATTTAGCCACTCTCATTATCACATTTTATTTCAATATATATTATAAATTCCAGAGGCCAATTCTTATATTTACCCCTCCTTCTCATGTGTATTTCATGGTAAATATCCCCCCCCAATTCCTTTTAATACCCTTGTCAGATTTTAATGTCAATATATGCTTCCCACAGCAAATTAGGAAATATTCTCTCTTTTGTATGTATTTCCTGAAAGTGCTTGTATAAGATTAAATCTATTCATTCCTTATATTTTTAGAAGAATTTACCAGATAATCTGTCTGTGCTTGAAATTTCTGTGTGTGTGTATGAGTGTGTGTGAGTGGGTGTGTGTGTGTGTGTAAAATGTGTTAATTATAGATATGTTTTCTATAATTGATACAGAGCTCATTCTGATTGTCAAATTTTCTTCTTGTGCCAATATTTTAAGATTTGTTTTCAGTGAACTTCATTGCTTCCTGCAGTTTCATGCTTCTTTTAGGAATTATTTTTCCTTAGCCTGAAGAACTGAAGTATTTCTTGTAGTTCAGGTCTGCTAGGTAAGCATTCACTCAACATTTATGTGACAAAATAGATTTTATTACGCCTCATTTACATGTATATTTTCACTGGTCATAGAATTCTGGATTGGCATAATTTTCCCCTCAGCATGTTAAAGAAAGATGCTATTCTACTGTCTTTAGTTTTTGTTGAAAATCTTAGTTTTGCTCTTTTACTTGGTTTTAAGACTTTCATTTTGTCTTGGTTCAACAGTTTGACTAAGATCTACCTAGTTATGGTTTTCTTTGTATTATGTTGCTTAGGTTTTGTTGAGTTTCTTAAGAACGGACGTTTTTCCTTTATCAGTTGTACAACATTCTTGACCAATTGGTCTTCAAATATTTGTCTTTCCTACTCCCTCTCACGTGTCTTTCTTGGTCTCCAGTTGCAGGTATATTAGACATTTTGATGGTGGCCCAGGCCTCTTATGCTTTGTTCTGCTTTATCTAATTTCTGTTCTTCAGTTTAGATTGTTTCTGTGGATCTGGATCTCTCTTCACGTTCACTTATTTGGGTTTTATTATATTTACTGTGATTTACACCTATTCAGTGATTTAAGTTCAATTAGTGGGCTTTTCAGTTTTAAAATACCTACCTGAGTTTTTACATAGATTCAAGTTCTTTGTGAAAATGTCCACCTTTTCATTCTGTTTAATTTTATTACCATATGAGTATCAACCAGCTTTCAGGGATATCGAGATTAGCTCTTTGCTTTGTTTCTCCACTGCAACCTCAAAACCTGAGAAATGTCTGGGGTGAGGTTCTGGGGGTTGGCCATACGTTTATGGCAGACCCCTCCCTTTCAACAATTTTATCTCCCAAGCACTGTGAGATCCTGGAAGATTTCATTCTGCCTTCTAGAATCCCTTGGCATAGTTCCTCAGCCTCACATATACCCAAGAACTCGGCAGATAGCTCTCCAGAAAAGAAGTCTTGTGTACCACTGTCTACTTTACCCCAAGATTCATCCAGGCCAGGCCCACTCCTCAGCCTCTACCCACAGTCAGAAAAAGCTTCCAGAGAAATAAACATTGACAAATAGCCCATGTTGGCAGGACTCTCCAGTCTATAAATTTTAGTTCTTTAGTTCTTATGGTTGTCCCAGTTGTCCTTAAAATTTTAATTATATAATTTATCTACATTCTAATTGTTGCAACAATTCTTTGGCCAAGTCTGACCTATATACCAAACTTGCATTCCCTTTACTTTTAGTACTTTATTTGTTAATACAGTCTTTTAATTTTTTTCTGAAAGCGTCTTAAAATTCATAAAAGTTTATGTCATGAAATTTTTGCAGAACTGAATATTCCAAAAATAAACATAGACTTTCAACTCATGTTATCTTTTTTACATGCTCATCTTAGGAATCAATGGACCACCCCAATTGCTTCTCAAATTAAAAATATATCTGGAAATTGTCCAAAAAGGATTTAAGATGGCTTTTCTAGAAAGAGGTCTTGCTAGTGGGACTCTGAACTCTCTGACAGAAGTAAAAATAGAAATGTCTTGTTATTATGATGACCATTCAGGTATATTTATTGATATTCTTACTGCTTCATCTTGAGGGGCTGACCTACAGGTACATAGAAATATCCCCAGAACAATGGAGAGATAGAAGATTTAAACCAGCATGTTCTAATTTTTTAAATTAAAAAAAAATTTTTTTTGAGAGAGAGAATGAGCAGGGGAGGGGTAAAGGGAAAGAGAGAACTCAAGTAGGCTCCAGGCTCAGTGCAGAACCTGAGGTGGGGCTTGATCCCATAACCCTGGGATCATGACCTGAGCCCAAATCAAGAGTTGGATGCTCAATGGACTGAGCCACCAGGTGCCCCTCAACCAACATGTTCTGAGGAAGTAGTTTAGAATGTGACAGTGTATCTTGTTTTTAAGTCAGCTGGCCAAATGTAATTCAAATATGTTATGCATAAATCCTTTGTGTCCCTGAAGAGAGCTCTGTAATGATGTAGATGCCACTAGGGGAATTATCAGGAATACTATCATGAACCATCCTCTGTGGTGCTGAGTAAGAAATTTACTTTGGTCTGTAAGCCTCAAGTTAAAGGAGGGAGAAATAACAAACAAATAAACCCTGAGAACATGTTGGAATGAGTGACAGAGAGAAATGTCAGCATCTATTATCCAAAGACCCAGAGAAAATAGGGAAGACTAGGGTAGAACTGACTCAATATTCTGTAAATTTTTAAAGAAGGTAAATATTAGAAGAAAGGAAGGTTGATCTGAGGAACAGCCCTTCACCTGCAGTAGTAAAGCATCCATCAGGTAGGGCATGGGCAAATGACAACCTTAGTACCTCAAAATTCAGTTTTGTTCCATCAAAGAGTGAAAATGTTGTTGAACCTCAAATTAGTCCAAATAACTTTCTGGCCTGATGAATTTTGCCAAGATAATAAGTTCTTGGCGGGGCGGGGGGGGGGGATCTTTGTATTTTCCTTACTTTAAAATTACAAAAGTACCTTCTTATTATATAATTCATTCACATTATAATCTTTTAGGCAATACAGAAAATCTTATGAAGTTCAATAAAACATTTATACATTCAAATTTTAAATATCCAATACAGTGCTTTACCAGTCTCTACTTGGCATTTTCCCCATGTCCCTATACCAGTGAGTGCCCTTAAATAATTGAAATAAATGTATACATATATATACTTAGATATGTATACATTTATACATATATATTTATTCCACGTAACAATTTCATACTATAAAAGGTAATATTTTCATTTAAAAATTAAGTATTAGTATCTTTTGATAGATATGCCAGAGGCAGCACAAGAGCTATTTATTTTTGGCACAAACTGGCTTCCTTTTGATAACTGCTCTCATGTCCTGAGTGTTCCCTCTCTCTTCCATGTATTCAGTGTCATATCATTTTTTAGCTCTTTATACAGGCTTTCCTGGAAGATGCAATTTCCCCTTCCTTTGATCATAATACTTTCTTAAACAATATTGCTATTCCCTTGCAGTTGATTCAATGTGAGTATTAGGGGGAAAAATGACCAGCTGATTAGAACACTTTACTTATGGGCTGGGTGGAAAGAAGACATATCCCTCCAAAACTGCACTGAAATATAAAGGGAGGAGATTGTCAATTCAGAGCTATGCAGGCACCATCACGGATTCTTCTCCCTTATTGTCAGTTATAGATCTAAGCCAGAAGGGTACTGACGATAGAAATGGAAAGAGGAAGTGTAAGTGTGTGTGTGTGTGTGTGTGTGTGAAGGCAGCCACTTGAATGCAGTCATCTCAAGGCCTGACAGGGAAGGATTCATTTCCAAGCACACAAGCACGATAGCTGGCAGGATTTAGTTCCTTGACAGTTGTTGGACTGAGGACTCCTTTGATTTCTCGCAACATGGGCCTCCCTGTAAAGCATCTTACAACATGGCAGCTCTCTTTATCTTAGCAAGAAAGCAAGAGAGCAGGAGAGGGTAACAGCAAGGTGGGGAGAGGGCCAGCAAGATGCACGTCTGTTTTGTAACCTAATCCCAGAAGTAACATCCCTTTACTTTTGCTACATTGTGTGTTTCAGAAACAAGACATTAGGTCCAGCCTGCACTCAAGGAGAGGGGATCACTCAAAGGCATGAACACGAGGAAGTGGGATCATCGAGAGCTATATCAGAAACTGCCTATGACGCCATCCAGGTAATTACCACTAGTATATTATTTGTCTTCAGAAATATACTTAAATAAAACTCTAGAATAACAGTCTAGGATTAAATTAAATTAAAATAATGGTCTCTACAGCTCTGTATCCTGCTCCATACCCCCAGAGTTATATATAAATGTAGCAGTTGTTTCTCTTCTTTACCACCAGACTCCAGCATGATTCACCCACACAGCAGAGACCCTCTATGTGTTTGCCTAAGCCAGATTCGTCAGAATCTATATGTTATTGACATGCCAGTGACTATTTTTACCCATTCTAGAAAGCCGATCAATTTTCCACATTCCCCATTCTCAACTCTCAAGAGTGTTGATTGCTTTTTACAACTAATCTCTTCTCCTCCTTGTCACCTGGGCTTCCGCAGCAACAATACCCCTGACTACATTTTCTTTCTTCTTTTTGCAATGTCTTTTTCTCCGTCTTCATGCAATTTTAAGCAAAGAGACTTTTTCTAAACATTTTCTAGCAATGCATGCTCCTGCACAGTGTGACCTGACTACTTACATCAGTTACGATTTCCAGCTTTTTTCAGTTCTTCTCTTCTTCTTAGTTGAGCTCACAAATGATTCTACACCAAAGAGGAATAAGATGGAATGGCAGATAATTCTGGAAGACCGTTGTAAGAATTGCTAAGATTTTGGGGCGCCTGGGTGGCCCAGTCGGTTGAGTGTCCGACTGTGGCTCAGGTAATGATCTCACAGTTCGTGAGTTTGGGCCCCGTGTTAGGCTCTGTGCTGACAGCTTGGAGCCTGCTTCAGATTCTGCATCTCCCTCTCTCTCTGCCTGCTCGTGCTCTGTCTCTCTCTCAAAAATAAACAGACATTAAAAAATTTAAAAATAAAGAATTGCTAAGATTTTATTGAATAGTTTCTATCATCCTTTTGATGCTTACTTATATTGCTTATATTTTAAGATTTCAATTTTGATAAGTAAATAGTGTTTATTAAGCCACTGTGTTCTAGGAACTAGAGAAAGAATGTTTAACCAAAAAGAAAAACCTAAACTTCTCTAGTATTATTATCATAGCTATATGCAAAATCAATGCATTCATTTTTAAAAATAAGAACTTGAAAGATGTGCAGTGAAGGAAGAGAAACTTTCTTGCAAAGGTAGACACAAAGGAAGACTTATTTAAAACAAAATTAAGAAAATAATATTTGGTAGTTTGTTTTGAATTAATTTTATATAATCTCTATTTCTAAATATATGTTTAGGAGGCAAATATATAAATTTTAATCATTTTTATTCATAGGAAAAGTGTAGGGTTTCATAAATTTTGCCACTAAACTTCCCTGACCTTTATCAATTCCGGTTTTTTCCCTTGTTTACAATCTTACTGAGCTATAAAGGTATAACCATTAACCAATCAAAATGAACACTAAAAGGTCAGTGCATTGCATATAATATAGTTGCTTTTCAAAACATGTGTAAGGCATTCAAATTCTGGCACATTTTTGCAAGTCCAAACTTGTAAAATAAATCCATGGTGACATAAATGAGACCCGGGCTCCTGGTAAAACTTGTAATAAAGATGAGAAGAAAGTCCAGCTCCCTGGCTTTTCATTTTTATTTTCATATTTTAAATTTAGTCTCCAAAATTCTAGTAAGTACAGAAAGGACATGAAACAAATAATGTTATGGATGCCATAAACTGTAACAATCTTACAAATATCTAATATCAGCCTATTAGACATGATAGACTTACGGTTATGGGTAATGTCACTCAGGACAAATCACGAGAAAACAAAAAGGGATAGCCAGATTATTGAAAGTAACGTTAATGAGTGAAGAATGCAATACTATATAAAATGGATTAAGATGTGATGGTCAAAGGAATAGATGAAGATCTAAGTACAAATAATCTTTTCAGGGGGGCCTGGGTGGCTCAGTCAGTTAAGTGTCTCACTCTTGATTTTGGCTCAGATCATGAGCCCATGGTTCCTGAGTTCGAGCCCCACACTGGGCTCTGGGCTCACAGCATGGAGCCTGCTTGGAATTTTCTCTCCCTCTCTCTATGCCCCTCCTTTTCTTGCACGCTCTCTCTCTCAAAATTAAATAAACTTTAAAAAGTAGTTTTCTGTTTGTTTGTTTTTTTCCTTCCCCTCCCCCATGGGTTTCTGTTACGTTTCTCAGGATCCACATAAGAGTGAAACCATATGGTATCTGTCTTTCTCTGTATGGCTTATTTCACTTAGCATCACACTCTCCAGTTCCATCCACGTTGCTACAAAAGGCCATATTTCATTTTTTCTCATTGCCACGTAGTATTCCATTGTGTATATAAACCACAATTTCTTTATCCATTCATCAGTTGATGGACATTTAGGCTCTTTCCATAATTTGGCTATTGTTGAGAGTGCTGCTATAAACATTGGGGTACAAGTGCCCCTATGCATCAGTACTCCTGTATCCCTTGGATAAATTCCTAGCAGTGCTATTGCTGGGTCATAGGGTAGGTTTATTTTTAATTTTCTGAGGAAAAAAAGAGGTTAGAGTGGGAGAGAGCCAAAGCATAAGAGACTGTTAAAAACTGAGAACAAACTGAGGGTTGATGGGGGGTGGGAGGGCACCTTTTGGGATGAGCACTGGGTGTTGTATGGAAACCAATTTGACAGTAAATTTCATATATTAAAAAATAAAAAAAAATAAAAAAAGTAGTTTTCTGAATATTAATAGAAAAGAGAATTCTTTGAGAACAAGAAGGATGTGTTCAGGAGTGCCAGATGCTAAGTTGAATAAGACCTGGATAGAAACTGTTCATTTAATTTGAATATTATATAATCATTAGTGATCCATGGGGGAACTCTTGCCACAGTAATTTCCACATGAATTGAAAAGCTGAATGTTAAAAATACAATCAAAATGCATTAAAATACAAGTTGATACTCACATCATCTTGGATGAGGCAAAGGCATTGTTAACATAAACCCAGAGCTGGATATCATAAGGAAAAGATGCCTAAGTCAACTAGATAAATTTCAAATCTCCATGTTCTCCTATGTTTTCTTGTTTAGTAAAGTCATTTAAACTGTAATTTTAACAAGATTACAAATACATCTATATGTACACATACATAAACATGTATTACTTAACATAGAAAGAAAATATAGTATTTAAGACATAATAAGGTAAACATTAGAACATATATTTTAAAAAATTTCTTTTTACATTTATCTATTTTTGAGAGACAGAGAGAGACAGTGGGGGAGGGCCAGAGAGAGAATGAGACACAGAATTCGAAGCACGCTCTAGGCTCCGAGCTGTCAGCACAGAGCCGGATATGGGGCTGGAACTCACAAACTGTGAGATCATGACCTGAGCCAAAGTCGGACCCTTAACCAACTGAACCACCCAGGCGCCCCTAGAACATATATTTTTGTACACAATAGTGATTTTGTGCATAAGAGTCGCACGGAAGTCCAAGCTGGAAAAAGAAAGAGCATGTCCAGTGAAGATCTACAGGTTCTGTGTGAGCGCACGTGTGCACCTGCGTGTGTTTACACGCATGCGCACTTACACAAGGGCCGATGCCCTGGCCCTAGCGAACCTCATGGTGAAGCAGGAAATTAGGCCCTGATGTGGAGAGTTCCTCAGTATATCTGTCGATGTGTCAGAGCAGGGAAAGGAGGAAGATGGGGGACGCCCCACTTCCTCCAGTCATTCATTTTCACATTAGGAAATAACTAAATCTTATTATTATTTCCACCTCCTCATTTTCTGGGTCAAGGACTACTTGAGAAAAAGGCGGAGACTGATGATTTATGTTGCCAAAAATAAAACAAACAAACACAAATACCTCATCGTGTTCCGGCTTTTCCATGGGATCCGATATAATTATAAACAATCACTCCAGAGCCAAATACTAAACATTTGAGAGAAGAGCTGTTTTTTACATTACCTTTAGTTTTTATCAGAAGAGTGAAACAAATATTATACTAATTGGCCTCTTAAAAGGAAGCCCTATATTGCTTTCTTGGTTGTTCCATACTTCTTTAGACAAATGTTTTTTCTTAATACTGCCTTATACTGATCATTTATTAAAGCATGTTTAGCATCGATCTTAACAATGACTTCTATTTCTCTGTCCAAACGTAGTAATGAAAATAATTTCATGTCCAAGAATTGTATTTTAGAGGTTTACCACCAATGCAGAGATTTCATTTAGGATTACTTTTACATTGTATTCCCAGAGAATCTCTTCACATTTCCCTAATATTTCACACTGAAATAATTGACTTTAAAGGCATGCTCAGGTCAGGGCACCTGGGTAGCTCAGTCAGTTAAGCGTTTCGCTCAGGTCACGATCTCAAGGTTTGTGAGTTCTGTCTCGCTCTCTCGCTGCCCCTCCCCTGCCTGCTCTCTCTCTCTCTCAAAATAAATAAATAAGTTTTTGTTTGTTTAAAAAAGGCATGTTCAGGTCATAAGATAAAAATAAGTTCTTTACTCCACTCACAACTCCCTTGCTCTGTATTAAATTGTATGTGTTGTATCAAGACTAATGACTAGGCTTAACATGTGGAAGGGAAGTCATATCAATTGACTGATAAAGCTGTGTTTGAAGTAAGCTGACTCACAAATAGACATTTTCTTGAGTACTACTTATAAAAATATTTAATAACAAATAAATATGTATCATTTAAATATGTATAAATAAAACTGTCACAATAGTTATAAGGAATATACGTAGAGACTGATATCCCCTTTAAATACCAGTTCAAAACAGAGATGCAAGTTAAACTTTGAGCAAACATTGGTGATAAAAATCAAGCAAAACTTTATGATAATAAAAAATATATATAAAAAATAAACCAGAATATGGTAAAATAAGCCATGGACACTTAAATAAATGTCATTATTTAAAACTGAAATATAAAATCTTCTTATCCTTCATGTATTCATCATTACTTCCTGAAGAGAGTGAAGATATCCATAAAGAAAAGATAATATCAATACAATATTTGACATAAAATTTAAATACTGCCACATAGCCATTTCCCAATGGTAAAGTTTTGTTAATTACGCATTTACCAGTAAGTGCTTTATCCATTTAGTTATGGATATATGAAATGGTGGTTATAGACCAAATATTTTGATGATAGGCAGTTCAAATTAGCAAATTCATAATCAGTGATTCAAAAATGACTTTTGTGATACCTATAATGGAAATAGGTGTGAATGCTCATATGTAAAACCACCGCCTCCCACCCCTCTAATTATCAGGGATAGTCTTTTGCAAATTATACCTGCCCTACCTGAAGGTACATCATTTTCTCCACTGGCAATCTCCTCAGCATACAATATTCTCAAATTTGTCACAACACTACATACACACATACATACATGTGCATATGTACATATACCACACACACAAATAACCCTGTTACAATTCTATGATCAACTTCTACTTATCAAATGTGTTCTTCTTCCTCTTAACTGTTCCTTCCAAGTTTCTACAATATGTGATATCCACTTTCTTATCTGTTCATTCTTTATATCTCTTTTTCTTTATATGCCTATTTCCTGCTTAGCTTTACTAAATCAGTTCCCCCATGGATCACTAATGATTATATAATATTCAAATTAAATGAACAGTTTCTATCCAGGTCTTATTCAACTTAGCATCTGGCACTCCTGAACACATCCTTCTTGTTCTCAAAGAATTCTCTTTTCTATTAATATTCAGAAAACTACTTTTTAAAGTTTATTTAATTTTGAGAGAGAGAGAGCGTGCAAGAAAAGGAGGGGCATAGAGAGAGGGAGAGAAAATTCCAAGCAGGCTCCATGCTGTGAGCCCAGAGCCCAGTGTGGGGCTCGAACTCAGGAACCATGGGCTCATGATCTGAGCCAAAATCAAGAGTGAGACACTTAATGACTGAGCCACCCAGGCCCCCCTGAAAAGATTATTTGTACTTAGATCTTCATCTATTCCTTTGACCATCACATCTTAATCCATCTTATATAGTATTGCATTCTTCACTCATTAATATTACTTTCAATAATCTGGCTTATCCCTTTTTATTTTGTCGTGATTTGTCCTGAGTGACATTACCCATAACCGTAAGTCTATCATGTCTAATAGGCTGATGTCTCCACAATCAAATTCCTAGCTCAAATTACTCTTGTCATTTCTAAGTCTTCTAATCTGTTGAATACACACTGTTCAGACAACATGAATTCTGCTTCTTTAAACATAATGGCAGTGTTTCACCCAAACTCTGTTTGGGTAACACCTAGCTGTTTCTCCCTTGGAAATAACTTTTTCAGATCTAATTTCTCTTCTTGGATTATTGCTACAATCTTGAGTCTTATTCTCTCCAATTGATCTAATCAATCTGATCATGGATAGATCTTATCTTTGATACAAGACATCAAATATTTCCCACTGTCCTTAAAATAAATTTCACAGTATTTAGCATTGTGTCCATAGATACTTATCTCCTATTATCATCCCTTGATTAGCTTTTCCTTTAACTACACCAATATTCTTGGGTTTTGTTGATTGGATAAGGTTCTTTGTTACCTTGATTCTTTTATTTTGAATCCCCTTCATGGATTGATATTCTTCACTATTGTCTACCTAAAAAACTGCTAAATGATCTAATTCATCACAAGCTTTTTGGAAGACTTATTTGAAGTAATTGCCATCAATATTTCTCTCTGAATTTCCATAATTTGTGTACCACCTCTCTGTATCACTTATTTCATGGCACTGTAATTGTTGTTGTTGTTGTTGCTGTTTTGGGAGTAAATCTATTATGGTAAAAACGGCTAGTTGCCAATAGATATTTACTGTTTCTTATCTCCTAATTTACAAAATCTTGTTACATTACATAGCAGCAATGTGCTAAAAATATTGATATCCCAGGATTTGGTATGCAAAGAGTTTCAAATAACCTGATGGACTGTGCCAGTGAGATGTGATCAGAAGTCTGCTGGGCATGATTATAGGGAAAGAGAAATCTTAGCAATTGCATGCCTTTGGGCACTCTTTTTCCTGTCTCCACTGAATCATAGAAACAATGTGGGTAGATGAAATTACCATCTTTAACTATCAGAAAGAGACATATATGAAAGAAAAAAGAATAGAAGGAAGAAAATACTTGTTCTGTGATGCTATCATGAAGTCACTATACTAGACTTGGTTTGCCAACTCTGACCTCTTCATTACTGAAGCCACCATAGCCAGGTTTCTGTCACAGGTCGCAGCCAAATACATTTCTACGTGACACACTTTGCTAGCTGGAAGAAGGACCCTTTGAAGTCAGGGACTTTATCATATTCAGTTCCGTATTTCAATAGCTAGCCCAATACCAGACACACCATAGATGATATATACAATTTTTTAATGGAAGGAATAAATGAATAAACCAAAACAAATAAGATCTCTTTCTCCTAAAATCAGGGCACTGGAAGAAAATGTCCAACTCTGAATATAAATAGACATCTAACAGCAAAATGTTATTTATCCAGTCTCAGAAACTTCCATCTCCTTATGTAGATAAAATGCATTTTATAAATAGGAGGGCATAATGAATTATTAGTTAGAATACTGAGGTCAAGTCTACAGTTTTCTTATCCTACAATCATCCTTTAGCCTGAGAAAAACAACATGACACAACTGTTGCTCAGTTCCAATTAACTCAGCTAAATTGTTGACCCTTGTCATTTAAATTACAAACTATTAAACGGCAAACACCAATTTTCCTCTTTAAATTCTGACTGTTTGAAAGATATTTGGGGGACTTCTTTTTTATTCAGAGCAAATTTTACTTACCTATTATTACTGGAAAGGAAAGCCTGTCCAACTATCAATGACTTACTATCCCTAAGTTAGAGTCTGAGAGACAAAACAATTCATGGAAGATGCAGAAAGGCCAGTTCAGGATTTTAGCAAAACATGACAAGTCTCATTTTTGAGTAGACCTTTCTTGTCATGCAGTTAATAAGAACCTACATTCAAATTCAAGAAGTCTCACCGTGGGTAAACAGAAATGCTTAGGACTAAAAGGAACACAATTTCTATTACCTGGTGTTTAGTCTGTCATTATTTACATATGTTTGGGAGTGGTCATAGTTTACATGCCTAAAATTTAAGACAAAATTAATCCTGCATTATTTCTCTTTTCTTCAAATCTCATATTTTACACTTTAAAAGCTGTCAGTCTATAGCTTAGCTAGTCCATATAAGTGGAATGTCCTCTTTTTTTGCTGATCGCCTTGTTATATGGTTTCTACCTCCTAAATAAATTACCTATATGTTTTTCCAATTCTCCAATGGCTTCTCTCTTTCAGGTACCTTGATTTTTCAACTAGACTCTAACAATAGCGTTCTGATTGGTGTCCTTGGACCCACTTTCAACACAAATCCCAAGCCACTGCTTAAGTAATTTTGCCAAATCAGTTCACTACAGCCAGTGTGATCTATAGCTGGTGCAAATATAACACTACTCATAACCTAAAGCATATAAATAGCTCCCAACCTCTCTATAGATATAGTCCAAAGGTATTATTATTCATAGTATGTGTAAGATTAGCCCACTCCTGATTCTCTCTCCCTTTCTCTCTGCCCCTCCCCTGTTTGCACATTGCTCTTTTTCTCTCTTGCTCAAAATAAACTTTTTTTTTAAAGGGAGCACCTGAGTGGCTCAGTCAGTTGAGAGCATTTGATCCCAGCTCAGGTCATGATCTCACGATTCATGAGTTTGAGCCTCGCATCAGTCTCTGTGCTGGCAGTGTGAAGCCTGCTTGGGATTATGTCTCTTTCTCTCTCTCTCTCTCTCTCTCTCTCTGTCCCTTCCCCATGCTCTCTCTCTCTCTCTCTCTCTCTGAAGCCTGCTTGGGATTATGTCTCTTTTCCTCTCTCTCTCTCTCTCTCTGTCCCTTCCCCATGCTTTCTCTCTCTCTCAAAATAAATAAACTTAAAAAAAAAAAAAAGATTAGCGCCCCCCCCTTGCCTTCTCACTCTCATTTCATGCCAACCCTTTAACTAAATCTTTGTATGACAACATTTGTTTTGGCTTCAGGTGTACCATTTTCTCTTGTTTTGTCCTTTACAATTGTTATTTAACACTTGTAAAATATGCATGTCTTCAATTCCAATATTACCTGACCCATTTGCCTTTCAGGTCTCATGATCTTGCACTCTCTCTCTCTCTCACACACACACACACACACTGCATATGCATGTATTTTTAGAGAGTCAATCAAAGTCCAAAAGAAGGAATCATTAATAAAAGGATTTAAACAGAGGTACAATTGCAAGCCTGGCCTTGGATAGAGTTTACCAAGGAGGTGCTTAAAACAGTATTGGTGAGAGATTATGAAGATCATGTGATAGAAGTGCCTATGGTACTGGAAAGTAGGTTCTAGAAAGAAAACAATGAAAAGGCAAGATCAAGAGAATTTGATGACTGTGATTATGAGCATCTGTTAGAGCTCCATGTGGAAATGATAACCTTAGAACGATTTTTTAATATATATTTCATACTGCAGATGTACAACAGAATTAATCTGCACAGATATGGCTGTCAGACTTTTGAGTGTTAAAGTTGATCAGGAAATATTTGTATGTCTAGAAAATAAGTGATCTTGGGATAGAGACTTAAGTAACAATGATATTAAAAGACAACAGAAAGATTGGGGCACCTAGGTGGCTCAGTAAGTTGAGCGTCCAACTTCGGCTTAGGTCATGATCTCACAGCTCGTGAGTTCAAGCCCTGCATCAGGCTCTGTGCTGACAGCTCAGAGCCTGGAGCCTGCTTCGGATTCTGTGTCTCCCTCTCTCTCTGCCCCTAACCCACTTGTATTCTGTCTCTGTCTGTCTCAAAAATAAAATAAACATTTAAAAAAATTTTTTTAATAAAAAAAGACAACAGAAAGAGAGATGACAGCAGAGGAATGAGAGACGAAAGTTCGACAGGCAAGAGGAGATCCAGAGGTTTGGACAGCAGATGCAAAGGAGAAAGATGTTTCTGCAGATAGATTTAGTTAAGTAATTGACACTACAGAAATTTGTCTAGAATAAGTCTGAGAAGGGTCAACATGACAGTCTATGACCACATGTGGGGAACAAATTCCATTAGAATGCTGAAAATTCATACCATATTGTGTACTTTATTAGGAAGTTTTATGTGATCGCAGAGCAAAGATGTGAGTATAGAATACGCTGTTTTTCATTGCACAGAAGGGCAGATGTGAGAAGGAGATAAGGTCATGGTAAAAGTAATGAATGGGCTATAGAGCTCATGGTCAACTCTCAGCATTGCAGCCTCCTCTGTGCGTGGAACTGAATCTCTTGGTTTTGCTGAGCATCACTTTTCTCAGTGCCCAACAAGGATAGGCATACTGCTGTCCTTGAAGTGTTACTGTCAGGATGAAATGACTGTTGATACATGTAGAAGCAAGAAGTATCTGGAAATCATGAATAATCAATAAGGATATGCTATTATTATTTTTATGTTACTATAACCATATTGTCCAGCATATGGTAGATATAATCAATAGTGTTCTTTATTGGAAAGTTTAGAATGGAAGAATTTCAATAAAATAGGTGAAGGAGGAAACATAAGAGGTGACAACTATAACCCCAAGAGGGATAACCAATGGAGCAAAGTTACTGGATTGGAATAAGCAGGTCAGATGCAGGAATTAGCCTCGGAAAGAGGAAGTACTGTCTTACTCTGAAATTGGATGACAAAGCACAGGATAGGTAAGTAGGTTGAAACTTTCGAATGGAAAAAAAATGGAAAGAATTCATGTTGGATGGAAACAGTCATCTCAGGGAAGAAATCTCATCATGCGTAGTATGACTAGACTTTAGTGATAACTGGAGTTGAGAAGAGGGAAGATGGTTTAACCAGGATGCTGAGTAATAAAGTAGATATTGAGCCATGGAAGTAATTCAACTATTTGGTCTGTGTGTTACATCTTACTCTCTATCTTGCCTTAATCTGTAAACTTCTATACTCACATGTAGGTACACTGTGGGCTCTGCAATATATCTTTGTTTTTTTCAATCTATAAAAGAATCTATAAAAGGAGGAACAGAAACTTTCCAATGAAAGATAAAATAATAATATTTTCTGGAATATTACATCTTCAATCCTTGGCAATTTTAACTATCAACTATAAGACCAAACTATAAACCCCCCAAAATAGTATATGAACTTTTCAGAGTAATGTAGTAAAAAAAAATTGCCCTCACATTATTTTGAAAGTAAGACTGCAAGGTTAAGAACTCTTTCTGATTTTTAAAAATGGGATAAAAGTACACATACCACAAGAAACTGTGCTAAGAAAATATAAATGAACACAGAAATAATTTGCCTCATGTATTTTCCAGGTATATTGCCAATTTGGGTAAAAAAGATCTGAGCTCTGTTTTGACAGAAATCATAAAAGAAGGGCTTAAGTCATATACTCAAATATGTCTAGGAATCAGCTTCCCTGAAAAGGGAAGGAGGGGTCTGAGGTTGAGCTTGGGAAATAAATAAGCAAACCAAATATGCTGAGTAGCTAAGATATGGTGCATCCTGCTTGTTTACCTATTTTTCACTTAACAATTTCAATTAATTTCTGAAATTGTCACCCAGCAGAAACTATTAAATGAAAGCAAAATGCTTTCAACATCAGAATGGGAAAAATTATGTGTTCAACCCAAATTCAACGTATCCAAACAGATTTCACAGACAGAAAAATATATCAAGTGATGATATAAATTCATTATTACAGGTAATAGCACTCAGAAAGAAAGTAAAGTTTGTACATAGCCTGTATTATTAGGAGGGGTTATTGTAACCCACCTGATAGTGAGGGGTGGTTAGTCAAAAAAGGGTGCAAGCAACCACTTTGTTGGATAGTGATGGGCAATTTTTATGCAGGTTTTTGATAGTAGGATCCAAAGTGTTTCATGATAAATTTCTTTATTCTGAGGCTTTAAGACTAGAAGAGCCTACTTAGGAATATTTTGGCATACCTATAACAGGAGTGAGATCTCTAGGTCAAACCTAATGTTCTTCTAAACATGAAAAATAGCAAACACACAATTACCTAAAGAATTACAGATGATGTCACCTTCTTGTTTGTTTATGTTTGCAATGTTCTTCGTCTCTATAGCTTATATCTGTTCACATTCATTTTCTCCTCATCTTATAAAGTACTTTAGACAATCTATTCAATACCCCTAGGACATTTTTTTCCAATTCTACCCACATATAAAATTGCTGCAAGCATTTGTTCTGAGTAAAAAAAATTCTAATTTGGAACATGTGTCAAGTGAAGAGCCTCATTTAAGCATTCATCATACCCCACATCTATTTTTTATCTGATAATGTGAAAGAACCATTTATTTTCACACATATGGCTCAAATGAGATTCTTTCTTGTATTTTTCAAAATTTAATTTAATCCTTGGTTTTCAAATCTTGTATCTACTGTGAATGCCTGTCGAGATTTTTTTACTTTCTTAGTTTCCCAAACTGGGTGTCCATCTTTTTTCATTTACTCTTAGGAGGTCTTCATGTATTTGGATCTGGAACCTTAAATTGGTATAACCACTGTGGAAAAAAATGGTAACATTGTTTTGTAAAGTTAAATGCATATATAACTTATGACCAGCAACTCCAACAGAAACACCTGTATGTCCATCAGTAATAGAATGAATTAAAAATTTCCATATTTTTTCAATACAATGCTACACAACAGGGAAAAGAACAAAACCACTGGTATATAAATTACATAGAGGGATTATACAGATATAAGTGTGAGTGAGGTAAAGACAGAACCAAAATAGTAACTACTAGACTCCTTTTATATGAGGACCAAAATAGGCAATATTAATCTGTGGTAACAGAAATCAGAATAGTGGCTACTTTGGACACCATTGATTGAGACGGGGGTGAAAGAGATTCTTTTTGGAACTCTAAAAGTATGCTAGATCTTACAAATACACATTTATGAATTTATTATAATGAACACTTAATATTACTATGTATAAATTTTATATACTTCAGCACAATTCTATTCATTTTTTTTTGACATAGTAAGCTATTGCATATAATATGCAGTTACTTGGAAAAGTTCCGGATTTAGGCATTTCCTTGGTTGGAAGCCAATTAGAAACAAATATTAATTCCAAAAATATAGAAAACATTTTTCAATGACAGATGAAAAATGTGTGGCACTGTAAAATATACAAAAGATAAGAATGCTTGCTTCCAAAGTTACTTTCACATTTTCACAAATAGTTGAACTAAATTACCTATGTTATTCCGAAAAATACTCAGTAAATATCAAATGAAGGTGTTAAAATTAAACCAAGGTTACATTTTTAACAGTTAATTTACAATGCTCCATTATTTTCCTTAACAAACAATTTTATGGTAGAAATAAGCAAGTTTCTGTATTCACATTATCTTTACCCAGGAGCATTTAAACAAATATCATTGATTACTTGCAAATTACACATTGTGGATTCCGAGCTCCAAACTAAAGCTCTAAGGATATAATTCAATTAAAACGATCCATAATTGTGAATTCACCTCATCAGTGCCCCAAGACAAGAAGCTCTTTCTCACATCATCGTGAATTATTTTAATGATCATGCCTGCACAGAAAAAAATTGAAAAGCTAAGAATATCCTAATCCCTTTGCAATTAAAACAAAACTTCTCTCTGATGCTTCTCTATATCTTGATTTCTATAAAAATACTTTCTATAAAATTATGTTCATAATTTCTATAAAAATTTAATACAAAAGGTTGGGTCAGATCAATAACTGAACTGATTCAATATTTTTTGACAAGTCCACATTTTATAGGATGGTGGGGTTGTCATCTACAAGGTCACTGCCAAAGATGTGATGGGTCCAAAATACTCTAAGCTTCACATAATCCATTTTATAACTGTCACCCCAAATTTACCAAACTATTTGGATTGAAAATTTCAGCAGAGACCTCTGTGAGACACAGAGATTCATCTACAAATGCCTAGTCAACTTCTGTCCTCTTGCTCTTCAGATTCAATTACAAAACTTGCGCCTTTCTCTTTCAGCATTCTACCATCACTCTTTGCAAAAGGAAGGCTAAGGCTACCTCCTCAAGTTGCCATCTACTATAAAATAGGTTATAATTGTTCCACCCATCATCTCTCAGGATTCTTCTCTAATAGATGGAGGATGTAGCTGACCTACTTTGAATACCTGTGAGATTATAATTTAACATAATTTAAGAATTTACATAAGGTAGTTCTGGCTTCCAGAATGGTAAAGACTTCTGAAAATCTACTCTCCCATAAAACCAATGAAAACACCGAGAGCTGTCAAAATATCAACTTCTTCAGAACTCTGGGAATTAAAGAATTTCAACAATTTGCCATTGAGGAAAGATGCTGAATCTCAGTGAACTTTGTGACATTTAATTTGCCCTATTCACATACTCCTAGCTCCAGCTCTGTGGTAGCCTTAAAAATGAATAGCCTTGGGGCACCTGGGTGGTTCAGTCAGTAAAGTGTCTGACTTCAGCTCAGGTCATGATCTCATGGTTCATAGGTTCAAGCCCTGCATCAGGCTCTGTGCTGACAGCTCTGACCCTGGAGCCTGCTTTGGATTCTGTGTCTCCTTCTGTCTCTGCCCTTCCCCTACTCATACTCTGTCTCTCTCTTTCTGTCTCTCTCAAAAACAAATAAACATTAAAAAAAAATGAATAGCCTCAAATTATAGTGAAAAACCAAGAGCATAGTACTCATTGATGGGGTTCCTTGGATGGGGCACAATGTGTTTGGAGCTCCCTAGAAGCCTCAATCTCTGAATATTACCATTGTTTGGCCTGGCAGTTTCCTCAAAACCCCCACTCACAGGTCTTGTCTTTATTTTACCTGTATCCTAGCTCTCTCAGTAAAAATAGCCTTTTCCCATGGGTATTTGCCAGAAACATTCAGTGACAATGGTTTAACATTTCGGTTTGCTTTTTTTCTTTTTTTTTTTTTTTAACGTTTATTTATTTTTGAGACAGAGAGAGACAGAGCATGAACGGGGGAGGGGCAGAGAGAGAGGGAGACACAGAATCGGAAGCAGGCTCCAGGCTCCGAGCCATCAGCCCAGAGCCCGACGCGGGGCTCGAACTCACGGACCGTGAGATCGTGACCTGAGCCGAAGTCGGACGCGTAACCGACCGAGCCACCCAGGCGCCCCAACATTTCAGTTTTCTAATGTGGTGATAAAGGTGGAGGCAAACCAGTAGTTGACCAACAATCTTAAGAGAAATCCTGGGGAAAGAGGAGTGAGATGTTCATATGGGACTTTGAAGAGCTCCAACATACAGCTGGGAATGTAAAAGAACACACACACATGTCCAGTGCTATGTGTGCCTTCCCAGAGAAACCTGAGAAGGCTCTAAACTCTCCTTGCTGACTGACCTTGAAGCTCTGTGAAAGCAGGAGGTGAAACACTCTAGCCCTCCCTCTAATCCAGCTCTGAGAAAGACTTGTTCTTGCTCATTATCAAGGACTAGGATTATGTTTCAGGCTATCTCTTTGACGGCCCTATAGCCTTTGACAGGGTCTCGTGGGCTCTCCTTAAAACTCGATACCTTTGTTTTTCTGACTATATTTCCTCCTGAATTTCCTATTCTTTTTCCATCCATCTCACTTCTGGTATTCCTCCCTGCCTGTTCTTAAAAATTGCAATTTCTCTGAGCTTGGTCCATTTCCTTCTCAGACTTCTATGCTGTTTGCTTTTTTTAGGGAAATCTCAATTATTTAAATAATACCAATAACTGAATATATGTTTATGAATGCCAAATCTATAAATGCTACCTGAATCTTTCCCCAGACCCTTCAATATTCAGTTTCTAAATTCTGCCTTCTGGATGTCCCATAGGTACCACAAAATCACCGACTGTTGACAGTATCCAGAGAGCTCAAATGAATTTCAGTTTAGCATTAGAATATTACCTTGAATATTTTAAAGGTTTTGAGTTAGGTTTATCTTTCCCTCTAAAATCATATACTCCTAACTTCATCACACCTGCCAGAGACACAACTAAAGCTATCCAGAATTTATTCTCAGGTATGTCATTGCTATTAAATCCTGAAAGGAAAACTATTAAACAGACTGACTTTTCAAAACAGAGCATTTTATTCCCTAGAAGCAAGGGCATAATCTGAGGCTGTAATTATTGATTTTAAATATTCCTGTTAGAAATGACTTGAGATAGTATGCATACATTAATTTGATGCTATAAACTGTGAGTCACCCATATTTAAGCTCTTTCATCCTAATTGCAAAAGAAATTCAAATTTAAATTAATTTCCTCTAGTTTGTTTGCATCCTAATTAAATGATAGCCAGGGAGAGCTCAGGAAATAGTGAACATATGCATAAAAATACATTGGGAATCCACTATGGACGTGGCCAGTCCATGGTAACCAACATAATCTGTGTACTGACGCTTTCAAGCTCAACAGGGTACGTGTAAACAAGCTAGCTAATTATATCCCCAAGGAGTGGGGTTGCTAAGCCCTATAGCAGTCACCTTTAACTGAAAAATAAAATAAAGTATCTGTTTGAAGGTGAGCAGTTTGATGATAAATTTGCATATCAAGTAGTAAAATCTTAAGTTCCCTCCCCAGTCAAATTTTTTTTTAATTTAAAAATCAATGTAGCAAGATAATATCTTAATGCTTTCATTTTTCAGAATTCATTAACTAGCAATTCATGTGTTTCTCATTTGATGTTTTAATGAGATGGTCAATTTCTTTCCCTTCCCGTAGCAGGCATGTACTGCATACTGCTATGGGCTGCATACTACTATTAATGTTCATAGAAGCTTTTAATTCCCAAAGAACTTGATAAATATTTTAGTACCAGTTGTAACTAGGGGATAAGTATGTAAATATACATCAAGAAATTGCATTATTTTGCCATACCCTACTAACTTCTACTTTGGAAATTTGATTATGGCATATGACAAATGTGACTGTGGCCAAAGTTACCCATTACTTACCCATGGCTAAAGTTGGCCATGTCATAGTAAGGAAGATGCTCTAGGGACAAATGTGTCCTATGTTTTTGGAGAATCAACTTTAACAGTAAAGTATAACCTTGCTTTCAATTATAGTCTCAGGCACCTCAGTCTTGGCCTTGGTTAATTCCCTCCTCAATATTCTTCCCCAAAGATATAATAGTGGATTGCAACTACCTTTGTATCTCAAATATAAGATGATAGACAAAATAGCAATCAGTGTAATCCGAAAATATACATCACCTAAGACATAAGGATATATGCAGTCAATTCACAGGAAATTAAGCACAACTGGACAATATATGAAAAATCCTTACGCTCGCTAAATGAGTCTTGTGAGTTTTCCCAGTTAGTTAATACATATTTAACTTTGAATTTTAAAATAAGTCAATGCAAGCATCAAAACAGTCTCCTAAGTTTTCTTATTTCCATTTTAATAAAATCAAGCAAATTGATAGTGAAGTAAAACCAAACTCATTAAAGTAGTAGTATTTTTTCTATTACTTTATAAAATGACCTTTATTTAAATATAGTATTTACAAAACATGCTTAAAGATTTGAAGCATTTTCTACTTCACTTTAATAAGAATTAAATGATGTATTTTGTATTATACAACATATATATATAATAATATTTCGACTTCTGGGAATCTAAAATTTCAATTCAACTACAATATTTAATAGTTCCTATACTGTTCAGTCTTTATTTTTATATGTGAGAAATAGGGAACTATATCAATCTTCTCAATTGCTGTTATAATTAATTAACATAATCCTTGTGAAGCACCCAGTAGAATATTTGACTCTTCTTTTTACCTCCTCTAAATTTAACTTTTTTCCCCTTTTTATTTTGTAAGGAAATACATGCTACTTGCATTTTGTTCTCTTTCTCCTCCTCTTCTTGACAGGAACATAACATAGTGTGAAGGGGGGGCAGGGAATAAAGCTTAAGAAAGAACGATGTGTCTTCAAAATAGACATGAAAATGCCACATCCATCTTAAGGAGCCACAGTGACACTGGAAATGACTGGTAAGCTATCCTGGTGATTATTCTGTGTGCACAAGTTTTTATGTCTGTGGGATTCTAGGACAGAAGCATCCATTGGATTAAATCTGATACCATGATTGCAGTTTTTCATCTGACTAATGCACAATCTTATACACTCAGACAAACAACAGTGGATTTTACAACATGACATATCACATGGAGTAATGGAATGTCCAAAGAATTTTGCAGTATAGAAACTTTCTTGGCAAAATGAATAAAGGAAACACAGTTTAGATGATAAGCACCTTAGTGTGTGGTTGATTTGTTAGCTTTTTTTAAAAAAAAATTATTTTGAAATAATTTTAGTACTTTCTATAGATAGATTCCTACACAGACACAGTGAAATTATTCAAGCAAGAAAATTAACACGGATAAATTAATATTCACTTATCAACAAATCTTACAGAATTTTGCCTCCAGAAGCAACCAATCCTCTTGACAATCTTCCTTGATTTTGGACTCAGTGCCTCCTGAACTGTCAGAGTATAGATTTCTGCTGTGTTAAGCCACCCATTTTGTGGTAACTTGTTTTAACAGCCCTGCAAATACGAATATGCATTTTCAGTGTATTCGTGGAGTTTTACTTGTCATATTTGTACTCTATGGGCCTAATGGATATTTTCCATGGAGCTAATGTATGGTCACTTGTCTCTTTTTGTGAAGGCTACTAGGGTGCTGGAGAGAAGGTGCATTCTTTGTTATCAGAGTATACATTTCAACATCTATTCATAGTATCTACATCATTGACTTGATGAGGTCTCCTACCTTCCCACTTCTATTTTGTCCATTTTATGTGTCTTGTACTGCAAGTGTTAGGTTACAATCTCTCACTACTATTGCAATTCTCCTCATACCTCCTTGAATGTGCTGATAGTTTTTCCTTGATAAAGTGATGGCTGTATTACATGGGGCATAAATACTCATACAGATTATTTTTTCATTGTGAATTGTGGCCTTCACCATTAAAAAGCACACTTCTCTATCTTGTTTAATGCTTTTGCTCTTGAATTCTATTTTATCTGATATCAAGATTGCTGCCCCTGCTTCCTTGTGGTTTTTACTTTTTTTCCATCTGCCTAGTATATTTTTGTTTATCCTTTTTGCCCTATTCTGAATCACTTTGTTTTATCTTTTGTACAAAGTATATAGATGTATCTTGCATTTTGAATTAAGGTGAAAATCTTTTATACTTTGGTAGGAATGGTAGGTGTGTTCACATTTATATCTATAACTGCTGTGTTTGGTCTCAGCTCAGTCATAATATTTTATGATTATTTATATTCGGATATATTCACCATTTTCCTTTCACTAGAAATTCATAATCATTGTTCTTCAACATATGCAACATACACATATATATTTTCCAAAACATTATCTATTGTTTCGGTGTTTACCTCTGTTCTTAAACCTTTTTAATGGCCTTAGTCTCCTAATATTTTATTTAACTTTTATAATATGATTTAGTTGAAATTACTCTGGGTTGTGTATCCCTCTAATCCTTTGCTTCTCTTTTCTCTTTCACAACCCCCTATTTTCTTCTGTTTTCTTTCATCAAGCAATTGCTAAAGGGCAAATCTTACCTTTCAACCCCCTTTCTCTTCCCCGGGAGTCATGCATTTTGAAGACTGCCCTTCAGATAGCTCACTTGTAAATCTCTTCCTGGGATTCCATGTTCAGCTCTACTTGGGCACTATTTCTATATTTTCAGACTTATGAATCATAATCTTTCTGGTATGGACTATATATAAACCGTGGGCCCTATTTCTACCTTCCTTCATCTCTCTGCCCTGTAGCTACTAGCCACTTGCCTCTGCTTGTCACAACCTACATGAGGGTGCATTGAGGCAAGAGAGTGAAACTCTCTGGCAGGCATTTGCTTTTTTACTTATTTTGGAGGCTATGCTGAAGGTGTGGTGTTTGTGTTGCTTTATTTTTCTTTTCTTACTGTTCTGTATTGCTTTTGAAGAACTTGTAGGAGATGGGTGCTATGAACTGAATTGTGTCCCTCCCCAAATTCCTATGTTGAAGCCCTAACCCACTTTGTGACTGAATAAAGACAGGGCTTTTAAGGACTTGATTCTGGTAAAATGAGATAATAGCAATGGAGTCCTAATCCTCTGACAGAACTTATGAAAACAGGGAGAGGGCACCTGGGTGTGTCAGTCAGGTAAGCATCCAGTGTCAGCTCAGGTCATGATCTTGCCGTTCTTGAGCTTGAGTCCTCATCGGGCTCTCTGCTGTCAGTGCAAGAGCCTGCTCTGGACCCTCTGTCCCCATCTCTCTCTGCCCCTCTCCCATGCTCACTCACTCTTTCTCTCTTTCAAAAATAAATAAACATTAAAAAAAAAAAGAACAGGGAGAGACACCAGAGCTCACTCTCTCCCTCTCCTTCCCCACCCCAATTCCCCCATGGGTGTGCACAGCAAAAAGACAAGAAGGAAGCTAGGAAGAGATACATTACCAGAAACCGAATCTGCCAGTACCTTGATCTAGGACTTCCCAGACTCCAGAACTGAGAGGAAATAAATTTCTGTTGTTTAAGCCACTCAGTTTGTTATTTTATTATGGTCACCCAGAGCAGATTAGTATAACAGGTATCTAGGCAACCCCATTGTTTTCACCTACTAAAGTGCCAGCTAATTAGCTTTTGTAGTCTACTTGTAATCTAAATTGATAAATGTAATAAATTTATCAAAAACTTCTATATGGTCCTGCAAGTAGATTTGAGCAAGTTCTCAATTCACCCCCACCATTTTACAGCAAACAGAGTCTGTATCTAGCCATGTAGTTCCTCAGGATCAATATTGATTTTCAAAATGTTTACTATTAGACTTCACTCATAAATCCAAATACGTAGTCCTATAGCTTCCCTTATAATTATTCGAATGTTAACATAACTTTTGAGACACATTATGGTTTCCCCCCAAATGGCTTCATCAATGCATTTCAGGCACATTGGAGGATAGGAAATACTTCAGCACCTATTATACTTTAAAACTATGTTACCTTGTGGAAGTTTCCAGCAGATGAGAGAGAGACAGAGACTCCAGAACTGAGTCTATAACCTTATGTGTTGTGCTCGACAGGGAGAAATACAAAGGAAGATCTGTTTCTTCACCAAAACACCAAACCAAAAACCTCATGAAATACAGTTATGAAAACAGGATGCAAAGATGCAGAACAATAAAAAAGTTAAATCGTGTTACAAGCGAATCTTGTTTGAAATGTGATTATACGTAACAGTTTTGCAGAGGGCTTGATGGCAGAGGTCGGCTCTGGTGAAGGTCGGCTCAGGTCTCAGGTGAAGAGACCTGAAGGAGGCTGCGGTTTGGGGTTGGCGGGGAGAAGTATTCAGGCCATGGAAAACATGGGTTAGATCATCAGCCCAGCTAGCTGGAGAGAGTTGCTTCTCCCTACACTTCGTAGGGTGCTGCCAGATTATCAGTAGCCTTTGAGTGCAGAAAATTTCTATTACTGATTTCTGCATCCACATGATTAATGTCTTAGATTTAAAAATATTAATGGCATGCATTAATGCATGAACAAATGCTAGAGTGAATGAATGAATGAACTAATGTAATAGAAGCAGTGACTATATATTGCAGAGGTTATAGTAACTATAAAATAGTATCATGACTGCCTGAAGGTGTGGGTCTATAGGAGTGTATTAGTGTTGCATTGCTGAGTAACAAATTACCACCAACTTAGAAGCTTAAAATAACACACATTTATTTCACTGTTACTATAGATCAGGAATTCAGGCACTAATTATCTGAGCCCTTTGCTCTTGGTCTCTCAAGGCCACAAGGTATTGACCTGGCTGTGTTCTCATCTGGAAGCTTGACTGGAAATGATTCCACTTCCAAGTTCATGGACATTGTGGGCAGAATTTATGCCCTTGCCACTGTGTGACTGAAAGATCTGGCTTTTTGCCGACTGTTGGCCAGAGTTCACCCTCAGCTCCTACAGGCTGCCTCTGGTTCCCTGCCACATGGCTGTCCCCATAGGCAATTCACAACTTTGCTGCTCACTTCTTTAAGGTCAGCACGAGAATCTATTTCTCCAGAAAGGATTCCTGTCTCTGTTTCAGGGACTTCATTTGGCTAAGTCAGGCCCATCCAGGTTAATTTCCCTTTTGATAAACTGACTTGGGGTCTTTATTATGCCTGCAAAATCCCTTTACCTTGACCTAGCATATTAGCTAGACGTGAGTCACAGGTTCTGCCCAGTCCTAGGGGAGGGGATTATACAAAGGCAGGACATCATGGGGAGAGGAGATCACCTTAGGCTGAGCCCACCACAATGTGGAGCAATTTAACTCCACTTAATGAAGTCACCAGTTATTGATATGAAGTCACCAGTTATTGATTACCTACTATGCTCCAGCCGCTCAGACTTATACTAACCAATAAATCATCAGTTTATTTTCTTAAATGTCCAGATAAAGATGTGTTCAGGAAAAGAAAAGAGCACAAAGCAAGATCACTAAGCTCCATCTGGCCATCAAAGGACAGATTCCAGGAGAAGAAGGGATATTAAGAGTGTAAAAGTCTTTCAAAAGTTGTTGAGAGGGAGTAAGAAAATTGCAGGAAAAAAAAAGGAAAGAAAGAACAGCCAGAGCTATGGTAGAAAGGCACAAAAAGATCGTGGTATGTCAAGAGCACCAAGAGGAGCTCAGTATTTGTTTAGCATTAACTATAGGGTAGGTGATGCTAGAGTAGGTAACCGGAGACCCAGGGGAAGCTTTACAGTCATTTTTAAGGACCTGGGCATTATTTTCTATGACAAGTGATGGGAAAACCTTGAAGAACATCAAAAAAGATTCTGGGTGGTGATATAGAGGGAATTTTAAGCATATTGAGACACTGGTTAAAAATTAGGACACTTATCTAGGGAAGCGATGATAGATATGGAGACAAGAGGGCTTATTTCAGGAAAATTTGAACGCTCAGGCAACAATACACTGTAACTGATTGGCTGTAGCATCTAGCAGAGAGAGGGAAAGCAAACGATATTCTGAATTTTAGGGAAGGGAATAGATAAATGATAATATGGTACATTGAGATAACAAAGGGGCAAGAATAAATTATGAGCTTTTCATCACTGCTGTAACAAATTACCACAACTTAAAGGCCGAATATAAATCTGTTATCCTACACTTTTGAAGTTTAGAAGCCCAACATCTGTCTCACAGGGCTAAGGTATAAGCAGCCATGTATGTACAGGCCACACTGTATTCCTTTTTGGAGGCTCTAGGAAAGAATCCTAGATCTTTCTGTTTTCCATTTTTAAGGCCTCTTGTGAGGGCATTGGATGCATCTGGATAATCCAGGGTAATTGTTCCACATTACGACCAGCTATTTACTATTATCTGCAAACTTATTTCTCCTTTGACATGTTATGACATATCCACAGGTTCCAGGGTTTAGAACAAGGATATCTTGCCCCTAAAGAAGGGGCATTATTCTGCCTTGAACACTCTGGTCTCAGGACTCCAGCAATATGAGGACACCCACACTCCTCAGGACACCCACATATGAAATACCTTAGCTCGATTCCAATTTCCTTAAGGTTCTCATCACATTACAGCATGAACTCAAAGTACAAAATTTCATCTAAATCCCATCAGCACAGAAATCCCAAATTACTCCCCAAACACATTAGTACAGGTATTCGATAATAGCTATAGATATTCTGGATCAAGAGAGGTGACAATGTGGGGGAGGTGGGGGAGTCACAGGTGCCAAACACTTTCACAATCCAGAGAGGCCAACTCCATTAGGTATCAAGGCCTGGGTATGGTCCTGTGTGTGTGTTTTGGTTCCACACTCTGAGCTTGAGGCTAGGCGCTCTGGATCATTCCTCCTTCATGGGGTAAGGCGTGTATTTATAGCTGAGTAGTTTAAACAGCCTATTTCCTCTCTGTAGAATTTTGGAATTCTGAAGGCCTGCTTTCATTTTGCATTCTGTTCCTTTCTGTCCAAACTGGCAGTGTCTCTGTTGGTGTAACATTCTCAAGACTTTTGTGTGCATTCTCTGCATTTCATAGCGCTCACTCAACTAGACAAGACGGATATCCATAGACGTCTCCTAAATAATCCCATCTCTACGTTCAGCTTCTGCTAACGTCTGAGTCACTGCATCTCTTCAAATAGTCTTCTGTGTAATAAAATACTCTGACCTTTTGATCTTCCTGAGGCATTAGCAAAAGACTGTTCAGCCTTAGCCTTAGCTTTTTTAGTCTACATTTTCCTGACAGCAAATCTCTTAACTTTAATGCCTTTTACATTATGGGAATTTCACAAATCATCAAGTTCTGATTCCTTTTTTTTTTTTTTTTTTAACAATTATTGCCTTGATTCATCTCTTTTTCTTGCATTTTACTAGAAGCAGCAAGTAAAAACCAGACTGACCCTTCAAAACTTTGCTATGAAATCTCAGCTAAATGCCCAATGTACGTGGACATAAAGTGCTGTCCTTTCCACATAACTGTAATTCCAGTAAGTTTTCTGCCGCTAGGTAACAAGGATCCTCTTCCCTCCTGTTTCAAAAGACATGCTCCTTATTTCCTTCCTCACCATCAGATTCTTTCATGTTCATACTTCCAATGACAGTCTGCTCATGACAATGTTGGTATCTTCTAAGGTCATAGTTTTTCTCCATCATGCTTTTCACGCGCTAGTTCTCACTAGCACAGTCACCAGGATCCATATCTCTACCAAAAATCTATTCAAGATAATCTGCGTTTATTCTGTTATACACAACATTTTCCCAGCCTCTACCCACCATCCAGTGCCCTTTCACATATTTTAGGTAATCTCCACAGCAGCCTACTTCCAAGTATCAAAACTGTATTAGTTTTATAGTTGCCACAGCATACCACAAACTTGGGGTCTTAAAAAAACACAGTTATTACCTTATATTTCTGTAGGTCAGAAGTCCAACCTGGGTAACACTGGGGAAAACCAAGATGTCAGCAAGGAAACGTTCCTTTCTAGAGGACCTAGGGGAGAATCAGTCTCTTTTCCTTTTCTAGCTTCTAGAGGCCACATGTGTTCTTTGGTCCATGATCCTTTTCATATACCTTCATATCCAGTAATTTTGAGTGTTGCTAAGCATTTTTACACAGTCACACCTGCCTCTAACTCCCATCTTCTGTCTCGTATTCCATTTTTTTTCTTTTTCTTTAAATTTTTTTTTTAACGTTTATTTTTGAGACAGAGAGAGACAAAGCATGAACGGGGGAGGGTCAGAGAGAGGGAGACACAGAATCTGAAACAGGCTCCAGGCTCTGAGCTGTCAGCACAGAGCCCGACGCGGGGCTCAAACTCACGGACCGCGAGATCATGACCTGAGCCGAAGTCGGACGCTTAACCGACTGAGCCACCCAGGCGCCCCTCGTATTCCATTTTTAAAGACGTTCGTGATTACGTTGGGTCCACCTGGATAACCCAGGTTAACCTTCCTATTCTAAGATTAACTGATTAAGAATCAAATTACACGTGCAACTTTAATTCCCTTTTGCCTGATAATAATTTACTCACAGGCTCCAGAGATTAATATGTAGGCATTTGGGAGTGGGGAGGATAATTCTGCCTACCATAAATAACTTGGGAGAAAGTCGATGAGTTTCCTTAGGACATATTGAGCAAGAGTTGCATCCAGACTTCCAAATGCATGAGTCCAGGTGGCAGCTGATAAACGAGTCTGAATATTTGGCAAGAAGGCATGCATAAAATACGGATTTTATATCTTTAATGCAGTGGTTTTCTGAGAACTTATTTAAAATGTGTATTTTCAAACTCCACTATAAGACACTCATTATGAGGGGGTAATATGTTCAAGAATATGCATTTAGCAGTCATTCCAGGTCATTTCAATACAGGTGGTACTTTGATGATACTTAGCAAAAGAGTTTGATCATATTACTAGAGATTGCATATGTGTGATAAAATGGTGGAAATAGTTACCTGGACGATAACTCTGGGGAAGAGGGTTATTGTAGTCAGGGACTCGGGCTGCTGACTGGAAAAAAAAAAACAAACAACAACAGCAAAAAATCAAGTGCTTCAGAGCTTTGTATGTCACAGATACAAAATGTTAGGAGATAAGAAAATGTTGCTTTTGTAAAGAAAGTCATTGCCTATTTGACATGCAGTGCCTGAGCAGAAGGCCTTCAGAGATAGTGTGGTATTGAGATACAGGAATTAGAAAAAAAAAAAAAAAAAAGTCTGAACTGCTATGATCTAATCCTGATACTGCAAACCACAAGCCTTGTGACTTTGGGAAAGTCACTGTCTCTCGGGGATGTCATTTTTCACATCGATAAGATGTCTATGGTTAGCATATGGAATTGTGAGAATCCAGTAATGTAGCTTGTGGGAGATCTCTGCAAATAATGATTGCATATGTGGGTTTACAAAATAAAGATGTGAAAAACTATTGTAAAGAAAAATAACTGGTAAGCAATATGAACTCTTATAAACTGAATGAAAGAGCAGTATTGGTTTATTTTACCAAACCTAGTAAGTTTATTTTACCAAAAAACCTATTCACGTCAGTCCCTCTGTGTTTCTTTTTGCTCTGTGAATATATATTATTTGCCTCAATTTTATTCCATTTTTTCTCTCTACTATTAATGCATAGAGAATTGTGACAAGTTCTGTTTTCAAATCACATCAGGCAGTAGATGGCTCTGATTCCCAACTCCGAAAAATTTCATTTTCAAGAAATTCTTGAGCTTTGACTCTGATTGCATTCAGAATATCTTGGTTCAAAAGTCTTGTTTTTGGGTAAATAAGAAAAGCATCTTTGAAAACTACATCTACAAAAGGGAATATTAAATAAAGAAATCAAGCTAAAGGTTATAAAAGACATTAAAGAACATGAAAACACAATATTACCGTATAGAATAAACTAACATTTTTAAACACATGAAAAACTAGCCAAAAAGGATATGTAAGCCAATTAGCTGTGGTAAAATAACAGAATTTGAAACAGTACAATCTGCTGAAAATATCCTAAAGAAAATTTACACTAATGTTCTTCATATTAGAATATAACATGTATCAGAAGAAAAGGTGACTTTGAAACACGTATGGAAGACAAGCAATGTTTAGAGTTTGTTACGTTATATTTGTAAGCTCAAGAAGCAATTGTTGGGGTTGATCATTTAGAGGCTGCCCCCTCTTCTTTAGAATGTGCATTCTGCCCACTGTTCCCAAAGGGGAACGATTTCAAGGATGCAATGTTGGGAGAGGAATGTGTTGTTGAGACTATCTAGACTGAACATGTGATGAATCCAGTTAAGACTTTTACATAAACTATTAAGATTCTGGTGGGGGCAGCTGCAGAGATTTGCCACCCAAGACAAACTTCATAAGTTCCTCTGCTTATTAAATCAGCCACCTACCAATCTAGAGCTATCTGCCTCTTTTTTCTTTTTCCTTGCCATTCATGTACTTGGGCTAGTTTGCAAACCAACAGCAATTTAAATTTTATTCTTTGACAGTAATATATTTTAAACTAATTTTTCTTTTGCTTACAGGATTTTAAAATGTATATTTTAAATAAAATGTATATTTTAAATATTTTCCTAAATACTGACAATTGTAGGGTATTTAATGCCAAATTATATTTTTAGGAGATGTTAATAATGCCTAAAAGTCAAAGGGCTATGAAATATTAAATAGAAGCCCCCAAACAATATAAATGGTTTGTGTGAAAATTACTCACTAAAAAATTGCCTAATGAATATCAATACTTTAAGAGTTTCAGGTTCTACTGACTGAGCTAGCTGGGCAGCTGAATATCAATACTTTTTTGGCCCAAATATTAATAAAAAATTAAGTAATAATATTATTAGTTAAATATTGATTTCCATGAAATATGATTTAACCTTTTTAAGACATTCAACTTTAACACAAGTTTTTAAAGTTGATTGCTTTATTTTTCTTATTACATATTTACCAGGATGAAGGGGGAAAAAAATCCATTCATCTCTTTTTTATTATTCTTTCTATAGCCCTTGGTAGCCAATTGCTGAAACTAATTTCAAACCATTTATTGTTATTCACTTCTTTTTGCAAGTTTTACTCTGACTGATTCATGTTTTTGTGATTCACAGCTAAAGCCCAGGTTCCATTCATCTTCATATATGTTGGTGCCTTTCATAGCTGTTGACATACACTGAGTCTTAAAAATTTGTGTTTAAGGAAAATTAATTAACAAAGTAGGACTGTGCTGGTAGATCTTGTATGTCATTACCTCCAATACAGTACACTGGATGTCGGGAAAAGAACATATAAACGGCCTAAATATCTTAGAGAGTTTGAGAGTTGTTTTGTTACATAAAAAAATAAAATAAAATAACAACTGCTTGGTAACCTGGTTTCATAATAAAAAGCAATGCAATTTGCATAAGTAATTCTCTGCAATGGATAACTATGTGGATTTGTGTACACATTCATACACTTACACATCCATATATATGTAGTAGCAAGGTTATGGACATTGGCTATTTATTTTTCTTTTACAGAGAGAATTAATAAATTAAATTACTTAATTATTCTCAGTAAGTTTTTTTTTTTGTAATACTATCTACTTAATAAGCTTGATTTCTTTACATTCTATCTCCTTCCATAAATTTTTCAAGCCAATTCAACAAAGAAAATTTTCATTAATATTCTCTAGGAATAATTTATAAACATTATCTTAGTATGGAAGTTGAGATTTTTGAAATGATCCAAAAAAATTACTAACTACTTTCAAAGGAAAACTCAACATTATTGGTTTACCTAATTCTATGGAGTCTCTTTCCTTCATTGGTTTTTGCTTTTGTTTTCATTTTAGCTTTTTTACAACTCTGTAATCTACAAATAATTCTTGTCTAAGAAAAGAAAATTATCCAGTGGAGATGTATTTGATCCTTGCCCTAAAAATAATGACCAATTTTGCATTGATTAAGCATATTCATTTCAGCATTCTTGACTGCCTATATATGTGTCTGCTCTTGGATTCTCCTTTGAACCAGTTGAAATATCTTACTGGTTCTCTTCTTAATCAAGAAGTTAAATGTAATCATTAACAGATGTTCATTTTACATTTGCATGAGTCATGATTTTTCTCTTTTTTTACATTTTGTAATTATGCTTTGACATTGTGTTGACATTTTCTTAAGACATGCAAGAAACATTAAATGTCAGGTTTCTCAAGGTCATTTCTAGGAAAAACATTCAATTTTATATAAAAAGCTTAACCTTACGTTTTACAGTCCCCAACACCCTAGCCATAGTATTTCATGTACATTGTATACATTAATCTGAGGATGATGTAAGATCCCAAATATTTTATCAGTGATTTCAACTACTTGATTTCTTTCACTTGTTTAAATTTCCAGTTCAGTACTGTCTAATAGCACTATAGAGTCAGGCAATTTTACTAGATAGCCATTAGGTTTCTACACTTTCTTACCTGTGATGAACATAGTAAGTTTATAAGTCAAAGTACAGACATCTGGTGGCATGATTTTAATTTGTAATCAAATAAAAAACTTTATGAAATTTATCTAGAAATAACTCATGATTTATTTTGTTCCAGGGGCATAGTACTATGCATTCATATATCATCAGTCCAAGTGTCTAAAAAGGTATGTAGAGGGCATTTGCATTATCTGCTTCACAGTTGTTTTGTAGGGAAAAAAATGTAGTCAATTGATGCCATTTAAGAGCTAGATAGCAACAATATTGGCAAATTCTCATAAAAGAGGGTCACTAATGTGTAAACAATAGCTACTGATGTTCGATACTCATAAGTATATATTTATTTAGATAGATAGTATAGTATGACTTTGGCACATACCTCAAATGTATTTATTTAGACCCATGTAATCATGAAGACTATTAAGTATAAGTGAAAGTGAAGGAGCCAATCAGCTGATATTTTAAAAGACTGAAAAAGTCTAAAGCCATATCCTTCTGCATATATTTTGATAAGAAGAATGTAAATACATTTCTCTGGACGGGGAGCGATTGTGATTTACGGTGAGTAGAAGCTGACTGTCCACAATGTTTATATTCACTGTGGGGGGTTGAATATTTGACTGATTCATGCGCTGGGAACTTTTAAATTAACTAAGGAAGTTGGCAAAATAGATGACTCCTTGTGTGACACTACAGAAAAGATTTTGTGTTATCCATACACATCTGTCACTTTGCCTGTCTGTTAGTACAGACAGTACTTAAAACTCCAAGTATGAGCCAACAGGAACTGGTACATTACGTTTAAACTAAGCAGCTTTAAAAGCCAGTGTAACTATCTACAAACTCTTGCCACTGCTACTATCAACATGAAGAATGTACCAGGTGGAATGTTTTACATGCCCAATGTGCACCACAGAATTCCATAAGTAATTTTTATAGTTTTAGTTTAAAAGTATACGAGTCAGACATTTCTTCTACACCTTGGTCGGTCTAGCAATAAAGTTCAGACACTGCTTAAAGAGATAGTGCATTTCCAAAGCAATATTTGGATTTGAAAGCTAGTGTTTTATTTCATATTTTCAATGCTTATTTGATCTTCTGGTTAAAGTTGTTTCTAGGGATAAAAACTTAAAATAAGTGTCTTTATATTCTCCTTTCATATAAAATTAAAATAAAAAATCTTCATTACTAAATGTAGAAAAATTGGTCTGGAATATTTAATGAGAAACATTTAGTAAGTGGAAACTTTTTCACTATTGAATATCATCACCACATTCTAACAATACACAAAAATATGAATATAATATTATTAGGATGATATCATTGATCTTTTAAAAAATAAGGACATTTATTTATTAAAGCCACACGTCACATTCCAGAATCAAAAGTAATAAAAAATCACTGTAAATTCTGCTTAAAAATAATAAGGCCTGTTGAGTTCAAGCCCCACATTGGTGTGGAGATTACTTTTTTAAAAAATCTTAAAAAAATAAGAAGAAAACCTGCTAAATATTAGGTGACAGCATTTTAGACACTATTATATACATATATTTAAGTGTATAGTTAATTGACTAGTTAGCATAATGTATTTAAATGACACAATATATGTATTGTTAATATAAAATAGATGTAATTATCTAAATCAAAGAAAACAAGAAACTGATGAAATGAGGCTCTATGACCATTTATATGAATGCATGTATATCTGTATGCATAGATGCATGAAGAAATTTTTATCCTCAAAATGATGGAAGTTTAAGGACAAATAAGAAAACTGTTTTGGAATGGAGGTCATAATTTTTTTAATTACATATTTCAAAGTACCTGGTTGTATAAATAATGAGAAAGTTGTCACTTAATATTTTCTTCTATTTACTTTTAAGAGAGAGAGAATTAGCGGGATAGGGGCAGAGAGAGAGGGGGAGACAGAATCCCAAGCAGGCTCGACGTGAAGCTCAAACTCATGTACTGTGAGATCATGATCTGAGCTGAAATCAAGAGTTGGATGCTTAACTGAATGAGTCACCTGGGTGGCCCGAGTCACTTAAATATTCTAAACGTTTTAGTTACTATTTTTATATTATCATGTCTTAGCTCAGGCTGCCACACAAAATACCACAAACTGGGTGGCTTAAATAAAAGACATTTATTTCTCAGAGTTCTGGAGGCTGAGAAGTCCAAGATCAAGGTGCTGAAAGATTCAATTCCTGATGAGAGCTATCTGCCTGGCTTCCACACCACTGTCTTCTTGTGTTCTCACTTGGTGGAGACAGAGAAACCCAGCTCTTGTCTTTCTTCCTCTTCTTATAAAGGAACTAATACCATCAATGAGCTGCATTTTCATAACCTAATTCTCTTCCAAAGTTACTACCTCCAAATACCAGGACACTGGGGTAAGGGTTAGACATATGAATTTGGGGGGACACAAACATTCAGTCCTTAATTCATAGTTTCCAATAATTACAATTTCTTATGTAACCATAAATCTAATAGTTTTAAACATATATACTACAAGTGTATGGGGTGCCTGGGTGGCTCAGTCAGTTGGGCATCTCATTTCGCCTCAGGTCATGATCCACAGTTCGTGGGTTTGAGCCCTGCATCGGGCTCTGCGCTGACAGCTCAGAGCCTGGAGCCTGCTTCTGATTCTGTGTCTCCGTCTCTGTCTGCCCCTCCCCTGCTCATTCTCTCTCTCTCTCTCTCTCTCTCTCTCTCTCCCTCTCCCCCCCCCCCCCAAAAGAGACATACTGTTAGAAATGTCTGCCTGTGATTTTGTCTGCAAATGACAGCCTGGTTGGGCATAAGATCTCCAGGTTACCTGTGCTATCATCCTCCAGCATTTAGTGTGCTGGTGAGTGTTGATAAGCCTAACACTGGATGTCCCCTTTTCAAAAGATTTGCTCTTTCTTGGTAGTATACGATTTTATTTCTTTTTCTAGTGAAATTCAATCACTTAAGCAGTGTGTACCTAACTGTTGGATTTTCCCTGTGCCCTGTCCTTGCCACCCACACACTCAGGAACTCTTTGTCGCCTTGTATCTATAACCCCAGTCTTTTCCTCACTTGATACAAATTTGGCTACGTTTTACCTCTGAATACCTTCTTACTCTTTCTAGTAACATTTATTTTTTGTCTTTTTAGAGTCATTTATCTTAACTGGGCTTATATTTTTGCTCAGAACCTATTATTTATCTAAATATTCTAATTACATTTTGTGTTTACTGTAAGTTTTCAAGCTTGTCACCTATAAAAGCAATCTGAATACTATACATATTGAATTTCTTGTCATTTATTATTTTTCTAATATGGTTAAATGGTATTTAATTGGCTCTACAAACTTACCTTTAAAAAAACCATATTCTATTGTTTGATCACATTTTTCCTGAGTTTATAGTTTTTTTCCTGAATTTACCAAGCTTTCCTATTAGATAAGTGACATGAGAATTTTTTTTTATTCTTTCCCTTCCCAGGTTACACTCTTTATCTGAGTTTTACGTATATATCGTTCTCACTTTGTGTGTGTGTGTTGTAATAGGTTTGTAGAGTTGAAAACTTCTCCATTTATTTTGCTAGCGCCCCAGGTGAACAGGAAGATGGTGTCTTACACCCTTCCTTGCCACCTAATACAATACAGCTTAGCAGTCTGGGTTTTGCTTTTATTAGTTTTTGAATTTATTTTTAATTGAAGTAGAATTGACAGAATGTTACATTAGGTTCAGGTGTACACCACGGTGACTGAACAACTCTATACATTATGCTGTGCTCTCTACAAGTGTGGCTACAAGCTGTCACCACACAACAGCATTACAATACCATTGACTGTATTCCCTGTGCTGTGTCTTTCATCCCCATGACTTATTCATTCCCTAACTGGAAAGCCTTTAGCGTCCAAGGTGACCATGAAGGGGTGGGCACAAGCATAGTCTGGGTAGCCTCTCCGGGGGCACAGAGGCAACATGTGGACCAGGATGCATCCTACCTGCAGTGGAGGCAATGCCTCAGGCTTTGGAACATCTACCCAAACTCAACATAGGGTTCTGGAAAATGGGGAGATTTGTGTGCTTCTGCTGAGATCCCATATGAGTCTGGAGCTTTGTCTACTCTTTTTTTCATACAGGTCTGCTACATACTACTATAACAAGGTAGTCTACAGATGGTGAGTAATGAATGGGAATTGGCAGGACTTTGTTAACTTTCGTATTGTACTGCTCCTCAGAGTGAAAACGTGTGTGTGTGTGTGTGTGTGTGTGTGTGAGAGTGAGTGTGTGTGCACACAGATTGATGGTGGTGGCAGGAGGAGTGCTGGTGCTTCTGTGGTCAAGAACAGACCAAGATGCGCCTAAATGTAAATCTCTTCCCCTTCCCCAATGCCACTTTCCCCAAACTGTCTACTGTTTTGTTTGGTTTCTATTGACTGTTTTTTTCTTTTTTCTGTATTTAAAATCTTTGTTCATTCCTTAAAAAATACAATTATAATATAGTATCCAACCTAATTCCCTAAAATTTTAACATTAATTTTAGAGTAAAAATATAGAAAGTCACACTCTCACTAAATATATATTCCTCAACTAAAACTTTTTGCATATTTTGAAACGAAAAATTACTTCATCATATCGAATCAAACAAATTTCATCTATTAAACTCAGGCATAACATTAACGTAGCTTATCATTAATTAAGGCAGATAATTTAAAATCAAAGAAAGCTACACAAAAGCATGACTTACTAATTACATGACATTATAAGTGGTCTGATGGAGAGAAACTCCACCTCTGAATTATAATATTCAAATGTTGTCCATCCAGGAAATCTCTAGTCTCTAATTTTAAAAATTGTCATATTGTTTAAATTTTTAGATTAATTTCCAACAAAAAAATATATGTACATGCCAGGCAACAATACAAATTGAACTGCTGAAAAGTAAAAATAAAATTGAATATTTTTTTATCTTTTACTGTTTAGATAGGCAAATCAAAGACCATATTTTGACATTTTGGAATAAACATCAGTAGTTTGCTTATAAAAGCCTGGATAGGAACCCAGTCAGTCTTGTTCACTAGATCATACCAATGTCTTGAACAGTGCCTGGGATATGGTATGGACTCAATAACTGTTTCCTGAATGACTCAATTAAACAAACACATGCAGGATATTGGTGAAACATGAAACATTGTCTTCTAAACCATAGAGCATTAAAGAGACTGAGTTGATTCACAACCTATTCTGTAACATGATTAAGCCAGGCCAATTTTCTCACTGGAGAATTCGGAATTTTATAAAGAAGGACACAAAGTTTCAGAACCAAATAATTAATGGAAGATCTCTCAAGGAAATGTTCTTTCTCAATGTATTTAGTACTAAATATTTAAAGGAATAATAAATAGCAAAAGTATTCAGGTTTCTGAAAGGTGAACATCCAATGGTGTGCATTTTTATCATGCTGTAGAATTGACCTGTAGACTATATTACCTTAACAATTAATTGAATAAATATATCTCATGACTTCAAGATAAGGCATTGAAATATGCTCTCTTTAATTGAAAAGTTTTATTAGTGATTTTTAAATGTGTAAAACAATTCTGTTAAATACTATAAATATTTCATAAAACTAACTAGCTTCTGGATTTTTTTTTTCCAAACTGAGAACAATAATTTACCTGCTTCTTATTTTTCCTTGTTTCTTAGGAACTTTAATTTCAATGCAAATCTCTAAATTCCTCTATTAATGTTAGTTTCTTGGCCAATGATTGCTCTAGATAAAGTAAAAGGCTTAACCTAATTAACCTGATTGTGGCATTTATGTGAATGACTGCAGGTTCTCTCTTTAAATACTTTTTTTTAATGTTTTATGGCATCATTGCACTATGCCATGTGGATTGCACAGAAGCATTTATGGTAGGAAGAGTCGTTTTGGCAGATTGGTTAGAATAGAAGCGACTCAGGGGCGCCTGGGTGGCGCAGTCGGTTAGGCGTCCGACTTCAGCCAGGTCACGATCTCGCGGTCCGTGAGTTCGAGCCCCGCGTCAGGCTCTGGGCTGATGGCTCGGAGCCTGGAGCCTGTTTCTGATTCTGTGTCTCCCTCTCTCTCTGCCCCTCCCCCGTTCATGCTCTGTCTCTCTCTGTCCCAAAAATAAATTAAAAAATGTTGAAAAAAAAAAAAAAAAAAAAAAGAATAGAAGCGACTCTTCATCATATTGACATATAAGGGGATGTTAGTAAAGCAAGAAAGGGAAAACTTCTTTCAAAAGAAGATTATTAGAAAGGGGACTTAAAGGTAATAGTCGGAAGCCAGAGTGACACAGCAAAAGTGGGTACTTTTAGAATAGGAAAGTGAATGATGTCTATAAGTAAAATAAGAGATCAGAGAAGTGAGAAAGCCTGAAAACAGAGGTATGAGACACAGTAATGAATGAGGAGAGAGAAGACAATGTGAAAGGTGTGAGATCCATTCTACAATTGAAAAATTTCTATTGGAAAGAGACGAAGAACCATCCAGTTGTAGATGAGTTTATAGAAGGGTGGACATGGTGGATTTATAGGCAGGTGATGCCTTATATATTTGTGTCCAGGAAAGAGAATATGTCACTTGCTGAAAAGAAGAGTTGGGTCTGAATGGAGGGTTGGCAAAAGTTACTGAAGGCAATTAATCCATTCATTCCATAACTACTTAGTAAATATGAACTACGTACCAGACACTTCACTATGATATAAATGCAACAATAAAAACCAGAGTTTGATTTTATAACCAGGAAGTTTATAGTTTAATAGGGAAACCAAGTAAAAAAATCAATTGCAATACAGGTGGTAGACGCAGGGAAGGGAGGTTTAGAAGGAATTCTAGAACACATCACTAGGACGTCTATCTCAGGTTTTAGGGCATCTATGAAAGTATAACACTCTGTCTGAATCTCCCCATTCGAGCTCTTGATCCCAAATTAACAAAGCATCAAGATGGCACTTAGCACTGAAAAAGAAGTGCTACTTGAAGGCATATGTTTGAATGGCTGCATTTTTTAATGTGAGTTTCACTGGTGTAGGAGCAGGGATGGAAGACGGATTTGTCTTTGACTTGGTATATTTCCAATTGGATTCTGACATTCCATGTTGCAAAAGATTTGAGGTGCTTAAGAGACAGTTTGAAAAGAAATGTGAGGTTTCCACAAAATACAAATTGACTTGAAAATATTTCTCTGTGTGAGGTCAGATAACATGTGTAGAGAAAATAAATATTTCAGAGAACTAAAAAGATAAGAAACTGAAGTCAGGAGTAAGGAATACCAGAATTTAAAAATCTGATATGAATTAGCTACAGATGTCATGGTTCCCAACAGGGCAATGAATGTGGGTGGCTAAATGAGAATGCAGATGCATGTTATTAAAAGATAAGGAGATCAATAAACTATAAGGCTGTTGAATGTATTTTTCACAAAGACACTAAAGTCACCAAGAATAATGGCAGGGGGAAGAAAACCTGATAGCTTCTGGCTAGAGTTTTCCTTAAAATGCATATGTGCCTTCCTGGGAAATGGAGGAACTTAGGGCCTCCTGACATGAATCTCACAGAGGTGTTGAAGCATTGAGTCGGAAGCAGCCATGCAGAGGTAGGAGAATGCCAGCCACATCTGGCACAGGTACACAGAGCTTCAGATAATTTAGATGATCCCTTTAATGCACTTTCCTTAGAGGAGCTAGCACAGTATGTACTCCTGAGGGACTATTTACCTTTTATATTCCAGATGCTAAAATAGAATAAAAATAACCTACTCACTTGAAAAGCTCATTGCGTATTAGCAATTTCTCTGCACTACTTAGAGGTTTCTTCTTCACATGGTCTACAAGGACAAAAATGTTTCAGACAGTGGAAACAAGCAAAATACGCTTTTAATAACCTTGAATTTCCAATAAGGTTTCAAGAAGTCTTTCATAATATCCACCTTATGTTTTACTGGCCCTAACCCCCTTTCCATATTTCCTCCCTGAGTATATATTTATATACATACATATATACACATATACATATACACATATATGTATATGTGCACATATATATATGTATATGTATATATATGTATGTATATATCTCACTGGTTTGGTGCTTACATATGTATCCTTTAATAAATCTCTCTGTCTCTCTCTCTCTCTCTGTATGAAACATATCCACAGACATACAGCCAGTTATGGTCAGAGCCCAGACTTGCCTCCCAGCCAAGGCCTACACACCCCACGACTCTCCCCCATTACCTTCAGTCTAAGCAATTTAAACATGTTCTCTCTTGTCATATTATTAAAATACATACCCATACAGAGATGTCACCCACATGTTATAGTACTCTGGTTTTTACAAAAATGTTGTAAATAATTTTTAAAAGAGCTCAAGGTTCTCCTTGTATTTGAGTAACATCTGAAGAAGAGTATAATGCGAGCACACAATTTACCTTCCTCTTTTTTCATGCATTTTCCATCTTTAAATCCCTTCAGTTATAAATAAATAAATAAATAAATAAATCCCTTCAGTTAACATCATAACCACCCATCAACTTTGCATATATTTTCCTTTGCCAGAAAAACCTCCTGTAGACCCAAACCTAAATGCATCCCTCAGTCCATATCACCTTCTCTCCTACATTTCAAGTCCTGATTCCTTCTTTTTTTCCTTTTTAATTTTTTTTTACATTTATTTATTTTTGAGAGATAGAGAGACAGAGCACAAGTGGGGGAGGGGCAGAGAGAGAAAGAGACACAGAATCCAAGGCAGACTCCAGGCTCTGAGCTGTCAGCACAGAGCCTGACGTGGGGCTTGAACTCACAAACGATGAGATCAATGGCCTGAGCTGAAGTCGGACGCTTAACCCACTGAGCCACCCAGGTGCCCCAAGTCCTGATTCCTTCTTATCACTGTGCTGATGTGACAACATCAAAGAGCAATTCACCTGTCAGTTGGCCACCAGCAGGACCTTTTCAGAGAGCAGAAATTAGGAGAGGAGAGCAAAGTGAGCAGGCAAGCCAGCATCCCTGTTAGCAAGCAGAGAGAAGGAACTCCCGGTAGCCACACACATTAATAATTTTTATTCCCCAAAGGGAAACTCGCTACAAAAGAAATTGTATTACACTTGTATATGACAGTACTTAAAATATAACTCCAGCTGAAGTATTCTAAACTTACCCATGATATGAACCTAACGGAATGAACTTAATGAATCAATATTTATAAGCTCTTTTCACTCATGTCTTATGGTTTTAGCCAGTGATTGATTTCAGAATGCTGCTGAAAAATATAGTTCTTCCTAATATTTGCTTTCATAAACCCATGTAGACATAGCTCCATATTGGATTTCAACGTATCCACAAAACTTAAATATCTACTTTTAGCCAGCTTTGATTTTAACAAGTTTAATTCTAACATTTACTAGTATCAACTATGTGAAATAACCTGGCACGAGTATGTAGTATATGCTACATATTTGGCAGATGTTTTGCTTTCCTCTTTTCTCATAACAAAATAATGACTCATTTATAAAATGTTGTAAGTAGGAGTAAAACTAAACTCTTGTTTGTCAATTATCAATACTTTAGGAAAGATAACACCCTTTCCTTGTTAGTTGAACACTGAGGCATTAAAAATTATATACAGTATATTAGGTAAACTCCTCTTTACTAAGAATTATTTTTATAAATTTATGCTTTAAAACATACAGAAATCCTTAAAGTGTCACCAAACAGAAGTGTAGATTTAATAAGCAGCCTAGCTGTGGGACCCCTGGGTGGCTCAGTCAGTGAAGCCTCTGACTCTTGATTTTGGCTCAGGTCATGATCTCAGTGTGAGATCAAGCCCTGCATGGGGCTCCACACCAAGCATGGAGCCTGCTTAAGATTCTCTTTCTCTCCCTCTCTCTCTGCTCCTCCTCCAGCTCTCTCTCTCTCTCAAAAAGAAAAATAAATATATAGGGGCGCCTGGGTGGCGCAGTCGGTTAAGCGTCCGACTTCAGCCAGGTCACGATCTCGCGGTCCGTGAGTTCGAGCCCCGCGTCAGGCTCTGGGCTGATGGCTCGGAGCCTGTTTCCGATTCTGTGTCTCCCTCTCTCTCTGCCCCTACCCCGTTCATGCTCTGTCTCTCTCTGTCCCAAAAATAAATAAAAAACGTTGAAAAAAAAATTTTTAAAAAAAAAAAAAGAAAAATAAATATATATACATATACACATATATGTGTATATGTATATATATTTGTAAATATATATGTATATTTATATATATTTGTAAATATATATATATACACATACATATATATATATATTTATAGTCCAACTGTAACAGTTACAGAAAATAACTTGAAGGCTGTCACTCCTCTGGGTATTGTAAATTTTAGCCTTGGTCAAATCATCTCATCATAAGTATACAAACTTGAACTATATTGCCTTTGTCCTTAACAGAATTACCTACTCTGGAGTAAATTTTGAGGTCATGCCCTAATTTTTTTGTGAAAGGACAATACAGCAAATAATCATACAAAATCCATTTTGTCGCTTAATACAACAATATTGTTGAAAAATATCATCACTCAGTGGCCCATACAGAATACCATAGGAAAGGCATTGATATCACAATTCAGCACTGGGGAAGTTTTTCTCCTTCAGAGGCAAGCTTCTCCTTTAATTAAGGTCAGAAATGTTTAACTGATGCTATCTTTATTTCAACATGGCTACTAGGAAACTAAACACAAAACTATAATTAGTATCCATTTTCTTTTGGACTGAATATTTACATTTTTCTTTATCTTATCCTTGGTTTTCTGTCTATTTATAACTTCCCTGTACTAGTATTTATATGTTTAATTTCATTTACTTTTGGTTTTGCACCACGTTGGTTTTGTAGCCTCCTATGCTTTATAAAACAATATAGATGTTATAAAATTGATGAAACATTTAAGCTTTGTCTACGCACTCAAATTAGTTTGATCAGAATTGTTTAATTTAGTTAGCAAACACGTGGATGAGTTGAAATCAACTTTCATAGGCTTTTTCCATATGCTTCACATTGAGTCATGCTTTATTTATGTTTTGGTATAAAATACAAAATTAATATCATAAAATATCAACATCTTACTTAGAATACAAGGGAGTATTTAATTTTTAATCTCTCACCCCTACACCTGAGAATATAGAAGTAGAGGTAGAAATCAGTTGGACAGTTTGTCCTCTCTGGGGTCCTTAGAGTATACCCAAATTCACATATATTCATACATACACTTTTTGTAGGAATAAAAAGAACTTCAGACATTCCTAACTGACCCTTTAAGAACTACTTATTCATAATTATTCAGTAGGTATTATGTGTTACCCTTCATAATATTCTGTGAATAAGATGAAAGACACTATCCAGTGGGTCACACAGACAACTACATTAAGAGTAGGGCATCCATGGGGTTCTACGAAAATGAACGACACAGTAATCCAGAAGAATGTTAAAATGAGTATTCATCCTACCACTCCAAAGTCAAGGGCAGAAAAGAGAGCTTACTGCAAAGACAACATGGACATGGTGCTGCGGTGTGAGGCAGCACGGGCTATGGAAACCTGTGAGGAGTTTGATATGGTTAGAAGCATGTGCACAAGATGGGTACCATTCGATGGATGAGCCAGGAGAAGGGTTCAGGACTTCTTTGTATTTCGTACTACAAAGGTCAGAACTCATATCAGGGACAGGGGAGAAATAAACAATTTTTACCAAGGGAGTATCAATCAGAATTGTATTTTAAGAACATTACTCTATAAGGTGAAAAAGAGATTGAAATTGGAGGAGTGGGACCAGGAAGATTAATGATGAGGAGAATTATATTCCCAATCGCTGCTGTGGCAGTACACACGAAAAGCAAAGATCATACAAGAAGAAAGAAGAAAAAGAATTGCTTGGATTTGAATGAAATAATGTAGAAAGAATAATAAGGGTTGGATTATTCAGTGATTCATTGAGATAAGAAATTTAAAAAGGGAGAAGCTTTGGAGGAGTAAAAGATTTCATTTTGGGGTTGTTTGATTTTAAGGAATAAGTAATATCCCCAAGTCAAGCTTTTACAAACAAGTATATACACAGGCCTAAAGCTGAGCAAAGAGGTGCTCAAGGCGCAGGCTTCAAAGTCATTAGCATTTAACTGGGAACAGTTGCCATGAATGTGAATGTGATCACCCAAAGAGCATATGTAGCCAAGAGAGAAAATGGAATTGAGAACAGAATCCTATGCACTAGAATGACAGAAAGAGAAAATTTCAGAACTTGATAAATACTTGTCTGAGAGGTAGAAAGAAAGTTAAGGGAGCGTTGTATCGTAGAAAGTTAGAAAAGGGTTTTCAAAAAAGGTTTCGTTGAGTAACAGAAACCCATGGGGGAGGGGAAGGGAAAAAAAAAAAAAAAAGAGGTTAGAGTGGGAGAGAGCCAAAGCATAAGAGACTCTTAAAAACTGAGAACAAACTGAGGGTTGATGGGGGGTGGGAGGGAGGGCAGGGTGGGTGATGGGTATTGAGGAGGGCACCTTTTGGGATGAGCACTGGGTGTTGTATGGAAACCAATTTGACAGTAAATTTCATATATTAAAAAATAAATAAATAAATAAATAAATAATAAATAAATAAATCTGAAAAAAAAAACAAAAAAGGTTTCGTTGATAGTGTCAAATTCTGAAGTCAGATCAGCCAAAATTACACTGGAAAACCCCCAATGGATTTAAAGACCCATTGGTGGCCTACTAAACACAATTACAGAGGAGTCACAGAAGTGGAAGGATTACAGTGGGCGTATGTATAATATGAAGAAGTGGATACAATAAACACTAACCACCTCTTGGAGACAACTGGCTCTGGGGGGTGGGGGGGTGGGGAGGAGAACACACAACAGAAAGATATGAAAGATATGTAGAATTGACAGGGAGTGTTGGAGAATTTTCAGCTTGTTAATATGATTAGGGAAAGAAGTTTACAGAAAGATCTTATAGGTATGGAGGAGAGCAGGAAAGCTTCAAATATCATTTAAAGAGATGAACTGCTGTCTTTGAAGAACAGCTTTCTAATGAGGTAGCAAGGTAAGCAGACAAAGAATGTAGACAATGCTTTTATGTCTGGGGCTTGTCCAAGAGAATGTAAGAACAGTAGTGACTACAAAGGGGTTAAGCACAAGATACTTGCTAATTTTTTTAAGTTTTTTTAAAGTTTTTTTATTACTTATTTTTGAGAGACAGAGACAGACAAAGCATGAACGGGGGAGGGTCAGAGAGAGGGAGACACAGAATCCGAAGCAGGCTTCAGGCTCTGAGCTGTCAGCACAGAGCCCGACACGGGGCTCAAACCCAGAAACTGTGAGATCATGACCTGAGTTGAAGTCAGACGCTTAACGGACTGAGCCACCCAGGGGCCCCACAAGATACTTGCTAATTAAGTGTTATACACTAAAATCTAAACTTGGAAAGAACTGAGGTGGAAAAGAGCAAAGGATGGTTACCAGGGAGGGTTTATATGATATTACAGTCATGGATATGGATCAGATTCAAGAACAGGTATTATTGAATTAAGGAAGTAAGCAGTCTGGCATGAAAAAGGTGGGGATGAATCATTTCTGAGCGTTTAAGTCACAAAATGACAGCAGATGTATGTATTATTACAAATACTGTGAGCCACATTCCAAGATACTCAATTAATGTGAAGAAATGCCAGAGCACTATAATTAAAGTGGTATGCCGGAAGAAAAGACTTTAGAAGTGAGAGCTGTAGGTTATGAGTGGGTGTGGGAGCCAACTCAAGAAGAAAGATCTTAAAGTGGAAGCAATAGTCACTGAATCACAGGAGGTTGGGAAAGGTGATGCCAGGGAAGTGGATAACAGCTACCCAAGGCACTGAGGACCCAAGGACTGTGATAGTGTTTGTGTGTCCACAAAGATTATGAACCTGATGGCCAAGTGTTGATAAATATCAAAGAGTGACTACGAGGCCCAACTGAGAAGTGGCTGATGATGGTATACCTACCTTCATGGCATTATCCTCAATGCAAGGAGACTGAACTAGTGTGGGTGCGAGAATGGCAAAATGAAAACAGTTGAATGATAAACCCACCCCAGCATCGTGGTAAATTGAGTCTAGAGAGCATGTTCTTAGGGGCTACAAAAGGGCACTCTCAGAGGTGAGAGGCAGACTTTGGGTTTCGGTAGGAAGTTATGGGAAGTATACAAAACAAGAGATATAAGGGAAAGAAAATATTGGAGGGAGAGTAGCAAGTGTGATTAAGGAAAGGGAAAGGACAGAGCACTTTGGGAAAGAAAGAGTGTGAGAAGATACATTTTTGACTGATGAAATCGTCTGATGGTTGATGACGGCTACTCACAGCTTAACGCTTGCATAGTGTCGCTCTTGGTACTTTATGTATATTACCTAATTTAATTCTCACAAGAATCCCAAGAAGTCAATCCTACCATTTCACAGAAAGTTGGAGAAACTTAACCAAGTTCATATTGATACTAAGTATGGAATCAGCACTGAAGCAGAAACTATGATTCCACAGTCTGAAATATTAACATGTGCACCAAATTGCTGCTTTGGTGACAGGAATGAGTCACTGATGTGACACAGTGGCATCAGTTTGCTGAAAAGTTCACAAGAGAGCTCAAGATAAAGGTATTTACTGCTTTCTGAGATGCAGAGTAGCATGTCTCAAAATGTTTTCGACCTGAATCTCTGCTAGAGGGAAATTGGACAGAAATTGCTAAAAACTATGCAATTAATTAATGCAAAACATTTTAGAAATTCCTCTTTGTGTAGGGCATTGTAAATATTCTTTGGCTGATTATAATTTAACACCTCTCATGTGTGTATAATTCTATCTATCTCTGTATCTGTCATCTCTGTTTACCTATCATCCAGCTACACATCTATCTATATCTCTGTCAAGTTCAGCAATGCCTTGCTTTCCTCTAACATCTGTGGGGTTTGTAGGAGTGGGTTTGTATGCAAAATGTGAGTCTGCATTTCTTTATCAAATCCTTTTCACTCTTCTGTGTTCTTCCTCCTTTTCATGTCATGAAACTATTCTGGACAGTTCTAGAACTTCCTCATCTTACTGTCTTACCCACACTTCTGCAGGGTTTTTTAAATCTCATGCAGAACATCACTTTTGAAGGCTGAATAACTTGTCAGCTCTATGTTATAGCAGATGCTGGATCACAGATAAAGAGGGAAATAGCAAGTGGTGAATTTTTGGTCTCTTACCCTTATGACTGAGACTTTCAATCTATCATCCAGAAAATCTCTTCATTTCGAAGCCCTGTGTTCTGGGAAAGTTCTACCATAAAATGATACAAACTTCCAGTACATGGTACCTCTTGATGTATTCATTCTAAAGCATTTCTTTTTTTTTTCAACGTTTTTTTTTTTTTTTTTTTTTTATTTTTGGGACAGAGAGAGACATAGCATGAACGGGGGAGGGGCAGAGAGAGAGGGAGACACAGAACCGGAAACAGGCTCCAGGCTCCGAGCCATCAGCCCAGAGCCTGACGCGGGGCTCGAACTCACGGACCGCGAGATCGTGACCTGGCTGAAGTCGGACGCTTAACCGACTGCGCCACCCAGGCGCCCCCTAAAGCATTTCTTATCAGGAAATAGGGCCACAATCCCAGGGGCAGCCGCATTTTAATAAGACTGATGAAGAGTCTTTTACCTCACTGCTCTTTACATTTGGGTTATATTAACAAAAGGAAATACAGTTTGTTCAGTGAAACAAGTTGTTGAAAAATAATGAGCTACCAATTTCTTTTCTCCCCCCTTTGATAGTATTCAATAGGTGGCTCAAGAATTCATATATTTAACAATTTGAATGTAAAAGATATTTAATATAATTCATCAAAGTATATAAGAAAATATAGATGAATGAGGAACTATGAAAATTGTAATTTCAAACTTTTCCTTCTCTAACCCACATGGTTTGTATGGTCTCACACAGATATGTAACATGAAATTTTCTCTTTAGAATTTAATGTTCTCATCTTGGAATACTACAATCTTGAAGTGAGGCATTTTCTGCTTTTCGCTTAAAGTATAATCAAGAAACATGATCATTAATTAGACTCAGCTACCTATAATTTAAAGCTTAGTTTTACTGATTGGCTAAAAGAAGTTTATTGGAATGTGATGTATTTATAAATTAAGACAAAGTATATATTCTAAACTGATTTTAAAATACAACACCTCTCTTAATTTAATAAAATCAAAGAATGCAGGCTTTTAAATTCATCGACTAGATCTAGTTTTAAATCAATGAAATAAAAGAGATGGCAATAGAAAAACCTCGTGTTGTCATTTAAAATATGTTTCAATATATCACATTTAAGTAATCTTGTATTTAGAATTTAATGATGAAAACACTAGCAATCTTACACTGAATATTTTTATTTAGAATTTGGCTTGAAACTTGAAAAATACCTTAAAACATAATTGTTAATTATGTTCATTTTTGGAATTAGGTCAAATGTCTCATACCCTCTGAAAGTTTAGTAAATTTTATAAAATGGCAGTAGAAACGAAGAAATAGAGTCTCCATTGAAAAGAGTCATGGGACTTTAAATATCATCGTGTTGCTAACGTTAGCATACCTCTCTATCCTTTCAGTGAACTTTGACATTGCAGATAAAGGAGTCCTTAATATTGCTGACAGTATTTCCAGTAAGAAACTTGCTTGAGAATTCTTCCTAAGAACATTTTACTTTTTTTTTTTTTTTTTGGTATCCACAAATTGCAAGTCACCTGGTGGAGTATTCCCACTGAAAAGTAACAGCTAGTAATATGAATGGAGGTGTTAACAGAATATATTAAGTAGATTTTCTTGGCATTAGGCAAAGGAATCTTTCAAGGATGGTGTGGAAGTTCCACCAGAGAAAATAATTAAAAACAAACAAAAAAAGAGGCATATGCACAAAATTTTTTATAATCTAGCAGGATTATGATCTAGATTTTTTTAAAGAAAACTGGGGTGCCTGGGTGGCTCAGTCAGTTAAGCGTCTAACTCTTGACTTTGGCTCAAGTCATGATCTCAAGTTTCGTGGGTTTAATGCCCATGAGAGTCTCTCTCTCTGCCCCTCCCCTGCTTGTTCACTCTCTTCTCTCCCTCAAAATAAATTCAAAAGCTTAAAACATAAATTAAATTGAAAAAGCAAACTGACCAACCAAAACACAATACAAAACTAGCAAAAATAAAATACAAATAGGAAAATGTATTCTATATATATAATATGGAAACTATGTTGATACTCAGATGTGAGCAGATGCTATTAGGAAAAGTCAGCCCCACATGAGCTGACTATTCAGTTTAAATAAAATTAAAGAGGCTAAGGGTTGACTTGGGGATGTGTCATTTAGGTTTTGGGCTCAGTTTTTACCACCCCATAAATTTAGTAATGTACTTCCAATGAGTTGCTAGGGTTACAAATATCTGCCTGCATATATGCCTGAGGTTCTTAAGGAAGGCCATTGCCCCCTGATGTCCAATAACCAGGGGATCCAAGAACTGGGATTGGGATAAACCAATGAGTTACAGACTCCTCACCACACTGTGAAACAAACCTACCTTTCTAGATTCCTTTTTATTACTGGCCTACTATGAGATCTAGTCAAAGTTTGCATATTCACATTTTCCCATTGTTTTGTTTTTAGTTTCCTAAGTGCATGACGTTGCCTCTACTGAGAATACACTTTTCCTGTCATCTCTGTCAATCTGCATACTCTTCAAAGATCTCCATAAATCTCTTCTATGTCTCTACGCAGGTATTATGTCACCTGTCTTGACCTTATTTTTTTCACCTGTGCCTATCCCAAAAAATCTAAGGCACATCACTTAACTCTTTCATCACACTCTCAGCATTCTTGCCCCAGTGGCTTCTTGGTTCAACTTCCTGAAAGCCCTCCATTCGCTGTCTCCAGCAATCTGGCTTCTCTCCACTGTTCACACAGCTTCTCTCCTCAAGGCCTCCACTTGCTATGTTCTGGCCTGGGCACTCTCCCGCTGTTCACATGCTCTGCCATGAACTGAACTACACTGGAAGAGGTGGGGGGAGGGGACAGGGCACAAATACAAAACACCAAGGGGCGGGAAGCAGTTCTGGCAGTTGCGAACTCAGTAGTCCAACACAAGAAGGTGTTCAGTTTTACGATCTCTTTAGACACGGAGGACAAAAGTTTTGTTTTGTTTGTTTGTTTAACTTCTCTGTTTGCAGAGCAGTATGCTATTTTTACTTTAGAAGCCCTGGACAGTCTGGTGGAAACTCTCACATCCTCCATACCTCAGCACAGTGACCTATTTCTAGTGTCAGTGTGGGAATTGGAAGCTGTTGCAAGAATGTTTAGGAATACCTTCCTCTGCAATCCAGTACAACTTGACCACCTGTAATAACAGTGTTCTAAATAAAGCTCAAATAAATGCCTGCACTAATTCTCCAGAATGCTCCATGATTTATTCAGTGTTTACTAAGCAAAACACAGATAGCGCTCTACTAGGACTTGTAGATAAAGCTAGCATCAAGTAAAGAAAATATGTATTTAATATTATTTTGAGATTAAAATTCAAACGAAGAGGAAAAGACAAATGCATTAAATGCTCTAGCAATTAAGATTTATTGAGTAATTGGTGTAGAACCAGACCAAAAATTTAAGGATAAAAGTAGAAATAAGATATTGTGTCCTACCTCTAAGATGCTCAGCGCTCAGTAATAGGAGAGTCATTTATTAACAAATTATGATGCAATGTTATAAACAGTATAATGACAAGTGTTCTACTGACTTCACTGTAAATGAGCTTATAGTATATTTTACCTAAACCAAAAAAACATAGAAAGACCTCAAGAGGATTTAAGAAAGCTTTGACTCATCTACACAGTATGCCTTTAGTACCAGAATTAAGGCACCTTCACTGAGGAAAATCATCACCCTACAGCAGGGAATTTTCTATGAGCCAGGTAGGAACCAGAGCCAAGGCACTGACTCTCTAGCAGAGTCCAGAGTGAAAACACAGATGGCCCTACATTAGTCCAGTAAAGCCATGCTTGATTAATGCCTGGAGACGGGATTAGGGATCTGTCCATAAAATTGCCCTTTCGGAATACAGTTGAGAGGGGAAAAGCTTATAAGGTTCACATAGGAACTCAAAAGGGTGAGGGGCCATCTGTGTTTTCTACTGGAAAAAGTATGGTTTAAATCTAGATCTCTGTAGTTACAAACAAACAAACTGATTTCCCAAAACATCTAACATCAAAATATTCAGCATTCAAAACTGACAAATTTTTAAAAAGTGTTTAATACATGAGAGAGAAGAAAACTAGGAAAAATCTCCTTTTTATCCACAAAAATATACACAGCTATAGTAGAAGAGCACAGCAAAGAGAGAAAGGTGGTTTTGAGAGAGGCTGGCATGAGAAGAGAGCAGACTGAAATAAGACTAGAACACAAGGAAATCCAAAACCCAAAATAAAATAGGGTATTTCCTGGAATTCTACTATGTTTAAAAGTGCAATTACTATTCCTTTGTCTTTTTATGCCTGATTATTTTTGCCTATGATTTCATCTGAAAAAATAACAATGATTTAAATTAATAAAATTAGCAAAAAGTTTTTAAAGAATCAAAAATAAGTATATAAAATATAATTGAAGAAAATATTAATTTCCTTAGGGATTTAAAAGACTTAATGAAATAAAAAATTATTATTCGTCAATTCTCTCCAAAAAAGTACAAATTTAATAGAGTATTTTTCAAAAAAATTTTTTTAATGTTTATTTATTTTAGAGAGAGAGAGAGACATGAGTGGGGGAGAGGCAGAGAGAGAGGGAGACACAGAATCCAAAGCAGGCTCCAGGCTCTGAGTTGTCAGCATAGAGCCTGAGGCAGGGCTCAAACTCACAAATGGTGAGATCATGACCTGAGCTGAAGTTGGACACTTAACCTACTAAGCTACCCAGATGCCCTTAATAGAGAATTTTTTTAGCTTTTTATTTAAAAAGTTGAATTTCATCTGGAAGAATATTGAAAATTATCTAAAAAGTTTTGCAGGAAGATGAGGTAGTTTTGTAATGACAGTAAAATTAAATAGTGCCATACAAGCATAAGAAGAGACAAACCAATGAATTTTTTCAAGATAACTTTTAGGATTTCAGGTCAATGGAGTAAGAAAATGGAGAAAGAAATTATCTGTTATGCAACAGATAATGCTAGAGGTAGGGTAACTGGTTAATTAGCTGGAAAAATAAAGTCATAGTTCTACACATCAAAATAATCTCATTTAGAACAAGGGATTTGTTGCTTAAGAAAACATCCAGAAGAAAATATAGATGGATATTTATCTGACCTTGAGGTAGAGAAGGCATTCAAAGACTAAAATCCAAGAAGAAGTCACAGAGGAAAATACTGATCAAGTTGATTTCATACAAATTGTAAAGTTCTAGAATATCATTCACGATAAAATTAAAAGATATACTCAAAATCAGATAAAACTTTGCAAGGTAGATGATAAAGCAAAAAAATATACAGAAAAATTGTGCATATCAGTAAGAAAATATCTTTAAATGGCAAGGAAAGCCATGAAATAGCAAGGAAAGTATAAAATACTAGAGCAGAGAGATTTTATAGATTGAAAGAATAAAGTAGTTGTTTTAGGATAAGTTATATGAGATTATGTTTTTCTTACTTGGCTAGTTCATATACATTTTTTTTTAATTCACCTTCTTTGAGATATAATTGATATATAACATTAAGTTTCAAGTGTACATGTTGGTTTGACTCATTTATATACTGCAATATGATACCACGGTAGGGTTAGCTGACACCTCTATCATGTCACATAATTATCAGGTTTTATTGTGGCGGGGGGAATAACTAAGATCTAGTCTCTTAGCAACTCTGAAGTTTATAAAACAACAGTATTGCTTATCATCACTATACTGTGCATAAGGTGTCCAGGACTTCTCTGTCTACTGGGTGCAAGATTGTACCCTTAAACAACATCTCCCTAATTCTCCTACCCTCCAGCCCCTGATAACCACCACTCACCATTCAGTTTTTACAAAATTGGTGTTGATTCCACATATTAGACAGATCATAAAATATTTGTCTTTCTCTGACTCATCTCACATAGGATAACTGCCCTCAAAGTCCATCTATGTTGTTGTAAATGGCAGAATTTCCTTCACTCTCATGGTTGAATAATATTCTGTTGTATATAAATACATATCACATCTTCATCCGTTCATCTGTCTATAGACACAGGTTGATTCTATATCTTGGCTATTGTAAATAGTGCTGCAATGAACGTGAAAGTGCAGATATCTCTTTGATATCTTGTTTTCATTTCCTTTGGAAATATACTCAGGAGTGAAATTGCTGAATCATATGGTAGTTCTATTTTTAAAATCTTTGAGAAACCTCCATACCATTTTTCATAGTGGCTGAACCCATTTGCATTCCCATCAACAATGCACAAGGATTCTCTTTTGTCCACATCCTTGCCAACACTTGTTATCTCTGATCTTCTTGATGATAGCCATTCTAATGTGTGAGGTGATACATGTATTTAACATATTCTATATGATATATGTTCAATAATTGATAGGGACTGGAAAATGAAAAAAAATATGCTAGCAGTTTAATGGGGAGACTGACATGTAAACAAAAAACTCCTCTAAGAGGTGATTACAGTAATGCAAGTACTTACAAACTAGCGGGGAACAATGAAATGATACTGTATTCATGTGGGAGCAAGGAGAAAGACTTTGCATTCAGTAGAGCATGTGAGCTGACACCTGAGATGAAGACACAGGAGGATAAATAACACTGAAGAGAGTTTCCAAGGTAGAGAAAATGACTTTTATGAAATCAGAAAAGCATGAAGTTTATGTGGTTTAAAAAGTATGTTGTATTCAGGTAATAATACAAGTACTCCAATATTCCTGTATTTTTTTACTAGAGGTTCTGAAGAGGCATCTACTTCGAAGCTCATTCAGGTTGTTGGCCAGATTCAGCTCCTCGTGTCTGTAGTATTGCATTCCCCACTTCTTTATCGTCTTTCCGCTGGGGGCCAGCTTTGCTCCTAGAGACTGCCTACGTTCTTGTCATGGTTTCCCTGCGGACTATCCAGCAACATTTTATACTACTGATCTCTGGGACTTTCCCTTCTGCCCCATCTCTCAGACATCAGCTGGAGAAAGTTCTCTGCATTTAAGAACTCATGTGATTATATTGAGCTAATCAAAATAATCCAAGAAATGTGCTTATTTTTAAGATGTTTCAAAGTGATTATAACGGCACAGTCTCTTTTGTCACCAAATGCAGCATACCCAAAGGTTTCAAGTATTAGGACGTGGACATTTTGGGGGCCTCTACTCTGCTATCACATTAATCAAGAATAAAAATAGAGGAGCACGGGAGGATTTTATGGGGAAAAGAATGAGTTCTATTTTGAACATGCTGAGCTTGAAGTGCCTTTGGGAATTCTGGGTGGATATGTTTTGAAAGCAGTTTTATATACAGATTTGGCAGTTCTGTATAAAAGTCAGGCTGATTGTATAATTTGGCAGTCATCATCTTATAAATTGTAAATGAAGCCATTATTATATATGAGAGGTTTAGCATTTTGCCCGGGGAGATTTCAAATCAGTTTACGAAGTTAATATACTGTGGTGCTCTCAATAGTAGGATCATGTTTTATTCATTTGGTATTAGCCTGGGATCAAATTCTTATATTTGTTGAATGAATAAATGAATGAGTGAATGAATGAATGAAAACTATAGACACTTGTCCTTTAGGACTCTATCTTGTTTATAGATGTGTGTGTGTGTGTGTGTGTGTGTTTGATATGGCTCAAAGTTTTTAAAAACACTTACTATAAAAACAGAAAATATGTTCATTGGAGGAACACTTTAATTCAGACTAAATTAAAGCATTTTTTATAAATAAAGCAGTTAGAAGGCACTCTTAGATTTTAAAAAGTATTATTCAATAGAGAAAGCACTGCAACAATGAATTCCTACTATTTCATTCACTCTTAAGATAATAGTAAGTAAACTGTGCATAACTTATTCAAAACATGTTCTTCTAAATTTCTAAACTACCAGGATGTGTGCACAATAGCACACACACATAAACACCTCTTGTAATGTTATTTTAATTTAGTTAGTCCATTCAGACACCTGAACAAAAACTACTTGTTTCATTAGAGAGACCACTCATCTATATCCTTCTCTTCTTGAATGCATCAAGGAGAAAACACCTAATAGTATTTTTGTTTTTACCAATAGTATGTAAAAAATACACACCAGTGACAATATTTTTATATGCTGATGTTTTACTTGCTTTCCAGTAAATGGATTAAGTTTCACCTTTTTTAAAGTCTTTTTGTCTTTTTCCCAAAAACAATTTTTTAGGGCAATTTCTGGTTTAAAACAAAATTAACAGGAAGGCCCAGAGATTTCTCATATACCTCTCCTCTCCCACCCCCCATCCATACCCATGCCTAGCTCCCTCCATTATCCACATCCTCCACCAGAGTGATACAACTGATAAATCAACATTGACACATCATAATTGCCCAAAGTCCATAGTTTGCATAAGTGCTCACTGTTAGTGTCGCACTTTCTGAAATTTTAGACAAATGTATAATGACATGTAGCCGTTATTACAATACAATACAGGGTATTTTCACTGCACTGAAAATCCTCTGTGCTCTGCCTATTCATCCCTCGCCCTCCCCTAACCCTTGGCAAACAGTGATCTTTCTACTCTTTCCATAATTTTGCTGTTGCCAGAATGCCATATAGTTGAAATTATACAGTATGCAGACTTTTTAGGTTGGCCTCTTTCACTTAGCAATATGAATTCAGGGTTCCTCCATGTCTTTGCATGGATGGATAGCTCATTTCTTTACAGTGCTGAATAATATTCTATTTGATGTGCCACAGTTTATTCATCCATTCACCTATTGAAAGACATATTGGTTGGTTCTAAGATTTGGCCATCATGAATTATCTAATCTTTTTAAAAATACATTAAAATATTCTGAAGTAATTATATTCTGATAGGTATTCTCAACACAATTGGAGAGTATCTGGAAAATAATAATTATAAATAAGTAGAGAGATTCATTTTATAATCTCTACAAATCATTTTATAATCTACAAATAAGTAGAGATTCATTTCAATAATTAATGTAAGGAATGTAAAAGGGATAAGATTATATATCATTATAGATCTCACAGACACCAAGAATGGTTAAGGGAATATTAATAACAATTAATAACAGCAGTGTGTTTCAAAATAAAATATAACTCAAACAAAAGAGAAAGTTTGAATAGTCTCATGTGTATTAAGTAAATCAAATCCACACTTAAAAATCTTCTCATCAAGAAAATTTCTGGCTCATGTGTCTTCACCATGATTATGTCAAATATTTAAGGATGATGCAACACCAGTTTTATACAAACCCTTCCAGAGAATTACAAAAAAGGAGAAAATAATTCATAATTTGGCCTCAGGCCCACATCACCTCTGTATGTAAAACCTAAGACATTGCAAGAAGGAAAGCTACAATCTTCATCAAAAATGTAGATGTTAAGACCCTAGATAAAATATTAGAAAATTGACTCCAGTGGTACATCAAAAGTATCATCAATGGGAATAACATCAGTAGATATGGTGGAATAAAGATTTGTGAAAATTTCCTCTCCCATTAAAGCAATGAGAGAATGGCAAAATTGTCAAAATCTAATTTTCAGAGCTTTGGAAATGAACTAATTTCTTACAGCAATGTGCAACGTGTTGTTTTTTTTTTTTCAAGAAAAACAATGGAATCTCAGTAAGAATAGTGAGTTTTATGGTGATATTTGTGATTGATATATGTATGGATCTGAAAGCTGTAGCCATGTTCAGGGTTGCACATATGCCCATGAAGGCCTGAGAAGGCCCTCCTCCCATCAGACTCCTCCATGAACCTGAGGAACTGCACAAGCAAGAAGTGAAGTCTAAGGCATAGTATCAACTGCCTATAGGATGCTGAAGGTGTATCCTTCAGTACACACACACACACACACATATAGAGTTCCTCAGTAAACACAGGACTTTCTTTGGTTCAAGAAATTTAGGAAAATCTCCATAAAATCATTAAACACAAATGCAACTGAATGGAAACTTTAGTGGCCACTAATGAAAATGAATAGAATTAGTTTCAAAAAGTCATTAAGTAAGCAGCAACACGAACAACAAACATCAACATGAGGGAAAAAGCCCTAGGGAAGGGCAAATCTGACTTTGAGTTGTCCCATTATATTCTCTAACATGTCCAGTTTTCAATAAAACAATACAGTACGTGCAAAGAAAGAAGAAAGCACTGTCCATACACATGGCAATGAACAGTCAATAGAACTGTTCCTGAGGAGGCTGAGATGTTGACTTTACTAGACAAAAGTTTAAAATTTCACAAGAGGGGCTCAATAGCCAATTTCAATTGACAGAAGAAAGAATCAGAAAACCTGAAGATAAGAAATCGAGATTACCCATTTTGAAGAATAGAAAATAAAAAGAATAAGGAAAAAATAATAGAAATAGCCCAATGTTCCATTTTAAAAAACAGAAAGAGAAAAAACTAAATCTAAAACAAGCAAAAGAAAGGAAATGATCATGATTATAGTGTAAATAAATGAATTAGATAATAAGAAAACAGAAGAGAAAAATCAATGAAGCCTAAGTTGGTCTTATGATAAAAAAAACAAAAACAAACAAAACCTTTAGCTATACTGACAAAAAATACGAGAGACAAGACTCAAACGACTAAAGCAAGGAATGAAATGGGAGCCATCACTACTGACCTCCCAGACATAAAAAGGAATATAAGAGAATACTGTGAATAATTATATGCCAAAAAATTAGGTAATATACATAAAATGAACAACTTCCTACAAAGACCCAAACTACCAAAACTGACTTAAGGAGAAACATAAAACCTGAATGGATCTGTAATAAGTAAAGAGGTTGAATTAGTAATCAACATACTTTCTGCAAAGAAAAAGTCCAAATGGCCCAAAAGCCAGACGGCTTTCCTGGTGAATTTTACCAAATGTTAAAAGAAATGTGATCACCTTTGTCCTTCACAAACTCCTCCAAAAAAATCGACTGGGAAAGAATGCATTCCAGTTCATCCTAGGAAGTCTGATAGCAAAAACTGTGACAAAGATTAAAAGAAAGAAAACCCACACACCATTATCCATTACGACTATAGAAACAAAAATCCATAATAAAATGCTATCAAATTGAACACAGTAACATATAAAAAGGATTATATGTTGTAAGTATGAGTGATTGATTACAGGAACTAAAATAAAGAAAATAATTGCATATAAAATAGCATCTCAAGAATGAGAAATGAGTAACTTAAAGTATAAAACCTGTACAATGAAAACTACAAAGTATCACTGAAAGAAATTAAATGGAAAAACATGCCATGTTCATATGGATCTGAGGGCTTCATGTTATGAAGGCGGCAATATACCTCAAATTGTTCTTCAGATTCACCACAATCTTTATCAAAATTGTAGTTGACTGTTTTTGCAGAAATGGACAGGTTGCTCCTAATATTCATACGGAAATGCAAGTGTGAAAACAGAACACGGCTCCCAAAAGATGTCCATGTCCCAGAACCTAGGAATATTTTAGTTTACATGATTAAAGAGACTTAGACATGATTACATTAACAAATTTCAGCTGGACAAATTATCATGGATGATCTGGGTTGGCCCAATGCAATCCTTACTAATGAAAGAGGGAGGTGTGAGTAGTAGCATCAGAGAAACAGACGGGATAATGGACAATGTTGGACAAACGCAAGGGAGGGACCACAGGCTACAGAGTGCAGATGGCCTCTAGGAGCTGGAAAAAGCAAAGAAACAGATTCTTCTCCAGAGACTCCAGAAGAGACACAGCCTTGCTGCTGACACCTTGATGTAAGGCCATTATCTGCAGCACTGTAAAATAATAAATTTATGGCAAGCTGTTATTTCAGCAAAAGGAAACTAACATAGCCAAGGTCCCAGAATAGTCTAAACAAGCTTGAAAAAGACCAACAAAATTGAAAGGCTCACCCTTCCTGACTTCCAAACTTTCTACAAAGCTAGAGTAATTATATCAGTGTGGGACTGGCTTAAAGATATTTATAGTCAACTGATTCTTGACAGCGGTGGCAAGGTAATTCAACAGGGAAATAATAGTCTTTTCAACAAATAGTGCCGAGAAAATTGTATACACACATGCAAAAGGGTGAAATTAGATTCTGACCTTACATCATATACAAGCGGTAACCCAAAGTGGATCAAAAACCTAAGTGTAAGAGCTAAAAGTATAAAACTCTTATAAGAAAAGATAAATACAAATCTTCATGACCTTGGATTAGAACAGGGCTTCTTATAGGTGACACCAGATTATAAGCATCAAAAGAAAGTAATACATCGTAGTTAATCAACATTCAATGTTTTGTGTGTAAAATAGATCATCAAGAAAGTGAAAAGACTGCACACAGAATGGTTGAAAATGTTTACAAATCATACATCTCATAAGGGACTTGTATTCAGAATATATATAGAACTCTTACAGCTCAACAATTAAAAATGGGAGAATGGTTTGAATAGATAGTTCTCCAAAGATGATATACAAAAACACAAAAAACACATAAAAAGATGCTCAACATTAATAGTCATGAGGGAAATGCAAATCAAAATTACAATGGGATACCATTTTATACTCACTAGGAAGGTTAAGGTCAAAAGATAGAAAATAAAAAGTGAGGGTGAGGAGGTAGAGACAATCCCTCATCCTTTGCTAGTGGGAATGTAAAATGGTACAGCCACTTTGGAAAGCAGTTTTGCATTTCCCCACCAAAGTTAAACATGGTGCTACCAAATGCCCCAGAAATTTTACTCCTATGTATATATCTAAGAGAATTGAAAACATGTGTTTACCCAAAACGTGTACATAAATGTTTATAGCACCTTTATCCATAATAGCCAAAAAGCAGAAACAGCCCAAATGCCCATCAATTGATGAATGGATAAACAAGTGGCATCTCCACTTTTTATCAACCATAATAAGGCATGAAATACATCTGCAACATAAATGGACCTTGAAAACATTGTGAAGTGAATAAAACCTGACACAGAAGGTATTGCATGATTCTACTTTTATGGGATGTCCAGAAACAGCAATCTACAGAGACAGAAGAAGGTAAATCAGTCATTTCCAGGGGCTGGGGAGGGGAGTTAATATGACCTTTCAAATAAGAGATCTTTCAAATAAGAATTTGGTGTCTTTCAGTGATAAAACTCTTCTGGAATTTGTGGCAATCATTGCATAACTTATGAATACACTATTCACTGAATTGTACATTCTTAACAGGTAAACTTTTTGGTATGTGAATTACAGTTCAGTAAAAACTATGATAAATGCAAAACAACAGGTTTATTCCAATAATACAAGATTGTTTTAATATCACAAAATCAATCAGTGTAATTTTCAACATTAACTGTTTGAAAGAGAAAATCTAATCTCAGAGGATGCACAAAATTGGATTTTTTAAATGTATAAATGAAGAATACAACAAATTTCTTTAACCTGATTAGAGAGAGACATAAAAACCTATGCAAATATCATAATTAATAAGGGGATATTGAAAGCTTTCCTTCTGAGATCAGAAACAAGACAAGATTCCCCAGCCAGTTCAATAAAAGAAAATTTTAAAAAGTCCCTAAGTATTGGCAAAAAAGAAATACACTGGTCAAAATTATTTGCAAACTGCATTGGATATGCAGAAAATTTTAAATGTTAGAATTAATAAGTAAATATAACTGGATACAATATCTGCATATAAAAATTTAAGGAAATTTATTTCCTTAAACTAGCAATAACCAATTAGAAAATAATAAAAATATACCATTTATGATCAAAGTTTTGTTAATTTCATGAAATAAATTGGAAAGTTTTCCTTTTTTATATGTTCTGGAAAATCTGAACAAATTTTCAAGTCATTTAAATAATGTTAAATATATCTCTCCAATAACAACAGCAAAAAATATTCAAGTTGCATATGATTGTGGATATTCTTAATGGTATTAGGAATATCTCTTTATTGAAAACCCTTTTTAGATATAAATTAGGGACTCCTAAGAATGTTTTGACCTAAGTATTCTTTTTTTATTTACCAACATTGAGAAATTTTTTATCTCTCATTTTTTAAAAAGTAACACAGGCTTATTTTTAAATTTGCAATTAATGCAGACATGTAAAAAGTAGAAAATGAAGGTAATCTACATACTAATATTAACAATAACCATTCATAGGGGCACCTGAGTGGCTCAGTCAGTTAAGCATCCAACTCTTGATTTTGGCTCATGTTGTGATCTCATGGTTTGTGAGATCAAGCCCTGTGTCAGGCTCTGTACTGACAGCACAGAGTCTGCTTCGGATTCTCTCTCTGCTTCTCTCTGTCTCTCTGTGTCTCTCACAAACTTAATAAATAAGCTTTAAAAGGACAATAACCATGTATACTATTTTGGTATATACCCTTATATATGTATGTGTACATATATATGTATATGTATATGTATATATATACAGCTACATGTATACACACACATATATATACACATGTATATATATACACACATGTATACATATATGTATATATATGTATATATACATATATGTGCACATGTGTGTATATATGTATATATACATATATGTACACACGTGTGTGTGTATATACAGCTACATGTATATACACATATATACACATACACATATACATATATATATATATATATATATATATATACACACATACACATAAGTAAGAGTACTTGCATGTGTGGGTGGGGGAGAAATACATAGGTAAATAGAAACAGAGAGATAGATGTCAAATATAGCATGCATTATATTTTGCAAACTATTTTTATTTTTGAATTTAGACAACTTATAGAACTTAATAAACATAGTAACTAGAAACCCTAGAGTTATTTCCATATTTCCAAATTTCTGAAATGACATCTGTGTACACATAAACATTCATCACAATCAACTACACATGCTGCTCAGAGTTCTTTCCTCCAGCTGCCATGTTAGATTAAAGTAATGATTGACATGAGTTTGCATACTATTTGGGAATTTAATATTTGTTATGTTGGATTTCTTCTGTTGCTAAAACCTACAGCTTGGAAATACACATTTTGTTTTCCTGCAACTGGATGGTGCACATATACTAGAATTAAAGAATTACAGCTAGTAGGTCCCCAGCTTGCATCCTGAAGCAATCCTTATAAATACTACCTTTCTTATTAGCATGGCCTTCTGTTCTCAGTTTCAATAGGGCACACTCAGGAATTTAAACCATAGTGCTTCCTCATTTAAATAGATAATCTGCCACTCAAAAACTGTGTAGACCTTAAAGTCTGATGTTAGAAATGGAGCTAAGAGTTCCAAATATTTTAAATAACAGACTATAGTGGCACCTGAGTGGCTCAGTCAGTTAAGAGTCTGATCAGGTCATGATCTCACAGTTTGTGAGTTTGAGCCCCACATCGGGCTCCATGCCCACAGCTCAGAGCCTGGAGCCTGCTTCAGATTCTGTGTCTCCCTCTCTCTCTGTTCCTCCCCTGCTTGTACTCTGTCTCTCTCTCTCTCTGTCTCTCTCAGAAATAAATAAACATTAAATAACAGACTATAACTTTGTGCAGTGCTTTTGTTGGTCATTTAAAACAACAGAAAGATTTGGTACTCGTTATTTTCCTCAATGGTGGTTACAAATAGTCTTAAGACAGATACCATATGTTTTCACTCTTACGTGGATCCTGAGAAACTTAACAGAAGACCATGGGGGAGGGGGAGGAAAAAGAAGAGAGGGAGAGAGCGAAACCACAAGAGACTTAAAAACTGAAAATAAACTGAGGGTTGATTGGGGTGGGAGGGAGTGGGGGTGGGTGACGGTCATTGAGGAGGGCACCTGTTGGGATGAGCACTGAGTGTTGTATGGAAACCAATTTGACAATAAATTTCATATTTAAAAAAATAGTCTTCTCTTCCTTTACTATATTTGAGCAGCATATTTCATTCCACACATCCTTTGCTTGCTGCCAGAACCCTAATACTGTGAAGGTAGAAAGCTTCTCTAGTACAGTGTTTGTAAGTGTCAAGTAGCCAACAGATATTTGGAAGTCTAGGCATATTCACCTTTCTAACATTTGCTTAAAGCCATCTGGAATTAATGTTCTCCTCTTTCTACTCCTCTTACCCAAACAACAACAACAACAACAACAACAACAACAACAAAAACCTTATACAGATGTGACACAAAACATATTACATAAAGCTTTTATTCAGCCCTCTTCCAATGAGGCAGGAATTACACATGCATGTATAAAATAAAAGGGGGGGGAATATTTTTATAGTAATCTGTATATTTGATGTCAAGTTACCCTTTGATGTATCTGCAATTTTCTTTTTTTTTTTTAATTTTTTAACATTCATTTATTATAAGAGACAGAGAGAGACAGAGCATGAGCCGGGCAGACAGAAGAGGAGACACAGAATCTGAAGCAGGCTCCAGGCTCTGAGCTGTCAGCACAGAGCCCAACATGGGGCTCGAACTCACAAACCGTGAGATCATGACCCGAGCTGAAGTTGGACGCTTAACCAACTGAACCACCCAGGCGCCCCTGTATTTGCAATTTTCTAGTGAAACAAATGCTGTTTATTTTGGATTAGGAGGAAGCTCATGCATTGTCCACCAGGATTCACTTGCTGCTAAAGAAGCACTATCCTGAAGCCAATCACATGCCCCTCAAACCAAGTCTGCTTGCTTTTATTTTATTTTCCCAGCCTGATTACTCAACATCTGTGAATAAGAGTAATTTGAAAGATGAAACTAAAAATGACATAGAGTTGGCCCACCCTCTCTCCTAAGAGTACCTAATTCTCCTCTGAGGCCTTAGGACTGTGAACTAGGGAAATGGAAAATGAAGAGCTGGCCCCATTAACTCTGGAAAACTCTACTCTGGACAAGCTGCTTGTGCACGGTGCAAGGAAGTCAACGGATGCCTGAGTAACACTTTGTAGGGAGTTTTGGCTCCTCTGGGCTCCATTTTTTCTTTGTTTCTTTGGTTTTGTCTTTCCAGGTTTGTTCTATCAAAACCTAATACTGGGTTGCCTAGGTGGCTCAGTTGGCTGAACGTCCAACTCTTGATTTTGGCTCAGGTCATGATCTCAGGAGCGTAGGATCGTGCCCCAGGCCGGGCTCTGCCCTAAGCATAAAGCCTGATTAAGACTCATTCTCTCTCCCTCTGTCCCTTTCCTTCTGCTCATGTCCCTTCTCTCTCTTTAAAATAAAATAAAATAAAATAAAATTAAATTAAATTAAATTAAATTAAATTAAATTAAAATAAATAAATAAATAAATAAATAAATAAATAAAAATAAGAAACCTAATGTAACAAAATCGGAGTAAATCTTCAACATCCTTTCTATTTTCCCCATTTTCACTACTCCAATATTCAGTCATACCTGCACCCCAATCCACCATCTAACATTCATTTAGTAAACATTCAAGGTGATTTGTATCAAACCACTTTAAAGGAGCTGATTGGAGATAGAGCAATTAGCATAGTATATGGTTAGATTAGCATATAGCCGCCCTTATCCTCTAACATCACAGAGTAATGTTTCCTATTTTCAAGTCCTTGAAAATATTCTGTCCTTTCAAGGTCCAAAACTTTACAAGTTTACCTAGCCATCTTTTCCCTTAAGCTTCTGCCTCCCTTTTTCAATTCATATCTGTTCTACAAAAATTATCCCCCAAAAGAAAAATTAATCTTCCACGAAGACTGGGTTTTTTTTTTTTGACATTATCTGCTAGTTACTTAAAGTTCAGACTCTTCAACCCATACTTACAATCTTGTCTTTTCAACTCTTTCATATTCAGTTACTGTTATACAAAATGATTATATAGCTACAGTCTTGCAAAATATTCACTATAAATGATAGTGTGAATATGCAAAATGCCAAGCACCTTAAAAAGTAACTAGCTTACACTAGTCCCTTCAAAAAGCAATTAATAACATGTGTGCTCCAAACAAGTATTTCTAAACACATGTGTCTCAGTAACCAAACTTAGCTGGAAACATAAAAGAGATTAAAGATCTGGTCAACTGACCCAACGTACAATTTTGAAAATGTAAGTTTAATTTGTTCCTGATAAATGACTTCTCAAAAATAACCCATTAATGGGGCACCTGGGTGGCTCAGTCAGTTAAGTGTCCAACTTCAGCTCAGGTCTGACCCTGCAGTCCGAGAGTTCGAGCCCCGCGTCAGGCTCTATACTGACAGCTCAGAGCCTGGAGCCTGCTTCAGATTCTGTGTCTCCCTCTCTCTGCTCCTCCTCTGCTCATGCTCTGTCTCTCTCAAAAATAAATAAATATTTAAAAAAAATTTAAATAACCCATTAATAAAGGACATTGTCAGAAAAGTAAAACTTATTTTGGGCCTTTTAGTAAGTAACATATCTGTTTGATTTAAACCTAGGAGATACTAAATGATATGAAGAAATTAGGTTGTAGCTAAATATCCATGAATATTAGGGTTATTCTCTATTGGTTTGGAGCGCTCTTTTACACACCAATATTCAGCTTTAGGAATTTAGGGACTCATTAACTTTGTTAAACATGGAATTTAGCTTTTTTTTTTTTCTAAAAAAAAGAGCTAATTATTTCTTTACTATTTTTATATCCAAGTACACTCTTCTTATTACTCACAAAGGACAAATCTTTACCAATCCCCAATCCCTGCAGTCAGGGAAATAATTTCATTTAAACATCCCCTGAAAGCAATTATTTATGGACTCCACAGAAACTGGGGTAAACTTTTTGTGGTCCCATTTATTTTGTGGAAATTATAGATTGGTTATAAAAGAATATGAACTCATAACTATTTGGTTAAAACGTTAACAGAAAAATAGAGCAAAAGTAAAGCAATGATCCCACCGCATAACAGAAATACCTTGTTATAATTTAACTGACATTCAGGTGTTCTCAAAAAGTGTTATTTTGATATTTAACAACATCACTGATTGGAGAGGCTCTACATTCCCCGTATTATCAAAGTTTTATGAACCAAAAATATTAACATAATTGGTTTTATTGAGAATTTCTTTGTTCTCAGATGTTCTCTAAACAGAACGGTTTAAATCCATGATAAACACTGTAACATATTTGAAGAAACCCCTCTCTGGGTAACTTCCCTAGCTGACACTGTGTTCTATCTTCCAGCAATGTACAACACTTATTTTGCCATAATTTCTGTGGCATAGTTGTCTCTGAGGTCTCCTTTAAAATCTCCAAGCTTCTCACATTTCAAGTTTCTCTAGAGCAATGTTTCTCAACCGTGGCTGGCAGTCCTGATGTCCAGCTGCGTCTCAGACCAATTTCATAAAAAATTTCAAGGGTGGAACCCTGACATCGGTAATTTTTAAAACTCCCAGGTGGTTCCAATGTGCAGTCATGGTTGAAACACACGATTTAGAGTGAGAAATGACCTCCGGCTATCCCACGACTTTTCTATTAATAGCTTAACATATTACAAGTGGCAAAATGGCATCAGTGAACATTTATGGTTGTAAAATAGAGCTGTTTTGTTCCAGTTCTGCTGAAGTATTTTTGTAAAACCTCTATGTCTGTGTCCCTGTAATTTGAAGTTTGAGCCATCAAATTCTGATAAAGAATCTTTGCTAAATTTAGAGCAGAGTTAAAGCATGATTTTCCTGATTTAAAAATGGCAGCTTTCAGTAAAATTTGGCCATTTAATTATGTACCTAAAAAATCAATTTTGAACAAAAGTATCACTCTCAAATGATTAAAATTTTAATAAGTTTCAGGTAAATAATAAGCTGTAGATACCATTTATTTAGATCAATTTGTTAATGCATAGAATTCCTAGGAGCATCACTCTCATTAATAACTTATTTACATGAATTCTTATGTATTAAACTCACTGTGCTAACATTTTCGTTATCTGAAACACCTTAATGTTATATCATTAACATTTTTAGCTTCCTAGTCAAGAAAAACTCTTTTAATTGCTCATTCTAATAGCTCAAAAGAAAATCATGTTTTTTTGTTTTGTTTTGTTTTTGGTTTCCATAAATATGAAATTTATTGTCAAACTGGTTTCCATACAATGCCCAGTACTCTTCCCAAAAGGTGGCCTCCTCAATACCCATCACACTCGTGTTTTTTGTTTTGAACCCACCTTTAAATTTCAGCTCCAAGCTCTTCTAACTTATTTATTTTAAATTTGCTGCATAGTTAATTTTCAAAACTCTGGATTTATTTCTCAACAATGTTACTCTCAGATCTAAACATGTTAGGAATAATAAGACACCCTTCATTCATCAATAATAAGGAAATCTTTTCTTAGAAGGTTTCACTCTAAATTGTATCCTTACCGCAGCCCTTTCATTAGGCAAGTTTCAAGTTTATTTGATTTGGACAACCATTTTGTCAATTTCCTTAATGAGACCTAGCAAACTTTGACATTTGAAATAAAAAGGAAAAGAAAACGTCAATATGGAAATTTAAGTTACTATGGAATAAAATTTATGAGAAGGTTATTATTAACACTGATATAGGGGCTCCTGTGTGGCTCGGCTGGTTAAGCCTCTGACTTCAGCTCAGTCATGATCTCACAGCTGGAGATTTGAGCCCCCATCAGGCTCTCTACTGTCAGCACAGAGCTTGTTTCAGATCTTCTGTCCCCTCTCTTTCTGGCCTTCCCCCCACCACTCCTGTGTGTGTGAGCTCTCTCTCTCAAAAATAAAATAAACATTAAAAAAAAAACAATGATGTAAACCCAACTGTTTGGGGGATTATAGTGATTCTGATGATATTGAACAAGTTCCATGACATTTACCCATGAACCAACTGAGAAAATATATTTCAAGAAAGAGCCTTTGGTCCCAGGTTGCTGGGACCTGAATTACCATGCAAATTTGGTGTCTTCTTTTTAAGTAAGCCTCATTTTCCATGCCAGTTCATAAAGTGGTAACAGGGAGGCAGGGCAAAAATATCAATCTGATAGGCAGTCTTTCCAAATCTGCTTCCCCAAGTAGAAGTGATTCACTCTCTGGCTATTTCTCCTTCCTGTAAATATTTATATTAAAGAGGCTCTATATCACTTAATGGCAAACCCATTCGTCTGGGTAATAATTTGATCTGATTCATAACTGTATCTCTAGCAACTAGGGGTTCACACTTGGTATTCAATAAATGTTTGCTGAATGAATGATGAAGGATGTGGAGTACACAGATTTAGCATTTGTTGTAAAGCATCAAATTGCATGTCTAAGATCTGTGCATTTTACTGTACTTCGACAACAAAGAACAAAATAAATGTTTTCATTCCCCTTGGAACATGCTTTGAGAATCAGATGACAAACCATTATGGAATGGGAGAGTTACTCCTTCACAAGTAGGTTAATAGGCATTTTAATAATCCACGTTGTTCTCTGGACTAGAGAGTTTACTATTTTACAAAATCAAACTCATCCACAAATTTGCCACCAATATGGATATTCAAATAATGTGCAAACACACATGTCAAATTCAAGGAAGATGTCTTAAATACTAACAACTTCATTGAAATAAAATTGAAGTTTTGTGTAGTAATTATTTTGTGGGATTAGGCATATTTGGTTGTTACTCCACTAAAACATATCAACATCCCTTTATAGTCAGACTTTGCATAAAAGATACACTCTGATTTACTTTTACAAATGTTTGAAAATTTTTACAGAGTTATGTATAAGTAACCAAAAACTGGGTATGGACTAAACTAATGCAAATGGGCTGCAACATTGTTTAATAATCTAGTACCCTAAACAGGTCCTAAAAGATATATAAGTACATTACTTACAAGTAAAAATCTACAATTTTATCATCAGTTATCTAGACAGCAGTTATAATTAACTAAAAAAAAATGCCCTATAGAATGGTCAGAGTATATAAACCCCAATCAATAAATAAAAAAAATATATACATAACTGTTCCTTTCCTAATCATCTTATCCTTGTTTCTTTGATGTCATTACTTGATCTTTAAGAGGTAAGAAAGCATATAAAGTGAAAAAAATTAAAACATGAAGACAGAAGCATAGTTTCACGGATATTAAAACTTGAAAACATGTTAAGAAATAATGATAAATAAATTCTTGCTGTTCTTAGCAACATGGAATAGAGGCTAGGAATAAAAAAAGACCTTGTAGTCTACAGTATTGTTTGTTTGCTTGTTTGTTTAGAAAGAAGTTTTCTCCTTAATGAAACAGAATGCAACGTATCACATAAATAAATTAAAAGAAGTAAAAGTGGATGAATGTCCATAGTCTTACCTGCCGGCTCAGTTTTCACTTTTAGTAATGGATCCTGAGGGATAGCTGTAGAAAACTGAGACCAGAAAAAAATGAAATTCTCACTGACACAACAAAAATGTCCCATTCCTCAAGAAGATGGGAATCTTCTTTGGTCGCGGAGTTAGTTTATAGCACAGTAAATTGAATGGCTTTGCTTAAATTGAATGTTTTTATCTAATTATATAGAAAAATATAATTTCTATATTATATTAAAACTATGATCCATTACAGGAGTGATTATTAACTTTTAAAACTAATTTCATGAACTGATTTTATTTCCTTAAAATGGAAATCATACCACTTTGCATTGCACTTTGAATTTTTTTCCAGTGAGCTTATGAAATTGTTGCATATGCAAATATGCCATACCTGTTAGCATTTCTTATATACTTTGCAAATGAAGTGTCTAAAGCAAATTCTATACTCAATTTCTGGTTTTGTTGTAAACCAATACTACTTAATAGCTTAGTACACCTGATGTGACTTGGCATTTTCAAAACTGATTTATTGCACACTCTGAAAAACTTGTTAGTTCTAACCTGGAGAATGCAATAGGTTCTTCTGCCATGATAATTATTATGCAGCTGATAGACCTGTTATGTCTTCCCTCAGTTTATGTAATTGTGATTTATCAGCCATTTCCAAGAGAAATCACGTCTCCAAAGCAATAGGTTCTGCCTTTCCTATTGACTAAAGTGCTCTGCGTTATCTGAAGAATAGCCCTGTTACCGAGAGAGACCTATACAAACCCATCCTATTTCAAGCCCTGGCGTATGTCCTGGGGAGAAACTGATATGTCTTGTATTCTTTGCAGTAGGTCTGGTCAATGTCTTACGATTCAAATACAATTAACCTAGAGTTTGCAGTTTGCTTCTACTGCTTATGAATAGCTGCAATCAATAGGTTACACATGATTGACTTCCTAAATACTTTTAAAAGCTGCCAAATAATTAAGTAGGGTTGGTGACAATTTAAGGTATATGGAGGTAATGACTTTTCTTATTTCTTTAATAATTTCCATTCTCAAATTGTAACTCTTTGTTTTAAAATTGACAATGGCAACTTGACAAGCATTGTTTGTAATTATGCTTTTTTTTTAATCCAAAGTTCAGTGGTGACTTCTGTCACAACAAAATTATAAAAAGCTGCCATTCTAGATGGCTCCTTCATAGCCATATGAGAAAGTTATTTTCATGTATGCATTTCTTTTTCTGTATTATAAAGTAACAAAAAGAGCTTTGAGAATTCTGTATCCTTTCTTTTATTGATGAGAACCCAAATTAAGTTATGGTTAAAGAGGTTTTAGAAAAATATCATGTTTGGGGCGCCTGGGTGGCGCAGTCGGTTAGGCGTCCGACTTCAGTCAGGTCACGATCTCGCGGTCCGTGAGTTCGAGCCCCGCGTCAGGCTCTGGGCTGATGGCTCGGAGCCTGGAGCCTGTTTCTGATTCTGTGTCTCCCTCTCTCTCTGCCCCTCCCCCGTTCATGCTCTGTCTCTCTCTGTCCCAAAAATAAATAAAAAATGTTGAAAAAAAAAATTTAAAAAAAAAAAAAAAGAAAAATATCATGTTAGTTTTTTCTCTGAGTTTTCTCTTAAGTGGCAAAAAGTAAAGCAATGGAGAATCAGGTTAAAGAAAACTATCATTCTCTATACTCCATGTGAGAATAAAGAAATGAAATAATTTTAGGATAACTAAAATTATTTTAATAGTTACTTCAAATTTTAAAGATAGAATAAATTGGATTCAGCACAAAGAGCATCTACTATTACTACAATAACTACCTTTGAATCCATAATTCATGTATTTACATTTGCATAAAATCTATCAGTTCTTTCTTGTTTTACCATTGCAGGCATCTTTGATTCTTATAAGGGGGCGGTATATGATAGACTTGAGGAATATGAATTAGACCTGGAAAATCATATGAAAATTATTTTCTTCTATCAGTCAATTGACCTACAATCTATTGATCTGTCTATTCACTCTAGACCTATATCAAATGTATTTATAATATAAAAATAATGAAATCCAAAAAAATGATGAAATCCAAGGTGAATACAAAGAAATCCTATCTGTAAAGTGGGCAACTTATATCAACTTTACTTAAATAAATCTTTATATCTCTAGCAAAAGTGAGTCTAACAGCTAAGATAATATATTTCACATATGCTTCAGTAGTAAACAAATTTATAGTTAAAAAGATGCTCATCTAAATATACTTATAACGATGAAAATACGAAAATACCTTAACAATCCATCATGGCTATGTAAATGATGGTACACCTTTATAAATGAAAACTACACAGTCATTATAAAAGATATTAAACACTAACGTGGAAAAATCTCAACGCTATACTATTGTGTGAATAAAGAAAGTTAGAAGCAAAAACATATGTAGCATATATCCTTTTATATAAAATAATATTAGAGCATATGCATTCAGAGAGAGATGTCTATACATATGTCTTTAGCTTATAAACATCTGTCGCCTTTGGGCAGCTTGATTTGTACTGATATCTATGTTCTTCTTTTTATCCAGAGTGGTAATAGCATTGATGATCTTTCTGCAATGACTGTGAATCTTCTTATGTACCCTCCAGATGTACCTCCTTATTGAGACTATTTTTTGGTCTTCTCATCTGAGGCATTTTAAGTTGATATAACTATGAACATATTCTTAGAAGTTATAGCCAAATAATAAGTAATCCTTGCATGGTTGCTCCTTAAATCTGAATACTAAGGAGTAGAATGCAGTTCAGTAAAAAACACATAAAACAAAGGTCAAGTGTTCTTACATAAAATACTAGATTTTAGGAGAAGGGAATAAAAAAAAAAGGTTCATGATGAACAAAAAAGAAGAGAGGCAAGGTAATTAGAAAAACATGATACAGCACAAGAAATTGCAATGTTATCAGAGTCAAGGGTTTTCTAATAGGGATAACAGAAGACCTCAACATTTGTTTCCATCCCTGCAGTGAAGAGAGAATAAAAACCTAAAAACTCAAGCTCAAGTAACCCTACGGCATTTTGGTGATAATGACATTTCTGTGTAGATTCATCAATTGTAACAACTGTGATATCTGGTGTTACATGTTGAGTGTAGCGGAGGTTGTGCATGTTGGGGGACAGAGGGTGTATGAAAACTTTCTGCACGTCCTGTTCAATTTTTCTGTGAACCTAAAACAGCTCTAAATGATAAAGTTTATAGATAAAAAATTAAAGATCCTATGCTAACTGCTGAAAGCAATGTGGTCAATGTCTTCTGGCCATCCCAAAGGACCCTAACCAAGATTCAATTGTCACGTGGAGGGAGTGGTCCAAGGGGGTAATGGAAACCATGAATCTCTTGATGCCTAGACATAAAATCCCTTGGCATCACTTCTATTCCATTCAATTTGAAAAAGGCAGTCACAGAGCCAACTTAGGTTCAAAGAAAGAGGCAATGGCCTGCCCACCTCAGTAGGAAGAATGAGAAAAAATTGGTGGTCAATTTTAATCAATCTTGGGAAGAGATCTCAAGAGGGCACTTGGCAAAAGCATCAATTTATATTAGGTAATTGAGGTTAATCAGGTTAATCAGGTTAATTAGGAACTGTGTTATTAGATGTGACCTAGTATTATACCTCCTTGTCTGAGTTGGAGAGGGTATGAACTCAAGAACATTGTCATCATTTTAGAAAAGTAAAGTAGCTAAATTGCTACATTTTATGTCTTAAAAACTACATAAACTATGGTAATAGAATAAAGAAACAAGCAAATTAAAATTAGCAACTCAAAATTCATGCATCATTCAAATTTAATTTGCATGGCATGGAATCATGAGCTTTTTTTAATTAAAAATATTGTTATAGAGTTACATAAAAATATATTGGAGGAAAATTAATCCTTATTATATTTGGTGCAGGATATTTCTTTCTAAAATTACAGATAAAGTTTTGTGCCTCAAATGATAAAAATAAAAAAGAGAACACTACTGTGGTAAAGAGAATAAAGCTTCCCTCTCTCTACAGATTTCCATACTCCAATCCTCAAAACTGGTGAGTATGTTACCTTATGTGGTAAAAGGGAGTGTGCAGATGTGATTACATTAAAAATTCTGAAATGAGGGGAATCTGGGTGGCTCAGTCAGTTGGACATCCAACTCTTGATTTCGGCTCAGGTCATGATCTCAGAGTTCGTGAGATGAAGCCCCTCATTGAGATTCTCTCTCTCTCTTCCCCCCCCCTCTCTGTCCCTCCCCTCCTCATGCTCCCTCTTTCTCTCTCTCTCAAAATAAATAATAAACTTAAAAGAAAAGAATTTTGAAATGAGAAGATTAATCTGGATTATCTGGTGAGCTCATTGTAATCCCATGGGTCTTTATAAGTGTGGGGAAAAAAAGTAGAGTCAGAGGAGTTGTGATGATAGAATACAGGCAGTCTCTAGAAGCTGGAAAAGTCTGGAACAGAATCTTCCTTAGAGACTGCATAAGGAACATAACCTTTAATGTTAGCCTCAGAAGACCTAGTGCAGATTTCTGGTCTCTGGAACTGTAATGGTACATTAAACCACTACATCTGCAGTAATTTGTTACAGTGGCAATCAAAAGCTAGTAAATTATCAAAATTTAAAAATGTAAGTTATAATTATTTCCCTAAAATGACAGCTCACAACCAATGAATCACTAGAGAAATTTTAAAACTAATTTGTATGGTAAATTAGTTAACTACATTGATGTTATCCAATGGAGTCATCTAGGATTTAGAAACCACGGTTTTTAAGTAATAAAGGTGGTTGAAAGCATGTAAAATATGATTTGAAAAACATGTGTCAAAAATATATAATTCTCTTCTGGGGCATGTTATTCAATCAACTTTAATATTTTAGAAACACACAGAGACATTCAATGATAAGTTAAATATAACCTATGTATAAATATACTTATGTATAAATTAATCTATATATAAATAAATATAAATAAAATAATATTTTATTCTAACCTGTACACTAAGATATGGAAGATTTTTTTAACATTTATTTATTTATTTATTTAGAGATCAAGACAGTGCAAACTAGGGAGGGGCAGAGAGAAAGGGAGAAAAAGAATCTCAATCAGGCTCTGTACTGTTCAGTGCAGAGCCTGATGCAGGGTTCCATCCCACAAACTGAGATCATGACATGAGCCAAAATCAATAGTCAGACGCTTAACTGACTGAGCCACCCACATGCCCAAAGAGATGAAAGAAATTTTTAATTTGTGAGTTCAGGGTTCTCTCTCCATGTGATAGTTGGCAATTTCTAGTTTATCAGGGTGAGGCGGGATGTGTGTGCATGCATACTCCCTCTATTCTCCTAAATAACTTAACTGGTATGCACAAGAGAACCTGGGGAAGGATTGAGGAGAAAAACAAGCATTTCTTTGTAGATCTATAGAATTAACTTACCATTGAAAGAAAAAAATGTGTGTGCTCACTTCCACAGCACTACACTAAATTTGAAAAGATACAAGGAAGGAAGATCAGCATGGCCCCAGTGCAAGGATGACACACAAATTCAGGAGGCATTCCATATTGAGAAGAGAAGAGAAGAGAAGAGAAGAGAAGAGAAGGGAAGGGAAGGGAAGGGAAGGGAAGGGAAGGGAAGGGAAGGGAAGGGAAGGGAAAGGAAAGGAAAGGAAAGGAAAGGAAAGGAAAGGAAAGGAAAGGAAAGGAAAGGAAAGGAATGGAAAGGAAAGGATAAGAAAAGAAAAGAAAAGAAAAGAAAAGAAAAGAAAAGAAAAAAGAAAGAAAAATGAGAATTGAACATGTCAACATTTTTTCATCTTCATTTATGGGAAATCTAAATACACTTCAACATTACAATGAAATGGAGAAAGAACAAATATGCATAGCCAAGAAATGTGCAACCTAATCAGTTTCAATCATAGACAAAGTGGCCACCAGTGGGCCTATTACTACACATGATAAAATGAATGCCTAGTGTGCACAATGGCATCAGCTTGCCACTGTTCTGTTTCCCATCTTAATTAGAACAAGAGCTCCAATATTATTTATTTTAAATTTATGCTAATGAACAAGGTCACTTTCCTCCTGAAAGCCTTTTTAATTCTCTACAGTTTACAGAATCAAGTCAAACTCGTTAACTCATCTTTATAAGTTCCTGCCTACCTTACCTTATATTTCCAATTCTCCAAATATTTTTGTTAAAAGCAGAAGACACAGCCTGGAGCCATGTTCTTAGCATTCCTCTACTTCCCCTAGCCTGGCCCACCTCATCCACATTTGGTAAAGTGTTCAGAGGATATCGGAAGCTCCCCAGACCCCATGTTAACTGCTTAGGATGGTGTTTCTGGGGATGTAGAAAAAAGCCTTAGAAAGTTGGCAATGTGGACTCCATTTGTAGATGTGACACTTACCTGCCAAGACTTAGGGCAACATATGGGCACTGTGGGGTCTTGTTTTCCTAATATATAAAAGTAGGAGAGTGTTGGCAACATTCACCCCATGGGGACACTGTGTAGGTGAAGGGACACAGTGTTTGTACAGTGCCTGACACAGTCTTCGAACATGAAGGTACTTAAATGTCAGCCATTCCTACAGTAATTTAGAAGAGAATGGTTTGTAAAAAGGGAACTATAATCACAAAGAAAATGTAAGAGGGTCTTTGTTCTTCTAAAATACAAAAGAGGTATATTAGCAGTCGAAGTAGAAATCTAAGAAAACATAGTTTATTTATGTCAAGTTGTTTTAGCATAGGAAAGAAGTTAAGTTTCTCTTTGGTTTTAGATGCACCTGATAACCCACAAGAATCAAAAGCGAGAAGGATAAATTAATTACAGCATTCCCTATCTGACTGTCAATGTGTGGTACTCGAGACTCTTTGAATTGGTTGTACCATCTACTAGATGTCTCATTAATTAATGAGTTGGATAAAATATTTGACACATGTTCATTTATGAAAAAAAAGAAGTGGGAAGGAAATGGAGATGCCTACTCTACTGCAGCCATAGAGTAGGTCTTCAGCCTGCATTCTGGAAGTTTGACAATCACAGTGATTTGTACAAGCAGAAACTGAATGAGTGATAAAGGACAAAGTGCATGATGCTCTGATGAGTTAGGCCACATGAGAAAGGAGAAAATGTCGTTTGGTTCTCCAGAGGAAGGTGTAACCTGGGTGTGGCTGCTCTTCACTTGTGGCCCTTGTGTCAGCACACCCTTGATGAAGCACAGCCTGGTGGTCTTGCTCTGCTCTCTTACTGACCCTCTCCGTCCTTAGTCCCTACCAGATCTGAGCCTTTTGGGTGCCCAATTGTGAGTAAATATTCTTGCACATAATTACAGTATTCATGAGAACACAAGAGAAGTGAGTTTAAAGCAAACAGACATTCACATTTTAGCAAAATGCAATGTCTCCCTCCATCTTCTGCAGCAAGTGGGTGAGGACTTTTCACAAATGCTGGATCATAACCAGGAGAGATCCTACCTCTCTCCTAACAATGTCCCCTCTGCAGCCACATTGGTGTGCTTGCCATGGTCAAGCCTGATCTGCTCCTGCCTCAGAGCCTTTGCAATTCCTTCTGCTTGAGATGGCTAACTCCTTTGAATACTATCTGCTTAGTAAGGCCTCTCCTGACCACCCTATGGTGGGACCTCTAGCCTCCTTGACCCTTCATATTTTTGGCCTACAATACAGAACACTTTCGCATATACATAAATTTATTATGTAGGTTTGTCTCTCTCCAAAGGCAGAGACATGTGTTTTGTGCCGATATAACAAGAACAGAGTCAGGCACATTGTAGGTATGCATTACGTAGTTATTAAATGAACATTTGTTGAATGAATTAGCATTCAGGATGTATTTTGGTCAAGCAAAAAAGTCTAAATAACATTCAATTCAAAACTTCTTGGTGCAACAGGGAAATCAGCACTAAATTTTGTTATTTTTACATATTAACTAGTTAAAATATTTCAATTTTTGGTATCTCAAGGAATTTTCTTCAGCTTTATGGAAAATTCACTAACCCAGAATATTTTCTAAACCCAAATATGGTTCATGCAATTCTGTCTACATACATTAATATGAAGATGAAGTTTACATCTTGACTTTTGTTATAAATGTTTAAATTACTATTTATGAACCTTATAATTTTAAAAATGTAAATCCTTTAATAATCAATTACCACATCCAATTAGTTCACAATCATTGAAATATACAGTTGGGACTGGAGTTCATTTCAAATCTCAGAATACAAAGTCACTTAATTCAGAACTCCATCTGTGCCTCCGTCTCTAGAGTCTGACAAACAGTCTCCAAATTGTCTTCTGAGTTTTCATCAAAACAAGACACCAGTTTGGAATCTATTTTAACATTACTTGCACTATATGGGGACTCACATTGCATCTGCTTTGATTTTTCTCTAATGAAAGTTCCTAGTTGTTCTGTGTCAGAAAGGATGTAAGTATTCCCTAGAAATAGTGCTGTTATTTAGAATGCAACAATAGAGAAAATCGAAGCCCCAGATCTTATATTTCCTATTCATAAAATTGTAATTGGCCTTTTTATGTCTGTGTTACCCTTGAGACACAGGGAATTAATTTTATGTCCATGAACATATATAGGATACCCATAAAACTCAGAATAGTCCAACTTCTCATCCCCCAAAAAGAATTAGAAATAAAATCAAAGCATATTTTTCTTTAATCTTGGGGATTCTGTATAGTTTAATGTTACCTCTTGAGATGATATTAAATTGCAGTTATTGTAAATAATGGGCAAAGGAAGAACTATGGTATAATGTTTGCAATAGCATTGTAAATAGAGAAGAAATCCCCACCAAATTTACATTTCACTTGCAGGATGAAGCAGACTCCTTGCAGATATCAAATGTTTATATTCTCCTTTGTCATAGCTGCTATAAGTACAAGGCTTGTTCGCTCACAGGGTTCAAAGTCTGGTTTCACTACTCTACATGACCCAGGTATGGCTTGGACTTGCTAACATAAGGCCAGCCTCGTTTTACTCATCTCAATAGGGATAAAAATGCCTGCAGCAAAAACTGGGGAGGGGTGAGGCCTATGTAAATTAATATACATAAAATACCAGCATGATTTCCCGTTCACAGGAAATGCTCAATCAATTAGTGCCAACACCAAGGGCAATCAGACAGAACAGACATAATAGTATCAGCTCATGAAGAGCTGATAGCTCCAGAGGCAGAAAAGCTCTGCCATTTGGAAGACAAAAGTAAGTCTTGGTCTTATGTCTCTGTATTTTTTGTTTGTGCTTAATGCACAAAATCAGGATCTATTCAGCACTTGAATGAGAAAACACACATACACAAACAGCCATCCAAAATAACTTCTTGTTTTTAAGATATGTATTGTTGTCTTCACTCCTCCTGTATAAGTAATATCTACAACTTAAAAAAATTCCGTAACACAATGAACAAATATCAAAGTAATATATAATTTTGTTATTGATACAGATTAATGGATAGCAATATAATATGAACATATTTCCAGATATGCCTGTATGAAGTTTTTTTATACCAATAAGATTATAACAATATGAATAACACCTCAAAAAACAAAGAAAAAGAAAGAAGGGACCAAACAAGAAAAAAGAGAAAAAGAGAGAGACACAGACAGATTGAAAGAATAGAACAGGTACGGCAGCAATCTTAAACCAGCCCTATCAGGAACCTTCTCTTTCCACATCTCCCTTTTCATATGTCTGGTCTGGAGGAGAGGGGTCTCGGAGCTGTGGAAGAGTCTTTTTTTACTTACTCTTTTTGTTAATTTCTGTATGAGAGGGGCTCTATCTTCTGTCTTACCTTCTCTCTGTTATCCTGATGCTAATCAAGGCTGAAATTAAAAGATTCCCATCCTAACGATTTGTTTTACCTCATTAGCATAAGAGGCTGAAGCCACTAATGTAAAAGTGTACCTCTTTCCGTGTCTCGATAATCTCTGTGGAAACTAAAGAACCACGATGCATCAGACCCATGCTGCTCAAAATGTAGACTCCAGATGGGCAGCCTGGGCATCACTAGGGACCCGGTTAGAAAAGGAGAATTTCATTCCCTCCTCCAACAAATGCTGAAGCAGAATCTGCATTCTAACAAGTTTTTGAGGAGATTCATATGGATATTTAAGTTTGAGAAGCACTGCAATAAAGGGCTATTAATAATGATAGTTTCAATTCCCAAGCTGTGCTCCTTAAAAAATTAGTATCTTCCAAAATGTTTTCTACGAAAATGAGTTCTATAATCAAATATATTTTTAAATTATGCAACTAAATAAAGTTAAGCAAATTTCCTCTTGGGGGTCGTCTTGGAGCCTCTGTTATACTCCATCATGTGTAGTATTTTGTCCTATGTTCAGTCTCCTCTTGCACCTTATCAAAATAAGAGTCTTGAGGCACCTGGGTGGCTTTGTTGGTTAAGCACCCTACTCTTGATTTCCGCTGGGGTCATGATCTCACAGCTTCTGAGTTCAAGCCCCACGTCAGGCTACATGCTGACAGTGCAGAACCTACTTGGGATTCTTGCTCTCCTCTCTTTCTGCCCCTCCCCCGCTTTTTCTCTCTCTCTTTCTCTCAAAATAAATAAACAAAAAAAAAATTTTTAAGTAAGAGTCTTCATTATGCTCCTCCTAAGGTAGATACTACCATAAAAACAATTTGTTAAAGCCATCCTCCAATAAGAAATATCTGAAGTTGCTTAAGTATGCTAGTCTTTTTTTTTTTTTTTAAATAGAGAAGACCTAGACTTTAAATTTTTTTTTTTTTCAACATTTTTTATTTATTTTTGGGACAGAGAGAGACAGAGCATGAGCGGGGAGGGGCAGAGAGAGAGGGAGGCAGAATCTGAAACAGGCTGCAGGTTTTGAGCTGTCAGCACAGAACCCGACGTGGGGCTCAAGCTCATGACCTGTGAGATCATGACCTGAGCTGAAGTCGTGTGCTTAACCAACTGAGCCACCCAGGTGTCCTGGTAAAAGGCAATTTAAAGTCTAGGTCTTTTACCAGGACACCTGGGTGGCTCAGTTGGTTAAGCACACGACTTCAGCTCAGGTCATGATCTCACAGGTCATGAGCTTGAGCCCCACGTCGGGTTCTGTGCTGACAGCTCAAAACCTGCAGCCTGTTTCAGATTCTGCCTCCCTCTCTCTCTGCCCCTCCCTGCTCATGCTCTGTCTCTCAAAAATAAACATTGGCAAAAAAAAAAAAGTCTAAATTGCCTTTTCCCAGTACCAAAACAAAAAGTTACATCTGTTGTTATAATTCAAATATTCTGTACTTGAACCATCTCTGGGAATATCCTGCACAGGAACTCTGGTGGAGAGCTGGAATTCACAATAGTCATGTACTAAGAAAATACTAAACTTGCAAATATAAACACATTAGCACATGCTTCCCATTTCCTATTATAATCTTATTTTCAACAAGGTCCCATGTTTCTTTCTCACTCATTTCATTATTTAAAAGCCCTTTTAATTTTTTCTATCATTTTCCATGTTCCAGGAAGACAAGTTTTACAGACATGAAGAATTTCACAGCCAGCTTTCTCCCCTTTCCCCTTAGAGCTTATCAGGGACAATTAGCATTTAAAAAATTCAAGCTACCACTGAATTTGTTTTCAAATTCTTCCAGACATAATATTTTTTCTGGCTAAAAAAAAAAAATCTCATTTTTAGACTCCTTTTTCTCTTCACTTCTATCATAAAAATGCAAGCTGGCTGCTCTTTTTATACATTTTTTGTGATAACAAAATAAAGTTAATTAAGATTTCAATCGAGTTTTATCTGGCATCAAAACTTGTAATTATTCCATTATATTCAATATTGCCTTCAGAGGCAATTAATGGTTAAAACATTACAAAATATTATTTTACATAATATCAGTAGTTTAACTCATTTTGGACTATCTCCCCCTACACCACCCCCCCCCCCCCCGGATTTCATAAAGGAACCATTACTCATCATTAAACTTAATTGCCCAAGAAAACAACTAAGCAGAATTGAGAGTATACAAAGAAGCTCAATGGTACATAAACACCTGTAATTCCTGCTTCCCTCGTGGTTTTTTATTTGGAGCTCAGATTTTAAAGCAATGCTGATTTACTCTCTCCCCGTCTTTATTTATTCAACAAATATTCATTTAATGCATATTAAATGGTAATGTCTGTTCCAGACTATGGGGATTTAAGAAAAATTTTTAAAAATAAACATACATTATAAGGTCAGGTAATGCAAGTGCTAAAAGGAAAATTAAAGCCATTTGAACAAACAGAAAATGACTTGGGTAGGGGAGCGAGGGGTTGTCTTCCTGGACCATGAAAAATAATAGAAAAAAATATGTAGATATATAGATATAGATAAATAGTTATATATAGATATATTTGATCAGCTATAATTAGCTATATATATATTTTATCAGATTATCCCAATTACACTTCAGTTTAGGTAAGAATCATTGCTCTGTTTTAGCTGTTCTCAAAATGATTATCGATGAGGCACTCATCCATGAATTTTTTGTGTGGCCTATATATTTCAGACCATACCAAAACTTCTCTTGAAATTTGCTGAACATTTGCATAGCTATTTTCATATGACATAAGAGAAGAAAAAATAAACTTTATCTTAGTCATATAGAAAAAATCTATTCAACTTAACTATTTCTATTGAAAGTATAGATTATGGTAACAATTATTATGGTGTTGTTTTGTGTTTGCTTTTTAAGGAAAAAAAATTAAAGACCCAGAAATACATAGTGGGATTCTTTCTGTCATTTATTTTGTCAATGTTATCACCAAACCATTGGTCAACTAAACAGTGAAATTGAGAAAAAAAATCTTTATGAGTTGCTTGATATCATATAGGAAAAATACCTGATTTAACTGCATTTAAAAATGTTAATCACTTATTCAAACAAATATCATATTGATAAAATCAATTTTTTTAAAAAGCCAACATAGGAAATATCATGAAATATTGTTGTAAACATCAGAAAAGTCAGTGTATAAAACAGAAATTCTGCTAAGTAAAAATCACTATTTGTTTTCAAAACTTACACAAAATGTACTAGCAATGGATGTATGGACCTTCTTGAGAGATTTCATGTAGACAATTCAAACATGCGAGGAACCTTTTGCCCCCTTGGCTGACTTTTAATATTGTCATACTGAAACCCTGTCTTTCAGCCTATTTGTGTTTTAATTCCTCTTGAGTGTCTGACAAATCACGAAAGAAATTTGTCATCATTTTAAGATTCTAGGTGCATTTTCATGATCAACAACCATTTCCCCGATGATGGTCTGCATTTTTTTTATTTATTTATTTATTTATTTATTTATTTATTTTTTAATATATGAAATTTACTGTCAAATTGGTTTCCATACAACACCCAGTGCTCATCCCAAAAGGTGCCCTCCTCAATACCCATCACCCACCCTGCCCTCCCTCCCACCCCCCATCAACCCTCAGTTTGTTCTCAGTTTTTAACAGTCTCTTATGCTTTGGCTCTCTCCCACTCTAACCTCTTTTTTTTTTTTTTTTTTTCCCTTCCCCTCCCCCATGGGTTTCTGTTACGTTTCTCAGGATCCACATAAGAGTGAAACCATATGGTATCTGTCTTTCTCTGTATGGCTTATTTCACTTAGCATCACACTCTCCAGTTCCATCCACGTTGCTACAAAAGGCCATATTTCATTTTTTCTCATTGCCACGTAGTATTCCATTTTGTATATAAACCACAATTTCTTTATCCATTCATCAGTTGATGGACATTTAGGCTCTTTCCATAATTTGGCTATTGTTGAGAGTGCTGCTATAAACATTGGGGTACAAGTGCCCCTATGCATCAGTACTCCTGTATCCCTTGGATAAATTCCTAGCAGTGCTATTGCTGGGTCATAGGGTAGGTCTATTTTTAATTTTCTGAGGAACCTCCACACTGCTTTCCAGAGCGGCTGCACCAATTTGCATTCCCACCAACAGTGTAAGAGGGTTCCCGTCTCTCCACATCCTCTCCAGCATCTATAGTCTCCTGATTTCTTCATTTTGGCCACTCTGACTGGCGTGAGGTGGTATCTGAGTGTGGTTTTGATTTGTATTTCCCTGATGAGGAGCGACGTTGAACATCTTTTCATGTGCCTGTTGGGATGGTCTGCATTTTTATGCTGCCCTACTGAATCTGAGATGATTTAATCAGTATTGTTTTTGTGATATACTCTTCTGATATATTGGGATTATGTAAACTAATTGTTCTGTAACTATGTAGTTGTTAGCATAGGTTTGTTTTCTTTTCCTTCGTTCTGGATTCATATCAAGCCAAACTAAATGGAAGCAAGAAAGGGAAAAAGGATCTCTGGTATCACTGTGGGTTCTCACTTGAAAATTAAATTCCCTTTGCACTAAGGAGAAAACTGTAAAGTCACTTAACTCCATTGTTTTAATGAGGTTAAGAATAGACCTCATAAGCATCTTTGAAAATCACTCCTCATTGTTTTATAAAAACATTAGAGATTTAATACATTAAATAGTCACATTATAGGCATTTAATGAAATCTGCAAAAATACACAGTTATTAAAATGACAGCAGTCTATTTGTTGTTATTTGCTGCTCAAAGGTAAGACTAACACGCATTTTTCCTTTCTTTTGCAAAGATGAAAAATACTATCTCCATTAAATCTCTGGGGTTTTTTGCAAATACTTGGGGAGCAGAACATCTTTATATTTGAAGGATTTTCTAATATAATGCACAACCGTGTGACTAATCAGTAGAATAAATTGGAAGGACTCCATAAATTTCAAGGCTGGAGTTTTTCACTCCTCCCTACCACTCATTAGCTTCTTCCTTTGGTAGGAGAGATCTGATTGGTGAGATGGTAAGAGTCTGCTATCTATTTCCTCGTGATCTTGAATTGAGAAGGTTAATGTCCTGAACTTACATGCTCATGTGTTGTTTCTCTGTCTTTGTCAATCTGCCACTCTTGGATCTCGGTTTTAGAAACCACCTGCCTGTGAGCCCTATGCATTCTGCTCACCAATCTTGCATTTTCCATGCAATAAACCAAAAAGAACAAGCTATGCCTTATGCAGTAAAATTTTTAGTTATTCAGCTGCTCTAAAGGTAATATTTTTGTACAAATTCTATGGAGGGGAAAAAGAAAAAGGAAAAAGATTTGGTTTGAAGCCCAAGCTATATTTTCTAATCCAGTTCTGTACCTATAATAAAGCAGACAATTTCCCTCTCTTTCTAACTCCTTTTATTTATTTCAGATAGGATCCAAATCATGAAAGAATGAAATGGGATGGTTAATTAACCAAATCAAATACTGTAAGTGATGATAGTGAATCATGATAAAATTACTCTCACTAGCCCTTTGAAGTTGAGCAAGCCTAGAGTTTTCATTTCTGCTAGAAGCAGACATCTTTAAAGGTTTTCTTTCTAAAACTCTCTTTAAAAGATGTGAGGTGATTTGGGTGAATTATATGCATAAAGTCTTTATCATGATCAAATTTGGTTAGTGTATTTAATCCTCATACTGTATTTCAAATTTCATTAAAAGCCAAAACTGTACATCTGGCTGACACTGGATACTGGATTTTAACACTCTCAATATCTACCTTAACAATAGTCCAGCTTGCAGGGGATAGGAAGCAAAAACCACAATTCCCAGAATCCCTTGCAGCAAGGGAATCAGATAGAATTTCATCAATTAGATATCCTTGTGGAAGATCTCCAATCAGAGCTGAATCATTTGATAAAGTAAACGATGATCTTTGGGCTGGCAGAAGCAGCATGCAGATTAATCAGTTTCCTGACTACTTTTTGAGACATCATCTGTGATGATGCTTCTGCTTCTGTAGCTCTCCAGCCATGTAGAGGCAGTTGTATGCATGCAGACCAGCTCTACCCAGCATGGGGCTGTCCCAGAAGCTTAGTTTAGGGTCTTGGTTTTGTAAGCCTATTAATTTATCTGTGAGATAGCTTAATCCCTTCAATAAAACAGGTTATTCTGTTATATATATACATATATATGTATATTTTGTATATGTATATATGTATACTTTTATATATATATATAATTTTTTAATGTTTATTTATTTTTTGATATATAGAGAGAGACAGAGAGAGAGACAGAGTGCAAGCTAGCTAGGGAGAAACAGAGAGAGAGGGAGACACAGAATCTGAAGCAGGCTCCAGGCTCTGAGCTGTCAGCACAAGAGCCCAATGCAGGGCTTGAAACCACAAACCGTGAAATCATGACCTGAGCCAAAGTCGGAGGCTTAACCTACTGAACCACCCAGGCACCCCTAAAACAGTTATTTTTAAATGGAATGAAGCATGTAGTTAAGAACTGGGCTAATATATCAGTAAAACAATTCAAGATGGAAATAAGAATTTAAGGTAAAGAATAGATTAAAAAATATAGATTAACCTTGCACAGGAAATATTGTAGAACTAACAAAAATATGCCAAGAGTCATGGGGACGTTCAAGCCAAAGGGAATTAGAGGTCAACTCTACATGGTTGAAGCCAAAGGAACCACATTATGCTAGGCAGTGAGAATTACCATTCCAGTTGAAGAAGTTACATTTTAAGCACACAGCCTGAAGGAAAAAGGAACATTAACATGATCTGACTTAAATGGTCCTAATAGGACTCAGGAGTCACCTGCTGGAAAAAAAAAATACATCATTGCTGTCAGCTACTTACCCACAGAATCATTCCTATGTGTTTCTCAAAAATTTTAGTTCCTGGTTTACTCCTACTCTGTCCATTAGAAATGCCTGACTTGTAGTATATACATGCACATAATCTTTTCCAATACCCTGTATTTTTAATTTCATAAATGCTTCCATTCCAAGGATATCTCCCTCCATTATTCCTTCCAATGTCAAATCTTAGACCGTGTCATTACCACTCACTGGAACCTATGCATGGAACTGTGATTATGTGATATACATAATCACAACATAATGAGTACCTTCCACTGATGGATACCTCGGATCCATCTGGTGCATGACCTCCAAGTCATTGGTGCAATTATTTTTGTCTGTCTCTTGATATACTTCCTTCTCTCCTTACCCAGTTTGAATTCCATGGTCTGTCACAATCACTCTTGTATACCGTCCTTACCTCCTTTATCCCCCTCTCTTTTTCCTGCTTGCTTGGCACAGCTGCATCTCAGGTTCAGCCCAGCTCTTTCCCCATTCCACAACCAGATCACATAACTAAATATGGCTGGAAAATAACACACAACCATACTGACCACGTCCACTTTAAACTCACAATTCTCAAGGGACCTTAGGGGAATTATCCTGTACTCCCCTCTCTTTGGTCATTATTTCTTCTAATATTTTTTTTCTTTTTCTCTCTACCCACTTCTTATGGAATTTCCATTATGTTGGCATGTTTAAGGGTCCCTAACATTTATCTGATACTGTTCATTTTTCCTCACACTTTTCCCCCTTCCTTTTTCAGACTGCATTATCTCAATGGATTGATTTTCAAGTTTGCAGGCTCTTTCTTGTAATGAAATTTAGAGCTAGACACTTTTACTGAATTTTTCATGTGTTATTATATTTTTAATTTTTTAAAATGCTTATTTATTTTTGAGAGAGAGAGAGAGAACGAGTATGAGTGGGGGAGGGGCAGAGAAAGAGGGAGACAGAGAATCTGAAGCAGGCTCCAGACTCTGAGCTGTCAGTACAGAGCCTGACTCGGAGCTTGAATTCACAAACCGTGAGATCATGATCTGAGCCGAAGTCAGACGCTCAACTGACTGAGCCACCCAGGTGTCATTGTTATTATATTTTTCAACTCCTTTTCCATCTTGTTCTTTTTATTAATTTTGTTCTCTATTTTTTATGTATTCAAATAATTTCTGTTTCTTTATTGATACAATGAAACATTGTCATCACACGGGAGAAATTGCCAGTAGAGGAGGGGCAGAGAGAGAGAGAGAGAGAGAGAGAGAGAGAGAGAATCCCAAGCAGGCTCTGTGCTGTCAGTGCAGAGCTGGACATGGAGCCTGAACCCACGAACCATGAGTTCATGACCTGAGGCGAAATCAAGAGTTGGACACAAAACTGACTGAGCTACCCAGGAGCCCCGTCTTTAAGCATGTCTCTTTTATTTCTTTGAACATATGTAGAATGTATTTATAATAGTTGCCTTGAAATCTTTGTCTGTTAAGTCCACCAAGTGTTCCCTTTCCATGGTAGTTTCTGTCACCTGCTTTTGTTCTTACATGTGGGCCACACTTTGCTGTTTCCTTGAATATTTCATTTCTTAAAAACCTAGACATTTAAAATAATACAGCAAATATAGTTACTCCTCCCTCTCAGCACAGAGTCTCTTATTGTTTTCTGTTCGGGCACTTGGTTTTTTGTTGTTGTATTTTTTGGGGGAGGGATGTTAATTACTGATCTGGCTAAGCTAATTTTGCAAATCTATTTTCCCAGCATGTGTAGACTCCCAAAGATGTTCCTGCTTATATATTTTTCCATTTTTTTTTCTCTTTTAGTCTATTTAGGGGCTACCCTTGGGTTATCATAAGCCACTAATGTGTGAAAGGTGGTGCTCAACACCTCCTTAGCAAGTTAGATTCTGGATCTTTACTGGATAGATGGATGAAGAGATGGATGTACAGATGGATGTCTTGAAGGTGGCTCTCATCAGTCACAGCATTTACATTTTTTTCCTCTTCTTTCAGTAAGGGACCAGTGGCTGGTAGATTGATAATCCCCTTTATTGATTGCCAAGGAGTTTGGCTCTTGGCCAAAAACCTATGTGTGATCCTTAAGGCCAAGGATAAGCAACTAAAAGACTTCACCTAGCAAGCCTCATGGAGGAAAGTTGCCCTCTCCAGACCAAATTTGGAGGAGCCAGTGTAGGCCAGTTTGGAAGGCGAGTTGTAGTCAGGGACTCCGGACCCCTGGCTAGCATGCTTTCATGCATAACTTCATTCCTACTCCAGGTGCCTCCATTCGGACTCTTTATGGGGTTCCCTTCCCCAGAGTCCCTGCCCAGACCTCCTTATCAGGGGGAGGAGGAGAAACCTTGAAGCTACCTTGTTCTACTCTGACTCAGAACTCAGCACTTTTCTACTCCTATGCATCCTCCCTCCCTGCCCTCCTGCCTTAGGGTTCATGAAAGGGTAGGAACTTTTTGTTTGAGGTCTCTTGGTGGTGAGATGATTCCCCTCCTTTGTGCTAACATATCTGTTTATTCCATGGGGAACAACAAAACATTCTGGAGCTGGCATCTTCCTTCTGGCCTCTTGTTTATACTATTGTAATAAGTGAATAAAGCCTTCATCATTATTTTCATTTTGACTTGTCTTAACCAACTACGTCAACACCTGGCAGCTCAGTTCATGGCATCATTTCTGAGCGTATGCAGCACTGGGCATGCACAGTTTTCCAGAATTTTCCAAAGATGAGCATGACTTAATTTTTAAGCCTCGCTTCTTAGAAGACACCCCTGGGCCAGTTGTTAATTGTTCAGTGCTTTGTCAGAAGTTGTTTTTAAGCCTTGAGACTCCTGCTTTTTGTTGATGCGTCTATGTGAGGCTTGGGAAGTGTTTTAAAGTCCCCTCCTGTCATGTTCTGCTTATTCCTGAGGCATTGCAGCCTAGTGCAACCTTGACATCTTCCTGACCTCCAGAATGAACTGTGATCTAAAGAGGGCTCTTCTGGTTTTCTGTCATTTGCCTTGTATGATGGAGGTAAAGGCCTCATCTTAATGGCACCCAGGGAAATACCCCCTCCTGTTTAAAACGCCCTGACTGGGGTGCCTGGGTGGCTCAGTCAGTTGAGCGTCCGACTTCGGCTCAGGTCATGATCTCGTGGTCTGTGAGTTCAAGCCCTGCATCAGGCTCTGTGCTGACAGCTCAGAGCCTAGAGCCTGTTTTGGATTCTGTGTCTCCCTCTCTCTCTCTGCCCCTCCCCTGTTCATGCTCTGTCTCTCTCTGTCTCAAAAACAAATAAAACATTTAAAAAATTTTTTAAAAATAAAAAAAATAAATAAAACGCCCTGACTGTGGTATTTTGTTATGGCAGCCCGAGCACAGTATAATATAGGCATCAACTCTGACTGCTCTTTTTGAAATTTAGTAGAGTTTTTTGAATTAACATTTCTGTACTGTTTGCGTTCTGTTGAGGGCCAAGGGCAGACAGCCCCAAGACAGGCCACATTGGCATGAAGAGTCTTTTGAGCTAAAAAGCAATAAAAACCTAGCAGATTCCAGAAAAACTCTTTGCCTCCTCCACAACTACCTAAAATAACAGATAGAAGACCTGCTCCAGGAAGAGAGCTGTCACCATAGATGTATATTATACTGTGAACTAGGTACAGTAGATGGGGAGGAACCTAGCAAGACCTGTTTGATCAAAGTCTTCTATGTCTCATTGTTTCTGAGTGGCCCTGCAAACATGTGTTTGCCAAACATTTATTCTTATTCACTCTTCCTGTGAATGCACCCCTTCCCTTTGAAGACCCAGTCTCCCTATCCTCTTCTCCTTCATTCAGAAAGGTCTATATACATCATTTGGCCTGACTGTCTTTGGAATTTCCATGTTTGTGTGGATTCCCTGTACACACACTATTAAATATGATTTTGTCCTGTTAACTTGTCTCATGTCAATTTGATTCTTGGTCTGGCTACAAGGTCCTTGAAGGGGACAGGAATTCTTGCTCCGCAACAGCTGTCTTCCAGAACAATGTACAGAGACTTTAAATGATCATTGGTCCTTTTATTAAAATTTTATAATTTTCAACAGTTATGTTGCTCTTTTACTGAGGAGAAGGATTTCTGAACTCACTCTACCAAAGGAGCACAGATGCCCCCCCTACACTCTCTGCCATTATTCTCTACTGATAACTCTACTGATAACTCCCACTGCCACAGAAACATGCTATCACTTTCCCTCTCTGAAACACATACACAAAAGCAGAGCAAAACAAAAGACTTAAAACAAAAACAACAAACACTTGTCTTTTTCCCAAAGTTTATTTATTTTGAGAGAGAGAAAGAGAGAGTAGGAGAGCATGCATGCATGAGCAGGGGAGAGACAGAGAAAGTGGGAGAGACCCCAAGCAGGCTCCACACTGACAGCCTGATGTGGGGCTCGATCCCATGAACTGTGAGATCATGACCCGAGCTCATGACCTGAGCAGAGCTCAAGAGCCACACACTCAACCGACTGAGCCAGCCAGGCACCCCACAAAAAATTGTCTTGATCCACTTCTTCTATCAGCTTCCATCCAATTTCTTGCTCCCTATTGGCAAAATAGTCTGAAAATTTGACCAGACTTAAGGTTTCCAATGCTTGTGTGTCTGCCCTAAACCCACTTCCCTGTGGCTTCACTCCCACCACACCTACTAACCTGCTTTGAGCAAGTTACCAATTATTTCCTTGTTGCTAAATTAAATAGTCAATTTCAGACACCTTCTTAAGTGATTTGCTAGCAAGATTTTACATAACTAATCATGTTTTCCTCAGATACCCTGTCTTCGTTTGACTTCAAGGAAAACACACTCCCTTGGTTTTCCTCCCACCTCATTAGTTTTTCCTTCTCAGCTTAATGCACTTGCTTCTCTACTTTTCACCTTCCTTTGAATGTTAAAGCCCCTAGCTGTGCCGTCCGTGTTCTCTTCACTGCTCTACTTACACTCCCTCCCCTAGTAATCTATTCTTTTTCAAGATTTTGAATAATACATATATGCCCCCAAACATATCACACATATATATCCAGCTTACATCAACATTCATGAGCCCCAGTCTTATATACCAAGCGCCTACTTGGCATTTCTCTTTAGATGTACCTTAAACACTTTAGGTTTTATCATGAACCAGTCTGCCAACCCACAACCTGTTCCACCACTGCATCCCAACTTGGCACCAACTCCATCTTTCCTGTTGTTCAAACCCCAAAATCTGGACTGAGCCAACATTCCTCATTTTCTCTCATATTCTATATCCAATCCAACAGAAATCTCTTGTGCCACTATCTTTTCAGCATATCCCGAAGCCAATCACTCCTATGCATTCCCCCTGCTAATACCTAGTGCCACCTGCCAGCAATTATCTCTGAGCACCAATTATCTCTTAATCCCTTAATCTTCTACCCCTGCCACTCACACTTGTAGGCTCTTCATATCACAGCAGCCAGGGTGATTGTTAGAAGAGTCAAGGAGGACCCTGTTGCTCTCCTAAAACCTGCTCACAGTCTTCCAGTGGCTTCCAATTTCATTCAGAGGAAAATTCAAAGTTCTTCAAAGGCCCATAAAGCCACAGAGGATCTGTTTCATCACCAACCATCCCACATTTGATTTTTAACTTCTCTCCTTAGTCACCCTGCTTCAGCCACACTGCATCCTTACACTTTATTTTTTATTCATTTTTTTTAAAAGATTTACTTATTGAAGTAATCTCCTACACCCCATGTGGGGCTTGAACTCACAACCCCAAGTTCAAGAGTTGGATGCTCTTCCAACTGAACCAGTCAGGTGCCCTAACACTTCGTTAAACCTTCAAAACACATCCCAGCCTTTCCAACTTTGCTCTAAATGTTGCTTCTGCTCCCGGTTCTCTTTCCCACACACCAGCATGGCTAACTTCTTCATTTCTTTAAACACTGCTCATATCTCAGCTTCTTAATGAAGACTACTCCGATCACCCTATTTAATATTGCAACTTGCCACAATTTCTACTCCTGACAATCTCAGTATCTTCTTTCCTTGTTCCATGCCTTTCAAATCCATAGTCCTTGTCACCTGCAATATATTTTATATATTTACTGTGCTCACCGTATCACCAAAGAACGCAATCTCCATGAAAGCAGAGATACTTGTTTTGTTCATAGATATACCACTAAACACCTAAAAAGTGCCTGATTTAACATAGGTGCGCAATAAATATTTGCTGAATAAATGAAAAAAAGAATAAATCTTACGTAGGACTGTGAATCTGGGTGTAAATGAGGATAACTTCAGTTCAGCTTCTATTTGGAAAATATTAATAATATTCCACCACAAATAGAGACACTAGTCAGTATCTTTATTATCATCTACACTTTAGTTTGATTGTCTGTCTTATTTCAACACACAGGCATGAGATTAGAAGTGGTTCATTTGAGATAACAGAATAGAATTTTCAGGTAGAAAAAGTGTTTACATAGCATTTAATCACATTTCATGGTTCACTTGCTTACACTTAGCAAAACAAGGCTGCAAGTCCTGACTTGATATGCTGTCTGCTTTCCTACATAAGCAGAAAGCAAATCTTCAAGAATTTCAGATTTCCAAATTGGACCAATTAGGAAATGCTTTTGCAAATTTTTCTTCTCAGGAAAAGATTAAAGTATTATTTCTTATTTGTTTTGTATCTTAATTTATATAACTTTGATTTATGCAATTATGCTACATGTGTACCACAGATACATATTCTGTCACATTATGCAGCTATTAATACTGTTTAAGTATGTATATATTCAAAACACCACTTGCCTCAAGTAGGGAATATTAGGGCTGACATACCCTCTCAACTTCACAAACGTATCTGCAGTGTAATTCTGTTTGTACTTTTACAAAAACTTTTTATTAAAGATTAAAAATAAAATAGCACTCAGAGAATTCAAGCAAAGGTTATACATCTTAAAGCCCTTGGTCAACTATGCAAAATTTTTTATTAATTTTTATCTTAGAGTTAATCTTGTGTTTGGATAAATGATGAAATGCCTGCAGAGTTGATTCAAAAAACATTTTCCAGGAACTATCATGGCTTGACAAAGTCCTAAATGCTGTAGACAGATATGTGAGTTATGGATGCTTCTTGTGCTCTAGAATCTCATCATGAAATATAGAAAGACATACACAAATTGAAAAAAAATTATAATGAAATGTAGTATGTCTTTTCTCAGGTTGGGTGCCTCCTATCGTGCATACACATTAAAAAAAGTTTTTTTTTTTTTTTTTTTTTTTTTTTTTTGGAAAAAGTATTTGGATGCCGGTGCACTGAATTTATGATATCCAGGAAGCAAACTCGGAGGTGGAGATCATCATAAGGCATGTTTCTGAGGACAGTGCTCCAGTATTATCAAATGGCAGGGCAGATGAGGAAGTAGAAGGGGAGGTCAAGCTGCAATGTAATCTCAATACAGGTATCAACTAATGATCAGTTCTGAAGCTCAGATGACCATTCAGAATTGCCCTGAACCCCGTACCACCCAATAAATCCGTCACCACGTGGGGGCTACCCTAGGAAGGAGTCTTCAGCAGGATGGCTATCTTTAGCCAAGGCAATCCCTGCAGGGGAGGGGGACAGTCTGGCCTACTTAGCTGTGACAAAGGTACTAAATAGCATGCCTGATAGTAAAAAAGGAATTTTTAAGGGGAGATGGGTATAATAGTCTTAATGAGGCATTTCAGATAATGTCCCTGACCCTGGCCTGCACATTACATGGCTGAATTCATCTTCTCAGGCTGCCATAACACAATCCTGTAGACGGAGTCTCTTAAAACCCAAAGTTAATTTTCCACCCTCAAGACTCTGCTGGGTGGGCGCCCATCCTCAAGGCTCCAGCAGACGGAGCTGTGACACTGAGGCCCTGGTGATCTCTAAATTGCCTTTGAGGTTATTCTCTTTTTGACAAGAATAACTCACATTTGCAACCTAATGGTTTTATAGTCCACACTTGTAGAATCCAAGAAGTCCACCAGCCTTCCCTCATTTCATCCCACTTTCTCTGTCCCCTTCACAGTTCAAGCTGGCAGTGTCTTTGCTGGTATAATCCCATCTCAATTTCCCAATTCTATTGAGGTGTCTGCTTGACATCATGCGTAACCCTCATAATGAAGCGATTCTCCAACAGCAACATTGATGTTCTCTCCAGAAGAAGCTTCCTTACTTTTTGCAACATCGATAGGTTGACAATTTTCCAAGTCTTCAAGTTCTGGTTCCTCCTAAGGATTCCTTCTTCAATTCATCTCTCCCATCTTACATTTTGCCATAAGCCATCAGGAGAAACCAAGGCATTCCTTCAACACTTGGCTTAAAAGTCTTCTGAGCTAAATATATAATTTCATCACTCCCAATTTCTATTCTCACAAAACACTAGAACACAGTATAGGCAATTTCTTTGCCATTTTATAAGATTACCTTTCATCTCATTTCTAATAACATGTTCCTCATTGCCATCTGCAACCTCACCATAATGAAATTTTACTTTCATATTTCTACCAACATTCTATTTGTGGTTATTTACGTATTCTCCAAGAATATGGAGGCTTTCTCTCTAGCTCTCCTCTTTTCTCTCTGCTCCTTGCCAGAATCAGCCTTAATTTCACTATTTCTAACGTACACCTCAAAACTCCCCCAACCTCTACCCATTATCCAGTCACAAAGCTGCTTCTACATTTTTAGGTATTTGTTACAGCAGCAACCCAATTCTTGGTACCAAAATCTGTATTATGCTTCTCAGGCTGCCATGACACAATACTAGAGAGTAGGCTTGAACAACAGAAAATTATTTCCTCACAGTTCTCGAGGTTAAAAGTCTGAGATTGAGGCAATTAACATGATCGGATCCTGGTGAGAGCTTTCTCTGTCTGCTTGTTTGCCCTGTCCTCACATGACAGAGGGATAGATAGAGAGTTCTGGTGTCTCTTCTTCTCCCTTAAAGCACTAGCTCTGTCAGAGTGGGACCTAACTGTTATAACCCCATTTAGCTGTTGCTACCTCCTCACAGGTTCTATCTCCAAAGAGCTACATTGGAGGTTAGGGCTTCAATGGGATGAATTTGTGGGGTGGGGGGCAGACCAAATTCGGCAATAGCCTACCTCATAACTCAACCCCATCATACTGATTAGAGTGAAGATGATCCAGAGGAGAAGATCGGTTGTGCAGTAGCAGAGGAAAAAGTAGCAGACAGAAAGAATGTGGAGATGGGGGAACAAAGCAGGATACTGGCCACTGCTGTTTCTCTTGGATGACTATAGCTGAGTTCCCTGGAGTGGGGTACCATGCAGAGAAACAAGACTGAACAGGTGCTATACAGGCATGGATACATTTAGGGCAACTGGTTCCCAGATCCTCAATTTCTCTGAATGCATGCTTTCCAAAGATTAACTTGGCTAAGAATGTGTCTGCGTTTTCAGAATTTTTTCCAACTCCCCTTTTAAAATATCATTTTCCCATCTTTACAAAAGAAAGGCAAACCTGTCACCATCTTCCACAATTCATTGCCCTGCAGTATAAAGCTGCTAAGAGTGAGACCCATGGGAGCAAAACATCAGGGAAACATTCATACTTTATCTAGAGATGCTTTGAATACTCTACCTTAGAATTAGAATTCAGAAGACCTACTGGTTAATACAAGGAGATTTATTAACTTATTCATTTGAACAACAACAACAAAAGAAATTTGACCTTTTCTGATATAAGGTCATCTAATTTGCTGTTGAGTTTGACAATGAGTGCTGCATGCCCTGATATTGTTTGCAGACTGAAAGAGCTACACTGCCGCTCTAATGTTTAGATGTAGATCACGTATGCAATGAAAATATCCAGATAGTATATTCTTTGCAAATATTTAGACTTGTAATAAATTTTAAAGTGTCAATTTCAAATGAGAGGAGAGGATACATACATTTTCAAAATTATTTTAGGAGTTGCATGAGCAATATTTAAACACTGCCATATGCCTATGAGCTATCTTTCAATCTTCTCTGAAGGATGCTGACATGGTTTCCTAATCTTATCTATTTCCTTATGAGCCATAAACCCCTAGCACTGGAGGAAACCTGACCTTTCCTTTCTATATAGTAGTGGGCAACATGGGTTTGTATGTTGAATGTTTAATGGTGCCAGAAAAAGAGAGCCCGATGACTGCATTTCCATTATAGGAATAGCCTGACACCAGGGGCAGAGTACTCAAAGGATGTTAAGTAGAACTCTCTGCTCCATGGAAAGAACTTACAAGCACAATTATTCTACTCACACTATTTGACTCCTTGTTCTTTCACTTTCTCCAAGGCTATTTCCTTCTTCCTTTGTCCTTAATACAGATGCTTCTAAGAAACGTAGCTTGAACCACTGTTCCGCCTAGGCGATTCCATCTACTCTCTATCTGTGCTAATGACTACCAAATACACATTTGCAAAATAGACTTTGTCCCTAAATTTCACACATCCTAAAACTGAAGAGTCCAAAGGACGCTCAAAATCATTGTGCCTAAAATGAGCTTATAACCCTTCCTTCCTAGAATTTTTCTTTGTACTCCCTATTTGCTTCATATTTCTGATTTCTCCCCAATTTTGTAAATTTGAAATCTGGAATTTCATTCCAGATTCATTCTTGAATCTTCCATCCTCATCACTGTATTATATTTAACAAGTCCCCAAATCTTGCCAATTTACATATAATATAATTGTCAAATCCTTTCCTTACCAGTTTCCTGGTTAAGGTGTTCATTATCTCTCTGCTACAATGATACAATAGCTTCCAGCAGTGCCCTTGACATCACATTCACTCTGGGGTAATCTATCTAAAACTTCAATATTCCTCTGGAGCTCTATTGTTTAAAACGGTATGTTTCTCCAGAGCGAATACAGTACTTAAATTTTTTTTAATGTGCATCGATATCATTAAAAATGTTTACATAAGTACCTTCTAATATAGTGTATCACATGTAATCATACAACAGATGTCAAAAATAGAAAATTTTAAATCATATTAGAAATTAAAATAAATGGCATTTCTAATATTTCCCTCCCAGATGTAAAATGATATTGTCAAAGTAAATGTCAACAATAATTCTAATACTTCCTTTTTGTACTTTAATGTTTTTAGCATAATTTAGAGGGTACTCCCTGTTTGGGGTCTTCACTGGGATTCTAGTTAGACTGAATTTATTGAGGTTACCTATCAATGTAGCTTGTGTCTTTACTAAATGGGAATTCATCCACAGAAGAAAGTATGGTATCTCCAGAGACTAAAACATGGTGGGTGTTTTAAGCAATGCTCGCTGGCTGAATGTCAAAAGTTTTCTCTGTATGCACCTTCCCTTTTTAATTATATTGTCTAACAATCTAACAATCAATCCATTATATTATTACTTGGTCTAAAGATTTGTGATTATATTGCTTTGACTGTTATTTCATCAAAATAGTAATTGAAATAAGTGAATTTAGGTTGTAGAAATATATTCATCTGATTCTGTTTAATAACAGAAAGATGGTAGTTATGAGGCTACTAAAAATTCTAGTAACAAATAGCCAGTGAAAGATAATAAGATTATGGATCTCACACTGCTTTTGGTAAATTATTCTAGTTGATTACTAGGTAGGCATAATGTTTAACCTTATGGACACTGGAGTCAGATTGCATATATTGAATTAGTTCTTTATTTTATCACTGAGTGTGTATGTCCCAGGTCAAATTATTTAATACAACATGCCTCAATTTTTTCCCCCTCAAAAATGGTGACAAACATAATACCAATCTCCTAGCACCTTTAGGAGAATTAAATGAGATTATATAGGTAAATATTCACAACAGCCCAATTTAACATATAAATACATGTAAATTATTAAAAGTGCCAGAAAATGCTGAGTGTTTATTACATGTCAGCTATCATCATACCTACAATATACAAGAAACAGAATAAGTTGGATTTTAAATCAATTTCTCTCTTGAAAAACAAAATGTCAGATTGTACATATCTGGGATAAAAGACCTGAGTTTTAATATCCTGTATATTAGCAAATGAGGGTTTTTAAAACCACTATTGCAAGAAGGTTTATATTTTCCATCTAATTTTCATTTAAGGTCTTGGTTCATACTATGAGCACTTTAATAATTGGTTTATAGATTGCCAAGATCCATGTAATCTTTTATTAAAAATAAATTCATTAATGGTGCTTTCTGTGTCAGTAAAGCACTGCTCTAGGCCCTAGCAATTCAGTAAAGAATCTAAATCTCATACTTTAACAAGTTTACAGTAAGCAAATACATATACCATAATGCCAGGAAATAATACAAGCTTTGAAGAAATTAAATCAGCATTCATGTATGGAAAAAATAAGGGTGGGGCCTACATGGGGTCATTTCTAATAAAGTAGTCAGGGAAGACTTCTTAGAGAGGCAACTTTTAAATAGGTACTGGAATAAAGGGAGAAATTCTGTTTCATGAATATTCCAGGGAAATAGTTTTAACAGTAGAGGAAGCAGCAAGTGCAAAGGCCCCCGGTAGAAATAAACTTGGTAAATTGGAGGGCCAGCAAGAAATCCAGTGATATTGTAAGTGAGCAAGATGTGTGTTCATGCATATGTCTGTACAACTTTGTGTGCCCACACACGCACCATGACAGAGGTAGAAGATGAGGTCAGAGAAGGAACAGCCAGAACATAAAAGTCCTTATAGAAAAGTGAGTTTGGTTATCTGCTGAGCATAATGGGAAGTCACTAGGACAACAGAGCTGAGAAATAGCATGAATTGAGTTACATATTAGAAAATACCATTATGACTGCAAAAAGGTAAAAAAGGGAAGCAGGAAAGTAATTTAGTAGGCTGCTGCAGCGTTCTACATGAGAGATGACAGAGAAATAGATTAAAGGATTATGAGAAGAAATCTCTCTGCTTGGGTTGCCATAATACAGCATAGATAGGACTTATTTAAACAACAGACGTCAATTTCCTTGCAGTTCTACTGTAGAAGTCTGAGATCAGGGTGCTGGTTGGTCAGGTTCCAGTGAGCTCTCTTCCTGGGTTGCATCTAGAAGGATGACTTTTCACTGTGTCCTCACTTGGCAGAGAAAGAAAGAGATCTCTTCTTCTTAAGGCCATCATGAGATCCCTGCCCTTATAACTTAATGTAACCCTAATGATCTCCTAACAGCCTCCTCTGTCAATAGCATCATATTAAGGGTTAGGGCTTCATCATCCGAATTTGAAGGTGGGAGAAATGCAAACATTCAGTGCACAACAGAAAAGTTGGGGAGAATTGTTAATGTTGTAAAATATACTGAAAGTACTTTTTAATGAACTAATCAAAAGAAAGGAGTCCAACAGATCTTTGTGTAACAAAGCTTTGGTCTGAGCAACTGTATAAATACTCGTGCCATAAATGGAGACGTTTAAGACTGTGTAGAAGCAAGTTTTGGAGGCAATTAAGAGCTGGGTCTGAGACACGTTAAATTTGACTTTCCACTTGGACATCTACATTGAGAGAGGAGTAGGCAGAAGCTCAGGGGAAAGGTTGGTAAATAATAAGCATGGAGAACAAATAAAGTTGAAAGTAAAATCTGTTGTACACTAAGACTGAGGCTTATTTTAGTTTTCTTCTTGCATCTTGATTCACATAGCATGAAATCAGCTACTGTTTTTATCATGAATGACCTTTACAGTGGACACAGAAGAGGTACCATGAAAGTCCTTTAAGAATAGCCGATTTTATATTTGCTATAATTTGAACAAGAGCATGCTATTTAGTTTGGCCAACAAGGAGACATCAAAGTACCTTTTGTAAATGAAGAATTTTTCTTTTGTCATACTATACTATAACATAAGATCTTGGTCCAGCTTAGTAAGTTTCATTTATTTTGCACCAAATTTACAAGGAACATGAAACAAATAAATAGCACTTCTGTAAGACCATTAATATGTCAAATCCAAAGCAAAAGAATGTTTGATGTAAAAGCAGTCAGAGATGAGAAGGCCTTGCTTAATCAAAAACTTCCTGTTAATCAAGACTAATAGAGGAGAGAGTAATAAATAATCTCTGACATAGCAAAAGCAGTCACATTTAACTGGAAGATAGATTTTACATATGGTTGATGCGATAGAACTATCAAGCTAACAAGAGCCCTTGGGGCCAGTTTGAATATTCATTAATCAGCCCTACTTTGGATTTAACTTAGAATAAAACTGTCAATGAACAAATGGGCTTTTGTAGAAAAGGTGATAAACAAAATCCAATGAATTGGCAAATTGGAAAGTCTTGAAAGAGAATAAATGCTGTAAGATTAAGAACTGAATAGAAGACTTGAGCTCAGCTCTCTGCAGGGAACACAAAAGCTTCTCACTAAATCAGGTAGCTTTGGAGAACATTGTTTTTTAATGGTTTTTCAAAAAGAAACATCTGCCATGGTAAGGATATATTTTAAGAAAAAATTTTGAAGAAGGCTTAAACTTCTTAATTCTCCTATATTCTACAGCACATTGAAAAGATAGGTTTCTAAATAAATGGATTATTTTTCAGTTGAAGAATCACTAATCTCATTTAGCCAAAATGTACAAATGAGATGATTTATCCAAAATGTACAAATAGGTGGTTTTCCTCCAAAGGCAGAGCAGTAAGAACCATGATTTAATGAAAGCAGGCAGAATTGGCACAAGCATAAGTTGGGGTAGTGATCCCAACTAAAATGTCTAGGGAGACAAAGTTAACAAATGATCAAATACCTGTGTATGAAAACAAAACAAAAACAACAAAAAACAAAATGGTATTTATACCAACACTCTACCACAATGTTGAATGGAAACCGACACTCGTAGTGACAAGTGACAAGAGATTTGGAGAGGTGAAAGTCCCCCCAGCTGAAAGGGGAGCAGTTTCTTGTCATCTGGGAAGAAGATTCTCATTTGGACTCATCTCTAAAATGTTTTAACCCAAGAGCCACCTGGATCTTTTTACATGAGATTTCCCAATTCTTTGAATGTTGGTCACAAATTAAAAAGTATTTAAATACTGCATAAGCCACTATTTTGTGTGTCAGATAAACTGTATTTCTTGACTGAATTCAGCTGAATGGGGTTTTTTTTTTTTTTTAACCACAGGTATAGGAGGGAAAATTTACCATAGCAGAATATGAAAACTATTACATATGCATGTCTACAGAGATAGTATTCACAGGCTTTTGCTTGTATTGTATGATCTGATATATAAAACTGACCAAAGCAACTAATAATTACCAAAGCACTTATAGATTCATAAAATGTTAGGCCTTCAATAGATCTTAAATTTAATAGAACTGAAGGTTTAATATTATGTGAATTTTTCTTTATTTTTTTTTATTTTTTAAATTTTTTTAACGTTTATTTATTTTTTTGAGACAGAGAGAGACAGAGCATGAACAGGGGAGGGTCAGAGAGAGGGAGACACAGAATCTGAAACAGGCTCCAGGCTCTGAGCTGTCAGCACAGAGCCCGACACGGGGCTCAAACTCACCGACCGCGAGATCATGACCTGAGCCAAAGTTGGCCGCTTAACCGACTGAGCCACCCAGGCGCCCCGTGAATTTTTCTTTAAAAGAGTACGTTTCTTTAAAAAACTCAACATTTTATCATAAACAAAATGTGCTAACAGGAGAGTGAACAAAATAAAGTGTATAATTTAACATAATGATTATAAAGTGAACATAACTCAGCCCAAGAAATAGAATATTTGTTTGTACCGTGGAAGCCTCTCTTCTCCTCCATTCCCTATAAAAACCCTGTTCTTACACTAATAAAAACAATTTTCTTAACATTATCATTATTTTAATAAAAATTTCCCAATTTGCTTTCTATTTTGCTGGAGATGCATTCATCCTTAATATAACTTAGTTTTGCCATATAAATATCAATACATTTATATAAATGAGGTTGTAATGTATATATCATTGACTTCTTTTTCATTAGCTCAGCATTACATGTACTAGAAGTATCCATGGTAAGTGGTTTGTTTGTTTGTTTGTTTGTTTGTTTGTTTTCGGGTGAGGAGGGTATAAATTCCTCATCTTCTTTGCTATGTAATATTCCATTTATGAAAATACCATAATTTGGGGCACCTGGGTGGCTCAGTTGGTTATGCAGCCGACTTCGGCTCAGGTCATGATCTCGCGGTCCGTGAGTTCGAGCCCCGCGTCGGGCTCTGTGCTGACAGCTCAGAGCCTGGAGCCTGTTTCAGATTCTGTGTCTCCCTCTCTCTGACACTCCCCTGTTCATGCTCTGTCTCTCTCTGTCTCAAAAATAAATAAACATTAAAAAAAAAAGAAAATACCATAATTTATTTGTTCATTTATATGCCAATGGATACTTGGGTTGTTTTGAATTTTTAGTTATTACAAAACAATCCTCTTTTTTAAATGAAGAAACTAAGGCCACAGTCACCACAATTAGTGGCAGACTGCGGCACACTTCCCTTTTTCATGTTTTGTAAAGTTGCTGCTGTCTCCACTGCTCAGTTTGTGTCATTGGCAATTTCTGCTGAAGTGAATGTGGATTCGGCTCTATATCATCAAGCTCATCATTCAAACTGAGGTAGCGAATCCACTCCACTTTAAACATCAGGTAGCTATTTGCTATATAACCTTATTAAATGTACTATGCAAAATCTTGTTTTATTTATATTGCCACTGAGAAATGTAGGGGGAAGGGGAGAGAAGCCAGAGTACCAAACGTGTAGAAGCTTTAAATACTGTCTGAAAATGAGACTGAATGCATCATATACAAACTTTTTCAACCTCCAATTAAGAAAATCATAATATTCAGCAGCTATCTTTCCTCCTCAGATGTTCTGGAACACAAAGGCAAAAGCAGAGTTGGAGTTAAGTACTGAGGAATCAAAGACATGCAGATGGTGATGAAACCCAGATTCCTCAGGAAGAGAATGCCTGGTTAAAAGAGAACGAGGTTTGGAGTGCCGGGGTGGCTCAGTCGGTTAAGCGTCTGACTTTGGCTTGGGTCCTGGTCTCACAGGTTCATGAGTTTGAGCCTCGCATCGGGCTGTCTGCTGTCGGTGCAGAGCCCACTTCAGATCCTCTGTCCCCCTCTCTTTCTGCCCCTCCCCCACTCTCTCCCCCATTCGCTTTGTCCCCTCCCCCCAAATAACTAAACATTAAAAGAGAGAGAGAGAGAGAGAGCTGTGAAAGCTAAGCCTGAGGAAGCACACCATGGAAGGGCTGGGTAAGGTGCGTGGGCCTGCAATGCGAATGGATAAGAAGTGGCCAGGGAAGTAAGAAGGAAAGCAGCCGCAGACTATGGTGTCACAGATGATAAGAGAAGAAAATGTACCAAAAGTCAACAAAGGGGTCAAAAGCTGTTGTGAGGCCATGGAAATGGAATGCTGACATATCTACTCCATTTAGCAGCAGAGAGGTCACTGGTGACTTCAGTGAGAAAGGTTTTGGTGGGATGGGGCAGAAAGCTGCCTGCAGAGGATTATGGAGTAAGGGAAGTAGGAGAGAAGACAGACACGGTTGATGACACTTTCAGGAACTTTGGGGAACAATGAGATGGCAGTAGCTGAACCTAGATGGGTGAGCAAGAGAGGTAGGAAGGGAGATATATTCGTTTGTTTGTTTGTTTGTAATTTGGAAAAGAGTTTAAAATTCCCAAGAAAAGGGTAGGATCTAAAACAAGTAGAGATGAGGGATTCAGAAACAGTAAGGTCTTACTTACCTCAACTACTACAACAGAAGGGAAGAGGAGAGGGTAGTGGAGGACTTGGATGAAGTCCCCACCACGTGGCTTCATTTATCTAGTCTTATGCTAAAACTATATTTTTTATTCTAGTAAAATCTTGAGAAACAGCCTCAACTAAGACACTTGTTTTCTTTCTGTTCGATATCCTTGCTGTTGTCCTTCTTCCCGTTCAGTTAGCAAACAATATTGTATGCTTGCTATTACAATGTTTAAACTGGATGTAGTTCTAGTCTTTGTAAAGTTTCTCAGGAGGTATGGTGCATTTTCTGCTCTGAGATATGGTCTATAACCTCTACCTTCCAATTTTCTAGTACTTTTTCTTTCAATTTCCTTCAGTAAACAATAGATTCATGGTTAATTTTCTATACACTGTACAAGGGTGTTTGAAGCTGTCACATTTGATATTTAATGTGAGGGAGACTGGCATGCCTCATCTGTTTTACTAGATCCCTGTGGAAACTGCAAGTTGATGTTTGAGATTGCATCAATCAGGACCCATCCAGAAATTACAGACTACAAAATGCTCTAAGTGTTTAAAGTGAAAGGAATTTATTCCAGAGAATTGGTTACACAGGTGAAGAAAAGCTGAGGAACCAAATGGATGATGGTGAGTCAGCCTCCAGATGAACAGCATAAGAAACAAATGGAGGAGGGGCACCTGGGTGGCTCAGTCGGTTAAGCGTCCGACTTTGGCTCAGGTCATGATCTCGCGGTCTGTGAGTTTGAGCCCCGTGTCGGGCTCTGTGCTGACAGCTCAGAGCCTGGAGCCTGTTTCAGATTCTGTGTCTCCCTCTCTCTGACCCTCCCCATTCATGCTCTGTCTCTGTCTCAAAAATAAATAAACATTGAAAAAAAAAAGGAAAAAAGAAACAAATGGAGGAGACAGGATTACCAAAGTTTAGGGGCTGGGTCACCTATCAAAAGCTGAAAACACTAGGTCCATGCAGAAGAATTGGGAAGGCTGGAGGTGATTAGGTTGCAGATACAGTCAGAGAAGCTACCCAAAGAATTAGAAGCGAAATAGCTTGCCTTCTCCCTTCCTCCTTCCAGCAGAAGCCTGGATTATGAAACCTGCAGATGACTGCCCCCTTCTATTTCATGACACAGAGCAGGGTAGAAGGTCAGGAAGGAACCTGACAGGATAGGCCAAAACATCACTAACAGGCTGTTTGTATTCTATAACCTTGTACATGCCCTTTAATTTCAATGAACATCAGTTTTGAGATCTGGGTGAATTGCTAAGGGAAAAACTCCTTACCTAGCATATGATTATCATAGTGTAGAGGCTAAAGCAATGGGATCTCCTCCTGTCTTCCTCCCCATGGCCCCATGTGATGATTTTCAAGTGCTGATGCTGATCTGGCTAAGTAAAAATTTACTGGGGAAATCAGATAAATATGTAGATTTCTGGATCATAAGTTTGCTGTGAGGCTCAGAAGACTGAATTAAAATAAAACAAAACAACAACAAAAAAAAGGTCATTCTGATGAAGAGCTCTATTAGTGAATCCACATGCAGGAACAGATAGAATCATATTGGGACACATTCTACTGTATATCAATTGCTCGCCAGCAACATCATGGGATGTGCCTCTGGACTTCTTTCTGGCTCTGCTGGTGGCTTTCTCACATCCTAAATCCTGGGACACGACAACTCAGCTCTTATTGGAGGACTTGCTGTTTCTTCTGTTGTTGCTGTTGTTTTTTGTTTGTTTGTTTGTTTTGTTTTTTAGCAGTTTGAAAGCTAAATCATTTGGCTTTCTTTTCCCTTTTCCTACCATCCTGCTCTCTCCAGATACTCGTGGGGGTTACTAAAGTGACAAGATTATATCCTATGTGAACAATGTTTCAAGGTAGAAATCCTGGGTATTACAAAACAAATAAACAAAGAATAGGAAGCAAATATTAGGCTGAAACCCCGAACCAAATAAAGCACATAATAAATGGTACAGTGAAAGATCTCAGAATAGATACATCTTAGATTCTACTTCAAAGGAAACCCACTCGATTCAACAAGTAAGTAGGCATTAATTTGGGAGGTATTTACCTGAAGTTGAATTCAGCAATTCAAGAACTACTTTGTCCTTCCCATAGAAGTACAACAGTGTAACACAAGTGTAAATGATTTAGCAGATAGCATTTGAGTCCAATTACTGAGCCCCATATGCTATATGATATTTAAACAGCTGGACCTGCTGTTTCTATATTAAACTATTTCCTTATAACAGGTTTATGATTTATAGTAGTGCTGTTGATTTAATGAGTCATAAGAAGTTCATTTTTCCCCCTAGTGAGATTTTTTTCCCCCAAATACAAACAGGTATAAGATATTTTTTTATTTAATTTATTTTTTTAAATTTACATTCAAGTTGCTTAGCATATAGTGCAACAATGATTTCGGGAATAGATTTCTTAAGGCCCCTTACCCATTTAGCTCCCCCCCCCCACAACCTCTCCAGTAACCCTCTGCTGTTCTCCATACTTAAGAGTCTCTTATGTTTTGTCCCCTTCTGGTTTTTTATATGATTTTTGCTTCCCTTCCCTTATGTTCATCTGTTTTGTATCTTAAAGTCCTCATATGAGTGAAGTCATATGATATTTGTCTTTCTCTAATTTCGCTTAGCATATTTTTAAAATATTGATCATGATATAGTGTTTGGTTTTGAAACATGGCTTATAAGAGAAAGCCCGCTAAGCATCTCTGATTATTATTAAGAATCTGCCAACAGTGAGTAGTTGTTTTCCTTAAACGTTGGCATCTATCATTATTGACATTTGCTATTTTTTTACTAAAATTGGTATTTCAATAGTAATTTGGAGAATTACTTTAACTACAGTTTCATTTGTTCTTAGTTGTGGCTATTTTGATGTCAAATATTTTGTATATTTGTGTTTTTGGTGAGAGGGGATAATGGATAATGTTATCTAAGGAGAAAGGAATGTTAAGTATTTCTTTGAACAGTGACCCTTGTTGTGTCCGGGGCTGGGTCTTCTATCTATCCCTTCCTGGTGAAGTCAGGCAAGCCCATTCACTGCTGTTATTAGTGTCTATGTCGTGACAAGTTGTGGATATTCCTTGGAGAAGAGTCTCTAGTTATGGGACATGTTTCAAGATAAAATAAGTTACATATAATGAGATTCAGTCCTTTAAACTATTAAATAGCTATAATAATCTATAGCCACAAATCTTGCAGAGAATGCAATTAAATAATATGATCAAATGTTTATGAAATCATTGCACTTTGAAGCACTGTACAATGTGTGGCTTTAATATGCCACAATCAATTTCTGAAGGAATATACAGTTTGCCCTCTATGTAAAAAATAGCATATACAGATATTAAAACCATCAAAAAGTTTCCTCTGTCATTTATAACTCTATAACCCTTTGATTTCACTTCCCACCAAAAGGGAAATTATATGTTTGTTAGCATTAAAGATAAAATACCAGATATGACTCTCAATCCTTTTCATGAGAAACTTTCATGATTTCAACAAAGAACTATTCTACAACTTAATTCACTTGATGATTTGTAAAATCCTAGTAATTCTGCTCGAGTTACTGAAATGCTAGGAGCCAGCTGTGAAGACTGGCAGGCTATATGCAGATAGTCAAATAAATACTTAAAAGATTTTAAATCCTTAGAATGGTGTCTTAAAAGTGCTGCATACTGTGGAAACAAAAACAAATCCCTTAACACCCAGCCATTTGAACCTTTCAACCAGAGTTCTGAAGCATGTTAATAGAGGGAATCTTTGTTAGGAATGGAGAGAGAGTTCTACTACATTAGCTCTAAAAATACAGCAACTTACAAACTTAGTCATCCATATAACATCTGCTACTTACATGGGTTTTCACCAAGAATAATTTTTCATTAATCCCGATAAAAGTGAAGACTTTTTGAGACAATATCTTCTCCTTAGATCCTGAGATTGGCCTTGACTACCCTCAGAGCAGAACTACTTTATAAGAAATGAAGCATCAATGTAATTTAATTGTAAAAATAATTCTATTTTTATGAGATAGTTGGACCTCATTATCTGTATGGCCCTATAGCACTTAGAGCCCATAGCATCTATGATTATTTAATCAACTAAATATCCACTTGGCTTAATGATTGCCTAAGTCAAAAACAAAAACAAAACAAAACAAAAAACCCATGCAAACAAAAGGAAATAATCTCACAACACAGTTTTAAGACAATGTCTCTGCTTATTTTAGTAAAAATAGTGAGAACTGTTTTGCTCAAAGACTATTTTTTAATCATTCTGGTTCTAGACAGGATTTTACCATCTCACACATGTATTGTCACATGTGCACATATAGAAAAATGTATGTAAAGAAAAGGGAAACAACATTATTAATAAATAACTTGCATGCATATTACAAATGAAATAACAATGAAAATTTTGTTTCTATGATAATATGCACTACCTTTTTTAGAAAAACAAGGATTTAGAGCATCTCAAGTGGGAAAGACAGGTGCATTGGGAAAATATTCTCAGTTCCTTCTCGGTTCCTTGGTCCTCTTGCCTTTCTCAAAAAACAACAATTTTTGTTACAATTCCACATCCTTCTCAGAAGTGCTGTGGGAATACTGTTTAAATTTGGGATCAGCCAAACCTATCCAGGAACCAGGAATTTTACTGCAGTATTTATTTTAAAAATTTTTGGCCCCAATTTTGATTCCAACCAACCCAAGAGTCAAAAAAAAAATCCAACCTGACTCCGGTGTAACTTTTTCCATGCTACATGTACAAATGTACCTGTGCACATATAATTTTGTGTGTATGTGTGCAAAGATACCAATAGATAGACGGATAGATAGATAGACTAGGTAGCTACAGATAGTATTAGTTCCCTTTACAAACTGCCTGAGGTAATAAAAAAAGAATGGCTTAGCGATACCTCAAATGGAACTTAGCATTAAATGGAACTTTGGTTGTATATAAAGAGGTTATCTGTAATAATAAATAAAAGTCAAACAATATGCTGGGCATGTACATACTCCCAAAAGAGGGTGGGAAGTGGCTCACAGATAAAAGGTACAAGACACTTTCTGCACACACGCTGGGCGTGTGCTGATACAACTGGTCCAATGTTTCAAGCTCCTGATTTCCACTTTGTAAATTTGTGTGACATGAAGCAAGCCAGCCCCCAGATGAGCTTCCTTGACCACTCACTGCCTATGTGGAATTCTGGGCCAATGCTGCCTCACCTGCTTGTGAGCTGGGGACAATGGTGTGGACTTTTCTCCATCAGCTGGCCATGAGCCAGAGAAAGGAAGGAAACCGACAAAATTTGTAAGCAGTTCTTTGCCTCCTCTTGAACTTTGTTATCTTTCTCTGGGTAAACAAGCTTACTTTTTTTCTTTTTTTCTTTTGAATGTGGGACGGGGGTAGAGGAAAGAGAACAACAACAAGAAAAAAATCAACTTTGGAAGCCTTTACTCTGTCTCTTGTTTTTGAGCCCTATGTAGTCTTGGGGAAAATTTATCAAAAAATAAATTGTTAAGAATCCTGAGACACCTCAGTCGGTTAAGCATCTGACTCTTGATTTCAGCTCAGGTCATCTCAGGGTTGTGAGATCAAGCCCAGTCCATGCTCAGGGTGGAGGCGCCCTGGGATTCTCTCTCCCTCCTTCTCTCTGTGCCCACCCTGCCCCCTCAAAATAAATAAACATTTAAAAAAGGATCTCTGTTATAATTTATTTTAAAATCAAATATAACACAAACAGCAAATAATAAATACTGTAGTGTAGAAGTCATATGCTGGCCACAAGAGGGCTTATGGAACAAAAGGAACCAAAAAAAGGGAGGCAAAATATAAGTGAGGACAGTACCAAAGAAAGGCTACAGATTAGTTCCTAAATACCTTTATCACTGAAGGTACCATTTTAGAAAGAATATTTCTGATGTATGATGACAGGGAATAGATCTGAGTAAGCATGATGACTTTCAACTCTACTCACAGATTTAATAAAATCCTAAGAGATCGTAAACTGGCAGATGCTTTGTGAAAATGAAATGCTAATGTTCACAATTATAATTTTTATACCCATAGCCATAAAGTACATAAAGGTATTAGGTTCTTTTCTAATGCAATAGATGTGTAATTTATGTATATTACAGCAGATTAAATAATTTGAGGTAAGAGGGAAAACCCCACTGGTAAGTATGCATTTGGCCATTTGAAATATGCCTAGAAAGTACTTAAGTAGATAAACACCTATTAGGAAGTGAGAATAAAAGGAATGTTGCACCTGCAGCAAGAATTATAATAAATACCACTATAAAAAGACAGGAAGTGTCATGACCCTATTACATGTTACTGAAGTTTTAAACAATGTTAAGAATGGAAACAGTTTCAAGTTTATTTTAAGCAGGTTTATTTTAGATCACAGTGATATTTTAAAAAGCTTTTTGAAGACTTAACTGAGAGAGGAAGGAGAGAAGCATCCTATTCCATTATTCTTTCATATAGAACCTTAATGTGGGAAAGTACGTTGTGAGATGGACAGAAATCTGGACAGGTTGCAAGGTACTGAGAATGCTGCATTCTGATTGGAGGCATATAATCACAACACAGAGCAACCAAAAGGATTAAGGTATATTTACGGATCCAGGAGGAACAGCAGTGACAATACTGATGTTTAAAAACCAAAAACATGTTAAAAAAAAAAACACCTATGAAATGAAAATGAGATCATCTACTGGACGTCTCAGGATTAATATGAGTAGAAATGGGTAGGTTCACAGGATCCTGCAAGCAAATCAAGGAAGAATAAGAAACATAACCTTCTTTCTAAAACTAAAATTCTTGATTCATTAATTTATTAGGCACTATAACTTGATGCTTATGAGTATGAGGTTTGGAGTCAGACTTACATAGACTTAAACTCTGGCTCTACCATTATATGATCTTGGGTAAATCATTTCACTTTCTTAAGCTACTGTTTTTTCATCTGTGAAATGAGTATAATTATGTCACCTCGCAGAATGACTAGGAATTACATCAATTAAATTTTAAGAACACTTCACAAAGTGTCTGGCACTTAGTGTCGGTAAGTGATTGAAGTTGACTTTCTGGGCAAATACTATATACATAAATCTTGGGAAATTTTTCCATTGATTTTATGTAAACTGAGAGCTATGAATCCAAGATCGACTAAAATGGTTCGAGGATTTGATAGATACAGCGCTTTTTGAAGTAGGGAGCAGTAAGCCAGGTCTGCAACCATTTAGCAATAAATGCGGAACAATTTCAGAATGTTATAAATTACATTAAATAGCAAAAAGTTAGCCTAAGTAGCACAGCAACTGGAAACAAACTGAAAGGATTCATTTGAGATTGTCAGATTAAAACCTGGTTTTAACATGTAAATGCAGGAATTTACTACTAACTCCTAATCCACTCAATGCTTCCATTAAGGGCATTCCTATACAAAATTATGCCTTTTGTATGTGAAGTTAAAAGCATTTGCTTTTTACTTTGTAGGTATCTGTGAAGCCTACTCCTTAGGAGAAATGGAAGGCCCAAGTGAAAAAGGATGCAACATACACAAAAGTAGCTTTTCCACTTTGGTCAAGACCCTAACCTGCCAGTGCTCACCATCAGCTGTGCTACCCTCTCACCTCTGGGTAGATACTCCAGAAACCAGAGAAACTGGGGAAGTGCTGCCTTTGCTCCTAGTCTGGACGACCAACGTGCTTCTGGGAACTGTGCTTCCTTCTATCCTCAACTGAAATATATTTGTAATTCTCTCTGTGTGCATGCATATATGTGTATGTTCATGTGTGTGTACTCCCAACAAAGGAACACTGTTACACACACACACACACACACACACACACACGATCTACGGTTCAATCAAGATGTCATAGACACATCAAGCATGAAAACCCAATACTGGCTGAATAACCAAAAATCATATTAAAATACATTCAATTCTCATTTGCTGAGGAATAAAAGCAAGGCAACTTTCTGGTATAAAATGTACAAGTCTGTATAATGCACTCATATTTTTGATTAAGTATTTCATGTACTCCTAGTGAACACACATTTTGCCACTGTTTTTCATTACAATAATTTTGTGTGGGTAGCATTATTTTTCGTTGATAGATGAAGAAATTTATATAGAGAATGAATAAAATTTCTATCTGGAAAAATATTTTTGGGATCCTTTGTTTATCTTCTATTTGTTGTATAGCTTCTTGTGAACATTCAGGATATAATTTGATTTGAGGCAACATGAAAAAATAGTCTTAGATCCGTACCAGAGGTCTCTAAGCAAATAGAGTAAATTGAAAAAGGAATGTGGGCATATAACTTTTCCTTCCCATGTCAAGCACCTGGAAAATTTAACACCATCATCCCTATGCTCATTCAGAAACAATTCTGAGACACTGTTGTTTGCTAGGTACAATGTCAGGTACTAGGATGGTCTCAAATAAAATACAAGTTAAATATTTTACTCAGCACATATTAATATTCTATGAATTCACAGAATAGTATCTTATGGAAGTCTACTGCTATTCTTGGCAAAAATAGGCACTAAATTAAAAATTAACTGAAACAAACAGAAGAGCATTCCTCTTCCTTTATTTAATTTGTAACATTAAAAAAAAAACAGTGAGTGTGAGTACTCACTATTGTCATTCACTTGTTTTTAAGACCTCATTTGCCCTTATTTATATAAAGGGCATATTCTGCAACATTCTAAAAATGAACATAAAGTAAAAATTAAATGATTGTCTTGTACTCACAGGAATTCACTGTTATTTTAATTTCATTTTTTAATATTTGCAACTTTCTGGTTTTGAAAATTCTACCAGTTGCATTAAAAAAAGTGGTAGAGGAGCCCCCAAATATATAAAACAATTACTCACAAACATAAGCAACCTTATTGATAAGAATGTGGTAATTGCAGGGGACTTTAACACTCCACTTACAGAAATGGATAGATCATCTAGACACATGGTCAATAAAGAAACAAGGGACCTGAATGACACATTGGATCAGATGGACTTGACAGATATATTTAGAACTCTGCATCCCAAAGCAACAGAATATACTTTCTTCTCGAGTGCACATGGAACATTCTCCAAGATAGATCATATACTGGGTCACAAAACAGCCCTTCATAAGTATACAAGAATTGAAATCATACCATGCATACTTTCAGATCACAATGCCATGAAGCTTGAAATCAACCACAGGAAAAAGTCTGGAAAACCTCCAAAAACATGGAGGTTAAAGAACACCCTACTAAAGAATGAGTGGGTCAACCAGGCAATTAGAGAAGAAATTAAAAAATATATGGAAACAAACGAAAATGAAAATACAACAATCTAAACGCTTTAGGACGCAGCGAAGGCAGTCCTGAGAGGAAAATACATTGCAATCCAGGCCTATCTCAAGAAACAAGAAAAATCCCAAATACAAAATCTAACAGCACACCTAAAGGAAATAGAATCAGAACAGCAAAGGCAGCCTAAACCCAGCAGAAGAAGAGAAATAATAAAGATCAGAGCAGAAATAAACAATATAGAATCTAAAAAAACTGTAGAGCAGATCAACGAAACCAAGCATTGGTTTTTTTGAAAAAATAAACAAAATTGACAAACCTCTAGCCAGGCTTCTCAAAAAGAAAAGGGAGATGACCCAAATAGATAAAATCATGAATGAAAATGGAATTATTACAACCAATCCCTCAGAGATACAAACAATTATCAGGGAATACTATGAAAAATTATATGCCAACAAATTGGACAACCTGGAAGAAATGGACAAATTCCTAAACACCCACACTCTTCTAAAACTCAATCAGGAGGAAATAGAAAGCTTGAACAGACCAAAAACAAGCGAAGAAATTGAATCGGTTATCAAAAATCTCCCAACAAATAAGAGTCCAGGACCAGATGGCTTCCCAGGGGAGTTCTACCAGACGTTTAAAGCAGAGATAATACCTATCCTTCTCAAGCTATTCCAAGAAATAGAAAGGGAAGGAAAACTTCCAGACTCATTTTATGAAGCCAGTATTACTTTGATTCCTAAACCAGACAGAGACCCAGTAAAAAAAAGAGAACTACAGGCCAATATCCCTGATGAATATGGATGCAAAAATTCTCAGTAAGATACTAGCAAATCGAATTCAACAGCATATAAAAAGAATTATTCACCATGATCAAGTGGGATTCATTCCTGGGATGCAGGGCTGGTTCAACATTTGCAAATCACTCAACGTGATACATCACATTAATAAAAGAAAAGATAAGAACCATATGATCCTGTCAATCAATGCAGAAAAGGCCGTTGACAAAATCCAGCACCCTTTCTTAATAAAAACCCTTGAGAAAGTCGGGATAGAAGGAACATACTTAAAGATCATGAAAGCCATTTATGAAAAGCCCACAGCTAACATCATCCTCAATGGGGAAAAACTGAGAGCTTTTTCCCTGAGATCAGGAACACGACAGGGATGCCCACTCTCACCACTGTTGTTTAACATAGTGTTGGAAGTTCTAGCATCAGCAATCAGACAACAAAAGGAAATCAAAGGCATCCAAATTGGCAAAGATGAAGTCAAGCTTTCGCTTTTTGCAGATGACATGATATTATACATGGAAAATCCGATAGACTCCACCAAAAGTCTGCTAGAACTGATACATGAATTCAGCAAAGTTGCAGGATACAAAATCAATGTACAGAAATCAGTTGCATTCTTATACACTAACAATGAAGCAACAGAAAGACAAATAAAGAAACTGATCCCATTCACAATTGCACCAAGAAGCATAAAATACCTAGGAATAAATCTAACCAAAGATGTAAAAGATCTGTATGCTGAAAACTATAGAAAGCTTATGAAGGTAATTGAAGAAGATTTAAAGAAATGGAAAGACATTCCCTGCTCATGGATTCGAAGAATAAATATTGTCAAAATGTCAATACTACCCAAAGCTATCTACACATTCAATGCAATCCCAATCAAAATTGCACCAGCATTCTTCTCGAAGCTAGAACAAGCAACTGTAAAATTTATATGGAAACACAAAAGGCCCCGAATAGCCAAAGTAATTTTGAAGAAGAAGACCAAAGCAGGAGGTATCACAATCCCAGACTTTAGCCTCTACTGCAAAGCTGTCATCATCAAGACAGCATGGTATTGGCACAAAAACAGACACATAGACCAATGGAATAGAATAGAAACCCCAGAACTAGACCCACAAACGTATGGCCAACTCATCTTTGACAAAGCAGGAAAGAATATCCAATGGAAAAAAGACAGTCTCTTTAACAAATGGTGCTGGGAGAACTGGACAGCAACATGCAGAAGGTTGAAACTAGACCACTTTCTCACACCATTCACAAAAATAAACTCAAAATGGATAAAGGACCTGAATGTGAGACAGGAAACCATCAAAACCTTAGGGGAGAAAGCAGGAAAAGACCTCTCTGACCTCAGCCGTAGCAATCTCTTACTCGGCACATCCCCAAAGGCAAGGGAATTAAAAGCAAAAGTGAATTACTGGGACCTTATGAAGATAAAAAGCTTCTGCACAGCAAAGGAAACAACAAACAAAACTAAAAGGCAACCAACAGAATGGGAAAAGATATTTGCAAATGACACATCGGACAAAGGGCTAGTATCCAAAATCTATAAAGAGCTCATCAAACTCCACACCCGAAAAACAAATAACCCAGTGAAGAAATGGGCAGAAAACATGAATAGACACTTCTCTAAAGAAGACATCCGGATGGCCAACAGGCACATGAAAAGATGTTCAACGTCGCTCCTCATCAGGGAAATACAAATCAAAACCACACTCAGATACCACCTCACGCCAGTCAGAGTGGCCAAAATGAAGAAATCAGGAGACTATAGATGCTGGAGAGGATGTGGAGAGACGGGAACCCTCTTGCACTGTTGGTGGGAATGCAAATTGGTGCAGCCGCTCTGGAAAGCAGTGTGGAGGTTCCTCAGAAAATTAAAAATAGACCTACCCTATGACCCAGCAATAGCACTGCTAGGAATTTATCCAAGGGATACAGGAGTACTGATGCATAGGGGCACTTGTACCCCAATGTTTATAGCAGCACTCTCAACAATAGCCAAATTATGGAAAGAGCCTAAATGTCCATCAACTGATGAATGGATAAAGAAATTGTGGTTTATATACACAATGGAATACTACGTGGCAATGAGAAAAAATGAAATATGGCGTTTTGTAGCAGCGTGGATGGAACTGGAGAGTGTGATGCTAAGTGAAATAAGCCATACAGAGAAAGACAGATACCATATGGTTTCACTCTTATGTGGATCCTGAGAAACGTAACAGAAACCCATGGGGGAGGGGAAGGGAAAAAAAAAAAAAAGGTTAGAGTGGGAGAGAGCCAAAGCATAAGAGACTGTTAAAAACTGAGAACAAACTGAGGGTTGATGGGGGGTGGGAGGGAGGGCAGGGTGGGTGATGGGTATTGAGGAGGGCACCTTTTGGGATGAGCACTGGGTGTTGTATGGAAACCAATTTGACAGTAAATTTCATATATTAAAAAATAAAAAATAAATTAAAAAAAATGAATTACTGAGACCTTATGAAGATGGAAAGCTTTTGCACAGCAAAGGAAACAACCAACAAAACTAAAAGGCAACCAACGGAATGGGAAAAGATATTTGCAAATGACATATTGGACAAAGGGCTAGTATCCAAAATCTATAAAGAGCTCACCAAACTCCACACCCGAAAAACAAATAACCCAGTGAAGAAATGGGCAGAAAACATGAATAGACACTTCTCTAAAGAAGACATCTGGATGGCCAACAGGCACATGAAAAGATGCTCAACGTCGCTCTTCATCAGGGAAATACAGATCAAAACCACACTCAGATATCACCTCACGCCAGTCAGAGTGGCCAACATGAAGAAATCAGGAGACTATAGATGTTGGAGAGGATGTAGAGAAACGGGAACCCTCTTGCACTGTTAGTGGGAATGCAAAATGGTGCAGCCACTCTGGAAAACAGTGTGGAGGTTCCTCAGAAAATTAAAAATAGACCTACCCTATGACCCAGCAATAGCACTGCTAGGAATTTACCCAAGGGATACAGGAGTACTGATGCATAGGGGCACTTGTACCCCAATGTTTATAGCAGCACTCTCAACAATAGCCAAATTGTGGAAAGAGCCTAAATGTCCATCAACTGATGAATGGATAAAGAAATTGTGGTCTGGGGCGCCTGGGTGGCGCAGTCGGTTAAGCGTCCGACTTCAGCCAGGTCACGATCTCGCGGTCCGTGAGTTCGAGCCCCGCGTCAGGCTCTGGGCTGATGGCTCGGAGCCTGGAGCCTGTTTCCGATTCTGTGTCTCCCTCTCTCTCTGCCCCTGCCCCGTTCATGCTTTGTCTCTCTCTGTCCCAAAAATAAATAAAAAAAAAAAAAAAAAAAAAAACGTTGAAAAAAAAAGAAATTGTGGTTTATATACACAATGGAATACTACGTGGCAATGAGAAAGAATGAAATATGGCCTTTTGTAGCAACGTGGATGGAACTGGAGAGTGTGATGCTAAGTGAAATAAGCCATACAGAGAAAGACAGATACCATATGTTTTCACTCTTACGTGGATCCTGAGAAACTTAACAGAAACCCATGGGGGAGGGGAAGGAAAAAAAAAAAAGAGGTTAGAGTGGAAGAGAGCCAAAGCATAAGAGACTCTTAAAAACTGAGAACAAACTGAGGGTTGATGGGGGGTGGGAGGGAGGGGAGGGTGGGTGATGAGTATTGAGGAGGGCACCTTTTGGGATGAGCACTGGGTGTTGTATGGAAACCAATTTGACAATACATTTCATATATTGAAAAAAAAATTAAAAAAAATTTTAAAAAGTGGTAGAAATAAAAAAGATACAAATTTACCATTGTTTTATTTTCTAGAAAAACTACAGGTCCTAACATTCTATTTTTAAATTGTTGATTTCAAAGAATTTATTCAAATATTTTTCTGGTGGCTTTCATTTATTAAACACACAATTATTAGGATCCACTATGCGCTTGTGAATCCATGTGTATACAGATGTGAATAAGACATGATTCAAAAAACATGAATGACACTATCAACCTCCATGGTCTTGTAGATATTTTATAGAACTCTCTCTTCAAAGACAGCAGAATACATGTTATTTTCAGGATCACATGGAGCATTCATTGAAATCAACCATACATAGGGCCATAGGGTCAACTGAGGGATTGATATCACATAGAATATGTGGCACAAGGACACAAGATTGATAGAAAATCATTCCAAAGAAATTACTAGAATATCCTCAAGTATATGAAAACAAACAACACTCTTCTAATAAATTATGAGTAAAGAGGAGTTATAGGGAGAATAGAAACCATTTTGAAATGAGTCAATAGGCAAAACCATCAAAATACGCAGAGTGGAGCCAAAGCATTGCTTAGGAGGAAATTAATAGGATCACATTATTTTATTAGAAGAGAAGGTAGAATGTGATAGCTGACTGTTCATTGCCCAATACAGAGATAGTTGATAGTTTCTAAAATGGATACATCAAGGTAAAGAGTTTACTAAAATTAATACCTTTTAGCTGTTTTTCATATGTGTATGTGAAAGATAGATATATGTATATGAAAACAGCTAAAACTGTTTAAAACGAAGGCTTTTTTAAATTGTTTTTAAAATTAAGCTTTTTTAAATGTTTATTTATTTTTGAGAGAGAGAGAAAGAAAGTGAGTTGGGAGAGGGGCAGAGAGAGAGAGGGAGACCTAGAACTCAAAGCAGTCTCCAAGCTCTGTGCTATCAGTGCAGAGCCCAACACAGGGCTCGAACCCATGAACTGTGAGATCATGACTTGAGTAGAAGTTGGACACTTACCCAACTGAGCCACCCAGGCGACCCGAAGACTACTTTTTTTTTTTTTTTACCAGCATGTTAGTATCATTTGAATTTTAAACCACGTGTATATTATTTTGAAAAGACCAATGAAAATACTGATTATAAACAAATTAATTCATTTTTTTCTACACAATTTCAAAGTTTCTATTATTATTAGTTAGAAGGCAAGGAAAGACCTGTGCCAGATATATAGTGTGGTGTCAATGAACATTTAGCTTTTCCCCTTAAAATATACATGCTAGCCTGGCCATTATGTGGTGTGCAAATAAACAGAAAATCTATCACAGACTGATATAAAGAGGACTGTGAAACTGCTAAGGATATTTTTTTCTGGTATGCAATGTTCACATGCTGCAGAATGAACATTTATGCTTTAACAGACATATATGCATAAAACTGCACAGTAGCATAAATATAAATTTACTCTATCTCATTAAATTTGTCAGAAGAAAGTGCTTAAAAAGAAGAACTCACATGTTAATACTTGGTTATGCAATGAGATTAAATTCATTTTATTAAAATAGAATTCTATCATTCAAAACTATGCATGTTACAATATAAAAACACCGTGTAAGAAAACAAAATTAATTAACACATAAGCAGATCATGCAGTCAGCCCACTGAATCATTCCCCAAGCCTATACGCTATGACACTCATAAATGAATGAATGAACACAGTCCACTACATCTGTGTGTGTGTGTGTGTGTGTGTGTGTGTGTGTGTCTCACTCTTCATTTTCATAATGGGAAATGGTGAAAAACCCACTGTAAAATGCAGGAATCTTTGACAGTAAAGACCTTTCCAGATTAAGGAAGTTCTCTTTGGAAGAAACTTAGAGGATAACACTTTCCACTACATTTGACACAAGATCCAAGGTTTACTTCGATATGGATCCACAGTAGGAGAGAAACCATAGCCTGGTGTAAGACAAGGTAGGAGTGAGAAACTTTAGTGCCAGACACAAAGAGTTCCAAACACTCTCAAGCCAAATGGAAATCAATACGTATTTACTTTTTAAAAACACACAATTTCTTAACCTTAGAAAGTGCTAATTGCTTATCACGGAGGTACAACTTTTCCGGATAAACCAACTAAAGAGTTTGCTTAGGAAACAATCTCACATTTCACAGAAATGTGTTTAAGAGCCAAAGACTGTTGAAAATGTACACAGGCATACCTCACAGAGAGACTGCAGGTTCAGTTCCAGACCACAGAAATAAAGCAAATATTGCAATAAAGGGGGTCAAATGAATTTTTTTAGTTTCCCAGTGCATACAAATCATATTTACACTATATTGTAGTCAATTAAATGTGCAACAGCATTATGTCTAACAAAACAATGTACATGACCTAATTAAAAAATACTATTGCTCAAAAATGCTAACCATCATCAGAGCTTTCAGTGAGTTGTGATCTTTTCGTTGGTGGAGGGTCTTGATTCAAAGTGATGTTGACGGCTTGCTGACTGATCACAGCGGTGGTTATTGAAGGCTGGGGTGGCTGTGGTAATTTCTTAAAATAAGACAACAAGGACACTTGTCACATCTACTGATTCTTCCTTTCACAAAGAAGTTCTCTGTAGTTGGGTCACCTGGGTGGCTCAGTTGGTTGAGTTACCGACTTTGGCTCAGGTCATGATCTTGGGGTTCTGTGGATTCGAGCCCCGTATCAGGTGTCAGGATGGACCCTGCTTCAGATCCTCTGTCCCACTCTCTCTCTGCCCCTCCCCCATTCGTTCTCTCCTCTCTCTCTCAAAAATAAAAAAAAAAAAAAACATTAAAAAACAAAAGTTCTCTGCAACATGCGATGCTGTTCGATACCATTTTACCCACAGCAGAACTTCTTTCAAACTTGGAGTCGGTCCTTTCAAATCCTACCATTATTTTATCAACTAAGTTTACATAATATTCAAAATCTTCTTTTGTCATTTCAACAGTCTTCCTAAACACCATCATCAGGAGTAGATTCCATCTTAAGAAGCCATTTTATTTGTTCACCTATAAGAACCAACTCCTCACCCATTAACATTTTGTCACAATATTGCAACAATTCAATCACATCTTCAGGCTTCACTTCCAATTCTAGTTCTCTTGTTATTTTTGTCACATGTGCAGTTACTGCCTCTACTAACGTTTTGAACCTCCAATTTGTAAAAAAACGTAATATCTACGAAGCGCAATAAAGAGGAGCACAATAAAACAAGGTAAGACTATACCTTCCACAATTCCTATATATTTAGTTATCATTTGTCCACTTAAAATATTTTGGTGTATTTTTCCAATTTTAGTACTGATAATTGTTTCAGAGTATGTCCTAATTTTGAACATAAAGAAGACAAAATACTACTCTATATTTGCACATTTTTTTCATGATGAGCCATAAACATTCAAAGTTCTAATACACAGATTCCGTGGGCTACAATTTGCCTTTTATAAGGGTATAAATGGACTAGGCATTTCTCCAAGTGACAAAATTAGAAAGGAAAATCCCTTTCCTTCAGGTATAATATAGGAGCTCCTTATAGACTTTTGTGGGTCTTTTGTAGTTATAAGAAACACTTAAGATTATTACTATTTCCAGTTTCTTTGAGAAGACAAATGTGTTCATCATTTGAGGGTGATTTTGCTTTTCTACTACCTACAAGTAATTAATTTACTGGCATTTAAAAAATCTGTCCCAAGAGTGATGTAAACTCAGGAAATATTCCATTGTCATTCATTCATTCATTCATTCATTCAACAAATATTTGTTGATTACAAATTATAGTCTAGCCACCATTTTATGTGTAGGAGATACACAATAGGCAATGTTCCTACTTTCTTGGAGCTTCTATTCTAGCAAGGAAATATAAATAATGAAATAAGTTACATATGTGTAATTCATTAATAACAATTAAATTACACACACACACACACACACACACACACACACACACACATACAGTTACATGTAAAGAGTGATATATACCAGAGATAGACATAAGGGATGGGAGGAGGATAAGGAACAATATGAGGAGGGGGGATTACATTTTTTAAACTGTGGTTATGTGAGACACCACTGAGAATATGACGCTGGTCTAAGAACTGCAGAGCTTGAGGGTACAAGCTTAGGAGATCTAGAACCAAGAGGCTTCTAGACAAATGGAAGGAACAAGCAAGGCAAAGAAGACCCTATGGTGGAAGAAAACTGGACAGGCAGAAAATTGGTTTTAACAAGAGCAAGTTTTCAGCTTCTAGACATAACAGATGTACACACAAATAGAGGGAAAAATCAGATTAGTCTTGATGGTCTCAAAGCTGATGGTGGTATGAGGTTGCCACTATTTTGTTAAATACAAGAAGTTTCTGGGGTTCTCTCTTCGTTCCTCTTGGTGGAAGCATGGAAGCCAGTGAGGAGGAATCTTAGACTACTGGAGGCTCTTTTTCCTTTGAAAGATTTTTACATAAAGAAACTTATGTGAAAATTGTGACTCTGTTCTTGCTAATATGAACTTTGCTTTAAACCATGACTCTATGATTATATGAACAGAGACATAACTTTGTAGATAAGTAATAAGAGTTGCATGATAAGCTATACTGTCATTACCAAGTACATAAGAATATTCAAATATCTGAGAAAATAAAGTCAAAACTGCTTTTACATTGGGGGAATTCTGAGATGTGTTCTACAAGAAAAATGGGTCAGCTAAATTATTAGTTTGTTGTTCAAAATTCTAATGATGTTTATGGTGTACTTCATTAAACTCTTAGTGAGGTGTTAGGAGAGGCTTTTAATTTTTTAATCCACTTCTGGCAGCAGTAAGAGATTATAGGAGGCTTGTTTTTAATCTTCTCCCAGATCAGATTTAATGATTTTAATTTTCTTTCATTCTGTAGTTGTATTGCCTGAATTCTGAGGTGTAACATTTCATCAATATGGATCAAGACCGACCGTGACATTACTTTGTTGTTCACAATAAATGTGAAAGATAGCTGTTAGTTCTTTTTTTTCCTCCTACTTGTTTAATAGCCAGGGAAAGGAGAGAATTTAATTATAGCAAAAATAGTAACAAAATACAATTGATGTACACTACTGAGATCAAGACTAAATACTTAAACCAAATGAAACAAACTTTTTTATGCATCCATTTAATGTACAATTTAGTTTATTGGATTTGAGATACTGACAACCTATAATTTGTAAATGTCATGTTTATATACAAACTTCTGCATAGACAGTTGGACCCTCTGATTGTTTCATTGAAGAAAACAAACATCCTTACACTGAAAAACATATCTGAATCAGTTTGTAAGTGTCCCATGTTCTACAGATTAGAGAAAAACTAGATGTGTATCCACAATGTCAAACTTTGCAAATTTTTTCTGCCACTTGTAAAGTGTGATAAGCACCTCAGGGATTCCCACTGTTCCATTCCAATGTACTTAAATGCTGTACTCTTTGTTACCAAGTAGCAACATAGCAGACATCTCTGGTTGCCTGGGACTGACCCTTACACCCAGCAGGTAGATTCTCCAGTTGGATGGCTCAAGGTGCAGGTACAAGGAAGTCTCAACTCATATAAACTCATTAGAGAAATGGTCCATCTTAACTTTTGTAGAAATTGCAAGAAGCTTCAGCCAACAGAATTGTCTCTGTTTTGATCCTTTCCAAAAGTTTTTGGTTCTCTTTCATGTGATCCATTGCCATCTTTTTTCTGGTTTACCTTAAATACAACATTGCTCATAGGATTGGTACTTTTATTATTCTTTGAATACATTTTTATTCTCTTTTTATGTGCTTATTTAGATTTATCTATTTCCAGTCTTTATCACATGTTACTGTGACAATTTCCTTCCCTCCAAAACACTCAACAAAATGTTGCTGGGGTCTACTTCTCTATCATTCCACAGCGGCATCTTTATCCCCGGGTAGGACAATGTGGCTTACTGATTCCTGACCAGTTCTGGGGATTTTGTGTTCTGATCCGAGTTTTGGCATAAAAAGAGGGTATTTTAATTCCTTTTGGTGATGGCGGCAAAATTTCTGACTGGGAGTCAAGGTGAAGATGAATTACTTTCACAGAAGCAGAATTCTGATGGGAATGACAATACCAGACAATTTCTGAGACCTCTTGAGTCTTGTGATACAGAAACATTCCTTTTTAGCCCTTCCTGCCAGTGTATCTGAGGGAATACACAGGTGTCGCCTATCTCTGAGTCCCTCAGAGCAGCACATCAGTGTTTTGTCACTTGCTCAAGAGTTTTCAGAAAGCATTCAGAGAGACAGAAGGAGAAAAGAAAAAAGAGAAATGATCACCTTGATATCCATACTGAGATCTTAGGGAGGAGAGCAGATGCAGGGACACAGAACAGCTTATTCTTTTTTGTCCACAATTAATTTTGGAATGCTATACCATGTCTTCAGTTACACAAAAATTTAAGACCTACATTCCAAAGGCCACAACAGTATAAAATGGATATCAAAACTAGAAAGGCAAAGATAATTCAAATCACCTAGATTAAAGGTTGAAAATGTTTTCAGAGAATAAATATATGTATATTATATATAACTTGAGTATGTATATTTTCATATTTTTGATATTTCGATCAGACAGACGATGTGACTTTGTGATCATCATAATTCAATGTGATCATCATTTGAACAACTTTGCTAAAATGCCTTTGGTAGGAAAGTCGGTATCATTAGAATCCAATGTCTAAATATCTCTATAAATGAATTTTACTTTCAACTGCTCATTATTTCAACTGTAATAAATAAAAACGGATTGTTTTAAATGACCATAGACTTCATCAAAATATTCATATTACAGGCATAAAAATAAAATATAATCACATCTAAATTAAGTGGATTTTTTAATAATACTTTCAAAATTTAGTTTCGTTTTTATTTATATCAAGTATTTATATCAAGTAAAATGCTTTTACTTTTGGGGCACCTGGATGGCTCAGTCAGTTGAGCGTCTGACTTTGGCTCTGGTCATGATCTCACGATCCATGAGTTTGAGCCCCACATCAGGGTCTGTGCTGACAGCTCAGAGCATGCTTCTGATTCTGTGTCTCCCTCTGTCTCTGCCCCTACCCCAACTGCACTCTGTCTCTCAAAAATAAATAAACATTAAAAATGTTTAAAAAATAAAATAAAAATAAAGTAAAAATAAGTAAATGCTTTTACTTTCAATGACCACACTGGCTTTTTTTTTTCTGAAAATTTAGTGTAAATCAATCTCAGCATTTCATTATTAATATCACCATACTTCCTTTATTCATATTTCTTAGTGGATTCTGACATGTCTTTGAAAAAACTGAAACACAGGAATTTAGAAAAGAACATGAGAATAATAATAGTGAAGAAAACTACTTAACTAATAATAGAATTCTGACATATTAACTGCAGTCCCATATTGAGTTATCACCATTGGCCTTCAAATAACTCTTGACACTAGATATTATTTAAGCATAAAGCCATAGCAAACAATATACAGAGTAAAACAAATTTTTTTTTCTAGTAATACACATATATAAGTAGTTAATTTTCTCAAGAATATTGCTTTTCCAAGCGACTCAACTGTGTGTAGTCAAAAAATGCTTTCAAGGAGGATAAATGTGAATCATATAATGATATTGACAACCTCATTTCTAATGTCTTTGATTAAAATAAGCAAGCTATGATATTGCCTTTAATCCTGGAATTGCAAAGCTGAACACGATCTAACAGAAATTATATTTGGTATCCAAGGAAGACATGTGTGCTAAAAGCATGGTATGTGGAAGGCACTATTCTGGGAGCAGTGAACCCTTACAGAGCTAAGGTAGACTATTCATATATTTTGTCTTCACACTGTATGGATTCTCGCCCATACCTCAAACACAGCTTTCTCAATGACCTGCAAATGATACGGCTAACATGAGAACATTCCAAAATGGTGTAGTGTAACACCATTACACTTATTAGCATTAGACACCTTGTTCTATATCGATCTAAAATTGTAAAATTTGTGGTTCTTCTTAAGTTTTAGTGGCATTCTAAATACCAGGAAATCATGCTGCTTCATATTCCTGCTACTTACTTGTGTCTGAGAGTGTGCTAAACATCCTGCTTTGGTTACGGTCAATGGACTCCACAGAGGATTGCAGGCAACCAGCAGAACACTTAGATGACACATTTCTCTGTGTTTCCTAGATGAATTATGGTGCATGCCATTAGGGAAATAATAGATATTTGAAGTCATTTAAGATCTAGGCAAGCACAATGCCACAAAAAATACCAGAAATTCTTATAATTTTTCAAACAGTGACTGCAATTTTAAGTATATCAAGCAATACAAATATTATAAGAACATGCCAATTTGGAGAAGACTCAAGAAAATGTGAGTCTAACCTAAAGGCTTAAAGAATAATGTATTTCTTTCTGAAGATAGTTTAATCTCAAAAATATGAAGACAGTAGTTATATCTTTCAATGACTTTTTTTCTACCCAGATATAGTACGAGATTTTAAAAACTCAAATATGCACATCAGTGCTTGCACTCAGAGCCTCAGAAAAACCACACCTTTCATGTAAGCACATGCTTTTGAGAATTTTCTTTTGAGAGTAAGAGAAATAAAAATGACTCCCCAGGAATAGCAACGGCATACCTACGTGTGTTCCCACTAGAATGGAACAGATGGTAGTTATTATTGTCTCCAAAACTTTTTATTTATGGATTACATTCTTGAAAATGTTAGGTCCAATTTCATTTTCAAGAATATCAGTTCCTTGAGAATTCAGCCTGTTTTATAAAGATCACTGGCCAGTTTTCAGTTCATTAAAAATAACTTACATTAGATATACATGCATGGCCCTTATTTCATTTTCAAAATCACTCTTTGAATTTTCCTACTTTGCAGATGCAGAAAGTGGTATTTAGAAAAGCTATAATTTGTCCAATGTTGCCCCAGTTGAATAAAAATCAGGGCTTTAATCTACATATTTTGGTGCTACAATCATGTCATTCATTTATACACAAACATAAAACATAATTAAAATGTTAGGAGTGAAATCTGGCAAACATGATGACATTGGGAATCTAGGGACATCTGTTAATGGCTACCTGAATAAAGGGGCTAGGATGTATTTTCACAGTAAATGGATAAAACAGGAACATATTATCTATTGATTATGCTCTCTAGGTATTCTCTCTCTCTCTCTCTCTCTCTCTCTCTCTTTTTCTTGGTGAAGGTTTCAGTCTACATATAATCTATTTGTAATGGGAAAACATCACAGATCTCCAAGCAAATAATAGCTTTGAACCCAAGGGAAAGGGAAAGATGTGAGCAAGCCAATTAAGGAAAATATAATTATGAAGTAACTTTTTGAAGAAACCAAGGCAATGAATCAAGACCCTCAGAACAAAATGATCCTGTACTTCTTGCTTGAGGTAAAAGTTGATAATGCAAGTGTATTCATATTACTGAATTTAATAGATTTTTTAAAATATCTTTTTGGAGGAGTCAACATGGCAGAGAAGTAGGGGGACCCAAGTTCCCTCATTCCTCAAACACAGCAGTACTGAGGCCAGGAGACTCAGAATTCCAGGAATCCAGGCTACAGAGTGACAGAAACATCTCCAGGGGCCCGTGGGCCAATTTGGAAAGTCATAGGTGCGTGACTGTGAATTGGGAGAGATAAAATGGGCAGCATAGGCACAGAGGGGAGGCATCCCCTTTTGTGGAGAGACAAAAGGAAGAGAGAGAGGCTGTGGAAGTGTAGGATTGTGTTTGGACAAGAGAAAAACCTCCCACATCACAGACCAGGAAATGGAAAAATGGAGAAAGAACCAATTTCTCACTTTCAAACAACCTTAAGAGTAATGATTCAGGGTTGCAGGACTTTCTCCAGACTGGGGCTGGCCATTCTGTTTGTGTGCCTGGGGAGGAGGGGAGCCATCCCCAGGCTTGGTCAAGGCACAGTCAGAGAGGGGAGTCCCCTCCTTTGAGTGCTGTGGGAAGAAGGCATATAGCACTCCAAGGACAAAACCCCCTCCAGGCACCTGCCAGCTAGAGGTCTTTTGTCAGCTGGCTGGCAAAGTGACTCTACCCTGGAACTGGGGCACACAAAGCGAGGGGGCACACAAAGACATTGGGGGTTTGAATCTGAGCCCAGCGCCTGGGAGGCACAGGAGACTGTGGATTGGGACAGACTGGCCTGCTTGCACCCACATGGCACCGTGAGGATAGCCTGAACAGAGTGGTTTGGATCACTTGGTCGAGGGAGGAGAGCCTGGAGCATCGCTATTTTTCTCCCCATCCTCAATATGGTGGGGATTCAGGGAACAGGACAGTGGGCCCAAAGTGGAGGCAGGACCTGCCTACACCAAACCACACCCCTCCGGGCCCGGTAACTGTGTATCTACAGGAACAAGATTGACAATGACCAACCAGATGGCCCCTCTTCCAGACCTGCACAGCCATCAGTTCCAAGGCACCATAAAATATCAGTGCAGTGTTTTTACATTTTCTGCAAAAGTTTGATTCTTGGTCAACTCTTATTATATATATATTTTTTTTTTCCTTCATTTTCTTCCTCTTATTTCTTACTTCTTCCCTTCTCTATTCTGGTTATTCTGGTTGTTGGTTTGTTTAAGCAGACATTTTTAATGTATTGTTTTTCCACACCTCTTCTTTACCTCCTTCTTCTGTATTTCCCTCTCTCTCTCCCTCTGGATTAAACTGCATAGTTTCTCAGATTCTCTGCCTGATCAATTCTTTTTCTTTCCTTTTTCCCTGCCTCTGTCATTTCTCTTTTATATGGGATAAGGCTTCTTCCACTATCATCCCATTAAAAAAATTTTTTTTCCTGGGTTACTTCAATGAACAAACCAAAGGACACCTAGTGGAAGGTCCAAACCACCACCACGAGTAGGGAGATAAAGCAACCAGAGTCACAACAACAGAGAGCATGCAACACACTCCACAAACAACTCTTGAAGGGCCAGGCCCTTGACAGTGCATGACTCCTTTATAATATAGTAGTGCTCACAAGTGCAGGACACATAACAAGCTATTAAATCATGTAAAAGACAGAAACCTATCCAAAATGACAAAATGGAAGAATTCTCCTCAAAAGAAGTTCCAGGAAGAAATGACAGCTAGAAAATTGCTCAAAATAGATATAAACAATATATCTGATCAAGAATGTAGAGTAATAGTCATAAGATTAATAGTTAGGCTTGAAAAAAGTATAGATGACAGCAGAGAATCTATTGCTATGGAGATCAAGGAACTAAGAAGTAGTCACAATGAATTAAGAAATGTTGTAGGGGCGCCTGGGTGGCTCATTCGGTTAAGCATCCAACTTCAGCTCAGGTCATGATCTCATAGTTGGTGAGTTCGAGCCCCGTGTTGGGCTCTGTGCTGACAGCTCAGAGTCTGGAGCCTGTTTCAGATTCTGTCTCCCTCTCTCTGACCCTCTCCCATTCATGCTCTGTCTCTCTCTGTCTCAAAAATAAGTAAACATTAAAAAAAATTTTTTTTAAAAGAAATGTAAATGAAGTGCAAAATAAACTAGATGCAGTGACAGCAAGGATGGAGGAAGCAGAGGGGAGAATAAGTGAAATAGAAGATAAAATTATGGAAAATGATGAAGCCGAGAAGAAGAGAGATAAAAAAAAAAAATACTACACCATGAGGGGAAAATTAGAGAACTAAGTGATTCAATGAAATGTAACAATATCTGTTTCATAGGCGTTCCAGAAGAAGGAGAGAGAGAAAGGGGCAGAAAGTTTACTTGAACAAATGATAGCTGAGAACTTTCTTAATCTGGGGAAGGAAGCAAACTTCCAAATGCAGAAGGCACAGAGAACTCCCTTCTGATTTAACAATAGGTCTTCACCACAGCATATCACAGTAAAACTGGCAAAATTCAAAGATAAAGAGAGAATTCTGAAAGCAGCTAGGGACAAATGGGCCTTAACAGACAAGGGTAGACACATAAGGGTAGTAGCAGACCTGTGCACTGAAACTTGGCAGGCCAGAAAGGAGTGGCAGGAAATATTCAATGTGCTGCATAGGAAAAATATGCAGCCAAGAATCCTTTATCCAGCAAGGCTGTCATTCAGAATAGAAGGAGAGATAAAGCCTTTCCCAGACAAAGTAAAACTGAAGGAGTTCATGACCACTAAACCAGCACTGCAGGAGATCCCCAGGGGGACTCTGTGAGTGAAATGTTGCAAGGGCCACCAAGTACCAGAGACACCACTAACTACAAGCATGAAACCTACAGATAACACAATGACACTAAATCCATATCTGTCAATAATAACTCTGAATGTAAATGGACTAAATGCTCCAATCAAAAGACATAGGGTATCAGAATGGATTAAAAAAAAAAAAAAACACACACACACACAAGATCCATCTATATGCTGTCTACAAGAGACTCATTTTAGGCCTGAGGACACCTTCATATTGAAAGTGGGGGGATAGAAAACCATCTATTGTGCTAGTGAAAGTCAAAAGAAAGCTGGAGTACCCGTACTTAGACAAAATAGACTTTAAATTAAAAGCTGTAACAAGAGATGAAGAAGAGCATTATATCATAATTACTGGGTCTATCCATCAAGAAGGGCTAACAATTATAAGTATTCATGCCTCCAACTTGAAAGAACCCAAATATGTAAATCAATTAATCACAAAAATAAGCAACCTTATTGATAAGAATACAGTAATTGCAGGGACACTCCTTACAGCAATGGAAAGATCATATAGGCAGAAAAACAATAAAGAAACAATGGCCTTGAATTATACACTGGATCAGATGGACTTGACAGATATATTCAGAACTTTTCATTCAAAAGCAGCAGAATACACATTCTTCTCGAGTGCACATGGAACAGTCTCCAAGATAGATCACATACTGGGTCGCAAAATAACCTTTAATAAATTTGATGAATTGAGATCATACCATGCATATTTTCAGATCACAATGCTATGAAACTTTAAATCAACCACAAGAAAAAATTTGGAAAGCCTCCAAATGCATGGAGGTTAAAGAACATCCTACTAAAGAATGAATGGGTCAACCAGAAAATTACAGAAAAAATTAAGAAATATATGGAAGTAAATGAAAGTGAAAATATGACAGTCCAAATGCTTTGGAATGCGGCAAAGGTAGTCCTAAGAGGAAAATACATTGCAATCCACACCTATCTCAAGAAACAAAGAAAAATCTCAAATGCAAAACCTAACTGCACACCTAAAGAAACAAGAAGCAGAACAGCAAAGAAACCCCGAAGCCAAAATAAGAGAAATAATAAACACCAGAGCAGAAATAATATAGAATCCAAAATAACAGGAGAATAGATCAATGAATCTAACAGCTGGGTTTTTTTTTTCAAAAATAAACAAAATCAATAAATCCCTAGCCAGACTTCTCAAGAAGAAAAGAGAGAGAACCCAAATAGATAAAACCATGAATGGAAGAAGAGATCACAACCAACACCACAGAAATATAAATACTTATTAGAGAATACTATGAAAAATTATATGTCAACAAACTGGACAACCTGGAAGAAATGGACAAATTTCTAGACACCCACACATGACAAAAACTCACATGGGAAGAAATAGAAAATTTGAGCAGACCCATAACCAGCGAAGAAATTGAATCCGTTATCAAAAATCTCCCAACAAATTAGAGTCCTGGGCCAGGGCTTCCCCAGGGAATTCTACCAGACATTTAAAGGAGAGTTAATACCCATCTTTCTCCAGCTATTCCAAAAAACAGAAATGGAAGGAAAGCTTCACGACCCGTTCTATGAAGCCAGCATTACCTCGATTCCCCAACCAGACAGATACCCCACTAAAAAGGAGAACTACAGGCTAATATCCCTGATGAACATAGATACAAAAATTCTCAACACCATAATAGCAAATTGAATTCAAAAGTATATTAAAAGAATTACTCACCATGATTAAGAGTTGGATTCATTCCTGGGCTGCAGGGCTTGTTCAACATTCACAAATAAATCAATGTGATACATCACATTAATAAAATAAAGGATAAAAACCATATGATCCTGTCAATAGATGCAGAAAAAGCATTGACAAAATACAGCATCCTTTCTTAATAAAAAGTCTCAAGCAAGTTGGGATAGAAGGAGCATATCTTAACATCATAAAAGCCATATATGAAAAGCCCACAGCTAATATCATCCTCAATAGGGAACAACTGAGAACTTTCCCCGTGAGATCAGGAACACAACAGGGATGTCCACTTTCACTGCTGTTGTTTAACATAGTGTTGGAAATCCTAGCCTCAGCAATCAGACAACAACATGAAATAAAAGGCAACCAAATTGGCAAAGAAGAAGTCAAACTTTTACTTTTCGAAGATGACACGATACGCTACATGGAAAACCCTAAAGACTCCAACAAAAAGCTGCTAGAACTGATACAACAATTCAGCAAAGTCGCAGGAATGAAAGTCAGTGTACAGAAATCGGTTGCATTTCTAGTCACCGATAATGAAGCAACAGAGAAATCAAGAAATCAATCTCATTTACAATTACACCCAGAACCATAAAATACCTATGAATAAACCTAACCAAAGATGTAAAATACCTGTATGCTGAGAACTACGGAAAATTTATGAAAGAAATTGAGGAAGAAACAAAGAAATGGAAAAATATTCCATGCTCATGGATTGGAAGAAAAAAATATCATTGAAATGTCAATACTACCCAAAGCAATCTACCCATTCAATGCAATCCCAATCAACATTGCACCAGCATTCTTCTCAGAGCTAGAACAAACAATCCTAAAATTTGTATGAAACCACAAAAGACCCCAAATAGTCAAAGTAATGTTGAAAAAGAAAACCAAAGTGGGAGGCATCACAATCCTGGACTTTAGCCTCTACTACAAAGCTGTAATCATCAAGACATTATAGTATTGGCACAAAAACAGACAATTAGACCAACAGAATAGAAGAGAGAACACAGAATTAGACCTACGAATGTATGGCCAACTAGTCTTTGACAAAGAAGGAAAGAGTATTCAATGGAAAAAAAGATAATCTCTTCAGCAAATGGTGCTGGGAGAACTGGACAGCAACATGCAGAAGAATGAAACTGGCCCACTTTTTACACCATACACAAAAATAAGCTTAAAATGAATGACAGGCCTAAATGTGAGACAGGAAACCAACAAAACCCTAGAGGAGAAAACAGGCAACCTCTTTGACCTCGGCCGCAGCAATTTCTTGCTCAACGTGTCTCCAAACACAAGGGAAATAAAGGCAAAAATGAACTATTGGGACCTCATCAAGATAAAAATCTTCTGCACCGCAAAGGAAACAATCAACACAACTAAAAGGTAACCGACAGAATCAGAGAAGATATTTGCAAATGACATATTGGATACAGGTTTAGTATCCAAAATCTATAAAGAACTTACTAAACTCAACACCCAAAAAACAAATAATCCAGTGAAGAAATGGGCAGAAGACATGAATCGACACTTCTCTAAAGAAGACATGCAGATGGCCAACAGACACGTGAAAACATGCTCAACGTCATTCATCAGCAGGGAAATACAAATCAAAACCGCACTGAGATACCACCTCACCCCAGTCAGAGTGGCTGAAATTAACAACTCAGGAAACAACAGATGTTGGCAAGGATGTGGAGAAACAGGAGCCATCCTACACTGTTGGTGGGAATGCAAACTGTGCAGCTACTCTGGAAGTGTGGAGGTTCCTCAAAAAACTAAAAACAGAATTACCCTACAACCCAGCAATAGCACTACCAGGAATTTATCCAAAGGGTACACAGTGCTGATTCATAGAGGTACATGTACCCCATTGTTTATAGCAGTGCTTTCAACAATAGCCAAATTATGGAAAAAGCCCAAATGTCCATCAAATGATGAATGGATAAAGATGTGGTTTATGTATACAATGGAATACTACTTGGCAATGAGAAAGAATGAAATCCTGCCATTTGCAACCATGTGGATGGAACTGGAGGGTATCATGTTAAGTGAAATAAGTCAGTCAGAGAAAGGTATCATTGTTTTCACTCATATGTGGAACCTGAGAAACTTAACAGAAGATCATGGGGGAGGGGAAAGGGAAAAATAGTTTCAAACAGAGAGGAAGGCAAAGCATGAGACTCTTAAACTACAGAGAACAAACTGAGGATTGATGGGGGGACAGGGGAGAGGAGAAAATGGGTGATGTGCATTGAGGAGGGCGTTTGCTGAGATGAGCACTGGGTGTTGTATATAAGCGATGAATCATGGGAATCTACCCACGAAGCCAAGAGCACACTGCATACACTGTATGTTAGCTAACTTGACAAAAATTTATATTAAAAATATCTTTTTTTTACATTTTTTATTCTATTTAAATGTTTGTTTATTCTTGAGAGAGAGAGAGAAAGAGCATGCACACGCAAGTGGGAGAGGGGCAGAGAGAGAGGGAGACACAGAATCCAAATCAGGCTCCAGGCTCTGACCTGTCAGCACAATCCCAACATGGGGCTCAATCTCACAAACCAAGAGAACATGACCTGAGCAAAAGGTAGATGCTTAACCAACTTGGCCACCCAGATGCCCCTAAGTGTATCTTTTTAAAGGTAATTTTTATGTTCTCACTTTGTGAATCTGAATATGTCTGTAGATCATGTGATATTAGGCACTATAAAATTAAATAGTAATTTCCTGAATTAAGATTGACTGGTTGGCTATATTACCAATAAATGTTATTTTGATGTACTTGAGAAAAATGAGAATCTTCAGGAAAGAGAATTAAATTTGTCTCCAATCAAAGATAATAACTCATTTCATGGAGCCAATACAAGGACAAACTATTACAGAGGTAAGGATATAAAGTCTAGGTTAAAGAGAAAGAATTAAATATTGCCAGAATTAGAACTTGAAGCTCATATTGGACTAGGACTGTGTCTTTTATTGAAGTTCTTTCTAGCTCCAGTAGAAAAGATTCAGGAGAAAATCTGTTGACCCTACTTCCATGACATGGGTCATGTACCTATCCTTGAAACCATCACTGTGCTTCAATGGATGGGGCCTTTTGAATGGGCAGCCTGGGATATGCTCAGTTCTGTGACGCTTGCATGGGTAGTCTTGGGTTTCCTCACGCCATACCAGCAAAAAGTAATATCCTTTCATTATAGAATATGACCTCAATATTGCTGCTTTCAGAAAAGTCAAGTAAAATAAACAACCGATACCCTCTCTAGATGTCAGTCCATATACAACAAAATAGAACAGAACAACTGAGGTACCTGACCGACATACTCAAAAACTATGGAACCAAGAGTGAGACAATTCATACGAGCTACATGTATCACAGAATCCAATTTAAGTTTTTGCCATTCAACAGGTGTGTCCAATTAGGTTGCACTGCCGTTGACTAATATGTCTGTCTGGTTCCACTGCTTTTACTATGAATGCTAAACACAACTTAGGTGCCCTGAAATTTTCATTCACAAACACCACACTTTGTGGCACCATTTTTAATGACCATAGCTTTAAAAAGAGAGAACACTGTAATTCTGGCGGACACAAACCTTATTAAATAAGCTATACTTGGAAAGATCTTATTAATTCATGAGTACAATTCAGTAAGTGGGAAATTTGAAATTTAAAGCATGCATTCATTTGCGGCAGACTTATATATTTCCATCTTTTATTTTTGGTGAACATTTGACTCTCATGGAAACATCTGAGATACTGATCAGTTAAGGGAAATGTCTCACTGTTATAGCTCTGTGTATGTGGGAGTATTTTACATTCCCCTTCATCTTTGCACAGCATGTGGCACAATGCACTGTGCATAACAGTTTCTAGATAATGATAATTTTCGGAAGCTCAGTATAAAATAAGAGAAAAACATATCAAAAAAGGTACTAAACATATTAAAACTTAGTTACAAGTAAATACCACTAGGTAATATACATCTTAAAGAGAAATAAGAGCAATCTATCCCCTACTTTATATACATTGTTATGTTGTTGCCACTTATTAAGCACTTACTATGTGCCAGGCACTACACTACCACTCTTAATTCTCACAGCTACCCATTTTACCAATGAGATAACTGAGGCTCAGAGAGTAAAATCCAATTGCCCTTTGTTACATGTCCCTCGAAATCTTAAGGCTGAGTTTCAAATCCACACCTGTGGCATTTTAAAGATACAGTACTGCCTCTCTTGGCATTTTGTTCACTTTTACTCAAGTTTAACAATGGTGAATATTTTTGCAACCAAACAGTTTAACCTGTAGCTCTACATATACATATATACATATGTATATACTATGTATACTATATATATATTGCATACATATCTATAAAGAAGTGGGCTTAGGGGTGCCTGGGTGGCTCAGTCGGGTAAGTGTCCGACTTCAACTCAGGTCATGATCTTGCAGTTTGTGAGTTCAAGCCCCACGTCAGGCTCTGTGCTGACAGCATGGGGATGGCTTGGGATTCTCTGTCTTCTTCTTTGTGCCCCTCCCTTTCTCTCTCTCTCAAAATAAATAAACATTAAAAAACAAACAAGTGGGCTTTATTTCCTTAGATCTGAACCACCAAAAACACAACACCCAAATACTACTATTTGTGCATTCACAACATAGATGGAAATTAATGTGTTCTTCATATCCCTTTGAGAAAAGAGATGCTATTTACATCTGAAGTAATTTTAATTACTACAGTTATATATATATTATATGATAGATATGTGAATTACATGGTTTAAACCTTTGTTACACAAATAAAGCAAAGAAAGTGGAGTTATTTTTTTTCTCTGCTTATCTTGCGTTTTCTCTCATGCCTATTGTCAACGCAATTCAATACATATGCTATTAAATGATATTAATAATACTTATCTATTTAACAATAATGCTAAGTTTATATTAATGACTACACAACTATAATTATATATAACATTTATGGCAATGATTATATATTGGTAATAATTACTGATATTCTTGCAGAGTGATCACTGCATGCTATCATATATTAATATTTGCAAAAACATTTGCTTTTGGAACCAGGACAATACCTTTAAAGCTGTAAGAGAACAGACAGCTACCTTTTATATTTCACAAATAGTCCCACCATTTAGCATATGCCAGGCACTCAAAGACTTGTAAATTTGTAAATAATCCTTGAATGCAAGAATTTCCACAAAAGCTATAACAATGCATTTGTTAAAAATGCATCTCAGTACTTGGGGTGCCTGGGTGGCTCAGTTGGTTAAGTGTCCCACTTTGGCTCAGGTCATGATCTCACGGTTTGTGAGTTTGAGCCGTGCATTGGGCTCTGTGCTGACGGCTCAGAACCTGGAGCCAGCTTTGGATTTTGCGTCTCCTCCTCTCTCTGCCTCTCCCATGTTCATGCTCTGTCTCTCTCTGTCTCTCAATAATAAATAAACATTAAAAAAATTAAAAAATGCATCTCAGTACTTTAGCTTGTGATTCTACAGTTTAAAATCACCATTTTCTTTTAAGTATAAGAATATTTGATATAAAAATTGATACTGTCCTTATGTAGGTAGTGTCGATTCAGTTTTTTCATTTGTTAACAGCATTGCATTACAAGACAAAGGCAATCTTGTTCGTTTTACATACCTAGAGCAGTGGGAATCAGGCATGAGATACAGAAACAGAAGTCTAAGAATAAGTTAATTTAAGTTAACTTATATAACGTTTCACTAACAAATCCTAAGTTCTTTACCCCTGGTAATGCTGAGAAAATCCACTGAAAAAACAATTTTCTAAAACTACCTGGACAGGAAGGGGCATGGCCTTTGTGGTTCTAACGTAACAAGTTCCCAGTGGAAGTCACAGAGCAGCAAAGAGTAGAGAGAAAAGCAATAAAGGGCAGACTTCACTTCCTCTTTTGTTTTCTTCTTACTGTTTTGTGACATGAATAAAGTCTCTGATTATTGTGAACTTCAAATGTCCTATTTACACAATGAGCATGATAATACTTGCCTTGTCTATTTCCTAGGATTACTGCAGATCTCAACTGAGATATGAGACTACTTCAAATCTTGTAAACAATGCCAGCACTGAGGCTTGGACCAAATACTAATGAGGCAAGGAAACAACCATCTCAATATCATCAGAGTATCTCCCATGAATGGACACTCTAGATAACGGAGCTTAAGCCTTGGAAGGAAATGTGTCTCTAAAACGAACTACTGTGGGCTGGTCCACGTGTTTTTGCTTTTCTGGCATACTGAACCTACCTTAATTTCTCGACAACAAAAATCAAAAGCGTAACCATCAGTAATTGTTAGACTGGAACACGGGAACTTTGATTTGGCTTTCTGGATATCAGGACTTCACATGGCTGGTGTGCCACCTCAAGCTGGCCTCTGGCAGCCCCCCTTTCCCAATTTGCTTCTTTTACTCAGCTGTTGTTTAAGAAATCAGATAACCTGGCAATTTGGAGTCTTGTGTAACCAATAAATTTTAAGAAAGTGTCTGAAGACCTTTCTGTAAAGTCAAAACAAAGATTTCATGCTGAGGGGTTTCCTGAGTTCCATATGCAGCAATCTTTAGAAAAAGCCAGAATTCTAACCTGGAATAAACATTGCTGACGGATTAATATCAGTAATTCTGAGTTTTCCTTCTGTGTTTCCCTGACCTTCTGGCTTTCTCATATACAAGAACATTCGTAACATTCCAAACCACATGTTTAGTTATAGGTGTTAGAAAACATGGTGCCTCTGACATGTTTATTTTAAAAGAAAAAAACAATGATCATGGGTTGACGTGTGAAGGCTTCTGCCTCTCTTTCAAATGTTATCATAGCAGGGGAATTGGAAATATGTACCTAAAAGTCCTTTTGACCTGGTTTATAGTATTGTGAAGAACAACTAGAAAGCTGGTGATTCCTATTGATTCCATAATACAATGAGCAACCATAAGAAATGGACTGACAGCTCCTGAAGTTTAGTCAACAATGGTTGGAAAATTATACCTGAACTCTCTTATTCATCTTCACTTTTCATAAATATAAATTAATCATAGGTTTTAATTAAATAACAAAACAAAGCCAAATACAAATGCAAAAGCAGCACTTCTCTGAGAAGTAATTTGAAAAGGAGCCCATGTTAACACTTTCAAATCTCTCTTGAAGAAATGAGAATGTTGTCCAACCTACTTGAGTTTTCTATCAACAGTGAAATTCGCAAAGGTCACCCCCGACAAAGTAACACAATATTTTTCTCACAGTCTTTGTTACAGTAGCAGTCAAGCAGCATATTCATTTTCAATTTAATTATGTTTGTAAATAGTGGGAGAGGCAGGCAAGAAGCCTGAGCTGACCGCCGGCGGAGCCTCTGTGGGTGTCTGAGCCACTGCGGCAATCACCCTTGTAGGTTTCATTATTTTTCAGTGGATTTTTATTGGCTGGGGATAATATCTTATTAAAATTCTGTTAGTTATAAAAGTTGTTTAAGGAAACCCATTCCTTTGCCATAATGTCTTCCCACCTGATTATCAGTTCATTTATGCCTTCCCAGCTAACATTTATTCTTAAGACAGTGTAATTTTTGTGTAACCTTGATTGTTATCTAATTTATTTCCCAAGTGACAATTAATCTCTGATATATTGCCCCTAGCACAAAACCCCCATTGCTTACTGAAGCATTCAGCTACAGTCACCTTGTATCTATACGAGAATCCATTGACAAAGCAGTTTGAAAATTAGCTTTGGTTTAAAAATGCTGCAGCAACACCATTGGTTTTTCTAATGTATACCACGGAGGCAACATCAGCTGTATAACTGATTATTCTTTATAAGGCAATGTGACAGATAATAGTGAAAATATAGAAAGAAATAATATGCATAAATAACTATTATACAAAGTAATGATCAAAAATAATGTAAGAGAATTACTCTTTTTTAAATGTTTATTTTTTGAGAGAGAAAGAGAGAGAGAGTGGACACGCAAGGGGGTAAGAGGCAGAGAGAGAGAGAGAGAGAGAGAGAGAGAGAGAATCCCAAGCAGGCTCTACACTGTCAGTGCAGAGCCCGACTAAGGACTCTATTTCACAAACTGTGAGATCATGACCTGAGCCGAAATCAAGAGTCTGATGCCTAACCAAATGAGCCATCCTGGTGCTCCTAGGAGAGTTATTCTTAAATTTCAGACAAGAGAGAGATGCCCAGAGGAAAAGTCAGGTAAGACTTGCTAGAGGCAGTAGAATAAGATTGGGAACTTGAAGCAAACATATGGTTCAAATATATGAAGATATAAAGCTGGGAAGAGGAAACAAAAGCAGCAAAACAGATAAGTGTGATGCATCTAAAAGGATAATTACAATTGAGCTTCTTTAAGATATTAAAATGTAAAAAAGTGGAAAATAAATGGGATCTTTGGGCTAAGAATAAATTAGAAGAATACATTTGTAAACGTCTTGACTACCAGGGTGATAAATTTCAGCTTTACAACTGTGACAACTGCCAGAATCAGAGTTCTGTATGCCTAGGACTACAATGAAATGTAACACTGTGAGGTTTTTTTTTTTTTTTTTGATGTTGTTATTTTTTTTTTTTTTTAATTTTTTTTTCAACATTTTTTATTTATTTTTGGGACAGAGAGAGACAGAGCATGAACGAGGGAGGGGCAGAGAGAGAGGGAGACACAGAATCGGAAACAGGCTCCAGGCTCCGAGCCATCGGCCCAGAGCCTGACGCGGGGCTCGAACTCACCGACCGCGAGATCGTGACCTGGCTGAAGTCGGACGCTTAACCGACTGCGCCACCCAGGCGCCCCTGATGTTGTTATTTGTGGAGGTTTTACTCCCATCTTTTCAGCTGTGTCTTCTAAGAATTTTCAGAATGCAACTTTACTAATTTATCTTTAAGGAGGAATATACAATGTTCTTTTTTAAGTCATCGCAAGCTGTGCTTCCCCTGTAGGGCTTAAACCATATGTAGAAATACAATATATGACAAAGTAGCACAACAGGCTAAAAGGAATAGAGAAATGAAGTTAAATAGTAGAAAGTATCTTGAATTGTTTGTGAAGCAGTAAATGTGCTATTTTAAAATAGACTATAATAAATCAAGAATGTGTGTTGCTATCAAGTATAACTATGAAAATAATAATAAAATCAGTAACCAAGAAGCCAATTAAGAAAAACAAAATGAATTCTAAAACTACTCAATTCAGCAGAAGTCAGGAAATGAGTAAAGAATGAAAGAAGAGATGGAACAAATAGAAAATAAAGAGCAAGATGCCAGACATAAACCTAAACACAAAAATTTCTTTAAATGTCAGTGAACCAAATACTTAACTCAAAAAACAAAGATGGTCACACTGGTTTAAAAAAATACATATGTTGCTTATATTCTAGCAGATGAGCATTACATATAAGATCACAAAGAGCATGAAAGTAAATGATGCAGAAAGATATACTATGTAAACATTAAATAAAAGAGAGTTGCTGTATCAACACTGAAGTAGAATTTAAGAAAAGAATATTGCAAGAGATCAACTGGCTTATATTTTTTTGTGACAAAAGACACAATTCAACACATAGCAATTTTAAATGTGTATGTAAGAAATAATTTAACTATATAACACAGAAAGCAAACACTGATGAAAGTAAATGGAAGAACAAATATAAAATCATAGTTGAAAACTTTAACAGACAAAAATCAGTATAGAGAGATGATCTATGAGATGCATAATTTGCCAACTTTGCTTAATTTGCCACATTTTTTAATGTTTATTTATTTTTGAGACAGCACATTAGGGGAGATGCAGACAGGGGGCAGAGGACAGAAGCAGGCTCTCTGTGTTGACAGCAGCAAGCCCGATGTGAGGCTTGAACTCATGAACTGCAGGATCATGACCTGAGCTGAAGTTGGATGCTCAACTGACTGAGCCACCCAGGCACCCTAATTTGCCACATTTTGAACTGTGCAAATGAGTGCAAAATAGACATTATTTTAAGTGCACATTTGAACATTTGCTAAAGTAAATTCTGCACTATACAGTTAAATCTCAAAAACATAGACTTACTAAAACCATAGAGAACATGGTCTCTGAACATAAAAGAATTAAACTTGACGTCAATAATGCAAAGGTAATTGGAAAATGGCCAATGTTAAATAATTTATAAACTTTTAAGAAAAACAAAGATTAGAAAATTTTCAACCAGAACTTTACAAAAGAGGATATCCAAATAACTAATATGCACACCTGTTATCAGGGAAATGCTAATTAAAACCATAGCTCGATATGACCACATGCCTCAAGAAGAGCTAAAACTCACAGGCAGCCCTTCCATAGAAACAATGACATAATCACAGACTTGATCTTCATGTTAGGGGTTGCGGGGGGGGGGGGGGGGGGGGAGGGGGGCGGTGCCCACATGTGTGTGCCCTTAGTAATACAGCCTCAATTGGTCCTTAGGATTTGTGTGCTCTAAAGCCAAAGTATCACCTGCAGTTCAACCCCATGTCATTGGCGCTCAGCAAGTTAACATCATGATAGTGGATAGCTACAGAATTGTATCAGATTCACTGATCTTCACAGCACGTTCTTTTATTATTGAACCATGATTGAATTACACTTCATGGAAACTGATACAACAGTTTAGTCACAAACTCAATCTTTAAGTTGTCCATATAGATGTCCATATAGAATAACAAAATCTAACTATATATCTGAAGTGAAAAAGCCAATCAAACAAGTGCAACCATCTCTCTCCTATAGCTTCTGCAACAATGTTTAACTCATTACACCATGGTCTTGCTACCAAAAGGGACGTAAAATTGACCCAAGAGAAATTATTTTGACAAACATGTTGCTCAGCTGGAGTACAACTTTATAAACATGAATTTGGACAGTTACTTTCACTTAGATGCTGCTTTGGCAACCCTCACACAGCCACAGAGACTGACTATGATGACAAAGTGACAATCTTCTGAAGTCTTGTAGAACTCACAGATCCAGATAGCACAGTGCCTGGCTCATTCAGAAAGGGGGGATGACAACTTTTGCTTGACTGAGTGTGGATATATGCAACTCAATTCTGACACTATCTACTCAGACAAAGCATCAGATTCCAAGGATAAGGGTTCAGTCCTACAAAACTTCCCCATTCACCCCACTTCAGATGCCAGTCACAAGCCCAGGCTGTTATTTGTGCTTCTGACCTAAACAGCTACAAACTACAGGTTCCAATGGCCCCTTCCAACTCAGGGTGCCCACATCAGGTCCAGCTTGTTTTCTTACTTTTGAAAGACTGGCTATAAACCAAAGGTCCCCAAGACCCTTTCCTCAGGTTTGATTAATTTGCTAGAGTGGCTCACAGAACTTAGTAAACCCCTAGATTATGTTTCTTATAAGGAAATAACTCAGGAACAGCCAAACAGTGAGATGCATAGGGCAAGTCAAGGGAAAGGGCTCAGAGTTTCCATGGCCTCTCCAGTGCACCACTCACCCCAATCGCCACATGCTCCTCAACCTGGGGGAGGTCCTCTGGGGGTTTTATGAAGGTTTCAACCTAGTCATGATTGATGAAGTCACTGACCATTGATGATTGGTTCAACTGCCAGGCCTCTCCTCGTTCCAGAGGTACTCAAAGTTCCAACCCTCTAATCACATAGTTGGTTCACCTGTGGCAGGTTGGCAACCTGCTCCTAAACTTAGGTGGAGTTAAAAAGTCACCTAATTAACATAGCAAGAGACACCTTTGTTGCTCTCATCCCTTAGGAAAACCCAAGCGTGTTAGCAGCTCTGTGCCAGCAACTGGACAAAATCCAAATACACATCTCTTAGTCTAAATCACACTAGCCCCATGTAATATCCATAATACCCTGAGACAGAAGGTAGCAGGATGAACTTCCTCCAAGGTTGGATAAGCCTCCCCCTGTTTGAGCTACAAACGGTCTCTTCAAATTCTTCACAGAATAGAATTCAAATTCCATTCTACATTTTAGAAAATGCTACAATCTGACAACAAATTAAGCCTTTGGAAAGAATCATATTTAATGAGCTTCTAAAGAATAGGAGGTGAAGCTGGAGAGTCAATTCTGGATGTCCTGGAGTTTTCTTTCCTTCCTTTTTCAGGAAGTTAGCAAGTTGCAGGCTCTGCTTATCTGAGTTAGCTAGCTGGAAAAACAGGCTGATACCAGCTTCAGGGCTTCAGCCTCTCCTTTCTGAGATGTTTCATTGACTAGGGAGCTCTTTTATAACATAGTTACTAGATGTTGCCTGCCACCCTTTTTCTCTCTGTGGTGCTCTAAGTCAACTGTACCAAGCTTACCTTTTTTTTATGTTTCAAGTTTTTATTTAAATTCTAGTTAGTTAACGTATAGTGCAATATTGGTTTCAGGAGAATTCAGTGATTCATCACTTACAACACCCAGTACTCACCCCAACAAGTGCCCTCCTTAATGCCCATCACCTCCTTCCCCAACCTCCACCCACCTCCTCTCCAGCAACCCTCATTTTGTTCTCTATAGTTAAGAGTCTCTCATGGTTTGCCTCCCCGTCTTTTTGTTTATTATTACTATTTCCTTCCCTTATGTTCACCTGTATTATTTCTTAAATTCCACATATGAAGGAAATTGTATGATATTTGTCTTTCTCAGACTGACTTATTTTGCTTAGCATAATACTCTCCAGTTCCAATCATGTTGTTGCAAATGTCAAGGTTTCATTCTTTGTGAGTGGTGAGTAATATTCTAGTGTGTGTGTGTGTGTGTGTGTGTGCGTGTGTGTGTGTATGTGCGTGCATGTGTGTGTGTATTTCACATCTTCTTTACTCATTTATTGGTCGATGGAGGTTTGGGCCCTTTCTATAATTTGGCTATTTCAGTTGTACCAATCTAAATATGGTAGTCTGTGGGAAGACAGCCCAGAGGATGATGTGCTCTATGCTTGAAATTTTCCCTCAATAATGTTTATTTTATATTCATATCATATTGTGCTAGTGGTGGATATTCTTGTACTTAAAGGAAATATTAACCAGAAGTTCACCTCTTCTTTAAGTTGCTGAAAGAATGAAAAAGCGGGAATTCTGCATGCCTAAATTATTTGAACAATTACCAAAACTACCTATGACGTCCTGATTACTAAACCTCACAAAATACTTTCCAGTTGTATCTTGATTAGCATCTCTATAGACTCTAAGATCATCTATCAATTCTCCCATTCAAAAAACTCACTTTTATGTTTGCTTCAAACTTTCTTTTGACATTTTGACATTTTTCCATTTTTCTACTTACCTATTTTAAGTCTCCTCGCCTAGATTTTTCTCCTTCTGTTCACTCTTTGTACGCTGGCATAATGCAGCTAACTGTGCATCATCTCATTATAAATACCGTCGATGCTGCTCCTTGCTTTTTTTCACCCAACAATATAGCCTTTTGATGATTACATTTCCATGTATCTGTATCTGCAATATTAGTTTCACCCCTAAAGAGCATGGATATTTCATTATTTAAATAGCCATAAGTATAGCATTCAAAGCACTTTTTAAATAATGTTTTGCTATTTCAAAGAGCCCTAAATCTCCTGAGCCCTCTTGAATATATGGGGCAGATCATTCCCTGGAAGTAGAATCAACTGGTTTAAGGGGATAAGGATTTTCCATCTTTGTGGATATTGCCACACTATCTTGCAAAGAAATGAGGTCAGGAGTCCCTTACACCAGTCTCCTAGGTTATCTCTCTGCGTCCAGTACTGGTTCCTCTAATCCAACATTCACAATGCTGCAGGTGACTATTTAACGTGTACATCTGACCATGCCATCTTTCAGTTTCTCATGGATTTTAGATTGTCTACTACTCACCAAAGCAAGAAAGGGCCTACGTGGAAGGACTCCTACCTCCTTTCCAATCTCACTTCCTGCCAGCTTGCTTTTGCACTTGCTTCTTTTTCTGCCTGATACGTCCTGTTCCAGTCCCTCAGCACTCCCTCTTCACCAACTTTTACCTTTTCCAATCCTTCAATATTCATGTGTGCGTTTTCAGCATCTGAACAATTCTCAGAACATAAAAAACAGTCTAATATTTTTGAATGAATGAATGAATGAGTCAGGATTACATCCCACCCACAAATTATTATAGCATCTTGGTGTGCACATCTCTTTCAATGCACTGATAACATTTCATTTTAATCAGCCTGTCTTCCATACTAGTTTTATGGTGATGAAGACTGTACCTAGCACGAAATCAAGTGTCAGGTGAATAAATAAATGATAGAATGAGGTCCATTTCTTCTTCATTTACAGAAGAAAACTTCTGAGGCCCATGGATGTAATGTGTCTTTCCCAGTGACATATACCTAATCTAAGTGGCAGAACCAGGCCTAGATGTCATATATACTAATTTTTATTTTAGAACTCTTTCTAGTAAGTATGCTGCAACTTTAAATAATTGCATTTTGCTTTCTGTTTCACAGTGTTTTATTTCAAATAGAATTTGGACTAAACTTTGGAGGGTGTTTTCTCCCCCCTCCAGTTATAGCTCTGCTCTTTAATAAATAGCAAAGCCAGTGCCTGCACTAAGTTCATTTAGCTTCAGTTACCTTGGCTATAATATCTCTGCTTCACCTGCCTGACTGCTTTATCGTGAAGGTTAAAAGAAACTGCAGGGGTGTGTCCTGAATGTGGGGAGCATTATACAAGTAATTTGTGGTGAACATTGCCTTACATAATCATATTCGCTAATTCCTTCATGCAAGAATGTTTGTGATCACACAAACAAGCATCTGGGCTCTGCTGATTCCAGAGATAAAAATCACTGCTACTATAATCATATTACATGTGTGCCTACAGGAATTTCCATAAAGAACCTGTGACAAAGAAACAGGGGTTTGGCTAATATATATTTTCAGCAAGTTCAAATCAAAGAGCTGCACAATTCTGATCATGTCTACATTTCTCAATGGTTGAGATATGTAAGTTCATCATAGAGTTTGGGGAGGTTTGTCACAATTTATCCAATACCAGTAAACAGTATACCCATAGTGTTCACAGAAGAGAGTCTTCATCAAAAATTGCTAAATTATCAACTATTTGACAACTATTTGACAGGTGGGAAAACATGCTTTAAAATAAACCTGAAATAGAAGTTGAATGTGGAATCTAAAAACAAAAACAAAAACAAAACAAACTCTTAGAAACAGAGAACAGATGGATGGTTGCCAATAACAGGAGTTGGGGAGGGGACTGGGGGGGAAGTAGCTGAAGAAGGTCAGAAGGTATAAACTTCTAGTTACAAGATGGAGATGTCCTGGGGATGTAACGCATAGCATGGTGACTATAGTTAACAATGCTGTACTGCAGATTTGAAAGTTGCTAAGAGGGTAGATTTTAAAAGTTCTTACCTCAAAAGTTTGATGGATGTGTTAACTAATATTGTGGCAGTCATTTCACATTATTAACCCATATAAAATCATTACATTGTACAGTTTAAACTTACACAATGTTATATATCAATTATATCTCAATAAAGCTGGAAAAATACTCTATGAGAGTTGAAAGACAAGTACTGTAACGTAATGTATCAAGGTTTGATTCCGGTCCCTATTTTAATCAAATCAAACTCCTTTCCAAGACCCACAAGGCTTGGTTGCACAGTCGTTAGCTCACTAGACTCCATCTTTGCTTTGAGGAGATCTGACGTCTCCCTAAAAGTCGAATGGTCACAAATCAAATGTCAACTAGCAATGTATTTCCTTATTACCTTAGCTTAAGTAGCCTTGTCCCAGTGACTTTCTCTATTATACATATTTGCCTCTAGTATTTCTAGCACAAGGTCCACTATAGCTAGTGTTGATCTGACACATGTACCTGGTAATATGTGGCTGTGCTATCCCTACCTCATCCCACCCCTACCCAGATACTGTCCAAGGAAAATGGAACCTATATCCTCGGTGCCTGAGAGGCAGTCAGTAAAATTTGTACTATGAGTGAATTAGTCAGTAATCAAATGAAAGTTCAGAGCACAGTTACCATATGGTAATGGGATTGGAAAAAATTGTCAGAACATGCTGATGTGCTGTTATTGTAGATGGGTTTTTTTTAACTCATATATTTTGCACCTCAAAACAGAGATTAAGAAAAAGAGGTATCTACCCAAAAAGAGCATTTGTCAATTGCTCAATTATAATAGACTACTTTTTATCCTTCTTTCCAAGTTGAAGAAATATTTAGTACCATGTACAATGTTTATTACTAAACACACATGCATGTATATTTATGTGTGCATGAAGTGATGAATTACAAAAACAGTGTAATATGTGGGATGTTCCACATAAATATCACATATGCTTTTATTCTGTTCAGAATCATGGAATATCTATTTACACACACACACACACAAATATATATTTAAGGAAATAATGTCAGCACTGCAGGCCAGCTAATAGGTTAAAAACTAACAAAAAGTTAAAAACTTAAAGTAGGAAAAGGAGAAGAATAAGAGAAAGAAGAACATAAAAGGAAACAGGAAGATAAAGAGAAGGGGGAAAGGACCAATGTGGATCAGGAAGAGAGAAACAGGAGAGGGCAGAGAGCAGGAGAAAAGGAAAATCAGGAAAAGAAGTGCTAGTGGTATAGTAGTGGTGAGACCGTGGAGCTGGCTCAACAAGATGGTAACACATACTCCAAGGCTTACGTTAGTACAAACATAAAGTACTGCTAAAAGAACATTTGCAAGATTATTTTAATAAACGAGCCTATATTCATATTGTTTCAAAAACATTATATTTGTCTTAAAATTTAAATCTGTTGGTAAAAAAAAAATACTCAGATAATACAATAAATATTTGGAGGGAAATCTTAGATGTTGTATCTCATATTATATACCACAATTATATCTATAAAACCTGAAGGATTATGTATGTGTGTGTATATATATAAGTATATATACATATATATGCATATATATTTACATATAAATATATATATGCATATATATACACACATGTATGGGTATGCACATATATATGAAAACTTTAAAACTGGAAAAAAAATAAGTGAATGTAATTCCGATTTTGGAAAGATTTTCTAAGTGTATGAGCAATCCAGATGAACTAAAAGAGCCTGGGTGTCTCATTCAGTTAAGTGTCTGACTTCAGCTCAGGTCATGATCTCGAGGTCCAGGAGTTCCAGTCCCTCATCAGGCTCTGTGCTGACAGCTCAGAGCCTGGAGCCTACTTTGGATTCTGCGTCTCCCTCTCTCTCTGCCCCTCCCCTGCTCGCACTCTATCTCTCTTTCTCAAAAATAAATAAATATTAAAATAATTTTTAAAAAATATGAACTAAAAGATCATGTTATATAATTAAGTAAAGGACAAATTCATAAAGGTAAAATACATCATTAAAATAAAAGGCAAAAAGGTTAAAGACATAGATTCTACAAAGGTAACAACAAAAATGTTAACATCATTAATATAGGGTATTCATTCAGATTAATTAGAATAAAAATATAAAGGCTTCGAAGAATACAGTCCAAAGCTATGGTAAGAGAAAATTTAGAAAAGGAATAATTATAACTAGTGAAAATTTGGCCAAAATATTGAATTTCAACAGAAATTAGAGAAATACAAATGAAAACAATAAAAAATTAAAATAATGTTGGCAAGTATGCAAACAGATGCTCAGTATGGACTTGCAAATTTATCAACTTTTGAAACCCTGTGCTAATAGATTTAGGAAACCTAAAAAGGTATGTCATTTATTCTAGAAATTTCCATTGGAACGTTTCATATGCAAATGTTTACAAAACTGAAAACAATACAGATAATGCACTGTTAATGGTGAAAATATAGAATTCTCACACAAAAGAGTATTATACTTTTAGAAATCTCTCATGATTTTTTTGGAAATAGCAAGTGAGTTTATAGAGTATAATTCTAACTTAAATTTTAAAAATATAGACAAACAAGGGAGGAAAGACTGAAAAAATAAATGTGAAATCATTTTTTTAAATAATGGGTTATTTTAGTATTTTCCTTGATAATTCTAACCACTGCAACTTTTTTCCTAAATGAGCATATTTCACTTTTATAATATGAAAAATACAAATGTTTTTAAAAGGTAAAAATAACCAAGATAAACATGAAAAGTAAATGTGTTAATTTAACATACCAGAAATAGTGTTCCTTTCTAAAGATGTAATTTCAAGCTTTTATAACATGCTACAAAGCTATTCATTTTGTTGCAGTATTTTGTTCTTATCTACACTCTCATAGCAAACAGTGAATTTCTACAGAAATGCATTCTTTGTTTTTTATTATTATTTTTTTAAATATTGGTATCAGTTTTTAAATGCATTAAGCCTTTTGTGACTCCCATAATAGTTTGGGTAATGACAAATGAGTACACTGTGTAAACTAAATTTGTGGCTGCTAGAGTTCCTGGGATATTAGGTTGTTGATCATTTTTGATTCATCAATATTGTGAAAAGTAATAAAATGAAACTTTATTTAAAATGGTGGTGAGAGGCTGGTAAGGGGAGTGCTCACCCCATACCACTCGTCCATTGCATACTCAACAAGAATTGAGGCACTTTGCATAACTACTTTGGATGCACCACCAGGTGGAAGAATGGTTTCCTCCTCCACCAGCAACAGCCCAGCCAGTGACTGTCCCTACTCAGCCAATGAAAGGCACGGTACTTTAAAGTCTGTTTCCTCTAATGGATTTTTTGTGTATTACACCCCTCCCAACTTCCCCCTCTCCTTTGTTCTCAGGACTTGCTATGGTTTTGCCTTAGCTTGCTTGTCCTAGATTACAATTCTCTACGGGTCCCAAATAAACCATTTTTTTCCAGTAAAATAACTAGCAATTTTGTTGTTAAGGTTAACAGCATAAACAACAAATAATAAACATAACCAAGTTGCAAGGAAATATTTTAGAGAAAGTATACTCTACAGATAGATATAATTCAAAAGTGAATACATACACCTGTCTCATGACTGTCTACAAATCTTTTCTTTAGCAGACTATAAGACTTCACAAAGGAGCAATGTATTATAGTCTGTCTCCCTCTTAATTTACTGAAATAAAACAAAATATTTCATCAACCCTCTTGATGAAACTCTGTCCTGTGAAAACTGACAATGAATCTCTTTTCTGATCATATACTACTCCAAATGTATGTTTTTGATTACATTAATAGAAGTTTATTACTTTTTTCTCTGCTTTTCCTCACTAACTCTAAAGGGAAATGTTAAAGTAAGCTGTTCTTTATTAATAATTCAGTGAATTTTTCAGTTCACTGATGTCAGGCAGCTGAGTGACCCGAAAATGAACCTTTCTAGAAGCATACTGCATAAGAAGGCTTTCACATATCTCCATGAGGAATGCACCTTTAGTTGTCTAATTATTTCTATTTAGATGTTCAGGCAATTAGGAAGAAAACTTGTATTCTTCATTAATCCAATTCTACCTTGTACCAATAAATAGCAAAAAAAAAAAAAAAAAAAAAAAAAAAAAGAAGAAGAAGAAGGAAAAGAAAAAAGAAACCCAAAAACCAAAAACCAACCAACCAAACAAACAAAAATCCCAAAAAAACTGCATTCCTCCTATATGGAAATCTACCATATAAATGAAATTTATTTAATATTTAAATGAAATATTACAAGAATTGTAACTCAGTAGATATATTCAACTTAAATTTGCATTTCAGAGAAAAGTTCATGATAATTATATCAGGGGGGAAAAAAGCAGGTCAATTTATCAAGAAGGGTGAAAATCCCAAACAATAGCAACAGCTCAAGCTCAGAGGTACTGAATGGGACTCTATAACCACAGAGTGATTATTTTGACACATTCAGCTGTTTAATATCATGCCTCACTGCCCCCTCACTGGTTGATGATTTTCCTTTGTAGGATCTGACAGGCCTAAATGAATTTTCACCCTTGTGAATTAAAACCCTCTCATTCATTTACATTGGCCAAAATCCCTTATGCTCTAAGCAAATGTGTCTTTTTCTTCTTTCAATGCATCTGAAGGTACATACAATTACGTGTAAGTATCTGAAATTCTTATAGCTATAAGGAGAGAAAAACTGGTTAAATGAAGATGTAAAAAGAAATAGGAAAGTTATAAATATTTAATCATTAACTTTTTATTGACATCGTGGTAAAACAGATAAACAAGCAATTTAAGGTTAAAATATGTTTCCAAATGAGCACTCTTTTATACCCGGCTTCACAACTAAAATTCCCTTTGGAGCTAAGCAAGTTACATACATGAGTCAATAGCAAACATTATTGAGTATTTCTGAGCCAGGGAATAGGGAAGTGTGTTTTTAAGTATGAATTCATGGAATCCTTATCACGTCTTTTATGAGGAATTACTATCTGATTCATATTCCATTGAATTTCACTTAATGTCATTCCTCAGGTGCAAAAGAATGAGCTCAGAATTATCAAATTATGACATATCAACAACACTGTTATCATGTTTTATTTATTTATTCTTATTTATTCTTATACCCAGCCCCCCCACTAAGAGTTAAGATTCTAATGTGTTTAATCTATATTTTGGGGAGAAAACTTGAAAAAGGTGTATTTTTGTACATGTATTATTCATTCTTATCAAAGTTATGCTCTAGAATTCATTGTTTCTAAGTTTTATCAGTGAACACTAGACCTTTAAATTCTGCCCATGTTGCTATGGGTGCCCGGATTTACTGTGTCTAACTGTTCAGAGTACACTGTGATGTGTACCTGATGCATTTTACCTATTCACTGTTCAAGCAACATTTAGGATGCCTCCTATTTCTACCAGCAAAACTAACATTTCAGTATTTGCTCCATTTCTTCCTTTGTTACAAACGTTCTAGTAAATGTCCTTCTGCATGTTCCCTTATGTTATGTGCCTGTGTGAAAATTTCTTTGGGATACACACACACACACACACACACACGCATACATACACTTACATGTGCCCTATATACACAGACACACACACACACACACAGGCATAAGACTGAGTTCAAAGCATGTACATGTGTATAACTAGATTATGTTCTGCTTGCGTTGCTTTCTAGATTGGATCACTTCTACCTAAAAGGCACAAAACTCTGTGCCTCATCAGTTTGAAGATGAGAAACCAGAGGTACAAATATATTAAGTAATGGCCCAAGGTCAAACCAAGCGGACTGGTTCCAAAGCCCACACTTGCAGTCACTATTCTGTACTTCCACCCTAGAGGGGAGAAATAATAAAGCACCAGGAATTGTGGCAATCTAGAGAGCATAGGTACTGCCTTATGACTTTATGACATTTAAATATAATAACCACAAACATAACTAGGAGTGTGACAAATGAAATTCATCAGCGTGCTGAATTGACTCAAAAGCTACCATTATATAATCTGTCCTCTACGTAATGATTTCATTATCAGCAGAATCATTCCTAAACTGGCTTTCAGTAGCTCTAGCCAATGGTTAATAACAGATCCCATTGAGATGTTAGAGTCCACCTTATTTTTTTTTCACAATGAAAAATGTCTATTTAGCATCAGTTACAGCTATAGCCACTGAGAGCACATTTTATTTGCCCTGGCTGAATCATCATGGACATTTTCAAATGTATGTTTCAAGTCATGGGTGAGAATAGACAGATACATTAAACTACTACTAAGACTACACAAAAATTTTCCCCCAAACATTTAATAATTAAGTCTACTAGATAATGCCAAAAATGTATAAAAGCATTCTATAGTTTGCTGGTCAGTCTACTCCAGAGCTCACACAACCTGTACCAGGTAGAAATAATCATTTGTTGTGATTATTGTCAGGAAAAAGTTACCTATTTCTCTAATGATTTAAACAAGATGTTAGTTTTAGAAGAGAACAAGGCATTTAGAAAAACTCAGGGGTCTCCCCAATATAATTGTTTATGCCTTGAAGAAAGATCCTAAAATTTCAAAAGGAAGATATACCCTAACATTGCCATCTGATACATCCATTCTTTAGCAGACAGCAATCTGATTTCCACACCCACCATTCCATAGCAAATGCACATATGAAAAGGCTCTTATAAGTTTAGTATTCACCAATGACCTTCTACTTATGAAATTTAATAACTGTTTCTTAACGCTAATCTAAACTTAATTCTCAACTGAATTTTACCACATTAGTTACATTCTCCATAGTTTGCTAAGGTCATCTCTCTTCTTATTCACTTCTTACTTTAACTTGTCTTTGATGTAAAAATTTATTGACTTGTATACTCACAGAAAGTTAGAGCTTAATAGATTTTTACAAAGTGAACACACCTGAGCCCAGGGGAACTTTGTTGCACAGTGGAATACACTTTCATTAGATAAAAAAAAAAATAGAACATCACCAGCAAATCTTAAGCTCATTTCCAGACTCTCTTCTCACCATTAACAGCCTTCCTCCACAGACAAAAGCACTGTCCTGACTTCTCTTAATTTTGTCTTCCTTCAACTTTAAGGAACCACAAATAGTGCCCCTGTGTCTGACTTCTTTGGCACAAAATTATGCTAGTAAGATCCTCTATGATATGTGGATTAATAGTTATCTTTTCTCATTGTTGTATAATATTTATGAATATTGCATCATTTATTTGCCTATGCCACTTGATGATCACAAAATGGTAGCTATAATTAAAAGTAAATAATCATAATAATAAGATTAGCTGTAGAAAACACTCAAATATGGAGAACAAACTGAGGGGTTTGTGGGAGGGGAGATGGGCTAAATGGGTAAGGGACATTAAGGAATCTACTCCTGAAATCATTGTTTCACTATATGCTAACTAATTTGGATGCAAATTTTAAAAAATAAAAAACAAAATTAAAAAAAAAAAAGACTAGCTGTTATATTGGTAATATCTAGTAGAGTACATACCATAGAGTAGATATTTGAAAGTGTTTATTATTTTCCATTGCATAATTGCCAAGTTATACCTAAAGTTATTCATATCAAACAATCCATTTAGCTTTAGCTTTTAATGAGGAGAAGCTCTCTTCTTCAAGAAAACCTTTCCTCGCTCACCTTCAAGCACTCCGTTTCATAAATCTTCCACAGGAGAAGTAGTAAACATGTTAACAAAGATTTCTAGGTATAAAAATGAAATGTAGTATTGATGAGATGTGTAGCAATTCACTGAGCAAAATATATTTTTAGACCAAACTATTTATTCTTCACCATTACAACTATTTTTAATATTTTCCTTTTCTTTACTTTGGTCCTATGCTAGGGAACATTCCACACGAACTAGGAAAATTCCCAATTGTTTACTGGGCTAGTGCAACTCTCATCATAGCATCTGAAAATGATAAGAGAAGAAGCTTAAAATTCAGCCTCCAATTTTGCCTCTTACTTCTAGTTAGTCAACTGTACGGCAACCATATGAAAAATAGCCTTAATGTTTGTAAACATGTGGTTAGTTGGAAGAAAATTAATACCTGAAAGAATCATCTGCTTGTCTGTTATTAATGCTTTAGATATACCACCAAGACCCCATTTAGGTAGTCAGAAGGCTTGTTTTGTCTGACACAACTTTCAGACATGCCAAAACCATGTAACTTCACTGAGCTTAAAGAAATGAGACCATGAGTACTGATGAGTATCCTTCAACAGTGAAGACTCATTAGCATTTTCTATTTAGAATTCATCATCAAAAGACAGAACTAATAGGGCTTCTCTCTCTTTCTCTCTCTCTCTCTCTCTCTCTCTGTATATATATACCTACATATGCCTTTATGTATATAATGTGTATAATATACACATATACATATATCCACACATATACAAAATGTGTCCATTTTAGCGATGCTTGTAATTTATAGATTCACAACATAAAACAGGTCTATAAAGTAGAAATCAGTACAGAGTCTTCTAGATCATTTATAACCTTAAAATGTTCTACTTTTTATCGGACTTCATTAATTCACTCTTCAGTAAATATTTAATGAGGTTTAGTATGGGCCAGGCAGGCTAGAAGGCCAGAAAAAGATAAATAAATCACCCTCAAGGAGCTCTTAAACTAGTTGTATTGCAATACATATAAAGTAATAAAGTATAAAGCAATGTGATACCCTACTGAAGCAGGTGTGAGTAGTCTTATTAGTAGTAGTAGGAGTAATGGTATGGCAGGTAATAGTCATGAGAGGGAGCAAGGGAAGTGTGGCCTTTGGAGACACATCCCTTGGATCAAATTCTATCTCTGCCATTTTCTGGCGTGGGACCTCAGGCAAGTTTTCAAGTGTCTATGCTCCGGTGTACATTTTTTACAATAGAGACGATAACAGTAACTATTAAACGAGTTGTTACACACAAAGTTCACTAGGAAGAATGTTTGACATACAGCAAGCACTGAAAGTATTCGTTAGCATCAGTACCACGAAACACTGCGTAGCACTTTATGGGTTCAGATACTTCACTGGATACTTTATAAACATTATCTCATTTTACCCTGGTAACCCTGCGAGTTTAGTACTCTTATTCTAATTCAATAGAGGAAGAAATTCATGCTCAAATATATTAGTGACTTGTTCAAGGTCATACAATCGAGTAATTTGGAGAATTGGAATCCAATCCAAATTCTGCCAGTTACTCATATCCTGAACCAAGTGCTCTGACAGCACAGAAGATGGAGCAACAGATGTTTTCCTTGGTGTTTGCAAGCGACGTATTGGAGGTGGGTCATTTAGTTTGGAAAATGAAGCACAAATACGCATGAGCTGGCATAATTAAAGCAGAGAATTTCATCCCAGGCTCAAGGCATAGCATGGTAAGGACATTAATCCATGGAAAAGCTTGGCAGTTTCAGTAAAGACGGAAAAGTTCTGTGTCACTGGTGTGAGGGGAAATGGAGCATGAAAGTCACAGTGGCAGATCATAAACGAGTTTCAGTGAAAACCTACAGACTTGGTTAATCCCAACTTCTATGAAATTAATGGGGCCCAACTCTGAACCTGTTGTGACCAATTTTTGAGCTTCTCTCTAGATAGGCTGCTCATGCTAATACTGACAGATTAAGCATTTGTATATTTTCAATCAAAGTGACTCTACTACTGAGTGGTTATGCATGTAAGCATGTGATTTAAACAAAGGCTCTTCGGGGCACCTGGGTGGCTCAGTCGGTTAAGCGGCCGACTTCGGCTCAGGTCATGATCTCGCAGTCCATGAGCTCGAGCCCCGCGTCGGGCTCTGTGCTGACAGCTCAGAGCCTGGAGCCTGTTTCAGATTCTGTGTCTCCTTCTCTCTGACCCTCCCCTGTTCATGCTCTGTCTCTGTCTCAAAAATAAATAAACGTTAAAAAAAAAAAATTTAAACAAAGGCTCTTCCCTCAGCTCTGTCCATTTCACATGGTATCAGATTCTCCAAAGGGCAAACCAAAGGGTTACTGTTATCTGAAGGCAAGGTCAAATTTTTATAATGAGAATCTAGTACAGCAAAGAATGCACATGTACATCACACAATAATTCATGAACTTTTTCTTTCCTACACCAAAAGAACATATACTGCCTGCAATGCAGTTACACTAATTTTATATTAAGAATGTCATTAGGTTGACCTCTGGGGCTCCTGGGTGGCTCAGTCGGTTGAGCACCTGACTTGATTTCAGCTCAGGTCATGATCTCAGGGTTCACGAGACTGAGCCCCATTGGGCTCTGGGCTGGCAGCGCAGGGAGCCTGCTTGGGATTCGCTCTCCTCTCTGCTCCTCCCCCACTTCTCTCCTTCCCTCTCTCTCTGTCCGTCCACTGATCGTGTGTGTGCTCTCTTTTTTTCTCAAAATAAATAAAATAGGGTCGCCTAAGTGGCTCAGTTGTTTAAGCATCAGACTTTTGGTTTCATTCCAGATCATGATCTCCTGGTGTTGTGGGTTTGAGCCCCTCATCGGGCTCTGTGCTGGCAGTGCAGAGCCTGCTTGGGATTCTCTCTCCTTCTCTCCACTCTTCCCCGACTTTCACTGTCTCTGTCTCTCTCAAAACAAAAATAAAAAACTTTTTAAAAAATTAATTAATTAATTAATTTAAAAAAAGAATATCATTAGGTTGACCTCTGATTTGTTACTTTTCTACTTGCAGTTAGCTATAAGGTTTTTCTGGCTTTTCTGTTTTCACAAATGTAACTTAATAGCTTAAGTGGTTGTGTTAAACATTTTTTTTGTTTTCTATTATTCTTTGTCCACCGTCACATAATGGAGGTATTATTGATTATTTCCACATTAATTTCTCCTACCACACACTATGGCAGGCTACTAGTCTCAGTATAATTTCAGGTTGTTTGCTTTATACGAAGCTGCCTCTTAAACTGTACAGCATAGCCCTATTGTTTTTGTTTTTTCTTTTACAACTCATTTACTGAGCGTTCCTATATGTAACTTTTTGAAGTAGATTTTTTTAGATTTTTTGCTTTCCTTTTTCTTCCTTTATCGTTGATTTTTATAAAGCTATGAATTAACCATTTTTATAATAATAGTATAGTATTTGTAACATTCATTTTTGAGTGCACACATGTGAATGGGAGCCCAAGGTTAAACTGGAAGGTGTCATCAGATTTTTTTTCCTTAATTAGAATTCTAGAGACACATGGAGATAGATGCCTTTTCTTTATACTTTAAATGGGTTGTTTTATGTTAGAGATAATAGTAGTCAGTTAACACCAAACAAATGTACAGTAATATACAAAGAACTCTTCAAATATAAACATTGGTATTTTTTAAATGTTGCTTCTACAAGGACTATAAGTTATATATGAATATCAAGGAGAGGGGACAGTAGCAACTACCTGATAATAATTTGTGCTCTTATGGAGCTAAACACCATCTGGTGAACATTCTTAATATTTCCTCCTCAAACACCTTAATAAGCTGTACTATTGACATACCATATGTCTCTCCTGGATAGTAATAACTGTATAAAGAGGAAAAACCAAAACCTAGTCGACATGTATACTAACAAGACATACTAAAATTACATTTGTGCCATAGCATAGATAATGCACTTTGACTGTGCCGCAGTTCAGTTTGCTGGTAGTGAAATATGTTAGATCTCCATTTATAACCCAGTTTGTTGCAGTACGGATCCACATGGAATACCTATCACATCACGTCTGCCCACACCTAACCACCAGGGAGAAATTATAAAGCGAGTAATGGTAATATTAACCAAATTATATGGATTTTTGTCCCCTAAAATAAATTTTATGAATTTCTGGAGTATTTTTAATACTAAAAATGTGATCTATTTTGGAGAACGACTTTAGTTGATTGCTTTTTATATTTTCAAAAAAGACCAAAACCATAAACATAGTCACCAGATTATTTCCCAAATCAGATTGTGAGCTCCACAAGAGAGGGAATCATTGATGTATCCTCAACCCTGAACAGTGCTTAGCAAATAGTAGATGTGCAACGAAAATTCATTCAATGAATGAGTAAATCTGTACCTTAATATCTCAATTAATCAATATCACTTTCTTTTTAAAATTTTCCTTTTGTTTGTTTCATATTATGAGCCTCAAAGTAGTGATGTCAGGAACAAGCAACTCAAGTATTTAATATCACCCCAATCATTCTTTCATTAGTTCCATAACTGTTGAGTTTCTACTCTTGGCCAAGCATCGTGCTCAGTGCTATGGGGGGACAAAGAAGATTATACTCCTCCCTAACCCATTCCCAATGAGCAAAATGTAAATGCAGAATTCGGGTCAAAATAAATAGTGATAGAAATCCATTCAATAATTTTAACTGCAGCAGTCCCCAATGACAGACTGTGTCTTGCATAATCACTTTTTCTTGATCACTCTCTCAACCACTCACTATATAGGCACATTAGGCAGCGAGAATTATGTAAGCGTACCACTCAAGAAGTGACAAGAAAAGATGACAATGTCATGCTTCCATTGTTGTTTCTTCTATGAAGGGATGGCAAAACAAAATTAAAATAGTTGAATGGAGAAACCCAACTTAATTAATTAGCGACAGTATACTAGCTGGACATAAGGTGTAGTCCATATGAATTTCTGTTCCCAAAAGTAAGAAATTACTCAAAGATCAGCAGGTGGACATAGCAACGAGACAAAATACCTTAGAAACATCCAGGCAATGTTGTTATTTTCTTTTTTCTTACAAAGAATAAATACTCTATCTGGAAACTGAAAATATCCAGATTTGAATCTTCAGTATGAATAAGGATTGAAATATAGGCACTTGCAATATGCAAGATTATAGAGTACAACGTAGGAGGAGGAGAATTTTAAGGGATGGATAGACTAGAATAAAATACTCTGCCTTTGCTCAATTCTACATTTTAATACTAAATGGCTCTTCCGTGTGCCATGATTCCCAATGTCACATCAGTTTGAAAACCACTAAGTGAACAGATGGAATACTGCAGTTAAACCTGCAGGTACATGTTAAAAAAAAGGGGGGGGCGGGGGAAGAATTGCACAAAGTAAGACACAAGAATTCAGAATTCTAATATCACAGATCATTTTCCACCATGCAAGAGTAAACTCTGAAAAAGTGTGCTTTAATTTTAAATGAAGAAGTTCAGTTAATTGCAAAGCTGGCTCACATCACATGCCCTAAGGTGCCAAGCCAAGTTATGAAACTGACTCAGGGTTCTGAGTTTAATTTTATTTTTCCTCTTTATCAGTAAACCCCAGGATTTGGACCCTGGAAAGATACTTTCAGAACAGAAAGGATGGGATTCGTAGAATCAATGGCTCATTTCATTCAACAGTGACATCTGCTGTCCATTCACTAGATTTACCGAGCTTCCCATGTAAACATGTGATATCTGAGGGGTTAGGGATAATTTTGCATGTATGCAGGTAATTGAGTCAAGTATATAATACAGGGGAGTACTCAGAAATGATGAAACATTCCCCAGAAATCTTCTGATGATGTCGGGCTTCAGTACTTCCTTGCAAAAGAATGTAGATTATTTTTAATTTATTAGTTCTTGAAATTGCATTTCATATACAATCATGTTAAAGAATAAAACTGAAAAGAAGCTATATTTTCTGAAAAGAGGTAGAGTTGCAAGCATATGGAGTAAATTTAAATATTTCTATCATCTAAACGTGCAAAAGATTTGTACATTTCCACAGTAGCACCTTAGTTCTAAATCATCTTACTTCTCTTAGAAACAAGAAGGGAAAAAACAAAAATATAAACTATACACAGTATTTTCAGCAAGAGCATGAGACAAAGAAAGACCCCTAGCTCCAACAAATCACATAGCATGCTGTCACAAACAGTTCTGAGGTGAGTAAGAAGCACCCTAGGGAAGTCAGGCTTTGGTAGAAGAAATAATTGAGAGGATGAGGGATCCAGCAGTGGTAGATCACTAGAAATCCACAAGCAAATCTGTGAACCCAGAGGAGAAGGTCCCAATCAGTGTCAAAAATGCTGAGCGGAGTTAAGAGCTAACAGGATAGGAGTCCTCCGGGAAGTGGAGACAGAATAACGAACAAAACGCTCAATGGTAAATCTCAGAAAACAAATAAAAATGTAACTTCTAACATGGAGTGAGTCATTCTTGGGGCGGGGGGGGGGGGGGGGGAGGAACAAAGTCTGTATCGCCTGTGGCAGGGAAGCAGGTAACAGAAGAGAATAAAGCTGGAAATGGAAACTGTTCCAAACCAGTTTGAGTTCCAGGAATTAGAACAGCAGTGGCTCTATCATATCCCCAAACATGAGGCAATAGTTTATCATTGTAGCTAACAATGAGAGAACCCTTGAGCTACAATGCTTGCACAAATTCTGTAACTTGTTTCCCCCTTTCTACAAGAAACTTTTGCTATTAGCTAGTCAAGGAAATTCAACATTCCTATATGAGGAACAATAAAGGAATTTGCTTAGCATCCATGAAAAATACTCTGAGAACCAAGAAAGGAACATGTCAACTCCCTTAATCATCAGAAACATGTTGCTATAAGACAGATGAAAAAATCTAATGAACAGTCATACGTGCCAACATAAATTTTAACAGTGTAAAACATACAAAGAGACTATGAAGTAAAATACAAGACCTTGGGGAAGAGATAGCCAGTGAGTGAAACTGAAACTAGGAGGACTCATGGAAGAAATGGGATTAAAGATGAAATCATTTTAGAAAAAACTAAATTACAAAGAAAACAAGAAAGATTGGACCCCAAAGAGAGTAAAAGTCATAAATAAATAGTGAAAGAAGAAAATAAAATGAATCTTCTTTATCCCTCTGAAGAAGCAGAAACATGGAAATTAGAATTAGGAAAAAAACCGTGTATGTTGGGCCAAAGTATATAATAAATTTTATGTATGGTATTAAATACATTATATTTAATATATATCATATTATATTAAATGTTAAATATATTAAAATATTGTGTTAAATATTATATATTACACATTTTATGAGAATATTCAACTCCAAGATAAATCCTTGTATGATAATTGGACTTTCATGATTAAGAAAGCATTGTTTGGGAGGTTCAATACAAAGATCAAGACACTTACAAGAAAAGAAAATCAGTGGAATATTAGAATTTTCCACAGCAAAAGATGATACCAGAATATAGGAGGAACTATCTCCAAATTAATAAGAGAAGAAAGTTGATGTCTTTTTCTTTATCCTCCCAAGATATCCACCAACAAATAAAGCTTACAGTTATGATCACCCATAAATTCAGGGTATATTGTTTATAGTAAGACCTTATAGAGGAATAAAATATGCCACCCCAAATGTATCTCTTTGGCATGTTGATTATTTCCATCTGATTCTTTTTAAGACACATAAGACTCCAGTTTTTCTTTTTGTTCTCTCTGCTAATTATCAAAAAGCATTTAGATACAGGACCTTTTCTGGAGAGGGAATGATCACCATACATAACTACAGTGAATTAGGTGTGGTTGACAGGAAGGAATTTATTAGCAAGCCCTATTCGATCAAAGTCCTTTCTATGCCCCAACATTTCTGCATTGCCCAGCAAATACTTGTTTGCCAAGCATTTATTCCTTCCATTCTTCTTGTGAACTGCCTTTCTTCCCTTTAAAGATGCAGACCTCTATCCCCTGCTCCTTAGTTGAGGATGACATATATACCTCATTTTGCCTGTCTTGGAAATCTCTTAGGTTTATGCAGATTCCCCATACATATCTAATTAAATGTGATTTTCTCCTGTTAATCTGTCTCGTGTCAAGTTAATTTTTAGACAAGCCAGAAGAATGCTGAAGGATAAATTAAAAATTTCCACTCCCCAACAATCTTCTTGAGGAATCTTCTGGAGAAGACACTCAGCCAACTTAATGCTGATTAGGAGAAATACTGTCTTGAAGAATAGAAGTGAGTGTGGAATGCATTCATCTGTAGATTTAAGGGGGAAATGGAGGGGCGCCTGGGTGGCTCAGTCAGTTGAGCGTCCGACTTAGGCTCAGGTCATCATCTCACAGTTCATGAGTTCGAGTCCCGCGTTGGGCTCTATGCTGACGGCTCAGAGCCTGGACCCTGCTTCCGATTCTGTGTCTCCCTCTCTCTCTGCCCCTTCCCCACTCATGCTCTGTCTCTCTCTGTCTCTGTCTCTCAAAAATGAACAAACGTTAAAAAAAGGGGGGGGGGGAAACGGTGTGGAAAACATAAAACCACTTATTGACAGTTCAGACAATGTACAAATGATCCAACTTTAAGCATTAGGGAGAGAGAGAGAAAGGGGGAGGGAGGGAAGGAAAGAGAAAGAGAGAGAGCACATACTCACACAAGAATGTAGGAAGTGAAATGAGCTCCCTGGTTGTCTCATATATTATAGCTGAGAGTAATAGAGTATTTTTAAAACACACGATTCACCCCTAATGATATAAACATATTAAACTGTACAAAAGAAAGTATTAATAAATGTTCAATTACAAAAACTGAACACAGCAAGAGTCATAGAGAAATTAAGAAATAGTACCTAGCCTAATTTTTTTGCCACTCATAGTGAGGAGCCGTTAGATATTGTCTAAAGAAATGGGGAAGGACGCCTGGCTGGCCCAGTCTGCTAAGCATCCAACTCTTGATTTCATCTCAGGTCACGATCTCAGGGTTCATGAGTTCCAGCCCTGTGTCAGATTCTGCGGTGACCGAGCAGAGCCTGCTTAGGATTCTCTCTCTCGCTCTCCCTCTGCCCCTCTCTCGCTCATGCTTGCTCTCTCTCCCTCTCAAAATAATTAAACAAATAAATTCTAAAAAAAGAAATGGTGGAAATTTTAGATAACAGTAAAATTGTAAAAGTAATGACTAGAAAAATGTATCTGCACTATCAACAAAAATAAATGATCATTTATTTTTAAAAATACTTTCTAATAATATTATAAAACAATACTCAATTTAATAGTATGCCAAAAAATATGCCAAAAAAGAGATCAAAAAATTTTGAGGAAGAGTCAATAGATATAAACACAGCAAATGCAAACAAATGAATTATCAGACTATTTTTATAGTCTGTTTATATTCTGTTCCTTGCTTGTGTTTTTATTCCTTTTTAAAATTTGGTTATTTAGGGGCGCCTGGGTGGCGCAGTCGGTTAAGCGTCCGACTTCAGCCAGGTCACGATCTCGCGGTCCGTGAGTTCGAGCCCCGCGTCAGGCTCTGGGCCGATGGCTCGGAGCCTGGAGCCTGTTTCCGATGCTGTGTCTCCCTCTCTCTCTGCCCCTCCCCCGTTCATGCTCTGTCTCTCTCTGTCCCAAAAATAAAAAAAAAATAAATAAATAAAATAAAATAAAATAAAATTTGGTTATTTAAATTTAATTGTTTGTTATTCTTTTCCTGCTAATTCTAATCTGTTTCTTGTTATTTTGCTCTTTCCCTCATAACATCTATTTTCCTTGAGTGTTTCTTTGCTGTTTTGTTCTGTTCTGTCTTTTGATTGAGAAAAAAACAACAAGAAACACCAGTAAAGGCTGCCTCTCCAATTTCTGACTACATTTCATAATTCTCCCACTTTTGTTTACTTTTCAGAGACCTCAGTTAGTTGTGTGTTGTAGTTGAAATCAATGTGAAGGACGGGCTATAGGGAGCTTACTCTACATAGAGAGCCAGAAAACACCTTTTTTTTTTTTAAGTTATTTCCCACTTGTAACTTGTGGGAAGAAATGCAGATTTGGAGACATAAATTTTCCATGACATGGGAAAAATCATTTCACAACATAAAGCTCTATTTCAGCTAATACAGAAGAGATATGGTTGAGAGAACAAGAAAGTTGACAGTAAAGAACTCACATGGACAAGCATCTCGACAGATAATATAATCCATCCTACTCCCAAGAGGAGAAATTTTGTGTTAGTGAAACTTCAAACAGGTATCACTTTCACCTCAGTTAATCCACAAAAATTGAGTCAGCAACATCTTGTGATCAACCATATTAAAAGTAGCTGATAGATGGAATGCCATTAACAGAATGAGCACTTATCCATCACTCAGTAAAACTTCATCCATCACCCTTATACCAAATCCAATTCTATCTTATACTGAGCACACATACTACATTGAAAACTGTCAGCTTATGATCTAAAAAGTTTTCTTCCATGACTATGTGATCATATTCACAGAAAGAATACAGAAAGCTCATGGATAGCCAATAAAAAAAAGTTACAGTAATACAATAATAAATATACTATATATCAAATTAATAAATTATATCACATAATATAACGCTCATGATACTGACATTATCTGATATTAAGGTTTTCTGTTAAGCAAGTAATCTGTTATAAAAATGATTGTATAATCTCATGCCAGATTACACATTTTCAAGTGAAATAAATAACAAGGGATAAAAGAATCTTACATGTAAATTGACTTCAATCATGGTCTTTATTATAAACATACATAATTACTAATGAAGTACAGATGAATGGTTAGTGATGCATATCAGAAAATAGATATTCCTAGGGGTGCTTGGGTGGCTCAGTCTGTTAAGCATCCTACTCTTGATTGCAAGCTCATGGTTAGTGGGATCAAGGCCCACATTGGGCTCTGCATTGACAGCGTGGAGGCTGTTTGGGATTCTCTCTCTCTCTCTCTCTCTCTCTCTCTCTCTCTCCCCCTCCCTCCCTCCCCTGCTCTCAGTCTCTCTCAAAATAGATACTTAAAAAAGAAAATAAATATTCCTAAATACAGATGTGCAATCCAATTGTTCTCAAATAGAAGCCAAAGATTCTTGTTCCTTATTAGTGAATGATATGATTATTTATCAATTATGCAGCTGTTTTCAATGTCCCCATGAAGAATTTCACACACTTTCTGGCAGAGGTCTCTGTGGATGGGTCATGTAAGTTTTAAATATAGAATTATCTATTGTGGCCACAGCTTTAAAGATGCTGATTCATTCTGTGCCTATGATTCAGATGCATAAGTTGTGAGCAACAATTCACCATAAAGCAAACCACAGTTTCTTTTAAATCATGTCATGTACACACATACATACATACAAAAAGTTAATAGTGATGAAAATCTTAAGTGAAATGAAATACACAGCCTGTGATGAAGAAAAATATATACACATATACATACAGCCAACAAGATTTCCAACAACCATACATTTTTTTCATAAATTTCCACCTCAAGTAAATGGGAATTTTCACTTTTGTAATATATTGCATATTAAAAATGAACTGTGTTTTTATTGATTTTGAAAGCAACACTTCCAAGTATGAAAGTAATAGCTTTTTGATTGATTCAGTCAGGATGAGTTAGACGTTGAGAAGAAAGGGAGAATTAATCAGAAAGGGTTGATATAGGACCCGTTCTTGGTATAGATTTCCATTTTTTTGTGTCATTGTTCTCTTGTTAGAAACCTGATGGACTGTTTGCACCAAGTTAAATGATAAAATGACTATGGCAAGAGAGGGAGCAAGTAAAGATATATAAGAATTAAGTCTGTTTTGAAATTAAAGGTAGAGACCAAATTTTAGAATAGTGACAGTATTCTGAGTAGAAGGGTGTTTTGAAAAGTCAGGTACATAATGAAATCAATCTTCATAGGAAAGAGGAAGTTGAAAACACACCTAAATGAGATTAAGAATATAACTTTGCCTTGCTTTACCAAGTAGATGTTCTAGAATATATGCATGCAAATTACGTCTGTTGTCAATCAAATTGCAAATGAATACGACTCTTGGGCTTTAGCACTGAAATTTATTTATTTTCTTTACTCAAGTGATTCAGGAAACATATATCAAGTTCCCACTCTGAGCCAGGCACTGGACACTAGACAGAAACCTGGATAAACATAAACCCTCCCCACACACTGATATTGAAGGGAATGTGAGAATTCTATAGTGGCTACACTCATCCTTCTGAGGCACCAGTGTAGACATGTAAAGTTCTCAATCCATCTGGGAGGCCACAGGGAGGAGAATGTTATCCAGAAATGCCAAATAGACTGAGAAGAGAGAGGACCTAGGACATAATCTTGAAAGAAAATATCATAACCAAGGTGATTCAACAGCTTGGCTGGAGGGGGAAGACGGAGGCAGGCTTGTAACTGAAGGGAAATAAAGAGCTGAGGGAAGACTGCATTAGGGCATGAGAGACTGTAATGAGTCCAAAAAGAAAAAAATAAAACAAAAGTCCAGTATAGAAAAATGTTGACGGCAAGTAACAGTTAATGCATAAGGTGAGTCCATGTGGACATGGATGAATTGGCCCCAGAGAAGAGGGGCCCATTTAGTGTTCTTACACGAAGAAGAGAGAAAAAGACATGGGATGCAAACATTTATATCAGCTCCAATTTGCATCGCTTCATGATTATCTCCAGGACTTCTCAGCAGCCCAGGTATAGATGGTTGTATTAATCCAGAAGGGTTTGTCAGGTGGGAACCAACAGGATAGTGGAACTGAAAATGTTGCCAACAATTGATGAGTGACAGACAATGGCATCTAGACTGAATGGATAAAGAAACAATATGAGGCCGTATGAGCATTCAGCAATGGGAGGTATAAATAGGACCAAAAATCAGATGTAGCAGAACAAGTAGGGTGAAAGGCTATAATGAGAAAAGAGAGGTTGAGAATTTCTGATTTCATAGGTGGAGCATTTCTGGCTTCCTTACCTTATGTGTCCCATAAATCACTAATTTCTGTCATCTGTATATCCATCAACCCCCTTTTCAGCTCCAGTGACAAAGCCCTGCTTAATGCCCTCACACACCATGGGTTTCTTTGGCTGGAGTCTTTGAAAGAGCCTCTGTCTCTAATCTCACTTCCCCCTCAAACCAATGGACCCTTTAAAATCTCAGAGAAAAAATTTTTAAGTGGAAATCCAATAAGGTCATTTGCTTGCCTAAACTCATGTTAAAAATAACAAACATGGGGTCACCTGAGTGGCTCAGTCAGTTGAGCATCCGACTTCAGCTCAGGTCATGATCTCACAGCTCATGAGCCCGAGCCCCATGTTGGGCTCTGTGCTGACTGCTCAAAGCCTGGAACCTGCTTCAGATTCTGTGTCTCCCTCTCTCTCTGCCCCTAACCCACTCACATTCTGTCTCTGTCTCTCTCAAAAATAAATCAACATTAAAAAAATTTAAAAAATGAATATGAATGACCCTATGCCAGGAACAATGAAAAATAACTAACTCAAAGGTTTGTTTAGGGAATGAAAAGAATTAATATTGGTAAGTTATGCAGTGGTCTCTGGCACACAGATTCACTCATTGGTATTATATACGACAGAAAGAGAATTCAACCCAGAGGTCTGACCTCTGGCTTTGACCATCTCGTGAACTGACCAATACACTCAGAATAAGTGAAACATCTTTTCTGAGTCTTGGCTTCTTTGTATGTAGAGAGTTAAAATAAGTTACCTCTCAAGTAGTCTCTAGTCCATAAACACTGTGGTTTCTTAATTCACTGTTAGAATCATAGCCAGATATATGTAGAAAAAATCCCCTAGCAAGGTAGTCTGCATAAAAGATGAACATGGGCAAATTTCTTCTCTATGAGATAGAAGCATTCCTTAATAGAATTTCTTTTTTTTTTTTGTATTGGAATAATAATGATATACAGAATTAGTAAATCACTGTATTGTACACCTGAAACATAACACTGTATGTTAACTGTATTTGGAATTAAAATAAAAAACTTAATTTAAAAATTGCAAAGATGTACAAGATCCCATACATCCCATATGTCAATATTAACATTTTATATAACTACAGTATATTTGACCAAACTGAGAATTTAATATTAGTGTCATACTATTGACCAACCTACAGACTTCACTCAAATTTCACCATTTTTTCCACTACAGTCCTTTATTTATCTAGGATTTAATGCAAAGTCAGGATAATGCATTGCATTTAGTCCTTATATCTTTTTTGTTTTATGATTTTGACAGTTTTGGTGAGTAATGGAAATGATCCAGATTTTGTAGAATTTTCTGCAATTTGAGTTTGTGTAATTGATTGCATGATTAGACTAGAATTATGGGTTCAGGGTAAGAATAACACATAATAACAATATCATTGCATCATATCAAAAGGTACAGGGTATCAACATGACTTACACTAATGATACTAACATTGATCACTTAATTACAGTGGTGTCTACCAGGTTTCTTCACTAAGATACTATTTTTACATTTTTATTGTTTGAAGCAACTTTCTAAGTTTCTATCATGAATAATCATAGAGATATTTATTGGTAAACATTACCAGCAGGGCAAGGACAAAAATAAGGGGTTTTTCTAACCTAAGTAAAAATGTAACTAGATTACAGTCAATGTCTTTTTAAAATGTAACCTAGTTACACTTTTACTTAATTCCTAAAATGTAACATCTAATGGCGACAGTCATTTAAAAAGTTCAGAGTTCAGGGGCACCTGTGTGGCTCAGTCAGTTAAGCGTCCAACTCTTGATTTTGGCTCAGGTTACGATCTCATGGTTGTGAGATCAAGCTCCCTGTCAGGCTCCACAGTGAGCATGGAGCGTTTCTCTCTATGCCCCTCCCTGCTCGCTTCTTTCTCTCTCTTGAAATAAATAAGTAAACATTTACATAAAATTCAGAGTTCAATTACTACAGGCACTACATTTTTGTGTGTTTATAACAAATTGAAAACTGAGTAGAGTAATATTCTTTTTAATCATTGATCGGAACACTGGAAACTTGCATTGCAAAGGTACCTTGTGTAATTTTTAAGCATCTTTCATTTTTTGGTCAATGCAATGCATAGCAATATTAAATTATTTAAATGTTATTCGAACATTTTACATGTTTACAATAGTCAATTTTTTTATAGCAAACTGAAGGATTAAGAGGCAAGTATTACATAAACAGACAAAATATACTCTGGAAAGATTAAGTGCCTTCTTTAAAAAAAAAAAAAAAGAACTGAAATGCTTATGTATTTTCTTTCCAAACCTGAACCTTCTATGTACATGATACTCCTTTAACATTGACCAGAAGGCAATGGCCATGACCCCTATTCTGTAAACTGGCACCATATCACTAGAACCCTTAGCTGGAAGGCACTTAGTATAGATCCTAAGCCCTGGGCTGCTGCGAAATCCAGACTGAACTTGCTCCAGATGTTTCCAAAGATTCTCACTGTATTTCAAAGTGGTCTCAAGGATTCTCAGTTCATAAAATAACCCCAAATAAGTGTCATATATATAGCTAATGTAATGGAGTTGGATTATGGCTAAGTACTGATGTGTCTTCATCCACTCATACTGTATAAGAGAGGAAGGTGCTTAGACTCTGGGGTTGCCTGGACAACACAATGCCCTAGGTCTTCCGAGTAACAGCTACCCACCCTTGCCCCCAGATTTATCTTTCTAACTTCCACTTACATTTGTTTCTCTTGTTGAGTCTAAATAAACCTACATACAATTTAAAAACAAAGTCAGTAACTGAACCTGTTTCTGTATATCAAGTCTTAGAAAATATACTTTCTGTCTCCTAATGTATCTTTCAAAACAAGGCCAGCAATATTTTTGTAAAACCTTGTGTGGAGAAATACAATCTAGAAAAAGTATCTGTAATCTTCATCACAAGCCACAGAAGTCAATAGATCTTCATGACAGATCTTCAAACCCAAACAAAAAATCAATATTAAGGCATTTACCTGTGAGGATTTCAACATTGTGCCATAGATTTTGACTTGCTTGCCCCTTTCTGAACTTGATCTTCTGTAGAAACAGAGCTAAATCTAATAATAAACTTCACATAAAGATAGATCTTTATTTTTCAAAATATTTTAACATTTTGAAAAAATTTACTTGCACTGCTTTTTCACTCTCATCAAACAAAATGTATGATGTTAAATCAAAGTAAAGATATTTGAATGAAAATAATTTAGGAGAAAGAGGGACTCCCAAACCAATGGATCACCTTTAGTTGATGGGGTTGTCACATGATTGTTGACCCAACTGTCCAAGTTTGGTAAGGGTCATAATCATGGAGAAGCAGTGATAACCAAAGTTTGTAATTTAGTTAAGGGAAGATAAGATGTATTGTGTTGGTTTTGTTGTGGATACATGAGCAACGGATAAGCCAGAATGCATTCACATCTGCTTAATGAAACACTGTGTGGTGCGGTTTTCTACTACTGTGCTTAGCACATAAGTTATCAGCAGTAGAGAAGATGCTCTTGCTTCTAGTGGTTGAATTTGCATAATTTTGAGAGTCCTGGTGGTAGGCAGGGTAGAATGGACTATTGGCTTGGAAAATGTCAGAGGTGCAATGGATTCATCCCCAGGCTGCTGAGTAGATGGCTCCCAAGGCCCCATAAGGACAGCATGCAGATTTCCAAATAAATTGACTTCCATGACTTAAATGTGTTTCTCTTCCTTCTGTCTCATTTCTAAGAAACCTGGGCCAATTAGAGGAGAGACATCTATGGTATTATTTGAGATCCTGGATCCAAGAAAGTCCTAGAGTAATGAGATGAATATTTGTTTTCTATTTTCTATAGACAATGGAACATGCTGGGTGCATCCCCTTATGTGATGAACTGATTTCTGTAATAAGACTGCATGGTTTAAGAAAAATAAAAATAAGTAAACATACTTTTGTTACAGGGTTTTTCAACTTTGGCTAGATTTCTGTGGCAAAAAAATAATGTTTTGTGGACTTTAAAACCTATTTTTCCCTCCTAGACACATAGTCAGACCACTTTTCCCAGCCTCCTTTGAAGTTAAGTAACCATGTTGTTGATTTTTAGTTAATGGGAAATGGGGAGAATTGCTGAAGGTAACTTCCAAACTGATCCCACTAAAACCTTCTGTGTGAGTAAGCTTGCCTATTCCAGGGGCACTTGGGTGTCTCAATTGGTTTAGCGTGTGACTTTGGCTCAGGCCATCATCTTGTGGTTCATGGGTTTGAGCCCCACATTGGGCTCTGTGCTGATAGCTCAGAGCCTAGAGCCTGCTTCAGATTCTATGTCACCTTCTCTCTCTGCCCCTCCCCTACTCGTGCTCTGTCTCTCTGTTTCTCTCAAAAATAAATAAACATGAAAAAATTTTTTAAAAAAGCTTGCCCATTCCCTACCCAATATCTGAATGGAAAGAATTCCATCAACATAGAGAAGAGGGAGCCATGTGCCATGGAGAGAAGAAGCCTACATCCTGCATGGCTCTTCAGTGCAAACCCCTATGAGCTACCTTTAATGAATATTATAGTGAGACATAAACATAATGATAAGCCACAGAGATGTGAATATTGTTTATTATACTGGTCTGAAAATCTTAGTTAATATAATTTCCATTACATTTAAAACTTTTATACCTAGATGACTAAAATCTGTTGGCATAGGGAGGGAGAGACAGGGGTAGGAAATAGGGAGAATGTTACTTCAAATGAAGTAACATAATGTTTGCCAAGTATTTAGAACAGTACATGGAACACTGTGGTCATGACATGAATATTTGTTTAGATAGATTGATAAGTAGACAGATAGATGAGTCAGACCGTTTTTTGTTCTTTCTTTTTTTCTGGCAGAGAAATTCTAAATTCACCTTGAATCTTTGGTTGATGTTTCTGCTTCTCTGAGGAGGCTCATCCTTCTCTAGTTAGCCATGTTACACGTTGGGTTTCTTCCTCAGCACTCAGTCCTACACCCAATTATCTTATCACTTCATGTTATTTCTTTGGAAATTTTATCCACAACTATGAAATCTAGTATCTGCATAGGTTGATAATGACATAGTCTGTATCTCTAACTCAGATGTATCCTTTGAAACTTAAACAAGCAAAATCAATTTTCTACTTGACGGCAACTCTAAAAACCTTTCCAAACTTCACATAGTCAACAGTAAACATGGGGCACATGGGTGGCTCAGTCGGTTAAGCATCTGACTTCGGCTCAGGTCACAATCTCACAGTTCATGGATTTGAGCCCCGTGTCAGGCTCTTTGCTGACAGCTCAGAGCCTGGAGCCTGCTTTGGATTCTGTGTCTCCCTCTCTCTCTGCCCCTCACGCACTCACGCTCTGTCTCTCAAAAATAAAGAAACGTTAAAAAAAATTTTTTTTTAAGTAAACGAATGTTCCTTTTCATGTATTAGTTTTGTTCCATTGATTTGTATTTTGGAAAACTCTACCACCATCATTCTCGTTGTGTAGGCCAAATACCTAGGAGCTGCACCTGTCACACCATCCCACCCTTCTCAGGACCAAATGATCAATTTAGACAAGTTTATCTCTGACATGGCTTTCATGACCACCTATCTCTGTCCGCAACCCCCCCCCCACTATCCTACTCCACAATGCTGTTATGAATGGCTGCCAGTCCATCATACTGTTACAAATGGCTGCCAGAATCCACTAAATTCTCAGGTTTCCTTAGCTTCCATGTAATCTACTCTACCTACTGCCTGCTGGGTTTTTTTTTTCCAATTCAAATCTAGTTAACATACGCCTCAACTGAAAACCTCGTATGAGACAATAAACTTCAGATATTGAAAAAACAAACAAACAAAAACCCTCGTATGGCTTTTATTCTTTGATAAACATAAGCCATTTGTCATCTACTACCAGGCCCTGTGTGGCTCCACTCCCGCCTGCTTCCACTCCCACCCTGCCCATTCCTCGCCATGTGCTCTGAGCTCATTTCACACTGCTTTGCCCTCAGTCATCATTGCCCCACATTTACCACACACTACATGCACTTACTGTCTCTCTCTCTCCTTCTCCCTCTCCTTCTCTCCCTTTTTTTCTTGGTGCTTTCATTCTGTGCCACTTTATTTTTTGCCTAATAAACCACTACTTATTTTTCAGGCCAGATGACTTCCTCAGTGAGTGCTAGCACCTTATAATACCATGTCCCCTTTCATCATAATACACAACCTAGTTGTAATCATATGTGTTATCACTTGATTCCTATCCATCACTCCTCCGACACTGAATTTTCAACAATCCTTGTCAAAGAAGAGTAAAATATATTGTGTTCTTGATAAAATGAATTAATCTGATGGTAAGAGGTGACAATTTGTTTCTTTGGGAAAAACACACATCAGTGAGACTTTTGAATGAAGAAGGGTAAATGACCATCTCATCCTAAAATGAAAAGATTTGAGACAGGGAGGTGATAATCCTCTCTGGCTAATAACAGAAAAGGTAACTATTATTTTAGTGCTTAAAGTTGCTTTTGTACAGGTTATTGTAACTATAGAAGAGGATGACCTTAATACCTTTATTCTTTGGAATGGGAATTGGAAGACATCATCTAAAGTATTCCCATGGGTGTAGTTAAACCCTGGAGAATATAATACCAATATTAGAGCATGGCATTAAATCTGCTTTGAGGAACTAAGAGAAAAGCCTGTGTTTTTACTTGGGACAAAGGCACAAACACAGAGTGACATTATTCTAGAAAAGTCTGATCGGAGATGACAAAAGTTGCCCTACAGAATGAAGTACTCTTCTATTGCCAAGATCACTGTGATGAGTTAAAAGCAGTAAGAAGAACAGAATTTAATCCACTGATACATTTCTCAAGAATTTCCATAAATTGTCTGGAGACAAGAACCTTATAGACCTCTGGTCAACAGTGGTGGCTTCTGGAATAGTGCCCCTGATGGCAGCTTGAAGTGACGTGTGATCCCTGAAACTTTAAGGAGTTGAGGGATAGTGTATTCTTCTACAAAGAATATGGGGCCTCTCAACATTCGATCCTTATTGTTCCTAGTGAGTGAGGAGGATCAAGCACATCATTTAAGAACCTAAATCATTTCTTGGACACCCCTAGTGTTTATGGACCAAAAAGGGGATAGTGCTTGCCCAGGAGTCTGTGTAAATTCCTCAGCTGCCATCTAGTCTGTTTTGAAATAAAACTTAAATCCCAAGTTTGACCTTGGAAGACACCCAGTTTTTAAGATAAAAATGAAGCACTCCTATTTTCAGTGACTCTCAGACAGTGAACATCAGTCACAGAATACAGTTACATTAAAATATGTATTTAAAAGCAAATATTACTCTCAAGATGATAATTGAGAGAGCAATCTGCAATGCATAACAGCTCAGGGTCATGCCTGAGCCTACAAAAGAAAAGTACTTTTGAGCCTTTCTTGATACCTAACCCATTCTTTATAGTACTAACTTCTGCTCCCAGAGCAAGGCACATGTAAAAATGCCTTCAATTAACTATTTTTAAAGTTCTGCCTCTGGATTACTGCTGACGTCTCCTATAACCTCTGTCTGATTTTGTTCACTTTGGTACAGACCTAGAAAATCTCCTACTTGTTGGTAAACTGACATAGGCTGGGAGGTGATTTGTGTTAGTTTTTAAAATAAATTCCTTCATAAACTTGAAATCCTAAAGCTTATCCCTAGAGCAAGAGTGTCAAGAAGAGAGTCCATGGGAAGCCCAATACAGGCATTTGGGAGGCCATAGATACAACTAGTGACATAATATAACCTTGTTCCCAGAGATATTTTAACATGAAAAAAGTGGTACATCATACAGAAGCAAATAAAACATCACAATGGCAGTTAATATAACAGAATTAACCAAATTCAAATTACTATGTATTCAGCTATGTAACAACAATTATAGTTATACATCTAATGAGACATAGTATCTGTCTTCATATAGCTTGCATTCTAATGGGAATGGCCTCTAGCTATAAATTCCTGTGATACATGGTAGAACACATTAGGAGCTACAAAAGAAATAAACACAAAGTGATATGGAATATAGTGTAAACAACTCAAGGAAGTTTAGGCGGTATTTCTATATCCTTTAAATTGCAGCTTCCCTAGCTAATAGCTGAGAAAACCTGCATACATGGCATTAACTGTGTATGTCTCAGTATTTTTCAATCCATACAATGGGTTGATTCATATTTCTTATATAAATGAATGAGATGATTAAAATGGCACATGTAAATACCTAGTAATTTATTGCATACATGGTAAATATTCCATTAAAGTAGAACTCTTACATGGAAACACTCTTTGTAGATATTACTTCTGACTAGGATATGTAAGGACAGGGAAGTTTCAATAAATCTCAGCAGAGAAGGGGATGATTTATTCATGATAAATGAATTTTGGATTTTTTGTTTATTTATTTTGAAAGAGAGAGAGAGAGCAAGCAGGGGAGAGGCAGAGGGAGAGGAAGAGAGAAAGAATCTCAAGCAGGTTCCTAGCTATCAGTGCAAAGCCCAATGTGGGGCTTGAACTCCCAAACTGTGAGATCATGATGTGAGCAGAAACCAAAAGTTGGACACTTAACCAACTGAGCCACCCAGGAGCCCCAAGTTTCAGATTTTCAAAAGACAAACTGTGAAGTGGGTTGCAGGGGATTCCACATAAAACCAACAGTAAGAACCAAAACATAGAATAGAAGATACACAAGTTGAATGCAGCAAACAGGTCTGAGCAAAAAGGACCTGTGAAGAAATGATGAGAGAACAGAATAGAAAAGGCCTCTAAGCCTGGATGTGATTCTATTGATAATGAGGAATCTCTGAAAGTTTGGTCAATGTAACCCTGAAAGAATACTTCTAAGAAAATGGATTCTTTTGTTAAATATATTATAGAAGTTCTGCATATGCAAAGCATTTTTAGAGATTTCTAGTATATATTAACATAGCAATGCAAAAAAGCAAACTCTATCCAACTGTATTTAACCTAAATTTTAAAAAGTTATTTACTAACCAAATTTCCATCTCTGTTTCCCCATGGGCAGCATCTACTAAAAACTTTTATTTTGGGTATTACAGGAACTTACTTAGAGAAATGTGGTCTAAAGTCTGCTTTAAGAAGACACAGTTCTAGCCGACCTATCAGTTGGAAGAGAAGAGTTTGGAGGCTAGGAGACCATTATAAAAGGTGAGTTGTGAGTTAGTATGTGAATGGCTTAGTTTGCAGATATAAAATTGAGAGAAAGGCATAAATCAGAAGCAACAATCCTTGCCATATGATTACTGAAAGACAAAAGAATATGCACAACCCAACAGAGACTCCAAAATGTTAAGCCCAAATGATTGTGTCATCTGTAATAAAAACCGGAAATGCCGAAGGAAGAACGAGGTTCAGAGAAAAGGGACAAATTCTGGAAGTGTTGAGTTTTGGGGCCTTCTCTGAAACTTTCAACCAGGCAGCTGAAGATTTTGTTTCAAGTGAACCAAACTTAGTTTAAAACACAGGAGGTGTCAGATTCAGGACAACATGTGAAAGAGTCAAAGCTGAATAGGGCACTATCTCTGCTCTTGAGGTCTCAACTTTTCTGGACACACTCCTTCATTAGAGAAGACCCAGAAATCTTTCAGAGGAAATCTTGGACATGCTCATGCTTCTCCTGAGTCTGCCATCCATTCATTCATATCCTTGAAAGACCCAACTTTCAAAAAGAGAACATCATCCCTCCCTCACACTAGGCAATGTGTCAAAGCACACAACTCTCTCATTTTGTTGTTACACAAAATTTTTGCATTACACTCTCTTTCAAAAAAATAAAACACTGGATTCTTTACAGCCAATATCTTAAGGAAAGTTTGGTATTAGGGAATAATATTTCCTTGAGAACTGCTTGCAGCATAGGGACACCATCCCTTGAGATCAGTGTTTTTATATCAAGCTGTGTACAGCATTCAGAGTTCCTGTGGAGAAGAGTCAGGGGGCATCTGAGAAAGCACAAGAGAGTCCATGACAGGCATTTCATGCTCACCAAATATTCGTGCACTTCCACATATTTCAAGGACTTCCAGTTACGTTGGGATCATGTGAAAATATCTGACAAACAGACTATGCATTAAAGTGACATGTACCCCATTGGGACTGAGGCTGGAAAAAATCCCTACCTCATTTCTATACTCTCTCTTCTTCTGCCTCAAAGTTTTGTGTCATGAGTGCTAGAGTTTACAGATGGAAGAGGGTATCCTGACCAATGTTGAACTTTATATGAGCAACAAATAAACAATGATTCATTTAAGCCACTGAGAATTCAGATTTAATGCATTTTGTTTTGTTTTTTTAGTTTTGGGGTTTTTTTTGGGGGGGGGAGATGTGGGAAGGGGTATTGGGGGCAACACAGTGGGATTAATACAGAGCTCAAATGAAGAGAACAGCTCCATGTCAGCTAGAGTTTTTTCGTGTTGGACTTCCAAATAAAACTTACTGGTAGAAATCTTTAGCAGATCTAATGCTCTACATCACATCAATGTTATTTTTGTCTCAGTTGAAATCATCAGAAAATTACATATTTAGACCACGGTCTGTAATAGAATTTTTTTTACTGATTTGCTTTTTGATGGTATACACGAACTTAACAGAAGTTAAGAGAACTCAATAGAACTCAACACTGTAATCATTATACTGATAATATTGAGTTTATTGCCCACCATGTCAAATAGGTTTATGAGAGCCCATTTAAAGAATGTCTCTCAGATCTCAGAAGTGGGAAGAACTAGAATTCTCCACAGAAACTTCTATATTTTTAATTCAAAAATTAATGGGAGAGAACACGTTAGAAAATGGAAGATAGGACATTATCAGAAGGATTCCTTAGTCACATTTGATGCATTCCTTTCAATAAAGAATGTCAAACTGTAAGAGGAAAATTAATAAACCTAATTGTTAGAGTCACTCAACCAACATGTTAAAGGGTCTAGAAATTTTCTCATATGAATAATAGTGAAGAGTCAAAGAGTGATTAGTCTGAGGCAGAGAGGACTTGCTAGGGTTTTTGAAAAGGGTATGTATATGGGTTTGGTAACGGGGGATGGTGGCCGTACTGTCCTTGCTTTCATATATTTAGTGAGCTGCTATGTCTTAGGTGAAAACACATAAAACTACCTTTTTTAGAGGCCAAAAAAGGCTCAATATTGACAATTTCATATGGTTCTACCTAATGGAATAGAAAATATAGTTATCTGAATTGTTTATTAGGGAAGAACTGGGGACAGTATTTAGACTTTACAAAAGTTAGATTTTAGGCTAAAATAAGATAGAAATTTTATCTAGAATCATTCCAAAGTGGACCCATGAATGGAATATTAGGTCCAAAAGGCAAGTAATATCAGAGAATTCATGTAAGAATTCCATGCTTTGAATTTAGGTTGGATATGTGATCTTGATGTCTTTCATTTCTACAGTTCTAATATTATTACATAACTTTTAAAACATTCTTGTAAAAATGTTCTTCAGTGTTGGTTTTCTCAATTTAAAGATTTGCTTGCAAACCAAATGTTGAGCCTAAAAAAACACACTCAGGGCTGGCTTCATGGGCATGTGACCTGCTTATTAAAGCCTGTGCACCTGCTATTGTAGGATCTCTTCGGAATCCTTAGTAACTTTTGAAATAAGAGATTTCAATTTCCTACATTTTCATTTCACACTGAGGCTTGAATATTATGTAACTAATCCTGAATACATAGTCTTCTTAAACTTTTATGCAGATTAAAATGATAAATGCACATTAATTCTAGGTCATTAAAGACTAGTTTATCACCTTTAAATTACATTTGGGAATTGTCCTTACATATCAAAATTTATTGCCCCAAAAGATCATTTTGTAATAACTATTAAATAACGTATGCCAGCATGCTTTGGAAACTGAAGAAGTTCTAATGGAATTTTGGTGTTTTATGTAAAATTAAATCATAAAATGTTTCCAAAGGTATAAATAAAAATAATTATGGATAAGACTTTTGGAGAGGCAAAAAGCAAATCTATGACAATATGCCAATTCCACTTCCTGAAAATAAATAGACATGAAACAAAGAATAAAGGGATAGCAGGAAGGCAGGGAAATGCATAACTATTTTGGTCACAGCTTCTAGCAACCCATTAAAATGACAACCAAACAGAGGTAGCAACAGATGTATCCACCATTGAAAAAAGTTAAATTAAATCAAGCGATAAATTTCAAATGAAGTAACTGTTCAATGAAAAGGAAAAAAAATAAAAATCACATCTGCTTACACAGCGATGAAGCATGAAAGATTCTGATGAAAGTTTATGTCGAAAATTAAGATATAGATAAAGCAATCTATGTGCACTCATCCAATAACGAGAAAAGAATGAATTGGTGGATTAGTGCCAATTTTAATTTTGAAATCCTCAAAAAAAAAGAAAGAAAATTAAGATTATTGCTGATAGACTCTTTCTACTATAGCAGACAATCCAGCTGAAACTCTAGAAGGACACAAAGTAAATTCATTTTTAAAAACAAATAGTACAGTTCTGTTCTTTGAAAGACATATGCATAATACGGGTTTTTTCCCCTACTTTAGAGACCATTTGACTTGAAATTCTTATATTCTTATAAATATTTTAGATAAGGAAATAAAACTCATAATTATTTAACACTAAAAGTTGAAATTACTCACTATATCATTGTTACTAAAATAATAGCACATGCAGTCCACTAACACCAAAAAAGTCAAGGTGAGTATGGAAAAGTAAGGTTGGAGGGAATCAGATCTAAGTTGAGATTGCCAGAGCCATAAGAAAAACTCTGAAGCCTACTGAACTCAAGAAGGATTTCTGGACCCTTTGGAAAAGAAAAGGACTGAATGAGCATGATAGTGGAAACTGAATTCCAGCTGCCCTTCTCTGGATTTAGCTGTAGTGGAAAAGGACTGAGAAGAAAAATTTCAAGTATTTACATTTGTGAAATTGGTGTTGAGAAGACAATCTGTGAAATATTACTATTTCTTTGTAGTAAAATTTAAGAAATTAGTTAGCATTATGCCCCTTGTCCTTCATTCTAGCTTTCACTATGTTTCCTCTTTGTATCTCTCCCTCCTTGCTCCTCAGATTTCAAGCATGCTATGACTATGAGTCCTTCCATTTAGCCAATGTTGACTGTCTTTCCAAATTCTTTTTTTATATTGCTGTGACCATGAGTGATATTTTACTAAAGGGGAATAGGATGTAGATTCCTGGAAGTTCAGGGATATGGGGACTGAGGAGAGATTTCTGGATTCCCTGGGTGCCTACTTCCACAGGTTGCCTTCCTGATATCCTTAACTTCTGGAACTCCTGCTCTGGCCTCCTTTTAAGGCCTAGAGCACAATTAAGTGTCTCCTCTTGTCCTGCATTTGCACCACACTGAGGATCCTTTGGAACCCTGAAACATGCGATGTGACCATTTGTTGGCTGCCAAAACGAACAAACAAGCAAACAAACTTTTAGAACTCCTCACTCCAGCCCTCCTATACTGAAACATAATTCATGGCCCTTGGTCAGTTGAGGGACACTATCAACTTGATCACTTTCCAAATACAACTTTCCTTTCTTTACTCTATGATGTCATATAGAGATATTCCATGTAACTCCTACTGCTTGATCCAATGGGACTATGATATGAAAATTACATTAGGATAAAAATAGGTAAAATAAATGCTTATTGAAGTCCTTTACAACAATAATATCAACTAGTGTCTCTGAGTGGGACAGATGTTTAGAGACCAGTTTAGTGGGGGACATCATGGGGAAGAAAGTAGGTGACACGCTATGTAAGGAAGTATTAAAAACAAGCAAGTCATTTGTTATTCTTCTTATTAAGACAGTCTGTGTGCCAGGTTAACATGTTTCTTAAAAAACATTAGAATGATCATTCAGTTCAGCTTAACAGTTTAGTAACTGAAAGCTGATTGAGAGTATACAGATATGTGTGTGTGTACACATAACTTATATACGCACTTATGTGCAAAATCAGTTTGAGCTTGTCTCACTTAAATGGATCTACCTATTGAGTTTGCTAGGGATATGTTGTAGATATGCTTTAGATAACTCAAGATAACTCAAGTATTTCTCTGTATGCTTTCATATTCTTGCCCATTGAGTAATCTTCTTAAAAGAAGATATATAATCATTAGCAAAGAATCCATAGTCCAACTGGCTATATTTCCATCTCCTCATTCCAGTGACAGATTTCATGGGTTGGGAGGAACGAGGAGATCCCAACTGCTTCTCTATACTACTAGTTTATGTATGTATTTATTTTTAAGGCTTTTTAATTGTACTATAACTAACATACAGTGTTATACTAGTTTCAAGTGTACAATATAATGATTCCACAATTCTATGCATTACTCAGTGCCCTATATTATTAGTTTTAATAGCTGGCTTGGTTGAACAAATTCTAAGCATGGAATGCAAGAAACAAAAATTATGTTTGAAAGCACTGGTATCCTGTAATATAACAGCAGTATAAAAGTAGTTCTTCCTAGATTGAACCTGGAACTTTTACATTTCCAAAATCCTCTCTATTTTACAAAAGACAGAAAAGGAATTCTACTACTGATAATTGCAAAGGCAAACAGGTTGCAAATGTTCTGATCATTCTATATTTCTGTCCTGTTTCACATTTTATAGATAAACAATGCATCAATATCAGAATGGCATCTTGTTAACAATGTTAAGGCAGAATTCTAAGTTTTCAAGCATTTCTAGAAAAGCAAACTATCGATAATAAATTGCATTTACAGAGAACTCTTATCTACTTGAATGAATTGAGAAATCTAGAATATTAAGTCATCAAGAAATGATTAGTTAAATGATTTAATTATAGCACAGCATGTTTTTCTGCTGATAATGTTACTAATTATACTTTAATAAACCAATCCCAACAAAACAATTACAATCCAAATGTTTAACATAAAAATCCAATCTCCTTTGGAGCTAAGACTAGTATTTCAAGTGTAATTTCTCTGTTAGAAATTTATTCTGATTTTTGTAGTTCATCAAAATAAATCAGTATCTAACTTAGCAATAAATTCTATCAGTTCAAGTTTTCTCTACAAAACATTAACAATAGCACAAAACATTCAAAATACGGAGAAATATTTTATATGATGATTTAAGTTGATGTGCCTTTCCTGATCAAATTGAAATACAAAGTTTTCAGATTGGTGCAAAGAAGGCTTATAAAAATATACTCAAAGTGGAAAATATGTAGCAATGTTATGAATATAGAGGAAGAGTTTAAATAGTATTTTTATATTGCACTGTGCTTATGCAAAGCCTTATTCACACAAATGAAAACAATGTCATGATATTATTATTTTTAACTCTTCAAGAAGATTTTGGTAGATAAGATCATTTTTGAGCAATTGTTTACTCTCTCCCCATCTGTATCCCTGGAGGAGGATATACGTTTCCATTGCTTGGCTTTAGTATTTCCTGTCTGACTTTGCTTTGGCCAAACGGATATCTTAGAGGAACAAACACAGAAAAAGGTGGCATGTTTTTGCACAGATGGGCTTGTGCTTTTGACTTCTACCATAACAACATGCTTTCGGTTCTGTGATCTCAGCAGGATGACCAACATGTACATCAGATCTGGACTTTAAGCAAATCCCAACCAAGCATGGCCTGTATCAGGTGACTTGTAGCTGACCACAGGTGCATGAACAAGAAAAAAAAAATGCTTATTGGTATATCTCAGTAAATTTTGCATGGTTTCATAACACAAAATTATTGTGACAATAGCCTAACTGCTACGAAGGTGTTGTTGAGCATTTCTGTTATTCAGTCATTACATCCACTATGTGCAAGTTATAATATCTTTAAAATAAACTAGAACTATGTTCTAATTGAAGAAAGTTGTACCACAGTATTTCATTAAATGTCCTCTGGTAATTTGCTTTATATTCACTCTCAATTAAATGCCTTCTAGGTTCTTAAAATTGTGACTAATTCTGCGAAGCTAGATCAGAAATCTTAGTATAAAATCTACAGTGAATCCCTTTATCTTTTTTATTATGGAAATAAATGTTTTACTATAAGCAAATGTGGTCTTACTCAATTTTGTGAACCTACTATTTCGGAAATTTCCTGATCCATAATAAAACTTCAATAACATTAGTTGAATAAAGTAAAGAGATAGTATCAGTCTTCTGTCAGCTTTCTCTCACCTACTTACTCAGAAGCATACCACATCATAATTGTTATAGGTATTGTTTCTATAATATATTCACTCTCATCAATGCCCTCATTTAATCATATTTTTTACTCCCTGTATTATTAACATACCTGGAACCTAGTGAGGAAATTGGTGTTTGTTCAGTGAATGAATGAATATATGGATGAATAAAATAGAAGAAGAATTTTAAAGTTATAATTTAAGATTGAAAGCATAGTATTTGTAATTAGATTGATTTTAAATAGTCTCTATTAAAACTTGATAATTAGGAAGATGCATTTTCCTGTTCCATTTAAATTTTACACATAGTGATCGACTTAATTATAAATTTCATTTATTTATTCAGTAGATATATATTAAACGTTTCTTATCTTTCCCTGCACTCTGCTAGTCACAATGAGAAAATAACAGGTATATCCCATGACATGATGGAGATTATAGTCAAAGGCATCATAAATGATGATCTACATAAAGGGTTGTTTTAAATGGATAATATTCTCAATATTTTTGTTATTACAAACCCAAGAAATGCATTTATAGGTTTGCAATACATTTTAAAGTGTCAGATAAAAAGGTATTTTAAGAATGGGTGAAACATGACACTTGAATTAATTAGCATAGAAACATGACAAATACTCTAGTTATGAGTATATTTGTGAAACAGACATGGAAAATGAGTTTTGTAATAAGACTACTGTGTCCTTGGATGAAATATGATAATTTTGCTACTCAATATTTATCAATTAAAATAAAAAACACAATATTGTTGCTTACATCAGAATTTAGGTATATAAATAACTCACTTTGATAGGCTTGAGGCATGTTTCCACATTTTCTAAGATGCAGAATTATGAAATTTAAACTCTATACATTTTAATAGGTGCAAATCAAATATTTAAAAATTTCTAAAAATTAGGTCTTCAAGCTTTATTAAGGGCCTTAAGAACATATTTATTTTCTAGAAATGTAAACTTTTCTGATAATGTGATTCTTTTACAAAAACCTTGAAAAGATCTTCTTATCATTAACTTAAAAATGAATGTGTACAATAGAAAGCCACTAGGATCGAGTAAATTTAGCAACTATCTTGTTTTGTTACATATATATCTAATAGATTCAGATTTGACTTTTATAATTAACAGACGACAAGCTCATTTGCTTTTATAAGATAGAAAGAAAAGCAATGTTAAAGGAACTTAAATTAGATTTCACCATCTGTTTAATGAGTTTCAGGCCTTGTTTGATAATATATTTCCAAATATAAAATTTCAAAATGATCATTTTCAGAAAGAGTAACTGACCTGACTTGTAAAAGGTATATAAATGCCTATTCACACTCATTCCTATAAAACTCATGATTTGTTTTATTTCTAATGAAACTGATTAAGCTTCCATTATAGCAATGTGAAATACATAATAAATGCAGAACTTATATTCATAAGAGTTATCATAGTTCTTAAGGTTATTATAATTCATATTTTAATTTTACAAATAGGACTTTTACTTAGTTTGGTTGTTAATAAATCTCTTTGGAGTATTTATTTCACTACTGCAATATCCTGTGCCTAAGAGACTTTCCCGTCAATCCCCCATGACCATATTCTGCTACTGTCAGCCTACTTTCAAGGTGCATTAACTGCTCCAAAACTATAGGGGGCCATCTGGTTAAGTGCTTCTGAACTACAAGAAATATATCCTGAAACTCCTCTGCACTGACGGATTACATCTTCAAACCACATTCATAAAATGATAGTTAAGTAATTACAGAGTACAGTTATGGAGTCTGCCACTACAGACTCTTAACATACCTGCAGAAAGCTGAGAGTACACATAAGCCAGTTAAAATTTATGCATGGCCAAAGAGTGCTTCAGAAAATCAGGTGAATTATTTTCTGCATGCTAAACTTTGGGGTATTTGGAGTCAATTTCTGGCCATTGCCAGGAGAGGACTGTACATGGCCCAGAAAACTGTGAATAATAAGAGGAGAAAATCTGGGCTGTTTGGGAAGCCTTATAAACTATTATGACCCTAGGAATTCAGAGTTCAGTGAGGGTGTTTGAACTATGTACTTGAATTAACATGCAGAAAAGGTAGAGGAAAGGTTTCTCATTTTACCAGCACGAAGATCAGCCTAGTTTAAGCTAAAAAATTAGCAATGTTTGTGTGATAAGCCCAAAACACTAGAGTCAGAATAGGAAGACAAAGGTTAGGGTCAGAAATAATAAAAAATAGCAAACTAACCAAGATATTTGGATACAGAGAAAGAGGCCACAGTCAATACCATCCAATACCCCAGTTTTTTAATTCCTTGATTTTTCTTTTCTAAGCAAGTATTCTCGTAAGTCAGAGAGTGCCAAGGAGAACACAGGAGCACACAGGTTCTTTGTCAGAAAAAAACTGACACATGATGGATAACCAGGAGTTACAAAGAAAAAAATAGGTACAACTGTTTTGTTGCAATTAAAAACTACAACAATTTGTTTTGTTTTCTCTTGTTTTTAAGAGAGGATGAAACACCTAGAAGTAACAGTTGAAAAAAACTGAAACATTAAGGAGTACATCTGTGGGGAGATTAGATGTCAGGTTTGTGTAGAAAAGGGGAGTAACTAGCTAATGAGGCTTGAGACATGGAAGATGAGATCAAGCAGGTCCATATAAATTCTGATGTAGGGTTTCTCTTTCATTTGAAAAATCATGTTTATATTTATCAGAGTAATAAACATATCTAATAGAAGACTGAGTAGTACCAAAAGGTCTATGTTAAGAAAAAATAGCATTCCTAAGCCCAAGCACTTTATATGCCATGTTTCCTGCTCCTGTAAGCAGTAGTAATCAACCTGATGGATTTTTCTGGTATTAACCTTACATATCTACATAACTTGTAGTAAATAGGCAGTTTTTCTGTTTCTTGAATGTCAATTCTTGGCAATATTTATCGATTTTCTATGTTATACCACCAACTCCCCACTTCTTTTTCCCATCCAACTAATATAGTTTTAGCAAGGTTTTTATTAATGTAATAGTTGTATCTACAAATCTACTATTTACTTCGGAGCAATATCTTATTATGATTATATTTTTTCTGTAAAATTTTTCCCCTATAATCTATAATTGTCATGGTATCTATCAATTGCCTTGAATCTATCACATCTTTCTATGTATCTACCCTGTTTTTTTCTCAAATGCTTTAGCAGATCTGTCAAACACTTAGTAATATCTTTTCCATACATTCCAACATCTCACCTTTTTACATTTATTTATTTTTGGTAGACAGAGAGAGACAGAGCACAAGTTGGGGAGGGGCAGAGAGAGAAGGAGACACAGAATCTGAAGCAGACTCCAGGCTCTGAGCTGTCAGCACAGAGCCCGACATGCAGCTCGAACTCACAAACCACGAGATCATGACCTGAGCCAAAGTTGGACACAACCGACTGAGCCACCCAGGTGACCCCAACATATCACTTTAAAAGTTACTATTTTTTTCCTTTTTAGCTTATAAAATTCCCTTCCATAGCCACCTTTTCCCCTGTTCTGATGTTTTCAATCTGATGTTTAGTTTCCTAAACCCCATATATTCTTTTTTTTTTAATTACTCCCATTGCCTAGAGCTTTCTACAAAAAGCATAATAAAATATGTAAATGTGCATCCTTACCTATCTGAAAATCTTTTTATCTTCATGGTTGACTGCTAGTTTAGCTGGGTATAGAATTTCAGGTCCGAAATCAGTTGCTTTTTAATTAGAAAGTATTGCTTTTTCATTTTTGTCTAGGATTCCTGTTGAGAAGCAACTATAAATCTAACCCTATCTTTGTATGCATTACACACACATATATAAATATATATATACATATATGTATACACACACACACACACACACACATATATTTATTTCTTTTACTGGAAGATTTTGATATCTTCTCTTCAATATTCAGAAGTTTCACAATTATTTGTGTGTGGTGTATGTTTCATTGATTGTGATGGATCCTTGGTGGGTTCCATTTGGAGTCATGATTCCTTACTTTTGAAAAAAAAATGGTATTTGATAAATTTCTTCTATTAGTTTGGTTATTTTCTCTGAAATTCTTATTACTTGGATCTTCTGGAGTGAAATTCTAATGTCATTCTCATCATTTTTCTATTTCCTTCTCTTTTGTGTGTTATTTTTTTTTTTATATTTCCTTAACTTTATCTATAAAACCCTTCCATTGAATTCAATTTAAAGAAATTAAAGAAAGGCACAAAGATTCTGGGATAGAGTGATCAGAAAGCTTGAAAGGAAATCAAAGGAGTGAGAACAAAGAAAATATAGTCAATAGCACAGATAAGTGATATTAAATGTTCAAGAGAGATAACAACCTATAAAAGGCTATTAGATTCTGAACAACAACAACAAAAGATAATCAGTGACCTTAGCAAGAGAATTTCAGTGGAGTGATGGAGGCAGCAATCAGACTGAGTGGATCAGGAAGTAAAAGAGGAAAATTGATAAAACTTTACAGACATTCAGATATTAAAATTAAAAAGGAATTACGTATTTTATTTAGCACAGTATTTGCAAAACTGTTAGGATTACGTAGGATAAGCCTTCAGTATACTATACAATTATTGCCAGTATAAAATAATGTTCTATATAGAAATGAAAATTGATGTCAAAATATTGAATATACTTATTAATATTTATTATGTAAATGGATTCATACAATATGTGATCTTTTGTGACTGTCTTCTTTTACTTATCATGTTTTCAAGGTTCTTCTATGTTGTAGCATTTATTCATAGTAATCCCTTTTAACTGCGGAACAAAGTTTCATTTTATAGATATATAATATTCTATTTATCCATTCATCAGTTGATGAACATTTGAATTGTTTCCACTTTCTGTATATTATGATATACATATATCTGTATATATATATATACAGATATATCATATATCATATATATATCATATATATCATCTATTAATATCATATATATCATATATTCTGTATATTATGTATATATGTATATATATATCATATATCATATATATCATATATATCATATATTCTGTATATTATGATATATTATGTATATTATGTACACTGCTATCAACATTCATGTACAGGTTTTTGTGTAAACACATGTTTTCTTTCCTCTTAGGTATACAGCTAAGAGTAATATTTCTGGCTCATATGGTAACTCTATGTTTAACCTTTAATAGAACTATCTAATTCTCAAAGTAGTTGCATGATTTTACATTTGACCAGTGGTGTTTGAGTTTCACTTTCTCTACATCCTACCACACTTGTGATTTTTTTTATTTTTTTGATTATATAACAAAATATGTTAATTAAGGTGACTATAGACATACAGCTAGTATCTACAAGAGCTGGAATCTAGTCATATGCCTTGTGGCAACTCAAAAGTCATGCTCTTTAGCATACTGTAATATTGTGGCCAGTGAATTTTATTGAAATAAAAGGGACTTTGCTATTTATTTATTTATTTATTATTATTTTTATTATTATTATTATTATTATTATTATTATTATTTTGGTTCTTTGACATTTTGTAGTTCCTGAAAAAATTCAAATTCTGGTAATTTCAATTTTTGCAATAAATATAAATTTTTATGGGAGATGGTTAAATTTGGAATCTCATTTTGTGAAATTATATTTCATGTTATATTTCAAACAGAAAGATTAAAGATCTTAGCCTATAAATGGTTCTAGTTTTAGCTAATCACCAAAATATAAAGTACAAAAGTTCTAGTGTTCAAAATTCTCGCAATATGTTTGAGAAATGGAAAACCTGGTAGATAAATGGCTCAAATTTTAATAGGTAATAATAATATCCAATACATATTCTCTTATGTATTGAATCAGCAGCATCCAAGCAAATATAAAGTAAAATTTTATCCAACATAAAACTATTACATACACTTTAAGTAAAAAAAAAAAAAAAATCAATGGCCAACCCAAATCCTTTCATTTCCAGTTGATTGTACACTAATTGAAATGGTTGGTTTTATGCTGACAGTTGATTTTTTTTAATGAAATGGCGAATAGTAAAGTTAGCGCATTATACCACACACTCTAGAAAAGCAACCTTCCATTGAATTTATTCAGACCAGCTAATTGCTAAATTAGATGACCATTCCAAGTTATTGAGTACATTTCAAATACTTTCATCTGAACCAAAAGATAACTAAATGTGTTTTGGTTACTACTGCACAGCTAAGTAAAATAAAAAGGTGTCTATCTTTCTGGAATATCAGTATGATTAAGCCTGACACTGGTGTGTAATACAGATAAGTCAAAGTGCTGTGGTGAATTCTCAGAGCAAGGAAAGAAGTTTGTAGAAGTGAAAGAAATTCACAGAATCACCTGATACCACTGACCAGTCAGTGGTGATTAACTGGTTCTGCATCACTATTATAAGCTATTATCAGTAAGAATAAGTTTCTAAAATGTGTATTAGAGTGAGTGTTTTAATGAAAAAACCTTAGGCAGTTTTCAGAATTCAGAAACTTCGACATATTAATGTTTTTAAAAATCTCGTATATATTTTTTGTATATATAAACACTAACCTCATAACTTCCACTAAGTTTTAAGTTAGAATTTCTCACTCTATTACAGCTCTAAAGTTACCATTTATCATATTGGTATTCTAGGAACAGAATGGGAAAAAAGAAAAAAAGGCAATTTAGCACAGTCTTTTCCTACATGAAATAAAAAAGACTTCATCTCTGCTTGAACCCAGTATGCTATGAGTATTGAAAAACATATTATAAAATGTCTATATATTTTGTAGTTTTAAGCAAATGGTTATGATTATTGCTTTTTCTCACATTTAAAAATCAAATTTATTTTACACATGAAGACATATTTCCAAGGAAGTTTTAGTCTCTCTATAAAAATGAATATTTAATAGAAACTGATAATATTCTCTTATGTATTGGAATTAGGAGGTTTGAAGAAGTAAAATGTTACTTAAATCCACTACTTTTAACAACACTATAGCATTTATTGGTTTTGCAATAAAAGAATTATAGAAAATTATTGTTATATTACTTTTTATGTTTCACATTGAAAGTAGGTAAAGTAATTTCTAAGCTATGGGTCATTATCGTTTATAACTAACCATGCTCAACAGTTAGGTTTTTAACTGCTGACATCACTTTTTTTTCTTTTTTGGAAAAATGATAGATATTATTTAATATTTAAAGATAAATTGCTGCAAAACTGTGATTTTTTGGCTGACAACTCTGCCCTAAACAAGCTTAGTCAATATGAACAACAAGAAGTTTTAAAATAAATTTGTTAAGAGAAGAAATCTGAAATAAATTTTTCATACATTTCCTCAGCCACGATAAGAGGAATCAAGTATTGTTTACAATCTATTATCAAAGGGCAATTTCGTCTGATGCAAGCATCTAAGAAAGTTCATGTTAACCCTTTAGAACTTCTCCTTTTATAAAATTCCTCACCATACTCATCACAGGTAATTTTCAAAGGTATAAGCTTGTCTACCTCAAGCAGCACAGGCTTTAAAATGTAGGAAACCCCTGGGAAGCATGTTAGCACAATGGCTTCTCCAGAGAAAGGAAGGGGTCAGAATCACAGTTGGCAGAAGGCCAGGCATGATTGTCCTCTTTTCTCCAAGGTTCTTGTTCCCAATTCAGAAGGATTTACAGAGGAGGAGGGGACTTTGAAGTGTCTGAGATCCCTGAGGTCCAACCTACAATCTGTAAGTCTCCATGTATATCAGATCTTGTGAGCAACTTATTTTTTGTCTTCTAGGTTTTAAAAATAGAGGGCTTGTCCTAAACAAAATAAAATTAAAGTTGTGTCTGCTAGGATCTTTCTCTAGGAAGCCTTGAAACTTTTTATAAACTATTTTCTAAAAAATTTTTAATGTTATTTATTTTTGAGAGAGAGAGAAAGAGACAGGGCATGAATGGGGGAGGAGCAGAGAGAGAGGGAGACACAGAATGTGAGACAGGCTCCAGGCTCTGAGCTGTCAGCACAGAGCAGGACATGGGCTCAAACCCACAAACCGTGAGATCATGACCTGAGCCAAACTGGATGCTTAACTGAGCTATCCAGGTGCCTCTAAACTATTTTCTAGTTAAAATATTTATTTTGGCCATACTTGGAGTACCCACAGGTGACACCAGTTCAAGCCAACATTTCTAAAGGATTGCTACTTTGGTCTCTAGAACTCCATGTGATTTTCCTACCACCCATGTGTAATCACTGCCAAATTCCCAATTATACCTTCAACATGCTGAGAAAGTTGACATATATCCTGTGCTTCACTTCATGTATAAATTCTTACAATTTTCCTGAATAAAAATTTAGCAATATTTATTAAAATACTTAAAATTATGAATGAATAGATTCTTGGTTATAGCATCTAGAAATATATCACAAGGGGAAACAGTTATAAAACAATTTACATCTGGAACATTCCTATTAGCAGTATTTATTACGGTGAAAAATTGGTAACAACCTAAATATCCAACTTCAGTTTTAGATTAAATAAAATTATAGTCCTTCCATATGATAGAATATTATACAGGCACCAGCAACCACATTGCAGAGCATTTTATTTTATGGAAACAAATACGTTACGTGTTATTAGGTGAGTACTTTGTGATACAAAACCAAATAAATGTACTCTTGAATCTCATTCGGTTATACTAAAAATGTAAAAGTATTGATCTAATTGTATGTATAATTAAGTCTAGCAAGAGCCTAGAAGGCTTGCTTATTTCCTGATCCTGCTTATTGTTTTACAAGTATGTTATAAGTTGTTTATTTTCCACTCGTTTTGAAAATTTTCTAAAATAACCCATTTCAATTTCTTATAATGGACATTAATTATCCTTCAGTGAAAGAAAAGTTAATGTTACTAAATACCTTGTCTGTCCTAGATCAACTCTCTATCTACGTGGTATCACATACATTTAATAAATGCTTTCTCCTTTCCTAGACTTTCAGAATATACATCTCTCATATGATTCTGCTATTTTATACTATCCTCTAACAGTTTTTGTTGAGAATTTATTCTCTAACAAGAAGGTGGCCACCTCGCGGTCCCACGACTTACATATTATCTAACGCTGATGTCCCAACGGGCACCTCTTGCTGTGTGGTTGCCACTGAATCCTGGATGTTCCCCTTGAGAGTCTGATGTATTTCAAATGTAACAGAGCCATAACTTCCAATTAACTCCAACAACTAAACCCCAGATTGTTCCACTTCCAGAATTCCTTGTTTCACTTAATGACACTATCATCCCACCCAACATAGTTTTCATCCTTGCTCTCTCCCTCTCAATCCCATTTCCAATCCATCAACAAATCCTGAGTAACTCTCCTTCTCCTATGTATCTAAATCTCCCTGCTTCTCATATTAGCCATTCTTCCTATTCTAGTCCCAATCACCACAATCTTTTGTTTTGTTACTTTCTTCCTCTATGTTTGTTCTTCTTCTACTTTTGGTCCATTTCCAAAGTGAAGCCAAAACTACCCTTATAAAACATTAATTATATTATATCATCCTCTGCCTACAGTCTTTGGCTTCCCATCCCACTTAGGATAAAATCTGAACTCCCTGCTGGAACTATCAAATCTTAATTCAGAATCTCTCTCTCTTACCCGTTCACTCACTCTGTTCTGGCCACATGGGCTTCTGTTTGTTCTTTGAATACAATAAACCTATTTCTGCCACAGGTCCTTTGTATGTGCTATTCCTTTTGCACCAAACACAGTTCCTCAGATTTTCCTGATTCTTTTCTTTTCCTTAACACCAACCCAAATATCCTCCATTTAATGGCCTCCAAAAACACATGCTTCTTAAGTACCTTTTCCTAACTCATCCTGTTTTGTTTTCTTTATAACATTTGTCAGCTATAGTTATTGTACTTGCTATTAAGACGTTTAAAAAGTACCATTTCTTAAAGTAAAATTCCTACCCACTTGTCTAGTTAGTGACTCTAATTATAGAGGTTACAGGGTAGGAAAGGCGGTACAGTTCAATGACAGGCCAAAAGAAAGGTATTTGGAGGCTAATTGTATGGAGCCAATTTACTAATAAATATGGTTGGTTTATTTCCACATATCTGCATAGAAGGACAAGGGCAAGAGGAACATTTACTTATCCATATGATGAGAGATGTCATTTTAACTGTTAAATGCACTTAATATCCATCGCAATAACAAATAGATTGAGTTCTAGCCAAACAGAAATAAATGATGATCTAAATCCATAGATTAGATTTTGAAATATATTCCTACTTCTACTTCCTCCCTTTGTCTCACACTATTCCAAAATTAAGACGTTATCACTTATAGAAGACAATGTTCTGAAACTCTTCAGACCTGACACTTTGTCAGGTCTTTATAACTGTCCCTTGATACTTGCCAGGGCACACACATATTATCAATAGTCATAAGTCTAGCGAAAACAAAAATGTTCCTTCATCTCCAGGAGAGCTGCCTTAGGAAAGAATGTGTTCTAAGACATTAAGTGTGAATATTTTCATGCCACCTGTACAAAATATGACTTTCTGCTATCTTCAATAAAAATCTAAATTTCAATCATCATCCTAGTAGACTTTAAAAAGACAGACCTCAAAAATAGCATTTTATATGATATTCTCTTGTAGTTCTAGAACAAAACTTAAGTACGAATAACTGGAGATCTTCACAAATGTAAAGATGGAAAGAATGGGACTCAATTTAACACAGGAGATAAAAAAAAAAGTGGGATTATTTCCCTCTGCCATCTTGAAAAGGATATGGCTTTAAACCTATGAAACAAGAAGATGGTGATGTTAGGCTGAATGGACAACATATCCGTGAACTGGTTTCCTAAGAGGTTTTATAAACCTTTATATTTTGAATATCTACTTATTTCCTCGAGAATATGGTTACTTATATCTGTATACTCTTTCCTATATAGCCGCTCCATCCCTTTTACTTATAACAGGTTTTCATCATGTATGTATTGAATGCACACCTACTTGACATATATATCTACATACTTCTACACTATAGCCATGTGCCATTGCCCTCTTACATATGTTACCCACCTTCCTACAACCAAATAAATTAACATAATGAGACAGAATAAATATACACTGAAGTTTTATTTTTCCTTCCTGCCCCCCAGTGGCGTAGCCTGTACACTCTCTGGAGACTGCTTACCCCACTTTGCTTACCCCGCTAAAATTTTGCCATATCCCAAGGAGAGAAACCAACTCATCTTAAAGCTCTTTTGATTTTATGACCAGTGAACACTCGAATTTCTGAATAATCTAGATCTGCACACCTTATTACGGTTCATGATGCTAGGAAGTGCTGGCTAGACCAAGGCATTCGTTCCTTCAGCCACAGGTTATATTGTTGGCTGCTCGTGATCCAGAGCTGAGTTAACATACCACCCACCTCCACCCTCGCAGCCTTCATCCAATTACTGGTCCAATGATCCAATTCCTCATCCAACGCAGGCCAAACTGAAAGGCTGAAAGCCTCCAGAATTCCTACTGGATTCAAATGAGGCTTCCATTACAACCACAATAAAGTTCAACTGCTCTCTCTTTAAGGCACCACTTCTTCCGGTCTTTTTACTGATTATAACGTCACGCTGCCAGAAATCTCCTGCACAGATATCTCTGTCCCAGCGTCTCTTTCCTGGGAAACCTCAACAATTATGTGTCGAGTTCCCAATAAATTGTTTACGGAGCCACTGGAAATTCAAGAATTAAAATAATACCCTAAATTTTCCTGAATCCCCATTTGGTTCTCACTGAGTCAGGACTAATTTCACCTGGAGGTCTTCTTTGTTTTTTTTTATGAAAAATCAAGCTTCCAAAAATTCCTCCTTTTGAATGCCTGAGGACATTTACTATTGGGCTTAATATCACTGCTTCTGAGGACAACAGGGTTTGTCCATCTTGATCTCAGCCATTCTGCCTCAGGCTATGGTCTAGTTCATACTGCTCACTACAATACCTCCTTCAGTGTCACTTTAGCTCCTGACACAATCCCACGACCACTGAGGTCCAAGAAATGTCTGAACACTTGGCATAATAACAGCATAAAGGACTTACTTTATCTGGAAAGTGTCTCTCTGAGGGAAGGCTGTGAGGTTTAACTCACTAGTAGATGTGACACCACTTTTCTCTTACACTTTTCTCAATGGAACTTAACTTTCAGTTCTGCCATCCAGGCTGAGAGCTCTGTTTCCCCAACGCACCAGTCATAGAATAAGCAAAATACCATTATTGCCTCCTGGACGGGATAAATGTTGGACACAGACCCTGATATCCTCCTTGAATTTCCTTTGATGAAGATACAGACTTTGATAAAAATGGAATCCTAAGAACAGACCCTACATAAACTTGGGTTTTGCAGAGCAACTATGAAAAGCATACCAGTGACTCTAGAATATTTGAATATTAATAGAGTCAGTACTTTAAGTTTGTTATGTTAGTTATTAGAAATAAGAATCAACTATCCATCCAAGGTTCTACTTAGGAAAAATGAAAATATATGTACAGATTGTTATAAAAAGACTAATAACTAGAAAATAGTCCTTCTTACCCCAAACTCCAACAAATGAAGAATGGAGGGTGGCCTTCACAGCATGTAACATAATATTTGATTCTAACTAAAAGATTAGTTCAGTGAAGTGTTCTTTTGATAGAAATTCTCATGCTTCATATGCTATATGTTAAAAACAGCAGTATATACTCACTTGATGACATATTGTTAAAGATAAAACAGAAGTATTTCATAAACAACCAGATTATAAAGTAGATTATAAGGTAACATGTAAAACGTGATACAGAAAATAAATACAAAAAATGCATATTATTCATTTATGATAACTTTTATAGAAAATGGAACAAAAATCTTCACAGCAAGTCTCAGAGAGTTGCCTGCAAATGACTTACTTGTTCTTTGTTTCCTCTAATTATCACAGTAGACTCCATGTCTAAAGCTTATTCACTGGGATGAAGCTTGTCCTGAGATTTTCATCACATATTAAAATGCTGAGGCTATGTCTCCTTTTCACAGATACAGACTGCCCTCCATTGAAATACTACTGTACATTGATTCTGTATGAAAATTGCTCGAATATTTCTAAAACTCTAGATACAAATAATTTATTCCAATACTCACTCATAGATAAGACTATTAGGATTAACAGATTTATCACATGTAATGGAAAGTGACCACTTATTATTTACTATTGATTATACCAATAAATAGAGTTTCGGTCACTTACCTGAATAACGTGCTTTAGTTTATCAATAATTTGATTTATCACAGGATCAGTTCCTCTGACTTTGACTTCGGGATTTCCAGATTGGGCTTTGATTCCATTTCCAACCACACGCTGAGTATAGCTAACAAAATGAAAAGTGGAAGATATATGAGTTAGTAACCTGGTCACAATATGATCTGCCATAACTATTTGACCATGTTTGAGTTCAGAATATTGTTCCTTTAAGGGTACATGACAATATACCCTGGCACAGCTACAGTATTTTTTTTGGTAAATGCTTAGCATGTAAATATAGACTACTCTAATGTTTTTTCTTTCAAGAGACCCAACCAAAGATTGTGTTTTAACATCACTTATCAATATACTAAAGAAAGCTAATACACATTTCACTTTGTTACCAAGTCTTGCTGAATGACACATATGTCTGCATCCATATTATCTGAGTCAACTTACTTCATTTTATATAATATGCAAATGAGTCCCAACAGTATCTTTTACATATTGGATCAGGAAATTATATATATAATTAAATGTAATTAAATATGTATTTACATAAAACATATATATGTATATATAAATATGTATTTACATTAAATATGTATTCATATACAAATATATTTATATAAAACACATATACATATATTTTAACCACACAAGTCAAAATTACAAACATTATAAACAACTAAACTGACAAAATATTTTGCAAGTAGACAAAACACAATCAGCTTTCACCAACGTATACCTAAACAAGGGTCTAGTAAATTGTGTTGTATGTAATGGGGTGATTGTATAGGTGGTTAAAGTCATTGCAAATTACTATCTTCCCAAAATGATAATCACACAGTATCAACTTAGTAAGCATACACTTGTTTAGATTCATCAGTCACGATCCTAGGAATGAAGGAGAGGTTTAGCATGCTATGGGGATAGCTAGAAGGAACTGTGTATGTCAAGTGAGAGGTAGGAATAACACAGGTAGTAAACACTGAGCATTCAGAGAAGTCCATCTTGACTAAGACACTTGGGGAAACACTAAAGAAGTTAGAGCTTGTGTTAGCCCTTGAAGTATTACGGAAAGAATAGGTCCTAGATGACGTAGTTAACGCAAACTCCAGAGCAAAGGATGACATCCCAGCAGGAGAAATGGCAAAGGCATATGAATGACACACACAGGGAAGAATAACTAGGTTTCTATTTGCAAAGAGCACAAATGGGGAAAAGTAGGAGATAGGAGGTCACACCCTGAACATTCCATACTCTCTCCACTTAAGACTTTCCTCTGAGCAATTTGTTTGTTTAAATAAAAGTCATAATAAAGTGGTCTCAGAGACTTTTCAACAAACATTTTCATATGTTTAATATAATTTTTCTTCCCTCTATTTGAGCAGACTATCACAACTATCCATATGAACCGTCTGTAATTTTCTACAGCAATGGAATCTCTTTGAAAAGATGAAAGGAGATTCCACTGTTGACAATATGGCGACACAAAAGAATTTTCAAGGAATATCCAGCTTCACCCCAAATTTTGCATACACAATGACCAGTTCATAAAAGTGGATCAAACAGTTCTTAACTAGATCCTTCCAATTAAATGATGGAATTGTGGGGGGCACCTGGGTGGTACAGTCAGTTGAGTGTCCGACTCTTGATCTCTGCTCAGGAGATGGTGTGCATTGATGGTGCAGAACCTGCTTGGGATTCTGTCTCTCTTCCTGTCTGCCCCTACCCTGCTGTACACATGCTCGCTCTTGCTCTCTCTTTCAAAATAAATAAATAAACTTTAAAAAAAATGTAAACAGGGGCGCCTGGGTGGCTCAGTCGGTTAAGCGTCCGACTTCGGTTCAGGTCATAATCTTGCGGTCCGCGGGTTCGAGCCCCGCGTCGGGCTCTGGGCTGATGGCTCAGAGCCTGGAGCCTGCTTCTGATTCTGTGTTTCCCTCTCTCTCTGCCCCTCCCCCGTTCATTCTGTGTCCCTCTCTGTCTCAAAAATAAATAAACGTTAAAAAAAAATTTAAAAAAAAATGTAAACAGAAATGATGGAACTTTTTCATATTGATAATATCAATTGGACATGACAAAAATAATGATATTAATAAATGTTTTTTATTTTAAAACAACCTTGAACCCACTTCTTCAGGCAGAAATAGAAGGTACAGAGTTATGCATTCCAGTATATATTAGACACTGTCAATATGTGCCAATAACCAGTGGTAGAAGGAAACCAAGCCCACAAGTCTATTAATGTGTAATAATATTTTTTACTTAGGAGGAATTGAGTAAAATATAACTATTAAGCTTTTCTTAACTCCTCTATAGCACTATTATATTTTTCTTCAAAATATTTCAAGCAGATTGCACATGTGGCTCCTTTATTAATGTACTATTAACAATAATGAGTAACATGAACACATAAATAGACAAATTCATGTTTATCATTCAGGCATTGTTTTTAAATACTTCCTTTGTAGTCTGTCACTTTATTCACATGATAATCATTTGTTGTGGTCATGAGAATGTGCCTATAGACCTCAAAGTACTGGAAGTTTAATTGCTTAAAGGTACATGGGCTTTGCTCTGAAATCTATTTCTGCATCTGCCCCCAACCAGTGACTGAGTGCAGCAGAGCTAATAAGCAGGGCCATCACTAGAAGACACAGGGCTCCTCTGGTGACCAAGCTTGTCTCAGGATTCCCTGAAACCCTTGTTAACCTTGCTTAGGCTGCATTACATGGTAGAATGCTTTCACTCAACCTTTTTACCATCCCCTTCACTCTGGGTCATACGTGCTTCATGACTAACAGCTTTTCCAGCTTTACTCAGTGTCCACCCCATTTACTCCGATAGGTATTTCCCTTAATAAATCCTCTTGTGTTTAATCCCTTTTTGGCATCTGCTTCTTGGAGAACCCAGATTAATACATCATATAATTTTTATACTGTAAGTATTCCTACTCTATAGGTTGAGGATCTAGGATCTGAATAGGTTAAGTAACTTTCCCAAAGGCAACATTTTAAGTGCGCAGCAAGGGTTTGAATCCAGGGAACATGAGGTCCAAAATACAATCACTCAAAAATTATTAATGAAAACTCCTGAAATCAACTAAGATAAATTGGGATACAATTAGCTTGGTGCAAAGTGCTTGTTTGTTTGTTTTAATCCTTTCTTTTTTTTTTCTGTAACTACAGCATTTTCAAAAGTTTTACTATTTATAATTAGGAAAGAATGTACTATTTTCCTCAAAGATCCCAAAGAACAGTTGTATATTACCAGCTGGTGGGGTGAAAAGAAACTAATAGACTTCAAGTGTGCTCTAAGATTTTCCTGTTTGGGGGCACCTGGCTGGCTCAGACAGTTAAGCATCTGACTTCGGCTCAGGTCATGATCTCACAGTTTGTGAGTTCGAGCCCTGCATCGGGCTCTGTGTTAACAGCTTGGAGCCTGGAGCCTGCTTCAGGATCTCTGTCTCCTCTCTCTCTTTACCTTTCCTCTGCTCATGCTGTATCTGTCTCTCTCTCTCTCAAAAATTTAAAAAAAAAATTTTTTTTTAATATTTTCCTATTTCTCTAGAAACACAAAGTGAGTAATGGAAAGTTAGTCTTGTATCTTAATTTTAAATACAGTAAATTCTTGAACAACACACGTTTGGACTTCCCTCAGTCCACTAATACATAAATTTTGTTTTTCAATAAATACAATATTATAAATATATTTTTGCTTCCTAATTATTTTCTTAATAACATTTTTATTTTCTTTTCTCTAGCTTACTTTACTGTAAGTATAGTTAGTATGTAATACATATAATATACAAAATATGTGTTAATTGACTGCTTACGTTATTGGTAAGGCTTCTGGTCGACAGTAGGCTATTTGTAGTTTGGGGGAAGTCAAAAGTCATATGTTGATTTTTGATTATGCTCATAACCCCCACATTCTTCAATGATCAACTGTAAACTGTTACTTGGTTTATGGTTCGTGGGTTCGAGCCCTGCATCAGGCTCTGGACTGATGGCTTGGAGCCTGGAGCTTGTTTTACATTCTGTGTCTCCCTCTCTCTCTGCCCCTCTCCCACTTATGCTCTGTCTCTCTCTCAAAAATAAACATTTAAAAAAAGATGTAGGAATGTCATGTTACTTTAATCTGAAGAATATCTCATTTTTTATTCTTAACCGTCACTGTTGATAACAGAGATAAATGTTATCACAAATACAATCGATCAAGAATCTCATTCCAAACTAGTGTCTTATAGAATAGTTCAGGATCACTATTCTTATTTATTATTTAAATAAAGAAAAAGTCTGCAGCAGGCCATTTAAGATACTTCAAGTGAAATATAAGTTTTAAAAATAAGTTCTTCTTTTCTGTTTTTGTAAGGTTAAGGAGAACCACAATGCAATAGCTGTTCATACATACCAGAATGGTTTAAATGAAAAAGACAGATGATACCAGGGGGAACTGGAGCCTCTTCTGGTGGGTGAGAGTATAAACCAATGTAAACCACTACTTGACATGTATTTTAAAGCTAACATATCCCGTGGCCCAGGGGATATACTCAACAATGTTTACCAAAAGACAGGTATAAGAACACTCAGGGAAGTACTACTCAAAATAGCCCCAAACTGGACACAATCTCAATGTTCATAAACATTAACATGGGAAAATAAATGGTCATATATTTATATATTTATATATATTTATATATATTTATAAATATATATAAATATAAATATATAAATATATATATTTATATAATGATATATGATACAGCAATGAGAATGAATGAGTGACAACTATACTCAAAATCTTATATAAGCTAAATGTGGAATGAAAAAAGCAAGATATGGAACATATTCTATTACCCCATCTATAAAAGTTTAAAAATGAGTCAATAATGTTCTAAACCACCGTAACTGCTACTCTAGAAGATACGGTCTAGAAAGCTGAAGGGGCTCCCTGGAGTTCTAGTAATATGTTTCTTGATTTGGGACCTGGTTACATAACAATGCTCATTTTGTATAAATAAAAAAAACAAAAACAAAAAACACCAAATTGTAGAGTTAAGGTTTGAATATTTTACTAAATGCGTGTATTTTCAACCTAAATAAAACACATCAAAAACCTCCTTGCTCTTTTTTCCTTAATATGTATACAATAGACAAATTGTCTCTGAACCATGTATAAATAAAAGATCCACGCAGGTATTTTTAACATGGTCTAAATGGTGGTGTCATCACTAAATTAGTAATTTAGGAGCCTAGATTGATATAAAAACTTACTCCCTGCAGCCTTGCCTTTGTATGCAAAAATATGGTTTCTAAATAAATAAATATTTTTCTAAAAGAGTTTGAGTTTTTTATTATGAAATTTTAATAAATCATTAATCACATTTTCCTTCTAATGTACAAGTAATGGATAAAACATTTCAAGGATCCCTATAGAGGTTTCTCAACTTGAAAAATTGCTTGCATTTCAACTAGAAAAAGGGAGTAAAACACACACCCACCAAAAAGGCCAATTTTTTGTTAGAGAAGTAGCAGACCCACCATCTGTGCTGATTTCTTCTAAGCAGGTCTGGTAATGGATGACAGCAACTTAATAGGGATACTCACTCCCCAAGTAAAACTTGCTTTTCATTAAAATGGAAAAAAGGCAAGCACTGACGTTATTTACATTCTATAAAGATGTTTTAAAATGATGATTAACAAGATTCCAATTCTCTATGTGTTCAACATATGAAATATTAAAAAGAAGTGTTATTAAATCTACACACAGTATGTCATTAAGAAATCATTTCTCCAGACTCTACCAACATTTCTTATTTGAAATTCATGTCATGCCCTACTAGTTGGTATTAATTTTACTTTATTTAGAACACAGAATTTGTTTCAGATGCACATCAAAAGTATGGTATTTTGATGTGTGCTCACATAATTTCTGGGGGACAAATATTTGGAATCTGACCCTGGAATGCATTACAAATCACTTCAAGTGGTCTGAGAAGTCTTTGATAACTTCACTGGGTCAGGACATAAGAACTTCAAAATTTATACGAAATGAGAAAAACACTTGATCAGGGACTTTCTCTTTTTAACATGTCACCATCTTTGTTAGAGTTTTAAGACTGAGAATGGGGACCATGTTGGTGGTGGTGGTTTAGCAATAACAGTAGTAATAGGTGTTTTGTTTGTTTGCTTTGCTACTTTTTTTGTATGACCTGGTTAGGTGATTGTATATTAAAATTCCTTCAATTTCCAGAGTTTTGAGTCTCCTAAAATCTAGGAGGCAAAGCACTGTGTGTCTTTGGCTCTGGTAACTATGTTGCCATCCTGGGTAAAAAAGTCTGGGAAGAACATTACATGTATTCATCAATGAACCTCTTCTTTGACAACAAATTGTCCTTTCAAATCATTTCTGGGCCTCCCTTCCTGATTCTGGCAGCAAATGTGAAAGTAAGTAGCACTGGTATTTTTGTGTGTAAATTTTCGTCAAATATTTGGGTGACACTGAATACCACTGCTGACTGCTGCTTTATGTACAGGCAGCTTCTGTATAGCATTTTTCTTCTACAGTGAAGGTCTTAATCTTTGAAATCTTAGAACGAAAAGAAGTCATATGATTGATTTTATGTGCCAGGTTTATGGGGCTAACCTTTCATGGTAGGTAAGAGGCTTACAGGGGATTTAGAAAATAGAGACATCTGTAGAATCAATTCAAAATGATTAAACCTTTTGTGATTGCACTATCTCATTTCAATTGCTGAGCCACAAACTATTTATAAATTAATCTCTACCATTTATTTGGCTTTATAATTATAGATAATGTCTAAATTTGAGATCTATGTTTCTGAACCTAAATAATGAAGTCAAAATAAATATATATCTTAGAGACCTTATTGTGTTATCATTACTTATAGGTAATTAATTTCCTGATGCAGATATTGTATTTCTGATACCTTATGGATAACAATCGTTAACATTATTTTAATAAGGCAACGTCATGCTTTGTATGGTAGCCAACGAAGAATGTTTATCAGATCCCTGCCATAAATAAAATACGAACGTGTTTAGAAAAAGCAAGAAAGCAAGAACTCATTAAAGAATGGATATCAATCAATCTTCTGCCTAACTTCAGTCGGCAAGGCATGTATTTGTGCTTGTCAGTTTAGCCAGGTAATCACAGGTTTCAAGATATTTTATAAGATAAGCAGCTGTGTGAACTTGCAAAATATTTGCACATGAGAAACCAGTGACTATACATGCAAAACCAGTGGTGTTCTGAAGGCTATCACTTCGACAAATGTTGACTACCTGATAAAAATTGTATTAAAAGTAAACTTCCCCCCATGTAAAAAAAATAGTACATTCCTTACATGATTTCTTTTCTCCTAACCTCTCCCTAATCTTACCAAGAAAAGATCAATATCTTAATTATAGCAAAAGCTCTGTTTTTATGGTTTAAAATTTTTGACTTAAAAATTCAAAGCAAGTATTAATAAACCTTTGGTTTGTTTAATTAATTATCCTCATTTTCTTCAAGGTAACTGTCAAATTTAAAATGATCACTTCTAACTACCATCAATTGCACATACTGTTATATGAATTATGAAATGTTATACTAACTTCTGTTTCCCAGGCACACATTTCAAAATTAAATTCTTCTTAGTAAGAGACAAGCTATCTTTCATGGATTTATGATAGCTGATAATCATCATTTTGTACTGATTTTCTGTCTCCCTTCGCTGTTTGCTATCAATATATGAAAGTAAAATGTTATTATCTGAGTACTAATAAATTAAATACTATTAGAGCCAAAAAAAAATGACGTGAAATTGTTTAGGGTATAAATTTCATTTAACCAAACTTGTATTAGACATCACTAAATCCTAAAAGTTCCCAGAATCTTATACAGCCTGTTTTGGTATTTTTTAAATGTAATTGACTCCAACATTAATTAAATTTCAGATATAAAACTATCAACTGCATCATAAATACTTTAAAATTAGGCGCAAGATACAATAATCTAAGACTACCAACGTATCATCCAAATGAAACACTTAGGTACTTCTTACTAATAGATACCATAATAAAATCAGAGAGAAAGAACCTCTGAATCTCAGACTATACTAGGTTACTAGTACCACCACTAGGCTCCTAGGGCCACTGTATTCACCCCACTACACAGAGTATTCGAAAGAAACTGGAAGCTACCTGCATGAAAACAAATTTCCCCTTGAACTTTAATTAATCAATAGACTTTACATTTAAACCTCTATCCTTGCAGTCATAATCTATTTTATTCTAGGGAAATTTTATTTGCTACAAAATAATATTTATATTTCTCAAATTATAGCTTGGGTTTTTTCATTACAAGTCAGTCATCCTTAAGGAAAATAATCACCTTTGGAAATTTTTAGTACCTAGTATCTAGCATTTCCTGTAATCTAAATGATTTTCATCTTACTAGCAAAAGTAAACAATGCTATTGATAATTTCCTGTGTTCCAAATTCATACAAACAGGAAATAGAATCTTAAAATATGATTTGTTCTCCTCTTAAGCAGCAGCCCAACCACCTGTCCTGAATGTAAACTTTCCCTGAAAGCTATGAAGGGCTAGTTTATCATGAAGGTGTTGACGGTTGATTCTTTGGGGACCCATATAAGCACACAGAATAAATTTTAATCATACTTAATGCTAATGTGGTAGCAAGGCTGTGACAATATTCAAATGTGACTAATTTCATTGAATTAGCTGTACCCAGTAAGCTAAACTTCATTGCTTAAATCTACATAAATGCCTCAAAAGAAATAATTAAGCTCATCTCCTTTCTATTTATTTTTTTGTTGATGCTTAAGAGTGAAAAGATTTTAACCGAGATCTTTTGTCTGCTTGGTTTTTGTTTTTATTTAGCAATCAGTTCTCCTGTTTTATCACCAAAGACTGTGTGGGTACTTAGCAGGTTGCTGAAGACAGCACTCTGCTTTCAAAAAGAAATACACCTATTCCAGGAATATAGTACTTGGCATTCAGCTCTTGGCCTATAGCCTAATAGATCTGTTGTCTGTCTTTAGTGACAGTCACATAAATTTAAAGCTGGAGAGGACCTTAGAGGTCATCTAGTCCAACTGAACCATGTTTTAAAACAAATGAAGAGGTATGTTTATTTCATCATTTTGCACCTATGTACTGTATATTTCCAGAAAAGCCTTTGAGACAGCTTAAAATAAAAGGCATAGACACTATAAAACAAGGGCACAATGACAGAATAATGAAGAGAGGCAGATGACAATTATAAAAGAAGACCTAGTAAAGAGACACTACACTTCAGCCTAAAACTTAGCCCTAAGCCTCTTGATGGTAAAGGCTAAAAGGAAACCCAGAATTCAAATAGCTCTTATTAGTTAATGAAAGTGGTATTTGCAAATGTCAACAGCCACTTTTGTTTTGTTTTGTTTTGTTTTGTTTTGCTTTGCTTTTGGTATCCCTAAACTCTCAAGCACAGCACTTGAGTCCTTAAGTAACAGACAATGAACAATACAACCAAAATTATCTTCAATAGCAATTTCAAAGTTTCCAAAGAGATAGGTACACAAGATCCTTTTTTAAATGAATCTTTGTTAAGAGCTGTCTGTGTGATATTAGATTTTAGTTCTGAACAAGCATTTCTCCTGGGACTTGGTTATCTGACTTGGTGAAAAATGTAGCCTTGGAGAACTTAGAAGAGCAGATGGTTAATATTTCCCCGAATTTACTTTTGTTTTTAATTGATATTTCATTTCACCACTCACAAGGAATATATTCTCTGGATAATGTATTGAAGCACCATAAACAAAGACTGTCAAGGTCAAAGGGACTTGAGATAGATCAGAAAGCAGAGGTCTGGTCTGAAGAGCTGCATGCATGGTCTCTACTGTACTACACGGCAAATAGGAACACGACAAGCAATTTACCAATAAATAAACACCAATGAGAGGGGAAGAGTGGGTGTAATGGCACGACACATTTTAACTGACAGTTAAATGTTTTCTAATAGATTTATACATCCTATATTTAATGGGATCATTTTCTTTTCCCTTCCATCACTTTTCAAAACAGGTAGCTTGTTGCTTTGTAGAGGAAATTATTTGGTAGATTCAATTTCCAAAGTTTAAAACAGGCCCATCATCAATGTTCTATGAATTGGATGGTCTTGATGTTTTGATGGTCTTGAATGTATTGGACTGTTCATATATTTTTGGATAGGGATGGGAGCCTGTCAAGGAGGTCAAAAAGTCTGCATTTTGTAGCTCTTATTATGAACACTTCTCGTCTGCTCTTATCTTAGGCATAATCGCACAAATTAGTTAGGAATTAATAAAAGCCAGGCATAATCACAAGAACTAAATGGATAAAAATGTTTATATATACTTTATTTGTATTTTCAATAGCAAGCACTTGGAGTTCTGGGCCCATGGAAGAGATTTCAAGTTTTGAAGATTTGTAAATAGCCATTCTTAACAAAAATAACCCAGCAATAATTAGTATTTAGAAAGCAATTAGAATTGGAGCCTAACACGTCAGTTTTAATCTCCAGTTTCAATCTTGTCACTGATGCCAACTTGAAGTTCTGTCCAACAATTCTATTTTGTGGTCTGTTGAATCTCAAAATACAAATCGATAGGTTTCAAATCATAGTTATTATGAAGAGCAAGGAGGAGGTGAAGGTGGGGAAATAACTAAGCTTTTTGTCCATACTTCATCTTAACTAGACCATAGCCAACTTTCTGTTATCACACAGTCCTGAGAAAACAGTCCACTTGCATAACAGAATTTAATGTGTCCACTTGCATATATGAGAAAATTTCTCCTCCAGCTATTTTTTGGCAAACTCAGTTGTGCTGTGCAGAAAACAGCTGGACTTAGTTCCACAGACAGAACTATACATGCCCAGGGACTTTTAGATCCCCAACAACTGCATATACCCCAGAAACACATTTGGCTGACTCACTATATGAAAAATATGCATACACAGAATACAGGACATTTCTGATAGCCTCCAGAGTCCAAATAGAAGGGGTATGTCTGGCCCAGATGACTTAGAGATTCCACACCTTTGGGAAAATGTGGCCAATCTCTCCCTCACTCTCTTTACTTCCCTTCCTCCTATCTTTTCTCAGTCACTTAAATGATTTCTGCCACATCTCTCAGGGTTTACACACTCCATCCTCCCTGCCTGGAAAGTTCTGTACCTTTAGACCCTTTCCTCAGTCAGCTGCACTAAACATCAAAAAGATTTTTGCAGTAATGATTCATTTAAGGATTTTGAGATTACCCTGAATTATCTGGGTGAGCCCCAGATGCAATCACCTATATCTCCTTAAATGGCAGACAGAGGGAGATTTCTTTCTAAAGGAAGGAAGAGAAGATGACAGTGGGATCACAAGTCAGGGGTCACAGTGACACAGCCACAAGCCTAGAAACTCCAGAAGTTGGAAGAGGCAAGGGATGGATTCTCCCTAGAGCCATTAGAGGGAGTTTGGTCTGGCCAATAATTTGATTTTGGCCCAGTGATATGAATTTCAGACTTCTGAACTATTAGAGAATACGTTTTTGTGGTTTTAAGTTTCTCAGTGGTAATCTGTTACAGCAGCCACAGGAAACTAATACAACCACCAGCTTGGGTATCTCCTGTGTTATTTGCTCTCACTTCAGCTATTGCTTGCTAATACCTCATTTTCTGGGATGCATGTATCATCACTGTAATTAAGTAATTAATTCACAAGGATGTGTTTAATGTCTGTAACTCCCTTCTAGACTGTAAATTCTTAAGGTCAACTAGCATGTCTGTCTTAATCATCCTCTAGTTCCAGGGCTTGGCAACATGTTTGTAATATGAGAGCTCATATCTGTATCAGAGTGAACATAGGACAGATACAAAAGTAAACTAAAAAATCATTTTCAGGCAGTAGTTTATCTTTCCCAGAATTGTTCCTTATAAAAGTGATGAGTCATTTCTAAACATTCCTGAATTTGGTAACAAATTCTAGGAATATGAAGTTCATTTTAATGCTGATTTGATCAAGCTTTAAATAGCTTCTGATAGTCTATAATGGAGTCTGACCCAAGACCCTATTAGTAAAGAGAAAGAAAGAAATTAGGAAAACAGAACAAACAACATGAACAACACCAAACGTTAAAACTGATACTCAATATATGGATTATAAGAACAATTAAGTCATCCTATCCATATTTTATTTCATAAGACAGAAGAATTTCCTCCTTATAAAAACCATATAAGATGGTAGTTGGCTCTCCATAGCCTATTCTCTGAGTCACTCTTGCAGCATCCCAGAGAATGTTCCTCTATTGTCCCAGTCCTGTTTCTTGAGGGGCCAGAGACTAGCCACTCCCACATAATTCATAATGTGAAGCCTCCTTAGGAGACAGTAGCTATAATAAAAGAACATGATGCATTAGGGGCCTGCTGGGCCTTGTTCCCTCAAGAAAGCCTTGCTGGGGGGGGAGGCAGTATGACACAGGTGCTAGAAGCAAATCATTACCTGAGTGATGAGAGCTTAATCACATAAGTTTCCCAGAATCCTTCTCTCCCTCTGCTGCTTCCCCCCACTACCCTAGCATGAAATCAGCCTCTTTTTCTTTTCCCTTCTCTTCCACATGTTACAAATTGCTATTTATTAGTACAATGGAATTTGAATGAAGTTTAGGGAAAAATGGAGAGAGATTATAAAGCAAAACAGGGAACTACTGATAAACAAGTGGCCTGCACTATACCAATAGGCTATTTAAAATTAATGCCCATTCTGATAAAGGGTTAGTATCCAAAATCTATAAAGAACTTATCAAACCCAACACCCCAAAACCAAATAATCCAGCTAAGAAATGGGCAAAAGACATGGATAAACAGTTTTCCGAAGAAGACATCCAGATGGCTAATAGACACATGAAAAATGCTCAATATCAATCAATCATCATCAGGGAAATACAAATCAAAACCATGATGAAATACCACCCCACACCTGTCAGAATGGCTAACATTAACACAAGAAACAACAGGTGTTGACTAGTGTATGGAGAAAGGGGAACCCTCTTACACTATTGATGGGAATGCAAACTGGTGCAGCTATCCTGGAGAACATTATGAAAGTTCCTCACAAGGTTAAAAATAGAACGACCCTATGATCTAGCAATTGTACTACTAGGTATTTACCCAAAGGATACAAAAATACAGATTCAAAGGGGTACATGCACCCTGACTGTTGTAGCAGCATTATCAACAATATGTAAATTAGGAGAGAGCCAAATGTACATCAACTGATGAATGGATAAAAAGAGATGGTGTATATATAATTTGTGTGTGTATGTGTATATATATGTATATATACACATACACACACATATATATACACACACACGTATATATATAGTGTGGTGTATACATATAATATATAACGGAATATATAAATATGTTATATATGTGTATATGTATGGATATATGATATATATACACAGATGGTATATATACATATATAATGTGTATGTACATATATAATGTGTATATACATATAAAATGTGATATATGTAAATATATATAATATATAATGGAATATTACTCAGCCATCAAAAAGAATGAAATTGTGCCATTTGCAACAACATGTATGGAACTTGAGTGTATTATGCTAAGTGAAATAAGCCAGAGAAAGACAAATAGCATATGATTTCACTCATATGTGGAATTTAAGAAACTAAACAGATGAACATAGGAGAAGGGGAAAAAAAAAGAGAGGGAAGCAAACCTAAGAGACTCTTAATGAGAGAGAACAAACTGAGAGTTGATGGAGGGAGGTGGATAGGGAATGGGCTGGATGGGTGATGGGCACTTGTTGTAATGAGTTCTGGCTGTTGAATATAAGTGATGAGTCACTGAATTCTACTCCTGAAGCCAATATTGCACTGAATGTTAACTAACTAGGATTTATATAAAAAACTGAAATAAAAAAATTAATATCCAAATAAATACAGCCCTCCTTTAGAATTCCTCATCAGAAAGCAGTAACATGTATAACCTGTAATAAGTACTCATTTTTATATGAGTACCCCAGTCCCCACTATATGTCCATGCTGAGTACGATAACATGTTTGGTACCTTGAAGCAGACAGATTAAACAGGTTTCAACTTAGCCTAGTTGAGCTGTTCCAATAAATGCTTGCTGGCCACTGGGAGGAGTTATGTCTATCAACTTGCTCTCCAGTTTACATCAAAAAGTAGCTCATCTCAAAGGTAAACAAATTAATGGAAAAATGGTTATTATTTTTTGATGTTAGACCCTGATTTTGGATAAACATCACTACCTTCTAGATAAAGAGAGTGGGGAAAATAAAACAGAAAGCACACACACACACACACACACACACACACAATTGAAAATCATGCTGTAGAAAAGGGAAAGGGAACATCATGTTCTCATAATAAAGACTCAGGGAGAAGGAATATCCCTTAAAAAGATTTAACTGTGGAACCAGAAGGAATATTTAGAAAATTGCTTTGAAGTACTTAACTATGAAGAATGTGTAGAAAGGCAAGTCATTTATGAAATAGAACAAAGTTAAAATGACAAAATGGCAAAATGGGAGATGCCTGAGATTAGGAGGTTTATAGGAAAACTAACATGCAGTAGCAGAATTTCCAACCACAAAGAAATACATGGGCAAGAAAACTGATACAGTGAAAAGTTCAAGTGGTAATGAATCACAGCCCTGGGGGAAAAAGAGAAAGATAAAACAATGACAGAGAAATGGTAGATGGGAATGCCAGAGACTGGAGTTTGAACTCAAAAACAATTTGTGTACCTGAGAAACAAGACCAACTCATTCTGAAACAATAATCAAAACTATAACTGAAACATGAAGACTAAAATGACTAATCAGTTAGTAGAGGCAGTGGTAGGAAAACAATGAATTGTGACCCATATTTAGATAGAAACTAGCCAAACTCCAGAAATTAAAAAAAAAAAAAATGTCCAGGGGCGTCTGGGTGGCTCAGTCAGTTAAGCATCTGACTTTGGCTCAGGTCATGATCTCACAGTTTGTGAGTTCGAGCCCCACATCGGGCTCTGTGCTGACAGCTCAGAGCCTGGAGCCTCTTCAGATTCTGTCTTTCTCTCTCTCTCTGCCTCTCTCTGGCTCTCAAAAATAAATAAACATTAAAAAAAATTTAAAAAATACATAAAAATTTAAAAAATGTCCATCTTATATATAGACAGAAAACAACAACATTAGCCACAGCAACAACAACAGCAACAAAGAGTCCTTTAAAAATAATTATGTCAGGCTTGCTTTGGACCTTTCTTTTGCTGCATTAACATATTCAAACACATGGCACTTTTAAGAGGATAAGACTACCAAGAATATACCTATTAGGTTGTCTTTCTCCAGGCTGACTGAGAGATATTCTATACATATTCTACTGATTTATCTTTCTAATAATTACTCAAGGGCATATGGGTATATACTGGGGAAAAACAATAAAAATTAAAGTTTTAAGAGCCAGGAAATTGTAAATCCAAAATCCTGAGACAATTGACTCAATTAATTATAAATCTAGGGTGTGTTGGTGGCTCAGTCCATTAAGCATCTGACTATTGATGTTGGCTCAGGTCATGATCTCATGGTACATGGGATCAAGCGCTGAATCAGGCTCTGCAAAGTCAGTGTGTAGCCTGCTTGGGATTCTCTCTCTTCATCTCTCTCTGCTCCTCCCCTGTTCACCCTCTCTCTCTCAAAATAAATAAAATAAACTTAAAATATATATTTAAAGTTAATTTTACATATCTTATAATTGTTTGCCACCTTAATATTCTTAAAGTAAAACTGGAAGAGAACATAAAATATTTTATAAATGCAATTATATTTCACATTCCAATAGTAGATATTAAGAATTTTAGGGTCAAAGAGAAGGAAAAGCTTTCTATACCCCTCACCTAACACTGTGAGCTCAAGAGAGACCACTAAAAATTCTTTTAGGCTCTAATCAGTGTCCAGACTCACACCACAGATAACCTCTTCCAACCTGATCACTGTAGTCTGGTCCATGCCTATTCCCTCATCTGATGATTACAAAAAACTCTTAACCAGTCTCCCAGCTTCTGCCATTAACCCCCTTCAGCTATTCCTAACACAAGGCCAGAAAGATATTATTAAACATAATTCATATCATGTTACTCCTCTGCTTAAAACCTTTCAATGGAGGCCATCTCAGTTATAAGAAAAGACAGTCTTTACAATGGTCTACGAGACCCTTTCTCCATAATCTGCCTCGTCTCCTTTATTTTTCTATCAGCTATTGATACTCTTCCCTCATTAGGCTCCAACCACACTGGTTTCAAAGATGGTACTCTCAGCCAAGTCCACATGCTTCTGATTCAGGGTCTTGGTACAAGCTACCTTCTCCCCAGAATGCTCTTTCCTCAGAAGAGCATGATCCCTCCCCATCTCTTTCAAGTCTCTCCTTAAATGCCTTGCACCTGATATACAATCGCTATGTCTGGCAGTTTTAAAAATGGCCTCAAAATAGGTTGACACCAAGTGATGGGTCTATGTCCCCTTACCTTGAACCGGAGCATGCTTGTGACTGCTACAACCAATAGATTATGGCAAATAATTTTGTGTGACTTCTAAGGCTAGACAGTAAAAACCCACAAAACTTCTCCCTGGTTCCCTCAGAATTCTCAATCCATGGGAACCCAGTTACCATATAAGAAGTTCAACTACCCTGATACCTCCAGGGTGGCAAAGTCATGTGTAGGCTCTCCAATGAAGAGTGCCTCCCAACTGACCCCATCCTTCTAGCCACCCTCACTGATTTATAAGACATAGGAAAAAGCCCCTTGGACACTCCAGACCGACTTATTTGACAGTAGAGTAGTACTGAGTCACTTTAATCACACAAAAGCAGAAGAATCATACAGGTGAACCCTGCTGGAATATTCCTGACCTATGTATCCACGAAATATAATAAAATGTTTGTTGTTTTAAGTTATTAAATCGTGGGGATAGTTTCTTAAGCAGCAATAGTAACTATAACACCACCCTATCTCTACAGGCATCAGTTACCCTCTTTTCTTTTTCATTTGTTTTTAAAATTTTTTTAACATTTATTTACTTTTGAGATAGAGAGAAACAGATCATGAGCAGGAGAGGGGCAGAGAGAGAATCCAAAGCATGCTCCAGGCTCCAAGCTGTCAGCAGAGAGCCTGATGTGGGGCCTGAATTCATAAACCATGAGATCAAGACCTGAGCCAAAGTCATATGCTCAACAGACTGAGCCACCCAGGCGCCCCTCTATCCTCTTTTCTTGATTTATTTTTTGGTTGGTATGTAACATTTTAAAACAAATCAAGGAATTATCCTATTTTGTGATAACCTCTGTTACAGAGAGATTTCTGTATGTTTTATTCACAGATACATAAAAACCTACCTATAAATAGTTATTATTCTATAAATATATGTTGAATGCTGAATGACTAATATGAAATGGTAATAAAGTTTACATATGTAAGTTTTTAACATTAAAAAAATACAAAGTAAAAAAAACACATTCCATGCAGGAGGAAATAAACACAGAATGCTGTTTACAAAGGATAAATGAGTTCACTGAAGTAAATCCAAATAATCAGGTATGGTAAACTGAGATAAATTATATCACTTACTATTGAAAACAGATTCTCAGGTTGAATTTATAAAAATAAATGAATGAATAAAACTCTATTCGATTTCCAGGAAATGTAAAAATCATTCCTGGAAGTTTAACAATCTAGAATACCTAGATTAATATAGAGATTACTATGGAATATAAAAATCAAAAGTTTTTGAGTAGCAACATTGACTTCAGACAAAGTGGAATTTAAGGGGAAAGATTTTACATGGAAAATAAGAAAGCAACTTAATGGTAAAAGGCAAAATAGTCAATGAATATATAGCAACAGTAATCTTTATTCAACAAGTTACATAGCAAACCTTTACAAAGCAAAATATATTCACAACAATGAATACATAATTAAAGATAAAACTATATTTAGAAGAGATTTAATGATGCTAGAATTAGTATGGCTCTCAGTTATGATTGATTACATAAAAAGTTTAAAGGATATATTTTTGTCACTATAATGTACATTTTTAACACATGCATATTATAATCTGTGGACCACAAAAGTATTTTTCTTTCATGTCTCCTTTGAAAATGAAAAATGGATTCTATCTAGGACTACCAAAAAAGTTACAATATGTTTTTAAAAGTAAAAATTATGTCGGGCACCTGGGTGGCTCAGTTGGTTAAGCATCCTATTTCAGCTCAGGTCATGATCTCACGATTTGTAAGTTTGAGCCCAGCGTCAGGCTCTGTGCTGACAGCTCAGAGGCTGGAGCCTGCTTCAGATTCTGTGTCTCCCTCTCTCTGCCCCTCCCCCACTCATGCTCTGTCTCTCTCAAAAATAAATAAATGTTAAAAAAATTTTTTAAAGTGCAAATTATGTGATTTACATTATCTGCATGGAACTCAAAAAAACTAAAAATTAAGGGAAAGCTGAAACAAGACAACAACCACCAATCCTGTTCTTATAATATTTAAAAATAGACACCTCGAGATTAGTCCTTTTTTAACAGAAAGAAACCCAGCCAATTACTACAGAGATAATCCCACATTTAATTCAAAATGCATAGCTATAAATATTCTCATTTATGTTTAAAAATTTTAAATAATTTAGTATTTAACTCAAAAATTTTTAATGGTAAAACAAAACATATATAAGTCAATTTAGGGTATATTAAATTAAATATTAAAATGCAATGAATTATAAATTTAACAAGTAGAACTGATAAAGATATGAATTCATCCTTTAACAAGAATCCCATAATACACAAAAATATGACAAAATATACAAAAAAATACAAGATTATAATAAAAAAATTAAAAATTAAAAATTTGAAGTGGAACAATAAATATAAGAAATGAAGAAATCATTTTAAATACAGAGAATATGACTCTAGAAAATGGATTACATGTTTCATTTAGATGAACTGGGTAAATGAATCTTGTATTAACTTAAAAATGGTAAATCTGGTAAACATACCAATTTCTTTGCAAGAAACTCAAAAGTATTATTGAAAATGAAATTTCTATTAAAGCTTCAATAACCAAACAGTTTTATTAGTATCTTTTTTAAAAATCTGAGTTGGAGGCACCTGGGTGGCTCAGTTGGTTAAGTGTCTGACTCTTGGTTTCGGCTCAGGTTATGATCTCACTGTTTGGTGAGTTCAAGTCCCACACTGGACTCCTTGCTGACAGTGTGGAGCCTGCTTGAGATTCTCTGTCTCCCTCTCTCTGCTTCCCTCCCTCACTTGAGCTGTCTCTGTCTCTCTCAAAATAAATACATTTTAAAAATAAAGTTAAATTAAAATTAAAATCTGAGTTGAAGCAATAAAATATATATAAAAGCATAGAAAAACAAGTAGCTTCTATTCCAGTAATTATACAAAGCAAATATAACTCTGATACTAATTCTTGAAAAAGTTAGAATGAAATATTTAAACAGTATCTCCCATGAACACAGTTAAAATATCCCTAACTAGGGGAACCTGGGTGGCTCAGTCGGTTAAGCCTTTGACTTTGGCTCAGGTCATGATTTTGTGGTTCGTGAGTTCGAGCCCCACATCGGGCTATGTGCTGATAACTCAGAGCCTGGAGCCTGCTTCAGATTCTGTGTCTCCCTCTCTCTCTCCACCTCCCCCACTCACACTCAGTGTCTCTGTCTCTCAAAAATAAATAAACATTAAAATTTTTTTTAAAAAATATTCCTAACTAAAATGACAACAAACTGAACTGTACCCTACTAAGAAATCACCCATGCCAATAATTTGGGATTCAAACTCAGGATACAAACATGGTTTAATACTAAGAAATGCCTATTCATGTAACACAACATAACAATAAACCTCTTCATTTACTTTATATTGCACATTTACTTAATAATATAATACACATGACCAATTTAATTAAAAATAGTTAAAGGATATTTCCTTACCCTGATTAAAATAACTATCTTAAACTAACAGGCACTTTTATTATTATTTAGGTCTATCCAACACCATAACATGAAAAAAACAAATAAGTATGTATATTAGAAAGGAGAGAATAAATGATCAGTAATAGGTTTAATAAATAATCATTTAATCATGATGAGTTCTGTGTGATCACATATGCCACAAGAAAAACACAAAGTAAGTTTGTGCAATCAACCCAAAAGATAAATCTCTATCTTCACATGAAACAATATAATTGTATAGGAAAATTTTAGACTTCATTACAAACATTGAACCTAAGTCCTATGTTGGCCTTTCTCTCATACACAGGAGCAAATTTTGCCACCCCAAAATACGCCTCTTTGGCATATTGATAATTTTAAGCTGGTTATTCTTTTTTTTTTTTTTAATTAGAGAGAGAGAGAGAGAATGAGAGCACAGGAATGGGGGAGAAGGGTGGAGGGAGAGAGAGAGAATATTAAGCAGGTTCCATGCTCCTGGCAGAGCCCGACTTGGGGCTTGATCCCACAATCCTGGGATCGTGACCTGAGCCGATATCAAGAGTTGGACACTCAACTGACTGAGCCACCCAGGCACCCCTTAAGCCGTTCATTCTTAAGAAACTGCAAACACAAGAGAAAAATTGAAAATCAAGTAGAAGTTACCCTTTTGTAAGAGACATTTACATGTATAAGGGAAAATTCTAAGTGTAATCTCCTTTGTATTAAGAAGAGGCAGGTGATTCAATCTGTAAAACTTTTAGCAATGAAGAAAGCACAGACTTAAATCTGTGTAACAACCTTTACTGTGTGTTTCTTGGTAACCTCCCACCTGACTTCCCACCTCCAACATCTTTTATGTTTAGCTGAAGATAGTATTTAAGGTGATGGCTTCTGCCATTTGGGGGAGTTACTCAATTTTCCTGGGTCTCTCCCATATATAAAGAAGGTATACATATTGTTAAACTTTTGTTTGATTCTCTTCTATCAATCTGTCTCTGTTTAATTCTGTAACCAGACAAAAGAACTTAAAGGGGAGAGGAACATTTTTCCTGCCAACATTCACAATGTGGATTTGGTCACTCATTAACTCTCCCTGAGCTTCAATTACCTTATGTTTAGAATATCAGTGCTGCGTTCTAATATTCAGGGCGGCTGTGATATTAAGTGTGCACTGAAACGGTGCTGCATTAAAACAGGTGACTGATGCCAGCCTTCTGTGACCTTCTCAAGTAACTTCAAGGAGAAACCCAAAACAAGAAGAACCAGAAGGCCAGTTAAGCAAAGGCATTCAGGCAATGTTTTTGAACAATCAGATATGATAGAAACATAATGTATAGAGATGACCTAGGGTCGGTCTTTCATGTGTTTATGTGGAAATCATTAAACCTTAATTCTTAAAACCAAACAAGTTATACCTGGTGACACACAACTGCAGCTTTGTGCACTGCTTACAACACTTATATATACCCATCCCCCTTTCTGCATGCAATCCTCTGTAAACTAACAAGCTTCAGAGCAGTTTTTTCAGAACAATCTGAAATACAGTAAAGCCTTGGTTTGTGAGCATAATTCGTTCCAGAAACATGCTTATAACCCAAAGCACTTGTATATCAAAGCGAATTTCCCCATAAGAAATCATGGAAACGTAGATAATTCATTCCACAACTCCAAAATATTCACATCAAAATGATTACAATACTGTAATATAATACAAAGTAATAAAGAAAAAAAAAGAAAAATAAACAAATTAACCTGCACTTACCTTTGAAAATCTTCGTAGCTGGTGTGAGGAAGAGAGAAGTGGGTTATTGTCTAGGACCACTTTCATTATTGCTAATGGAATCACTGCTATCTATTGGTTCAATGGAATCTTTTTCTTTTTGTGCAACGTTAACAAGGAACCTATCCAATGACACTTTCTTTTGCCTTTTTTTGAGGATTTCCGGCAAGAAACCACCAAAGGAAAGGGTCTCTACCTGCAGGCAGCCTGACCTAGAATGAAGCAAAGCCTTTCTAAGCTTACTCTCGTATGGAAAAGCAAAGGACTTTCCACAGGTGCTTTGAATTGACAAAAAATACCCTTGTGCCAGTTGTGGGCACTTTCCAATGTTGAAAAACCACTGATTTCTGCCAAACACCATGGCCTGAAACCAAGCATCTGAGCATGGGAGACAATCACCCACAATCCCACAGCAAGAGAGAGAGAGAGAGAACCACTGGCTTAGTTGTGATCACGGGACATTTGGCATCACATACTACTTGGTTGCAAGATATCATTTGTTTATCAAGTTAAAATTTATTCGTAATGTTTGCTCCTCCTGTGAAAAACTTGCAGAACAAGTTACTCACAATCCAAGTACTGTCTCCAGTACTACATGCTACAGTCCTCAGTAAGACAAGCAAGAAAGCATTTACTAATTTACTTTGAGGCTGGCTTTTTTTTTTCAGTCAATGTAAGTGAAATCATCCATGTGTGTTGCCAATAACAAGGCATTTTAACAAATATTAGTTACCATTACTTTAATCTAAAGAAGAAATACAAAATATTGATTTTGCTATACTTTATTTTTCTCCGGTCATAGCTATAAAGGAGATAAACAAAACTAAAAACTATTAAGGATAATACTTTTGAAGTAAAATTAGTTACTCCTTATAAGGACACTATCGGCAAAGAGCTCATATTACTACATACATTGTTTTAAAATAATCCAAAACCGGGGCGCCTGGGTGGCTCGGTTGGTTGGGCATCTGACTTTGGCTTAGGTCATGATCTCGCAATTGGTGGTTTCCAGTCGCTCTGTGCTGATAGCTCAGAGCCTGAAGCCTGCTTCAAATTCTGTCTCCTCCTCTCTCTGCCCCTCCCATGCTCATGCTCTGTCTCGCTCTCTCAATAATAAATAAACATTAAAAAATGTTTAAATAATCCAAAACCCCAAGTATTTCACTAGTTTAGTTAATTATATTATGCCAATATCAATTCCTTGGTTTTGATAATGCATCACAGTTATATAAAATGTCATCATTGGGGAAAGTGAGTTATGGATACATAAGGTCTCTCTACATTTTGTTTGCAACTTCTTGTGACTCTATAATTATTTCGAAATAAGAAGTTAAAGATATAATGCAAACTGAACATGATTCAAGGAGAAAGACAAAAATTGCAAGACAAATAAAGACGGGACTGTGTTCGAAATCGTGAATTTAATCCTTCAAAATGTAAAAATGGAGGACAAAGGGAAACCTTATGTGAGGAAAACCAAATTAAACATGATTAAATAAAAGATAAAATTTTGCCTGAGGACAAATTGAGCAGCAGCAATCCACTGCATCTGTAGTTTCTTGAAATCTCAGCTCTTTTTAAAAATAAGGTATCCTCTTTAACATACCCAATTAGTGGTACTGTGAAGTATTAACATTACAAAGTACCTTATTGTGTACTCAGGCATCTAGAAAAACAAAGGTTGCTATTCTTGGAAAAATGCAAACCAAGGGATGACATGATATTGCCAAGGCTAATTAGAATCAAATAGAAGAGTAAAGATTCCAAAAAGAGACTGAGTATTTCCACTTTATGCAGACAAAAGGGCATCCAATAAAGGACACATACAATCTATTACTCAGGAGACCAAACCTTGGAGACACAAGTCTGACATTTCTTATTTCCTTTAAAACAACACTGAAAATCTCTTGGAACCCACAGCACCACCCTTGGAGATTTGAGATTACCTGATAATTTCAGAACTGATGTTTGACATAACACTGACATGTTGAATATTTTTCTTTAGCCACAGGAGATCTCCAGCTCCAGAAATCATAAGTCAAAGAGCATACACTCAATTCATTCTTTGTTATTGAGTGGTTTGTTTTTTGCTAGGTAATTTATGGAAAATTAGCACAAAATGACAGCTACGATATGGTGTACGAATACCAAGCAGATGAGAAAGTTGAATATTATTACCAACACAAGATAAGAAGGGCAGTCAGCAAATAAAGGTCAAATGAAAGAATCAGCCTAAGTTTCTCATAATGTCAACTCTGAAATGCAGTTTCAGCAAAAGTCTGGGCAAAGATAGTTTGGTTGCCTTTTTTTCTTGCCTGAGCTATACTTTGAAATTCTCAATCGCTGAAGATATATGCCATTATCAAAATCCTAACATATATTCATTACCTTTAACTCAACAATGTAAATTTTATTATAACAAGCAAAATAATAGAAGAGTAGTGAAATTAATGAATGCAAAGAAATTGATCACAGTTATCATTTTGGTGGGCAAAATTAAAAACAATGGAAATATACATAAGTGAATTACGGTATATTCCTTCTAGGGAATTATATATCATATAGGGAAATGCTGGCTATACTATGTTAGGTGACAAAAGCAATGTTAAAACTGCTTACATAGTATTACCTCTAACGTATGAAAATTATGTACATGCTCAGAAAACCAATAATAACACATTTTCAAATATATGGTGACCATAAAGTTATTTCTCCATACCAGGCCATAACTGACAGTAAAGGAGGGAGTAATAATAAAATACTTTAGGACAAGAGGTCTAAGTTGGGAATCTCCTGGAGACACAGAACACGTGTCCCGCTACTTGGGTTGTGCGTACTATGTTTAAGACAGGAAGGTCTTTGAGTAGTTTGTATATTTAAACTCATTTAATCCACGTCAGCACACTGGAATATGGACAACACTGGGATATGCATTTTACAGATGAAGAAACTGAGGTACACAAATAGCCAGTAACTTGCCCTAATTTGGTGAGTTTGAATTTAAGGGGAGAGAGTCTGGCTAGAGTTCATGCTCTTAACCACTATACAAAATGCTTACTGGAAACACTGGAAGGAAACACATCAAACTACTACAGAGTGGAGACTAGTTTGGGATAAATTTTTATGCTTTTTTAAATGATTCAAAATTTTCATGTCCATGCTAACTGAATATCATTTTCAAGAGGAACAATATTGTAAATACATCAGAGATATAAAAGAAAAATACTGCATCTATTTTTTCTACTTTTGGTATAAAATAAACTATAAAATAACAGTAATTTTAAATTAATAAATCAATATTGTCATGTTACTTTCTTAATTATTTCCTGGTTTTATAAGTACAGTGAACATGAGTTTTCTTTCATGTCTCACTTTACCAGTGAATGGATACTCTAGAATTAATAATATCTAGCTAGGCATGTTTTCACCCACACACACACACACACACACACACACACAAACCATAAAACAAAAATGAATTTCCAAACATCTTTCTTCCATGGGCCTTTTTTAGCTGGGGGCCGGGGGCAGGGGAGGGAAGCAAGGGTTCAGTC